>NC_140592.1:529424088-530024088 GCF_964204655.1 Triturus cristatus
CGGGGGGTGGGAGAGATGCCAGGATTCTTATGATTTTATCGTTAAAGTAGTTAGCTAGTTCATTGCTACGGTCAACTTTAGGGGTGGTGGAGGTGGTAGAAATGGGGACTTTGAGCAGTTCCTTTACAATTAAGAAGGATTCCCTGGCTGAGTTAGATGATTCTTGTATCCTTGTGTCATAGTGTGAGGCTTTGGCTTGTCTGATGGCCTCTTTGTAATGTCTGACTGTGATCTGGTATGCCTCTTTATTGGCGTGCTGCCAGTTTCTTCTCCAAAGCCGTTCGGCTTTTTTACAGTTTTTGCGGAGTATTCGGAGATCCGTAGTATACCACGGGGCTGACCCAGGCTTACCGTTTTTGTTTTCCCTAGTTCTGATTGGGAGTGCTGAGTCCAGGGAGGAGGTAATCCATTCTCTGTATTGTTTGTCGGCAGTAACCGGGTCTTCCGCGTGTGCCGGGGTCGTCCTTTCTAGGGTTTTGGCCCATTCTTTCCGTGGGGAGTCTAGACCAGGTCCTGTCTCTGCTATAGGTGGGCGGAGTTTGGGGTTTCCTGAAAATTCCAGGAAGTTGGCAGGAGACTAAAAAGTGGTCTGTCCAGGGCAGGGGAAGAGCCTCCTTCGGTAGTATTGATGGCGAACTAGTGAAAACAGGGTCCAGTAGATGACCCTTGATATGGGTGGCTCCGGAGTTGAGTAGGCGGATGTCAAGTGCCGCCAGATCTAAGACCAGATCGTTAGCTACAGGGTCTGCCGGATCTTCAAGATGGATGTTCAGGTCACCTACTATCATAAAATTTGATAGGGAGTGAGCCTGAGTTGTGACTGAATCTAGGAGGGAACCAATGAAGGAACCTGGGAGGCCAGGAGGGCGGTACACAAGTATTCCCGTAAGGGAGTTGGTTGGGTTTATTTTAATGGTAAAGTGGAGACTTTCTGAGTCCAAAATCTGCGCGTCACTGGTTTTACAGTGGAGATAGTCTCGGTGGATGATGGCGACACCGCCGCCTCTTCCTAAAGGGCGGGGGAGGGACTGAATCAGGTATCCCGGTGGAGTTGCTAGTGCCATATCTGATTGTGAGTGTGGGGCAAGCCATGTTTCCGTGAGAAAAAGGATATCTATCTCCAGGTCTTCTATGAGGTGGTTCACCTGTGTCGCGTGTTTAGGGAGTGAGCGACAGTTTAGTGAGGCGAGGTTGAGGGCGGCGGGCTTGTGAGGTTTCGTAGGTAATGTGAGCTGGGCTGGCTTACATAGTGGGCAGCGAGTGAAAGGTCCGTTTAGATCATGCAAATAATCGCAGGAAGTGGATGAGGGTCTGAGACTTAGTAGCTCTCTACGTGAGTAGCTTACTTTTGTGTAGGATGTTTTAGGCAGGGTTTCTGGCCCTAGGCCCGGTCGTGCGCGGACGGGCGCAGACGGGCTTGACTTAGGCGCGCCTTCGGCGCGCAAACGGCGCTCCCGCTGCGCTCCCGCTGCGCTCGTCCGCTGCGCTGGTATGGCCGGCACATTTGTAGTCTTTGGGGGTGGGCGTGGCCTCGCAGTGGGCGTGGCTTAGGCCTTGGGCGTTCCCTGTCTCAGCGCGGACCGCTGTCTCAGGGAAGAGGAAGGAGGGCTGGGTCAGCGCGTGGTGTGAGCGCTTAAACAGGTGAGC
This sequence comes from Triturus cristatus, assembly GCF_964204655.1. Classification (NCBI taxonomy): domain Eukaryota; kingdom Metazoa; phylum Chordata; class Amphibia; order Caudata; family Salamandridae; genus Triturus; species Triturus cristatus. The sequence continues at coordinate 529,425,736 of NC_140592.1, forward strand.
TCCTTGTTTTAAAAATACAAATTAAACAGAGTGACAAGTTTTAAAATTCAATGTCGTGAGCACAGTCCTCCGGCTTCCGCCTCAGAGGATAATTACAAATAATGAAGGGCGCTTCGTAATCAAGCGTTTTTGTAGTCCTTGGGGGTGGGCGTGGCCTCGCAGTGGGCGTGGCTTAGGCCTTGGGCGTTCCCTCTCTCAGCGCGGACCGCTGTCTCAGGGAAGAGGAAGGAGGGCTGGGTCAGCGCGTGGTGTGAGCGCTTAAACAGGTGAGCTCCTTGTTTTAAAAATACAAATTAAACAGAGTGACAAGTTTTAAAATTCAATGTCGTGAGCACAGTCCTCCGGCTTCCGCCTCAGAGGATAATTACAAATAATGAAGGGCGCTTCGTAATCAAGCGTTTTTGTAGTCCTTGGGGGTGGGCGTGGCCTCGCAGTGGGCGTGGCTTAGGCCTTGGGCGTTCCCTCTCTCAGCGCGGACCGCTGTCTCAGGGAAGAGGAAGGAGGGCTGTGTCAGCGCGTGGTGTGAGCGCTTAAACAGGTGAGCTCCTTGTTTTAAAAATACAAATTAAACAGAGTGACAAGTTTTAAAATTCAATGTCGTGAGCACAGTCCTCCGGCTTCCGCCTCAGAGGATAATTACAAATAATGAAGGGCGCTTCGTAATCAAGCGTTTTTGTTAAGATGCCTGGAATCACAACTGATAATTAGATTTAAAACAAAGATTCCAACAAGGCTGAACGGTGTTGAGGAAATGTATATACACCTAGAGATGAAACAGAAGTGTCGTCATTCTGATATTGAACTACCTGAAGAGACTAACTGAACCATTGCTCAAAAATTGAGTGATGGAACATCTGAATAAGAATAATTTCTGAACTAGAAACTTTATGAACAAAAAACGATTGGATATAGTTTATGGTGAAACAGAATATGTGAGGAATCCGAGAAGATATTATTAATGACCCAGAGCAGATTGAAGTGAGCACATAATAATAAATACAACACAACAAGGGCACTGAGCCATATAAGTGAGACCAAGGCATGACTTTGTTAGGAGCTATTGTTTCAGCAAGTCGCACATAGTAGATTGCCTCGAGGGCATTGAGCCATGCAATCATTTTGTGTAACTACAAACACTAAGTCATACATCACCTGCTCTCGCTTCCAAAACCAAAGCAGAGTTTGCTATGACAGGGCGGGAGCGGTTACCGAGTCACAAGATGGCTGCCAACACATTCTGGTTTGGAGTGTTGGCAGCCAATCAGAATTGAGCTTGTGCTCGGGAGGGTTCGCGAACCCTCCTCAGTGCTCAGATATCGAATGTTTTCTTTTTTTAATTTCTCAGAAACTACCAAACAGATTTAAACCATTTAAAAAAAAAGGTCGCTTTCTGAACCAAGACCTACCTTTTTGCCAAATTTGGTGTAATTCCGTTCAGCCGTTCGGGCTGTAGCCTGTTCAAATTTTTCCTGTGAAAATTAACATGGGGAAAACGTGTTTTGGGACCCCCCTTTTTTCTCGGCCCACGCTTGACGAATCAACCCGATACTTTCAAAACAGGAGCTGACCGTAGTGGCCCACTAGTTTTGAACATTTCGCGAACATTCGTCAACTGGCACCAAAGATATTGGCAAATCAAAAAACACGTTTCCTATGCTAAATAGGTCCTAACTATAACTACCAACTTGCGACCGCCAGTAGGTAATATATATATAAATAAATATATCTAAAAGTGCAAAACCTCGTCGATCCACAAGATTAAACAGCCTGCACACAGCATGTCAGTTTCAGGAAAGATGTTAACAGGACTAATACCTGCTACCCTGCACCATATATATATATATGGTAAAAGCATGCCCCCTCCATCCTCTGATAGAGCAACGGGTTGACATGCCCTACCAATCTCAATGTCATCCTCATTCTCTATTGTAATAATGGGAATGATAGAGGCGTCAGGATTGGATGTGACCTTGTCTAGCAGGAAGAAGAATGGGGGCAGAAGCAAGAACAACAAGTCCATTCACTCTATGGTACAGATAGTGACCATGTTATTCTGGTCCATGGCTCGGCTTCCCAACTCCTATGGTCCACACATCAGTGTTAGACTGTGTGCAAAGATGCAACGGAGATGGAGTGGTGAGATGGTGTCCTTCCCTAGAGTGAGAGCATGTGTGCGCACTCCTTGTCTTCAAGTCATTATCAATGTTTGAAAAGTAAGGGTCATGCGAATCCGAGACAGCAGCAGTAACTAAACATATTAAATGGCCTCTTTACTTTTATATTAGAACCATGGCCCTTAAATATAAGATGCAGCATGTGCTGAGTAACACACAGGTCCATCCTGAATCTGAAGAGGATCCTAGGTGGCCTCATTGATAATACAAGTATATAAAACTTCACATCTATTATGTGAGTAACTATTGAATTATTTCAAAATCTGGATTTTTGACTTTTGCTATTAGTGGCTTCTGTAAAATTCGTGGGTGTTGATATTGGATAGGGCTTTTACACCAAAATTACACTACTTTATTTAGTCTACTGTATTTTTAATAGGGCACTAGAACTGCACAACTTCCATATGCGCCCTAGAAATATGGTGTTATGCCATAACACGTTCATTATTACTGATGTGTTGCAATGAAACTCTTTGGGAAAATGGTACCCAGTGATGTAGAAGCAATGGCAGGGAACCCTACTACAGTCAGGTAAAATTGGCCCACTCTTCCCTTATTTAGTTACTAGCATACAGCCATAACTGGAGTGCACAGAGCACCCTAGACCCCTGGCCCTGGCACCCTGACACCTGCAGCACTATAATAGCTATGCTCCTGATGGCTGCAGGGAATATGCCATGCTCTAGAGCTGGGAGAACTTTCCATGAATTTTAGAAGTAATCAAAGTCAAACATTCTACCCATCCTCGCTCCATGTGCCTTTAACCTGTTCTGCTGTTCTGGGGCTCTGAACAAACAATTTAAGATTCCGCATTATTTTTTGGCCCTCTTCCTTGTTCCAGTTATTTCACGCAAGGAGATGTGGTGTCTTCTGGCACAGTCCAGAAGGTTCTGGAAACCATCTGGACTGTGACATCACTTGTCTGTGATGGAATGTTGGGGACAGTAGAACATTGAGAGAACCGTTGGGTAGCGTCAGTTGGAGAGAAGGTGTGGTGTGAGGTGGGCGTGCTCGACCTCTCCTTCCTTGTAATAAACTACTTAAACTTACTGTGACTACCGAGTGTTCTTCACCACAATTTGGAGACGAGCTTGAGCCCACGCATCCTTCGAGGTTAGGGACATTTACACATAACAAGAATTGCATTGATAAACGTCCCAGTTTAGATGTGGCAACCAAGGGCACATGGCTAGGGACAAGAATTGTCCTGCAATGAGATCTAAGTGTACACATTGTGGTATAAAACGACATTTTGCCAAGGGGTGCAGGAAAAAGTCTAACAATGCCACTGTCAAGTGTGTTTTGAATGAACAAAATACTCATGGAAAGCGTGATAATAATTCTGAGAACAATGATTGCATTCTACGTATTGATGAGACTGTTTTAGAAGTTGATGTTATTGAAAAAAGGAAGCCGTCTTGTCACATGAAAAAAGGTGGCGTAAGCTTCGTTATGGTAGCTGATTCAGGTTCAGGTTCACCATACACTATCGTGCAACAAGATGTCTGGGAGAAGGAATTTGCAACAGTTTTCGGGGAACAATTGATCCCCACCGACGTACATCCCATGACATTTATCGGCAATACAATTCCCATGTTAGGGTACAGATGCCTCAATTTCGAGTTTAAAGCCAGACAAACCCTAGGGAAACTGTATGTGGCACATAAAGGACCCTCAGTTTTAGGCTGGTCGGACCAAGGAGCTTTAGGCATTTCCCTTAACCCCAATTGCAAAGATCAGGTCTTAATGATGGGCGATCCAGTAGTATCCATGGAGGAAGAACTGAGGGTAGAATTCCCTGAGGTGTTCTCTGAAACTATAGGTAAATTGTCAGGGTTCTCTCACAAAATTGTTCTTAAGGAAGGTGCAACTCCAATTAGTCACAAAGTATGCAGTATCCCACTAAAGATGAGAGCAGCTGTGCAAAGTGAATTGGACAATCTTGAGAAGAATGGCATTATTGAACCAATTGAGAGTGCCGAATGGCTTGCCCCCTTAGTCGTCGTGCGAAAACAGAACGGTCAAATTTGTTTATGCATAGTTCTCAGGGAGCTTCACAAGAACATTGTAATAGATATGTTACTACTTCCTAAAATCAATGAACTACTGCAGAAATCAAAGGGGTGCAATGGTTCTCCGCCATCGACCTCACAGCAGCTTTACACCAAATTTACCTACATATGTCATGTAAGAAGTTAACATCATTTGTCACACCCTTCGGGTGTTACAGATTTGTGAGCATGCCATTTGGCTTGGCCTTAGCTGCTGCTGCTTTTCAGCATCTGATGCACAAGCCATTTAACAACTTGAAAGGTGTCACATACTTTCAAGACGACATACTCATCATGGGCATGTATAAGGAAGAGCACAATTCAAAATTGATACAGGTTTTGAGAAGACTAGCTGAAAATGGCCTTACTGCTGACTTGAGAAAGTGTAAATTCGCTCTACGATCTGTAACTTATTTGGGTCATGAGGTGGGCAGGAAGGGCATCGCACCCAAGAAGGACATAATTAAAGCAATCAGTTCAGCACCCGCCCCCAAGACTAAAGAAGAGGTCAGATCATTCCTGGGTCTAGCAGAGTTTTACAGTAAATTCGTAAAGAATTTTGCAACCAAGACTCTTGGGTTACGTCAACTTTTGAAAGATAAAAAAACTTTCATTTGGAACTCATTAGTTAAACTGGAGTTTTATAGTATTAGATTGGACATTTGCAATGCCATACTCCTACAAGGATTTGACATCTCAGCACTCAGTGTAGTCACTACAGATGCCAGCGGTAAAGGGTTGGGTGCTGTCTTGACCCAAGTGTCTTGTGATGTTTTAGAAACCACCATAGCATTCACTTCCCATTCGCTCACTCCCTCTGAGGAAAAATTCTCAGTAATTGAAAAAGAAATGCTAACCACAGTATTGGCAACAGACAAATTCAGGCAGTACCTGTAGGGCTCAAAATTCATCCTTAGAATGGACCACAAACCCTTGGTCAAAGTTTTGACCTCTGGTGGCAATGTGACAGAGACCCCTCGCATTGCAAAAATGTCTCTTAGATTGTTAAGACTATGTATATGATGTTCAGTACTTACCTGGCAATAGGAACAAGGTAGCAGATTACTTAAGCAGTTCTCCCCTGCCTCTGGATGAGTATTGTCGAAATAAATGAGAAGAATACATTTTCACATTTACAGAAGAGATGAAAGATGTAATAGGTGCTGATGAATGGAAAACAGCGTACGAGTCTGACAGTGTCTTGATAGAGTTAAAGCATTATGTAATGCACGGATGGCCAGATAAGTACAAAGTACCAATTGAGCAAAAACAATTTTGGGAAGTGAGAAGCGAATTGTCCAATGATGAAGGGTTTCTTCTTAGGGGGAGATAGAGTGATTGTATTAGAGGTCGCATACTGAGCATTACGCATGAAGGACATTCGCGTATCATGAAGTCCAAGGGAAGGGTGAAGGCATCTTATTGGTGGCCTGGGGTGGACAATGATGTCGAGAAAAATGTAAAAATGTGTGCATATTGTGCCAGTTGTGATAAGTCATTGGCTGTCCATAGACCTCCTTTTGAGGAATACAAATGTCCAGAGAATCCCTGGGAAGAACTCTCAGCAGATATTTTGGGTTCTATTCTGGACTCATGGGGCATTCCTAAATACATCATTGTTTTATTGGATAAGTATTCCAAATGGCCGGAGTTTGAGGAATGTGAAAAAGTCGTTTTATCTCCCATTATTCCCTTTTTAACCAACACATTTTCAAGAGAAGGAATTCCCAGAACCATTATGTGTGATAATGGCCCTCAATACGTCTCTGACAAATGGAGGGCATTCATGACCAGGAATGGTATCAAAGCGAAGCACACTCCTATTTACCACCCTGCTGGCAACAGAGCCATAGAACGCTTAAATTGCATGATTATGGGCTCTGTTCAAGCTGCAATCAATGCTGGGAGGAACTGGGATAAATAAAATGATTATTCTGAAAGAGAGAATGAGGATTGGCTGTGGAACGAGGTAAAAGCACTAAACTGTACTTCTGGTGATAATGAAGGACAGAAGGAGAGGTCTAGCGGTAGTGACACAACACAAGGTGAGCTTGATGGTATGAATGAAGCTGGTGACGGCGTGAGAGCGCGTGATGAGGAGGTGCAGGTTTCAAATGGTCCCCAAGGACCTACCCGTAGTGGTAGACCAGTCATATTACTTAGAAGTACAACTAATTTGTTATGTAATACTTCACGTTGCTCAACATGTACTATACCTTAAATATTTATTAGGACAAGATTTCTTTATTTCTTTATTCTTGTTCTACTATTTATTACTTATTTGCGCATGTTCCCACGCAGGACACGCTTCTTGTTACATTATTGCTCAGATTATTCTTATGCATCTATTCTATTATTGTAAATAGGACCTCGCTTTGTATTACCAATATTATAACATCTGTAGAAGGGGAAAATGAGTGGTATCTCCAGCACAGTCCAGAAGGTTCTGGAAACTATCTGTACTGTGACATCACTTGTCTGTGATGGAATGTTGAGGACAGTAGAACGTTGGAAAAACAGTTAGGTAGCGTCAGTTGGAGAGAATGTGTGGTGGGAGGTGGACGTTCTCCCTCTCTCCTTACTTGTAATAAACTACTTAAACTTCCTGTGACTACTGAGTGTTCTTCACCACAGGAGAGACCACAAACTCTGACAGACATTCTGTTGTCCTACTTCTTTAGCCTACAAACAGAAAGATGGAAGGAGCTACATGCAATGGGGTGCTTCTGTGATCTGCATCTCAGATTCAAGGCTGTACAGTCCTGATTTGGGTTCTAATGCCAGCCTTCTAACTTCACCATCAATTGATCTTCGACCAGTTACTTTATATCTTTAACCATCGGTTCCTTCCTTTGTCAACAGTGGGAGTGCACAGAATCCAGAAAATGATACTATAAATTCTTACATCATTTACCAAAGGCATTGTTTACTTACGCAATGTGTCGCTGTGACTGTAATGGCACTGGTGACTGGAGTTTCTCCATTATTTAAGCTTATTAAGACATCCAACTTACTGATAGGAAAATAAGAAAAACAAATGATGAGATGGATACATTTAAAAGGGCAGGCCAACATAAAAAGGAATTGTGGGAATGCTTTGCCATGGTATACAGGTAAACAAACAGAGGTTCACTTGTTTAGGATACAATCTCTGAACGTGGTGAAATGGTGGACGCTACAGAGTAAAATGACCCAAAGCCGGCATCACTCTTTATGAATTAAAATCTCATCTGACCCTACAATATTAAGCAAAAAACATTATATTTCAGAAAGTATATATAACTTATTTATCCGTTTTATACGTTTATGTTTTGTAAGGGTTCCAAATCCGTCCACTATTATGAACAGGTTTTTCAAATTACGGTATTTTTATTTTTTATTTCAAAGTCTTTATTGATTTTTATAGAAAAAACAGTAATGAGAGTGATACCTGTCACATATTGCAATGAAGTGAGTTGAACAAACATGCGACATAGCATACAAATGGTAACGCAAAAAGAAAGAAAGAAATTAGTATACAACATTACAGAGTAAGTCTGTAGGCAATCGTGTCATGTTTAAATCCTTAGACAACAAACAATAGGATGAAGTGGTACATCTAAGAATACGGAGTCTAGTAATTGGTGCGCGTTCCGTGAGAAGCTGCAGATAAAGTCCAATGTAAGCAGATACAGTATTGTAACATACGGGTCAAGGATAGGTAAGGGCCAAAACAAGACATACATACGTATCAAAGCCCATACCAGCCTCCCTGTTGTGTGGGCAATAGTAATTAAAAATAAAAGCTAAACTCAGCATTTGATACGGAGTGTAATAGTGAAGGTGGCGGAGTAGAGCAGTAGAGCTTCAGGGGGGTTTATTACTAGCAAAGTAGTTGTCAACTTTCTCCACACAGTTCTCTGCTGAGGTCTCCAGAGTGAGTGTTAGAGTGCAATGATGTCAGCTCCTCTTAGGTGCGTAATCCAGTTAAGCCATACCTTAAAGGAGGTGGCAGAAGTATCTTTCCAGCTATTGAGCACAGAATTACAGGCCGCAGTCAGTAGGATATCTATTAGTAGCCTATTGTTAGGGAAACCAACCTGTAGAAGGTGAGGTAAGTCCCTGATCTCTTTATTGCAATTCCAGCATGTTTGATCTTCTCTGAGGGACATACTGTAATGAGGTGAGGGTGTCAAAAATGATCTGTGAAGGAGCCAACAAGGAAGAGGCAATTTTGTGGGAGACAACTGATTTCCAAATCAAGCTCCAGTCATCCGGAGAGATGCTATTGGCCTCGCCCCATTTTCTTAACAGGGCATGGTTCAGGTGAGTGGGTTTGGGTTTTAAAAGGTGGTAACATTTGGAGCTTTGGTGACAGGATATGTTGAATGATGATATAACTGTAAGTAGAGAGGGTTCCCTGTGGGAGCACTTGGACTTGACTATACAAGCTTTGAGCTTAAGAAAGTCATAAAAATCCAACTCCATTAGATTGTACTGTGTTGGATTTCTTTAAAGGAGAGAGGTGATTTCTGTGTGCCTAGGTGTTTAAACAAGTGAATGCCATTGGGGGACCAGGATCCCAGTACACAGGTGTATCATATATTGTAAATTTGGGGTTGTTCAAAAGCGAAGAAATGTTAGATTGATTTATTGGGACCTCTACAGTTTGTCTATCTTTAATAGTGCCCGTTTAGAGTTTGTGTTTGGCAAGTTCTAATTTTGGTGGATAAAAGCATAATAAGATGTTTATCCTCAAGGTTCTCTTTTTCATCTGAGAGCCATGAAGGGGTATAATCAAGCAACTGGGAGAACCGTAAGGATCTTTGTTTGGATAGGAATGGCAGGTTTACACCACCCAGGTTTACAGGGAGCCTCAGTTTCTTAATTGATATCCTAGGCAGTTTGTTTTTATAAGTAAAATTGGCCTATAATTTTTTAGCTAGTGTTAGGTCCTTACCCTCTTTCGGGAGCACCACTATAGTGGCTTCACTTGTGGTTCCTGAGATAGCTCCAGAAGCCGCAAAATTATTGAAAATATCAATGTGTGGGGGTGAGAGAGAACGCAAATGATTTGTAGAAATTTGCAGTAAATCCATCTAGTTATGGCACTTTGTGTACCATCTAGGTACGCCCTGCACATTTTGTTAGAGGCCTGTGAATCATCTTTATATAGTGACTCATAGAAATCGCTGAACACCTCTAGTATTGTTGGTTCGTCTGTGCCACAATTTAATTATCTTTGATTACAGTGATGCCCTTTCGATTTTGTTTGTGTTTTAGATAGGATGCGAGCATTTTCCATGATTTATTTGCTTCGCAAAGTTTAAAGCCTTTATATTTATCTTGATTTCTTGTTCCAACTCTGATAATTTGCCACTATGGGCTTTGTTTAGATTTGATGGTGGGTCTATTGCAGTGCCTCTAACAATTTCCTTAAGTGCATCCAGAAAGTGGCAAAGAAACGTCTACTGAAGTATCGTCATTATTGTAGTTAAGAATGTTTTTTTCAATACTGTTCCTCGATACAGTATATTTGATGGATTCATCATTAAACCATCAAGTCTTACAGGTTGGTTTCACGTTAATACCAGTGAGAATTAACGAAATATAAGAGTGATCGGAGATCAGCCTAGGAAGGATTTCTGTTTTGTCAATGAGCTGTGTGTGTGGGGGTTTCAGACGAGGAGATAATCTATTCTTGAGTACAACTTGTGTGGGTTAGACAAAAAAGTCTAATCTCTGGTAACAGAATGTTGTAGTCTCCAACAGTCAAGTAGGTTGAATCTCGAGCACAATTTGAGGAGAGACTTCTGGGACTCTGGTGCATGGAAGGAGGCTCTTAACTGCCTGTCTAAAAATACACCTAGGGGTATGTTGAAGTCGCAGCCCATTACAATCAGTTTGTTACTTAGGATGCGACTTAGTGGTAGAGTTAAGGAATCCCAGAAGTCTGGGTCATCTAAGTTTGGCCCATAGACATTAATAACATGGAAAGCCTTAGCATTTTTGGAACGTTTTGTGAGCATTCACCTACCCGCTGTGTCTATCTCATGGTAATCTATTTTCAGGCCTGAGTTTCTGGCAATCAAGGTCACCACTCCATTCCTTTTGTTTAATGCAGGGTAACAAAGAACTCCACTTGACCAATTACTATGAAAGGAGGCTGCTTTTTTAGGTCCAATCTTAGGGGCATATTTACGAGCCCCTTGCATTGGCGGAGCGTCACTTTTTGTGATGCTCCGGTGGCACAAATCACAATATCATATCTATGAGGCCACGCAAAGCCACAATGCGTTGCTTTAAATGGCCTCATTGATATGGAGTAAGGCAAGGCACCAAATAGCTATGTTGCTTTACTCTGCACTCGGGAGGCGTCCCATGGGCATTGTGGTGGGTTTTCCCATTCAACAGCCATGAATTTTGATACTTCCCCAGAATTACCAGAGCATGTAAACCTGAGAAAGCACCAAAACCTTACGCCTCCCTAGGTGAGGCGTAACAAGGAGAAATATCTTTCTTTCATTCTGCAGCATCATAGAAAGAGGAAAACACCTCTTAGGATTGTTTCTGTGCAGGAAGGTGCCTCTTCTTCCATAGAAACAATACTGCTGACAACACAGGCACCCTTGCACTATGGTGCAAGGGTGACTGTGTTGGCGCTAGGCTGACGAAACGGCACCAGCGCAGGGGGAGAAGACAGGAATAAACCATATTGTCTACATACGATGCATTCCTTCACTTTCACTTTGGCTTAGGGCAGCCCAGCAAGCTGTAGTGCTGCGTTGCCCTACGCCGATGGAGCTTTAAAATGCATCACTGCAGGTAGGGAAACAGAACCGATATTACTCCTGCCCGGAGGGAGCAGCTAATTATGCTTGCTCCCTCCGGGCAGTAGCAATGCCGGCTCCTGTACTATAGGGGAGGTGGCTGGAGCCACTGGGGCCCTCGGGCTCCCACCATGGCCCCTAAAATGTTGGGGTGGGCACCGGGGCACACCCACTTACATTAAAGGCAAACACCGGCCCATAATAGACTCAGGAGGGCAGCGTGGGTCAATATGACTCAGAATTTGGGTAGGCTGAGTAAATAAATGTGAAAGGGGATGATGTACTTATGAGGATGTCTCTCTCTTTAACTATTTCTAGCCCCGTTAAAAAATATAATGCCTCAAATTACTAAAAGCCCATTTCACATTTTTAGACCTCTGGTTTCATGCCTGCATTAAAATCTCAATGTTCATTTACTTAAGCCTGTCCTTCTGAAAAGGCTTTAAATGTAACAGCTCCTATTCCATCTAGGTGGCATGCTGGACTGCCTTACCTTTGTCTTGAATACAAAATGTTACTCTTTAAGTTGTTCATTACAACTCTTTGGTGACATTGCAGTTGATTACTAAGGAGTTACCAGACAAACTGCTGCTGATGCTGGAAGTACATGTTTTACTCTGCATGCCAGAATGTTTTTAGTGAAATGGACGAGGATGACATTTGAGAACTCATATAAATTGTGACTTCATTCTAGCTTTCTAGAGAACTTACCATAACTTCTATAACAAAAAGAACCCCTTCATTTTTTCATTTACTACACTATACTCTGTACGAAATGCTTTGAATTTTACAGCTTAGATTCAATTAAGATGGCATTCAGGGGTGCCATATTTTTGTCATAAATACACATTTGTTAGTGTTCTAGTTGTTCATTAGAAAACTGTGGGAATACAGCAGTTGTTTACCAGCGAGTTATTATGACAGTCTACTGCTGCTGTTGGAAGTGCATGCTTCACTCTGCATGTCAGAATGTTTGACTAAACTGGATGAGGAAGATATTTGAGGAATCTTAGAAAATGTGTACTCATTTTAGCTTTCTAGAGCCCCAGACATAATTTCTACAACAAAATTAACCACCATATTATTTTCCGTTTTAAAAGGAAATGCTTTAAGTTTTACAGCTTAGCTTCTATCAAGATAGTCTCTGGTGTGCCAGAGTTTTGTCAGGAATACAGATTGTTAGCGCTCTAGTTGTTAATTAGCAAGCTGTGCAGTGTTGCCAGATTGGGCTAATTCCCGCCCAAATAGGTAACACTTTCCGCATTTGTGTGAGAAAAAAATCAATTTGCGAGTGCCTATTTTTTGACATATTAGCCTTTTGTGAGCATTTTCTTGAACTGGGAAGGCGCCTCAGCACTGCAATTGATCTTACTTGAGCTGCCTGGCTCGTTATTGGCGCAGTGGCTCTGGCATCATCATGGCAGCCTTACTCTGAGGCTGTGCACACACATTATGGGATGCAGGCCGAGCAGGCTCATGCAGATTGGCAGTAGGAAGAGGACTCAGTACATTGACTAAATGACCACACACATACAGACATGTAAGTAGCACCACCCTATCTCAGCTGGCGTTTGGGTTACAGGGCCGTCAATCTAGAAGCGTGTGAAAGTGCTACTAATGACGGCCCTGGCATAAATATATTGGACAGCCTCCTCGGACCAGCTCAACCTCTTTAAAAGCTGCAATGACACCTGGCTCCTCCTCTTGAACCTCTTCGACAGTGTGGGAAGGAAGGTGTACGAGGAGGAACTTGTGGGTGGGCAGTGACTCTACATGCAGTTAAGTGGCTCTTCTCATGGCGCACACTAGTGCCCAGTAGCCCCAGTAAACCAAGCAGCCGAGCCCAGACCGACTCTCCCTCCTGTCGCCCAACCTGTCCCCTAAGCCCATCAACTCCCTAGCCCAGAAGCAATTTGACATCACTGCATTGGTGGCTGAGGCTCCAATGGGTTTTCTTGAGACAGGAGCAGGGCTGGTAGTACATGGGTAAGCGGACCCCTAAAGGCCTGGGACTCTGTTACAGCAGGTAAAAGTGTTCCCAGCCCCCGGTTAGTGTTTGTGCGCACTGCGAATCACTTCTGGCTGTGCTAATGAACAACAAGAATATGACCCTCTGTAATGTAACTGATGCACATGTAAAGCACTTCAATACCTTCAGGTCAAATTCACACTATACAAAAACTGCAGAAAAAAGCACAGAGGTAAAACCAAAGCAGTAACATGAAAGGAGAGACAAATAGATACCCATTGAGTGGCTGACTTGTACAAAGAGAAAACAGAAAACCTGGATAAATAGTGTCCTCTCTGCTTAAATTGCGTGATCTTAGGCAAGTATTTTATTTCACCATAACAATCTTTTCTCCATAATTGGGAATTAAAGCACTTTCAAATACCAGCTGTACAAAAACCAGTTGTTTTTTATTTAATAGACTATATTGTTGGTGTATAACAATCTGGGCCACATACAGGGTTCACATGACAACTGCCTTGCGTCTTGGTTTACTTACAGCACTGTCATCAGTGTGGGGACAGGGGCATGGATGGTACTATGTTCATGTTCATAAAGTATCACTTTTAATAAGTACTCAGTGAAATGCTATAATGTGATATATTAATGTTAAAGCTTCACAACTTAAAGGAATACACTTTTTTGAATTTAGACACTTTATTATATTCTAACATGTTTGTGGCATCACTTACGTGGCTGTTATTTTCAGGCCCATGCAAGGGATCTTCGAGGGAGGGAGGAGCCCCTTGAATTGGACCTCTCTGATAGTTTGCTGGGTTGACCACCTGTATTGTGCAGTGCACATGCTGAACCCAATTATTTTAAGACGCTGTCATATTTGTTAGTAAGGTCATTGACACATATGAGAGCACCTTGAAATGCATGTCATTGCGATGTGTGCTGTACCAAAAACAGACTCACTTGTATTCTACATGCATTGTAAGGCATGCAATCCATCAAAGGGAAATGTCACTTTCTAGAGCGCATTAGAGATTATCCTGGACAAAGTGCCTGGATTTAGATACTGTGTGTTCTTCTGGGGAGTGATCAATAGAGCAAGTTTAAAATGCAAATTTTAACATAGCGTGTGCATTTGTACAGCGAGCAGTCACTCCTTTGGGCATCCCTGCAGTATAAAAACATGTTTGCTACTGGTAAGGTATGTTATTTCACACAGACACATTGGGCCCCATTACAATGTCGGTTGGATGAACGTCCTACTGACATCGTAGTGGAAACAGCCTGCCAGACAAGGAGTCGGCGGTTCCGCTTTCAGAATTAGGATGTGACCGCTTTCACGGCGGTCGCAAAGTGTATATTTTCTATTGAGGCTAGTGCTGCGGATAGTTTAAGGGCTTCGGAAGGCATTAAAAATCCGGCAGCATTGGTAAGGGGCTACAGTGGAACACCGGGGAATCAACTGATAGGCTGCTGCTCTTGCCGCTGCTACTAGAAGTTCATGTTATAGTCGGGATATCAGACTTTACTGACACATGGCTGAGGAATACAGTGTGACCTTGTAGCTTTTGGAACACCTTCCATTACCTCTATGACAACATCATGAGAGAAAACAGGTTCCTTTCAAACATAGTGCAGCAGAGTCAGCATTTTTCACAGGGTAAAGTCACCTTAGCACACACTATAATTCCTAAAATTAGCATGGTACCACCAACAAATGATTTAAATCCTTTTGTATATAATTTATATTTGTATATATTTTTTTCCTTTTTTCTTTTCTTTTAAAAGGCTGCCTATCAAAGCAGGAAAGACTGTGAAGTTGATAGACCCGCAACACAGTTCAAGGGTGCTACATGACAGTTAATGATTTACTATTCCCAGTAGACCAGCAGTCCAGTGTACACAAAAAGAGCATAATCAAGCGATGACCTCTTTCGGAACGTGAGCAGTTTATGGTACTGCTTTGTGCTGATGATGCCGGCAATGATAAAACAAAATAACAAGATGGCCTATGGTGAGGAGCTCCCTCGCGTAGCTCCAATGGCTGGGTATCGCTTTAGGCTTTAAATCCCTTTCAACACCCTGTAATTGAGCTCTCTCTTTGCGGAATGATGGATGACCTTCCTAGGAATATTACTGGAGTTCCTTTGGAATATAACCCACCTCTCCAGAAATTGAGTGAGGTAAAGAGGATCCCCACTGGAAAACGAGGGATCCTGTCCAGTTTCCACAATTGGAGCACAGACCGCTCTGAGGCAGTGGCACAGCGATGAAAGGGCATGCTAAGTGAGACAGCTAACGATAACCACTGACGCCGCCCCAGCCGCTCCGCCACCAACAGTCTGTACCCAGAAGCAACCCCCAGGCGCCGCTTCTATTGGGGCGCTCTACCAGCAGTGGACGGCGGTGAGACCAAGAACATGGTAGCATCTCCCACAGTGAGCACCCTGCCCCCTCCTCTACCATCGGCTCTTGCGGCCCTGGGCGCTCTTTCCCCGAAGCATCTCCCGGCACTTCCTTTACAGGTTTCGTGCTACCACTGATGAGATGGCTGCGTTGCAACCAGGATCACCACAGCATCTCCCACGGTGAGCAACTTGCCTCCTCTTGATATCTTCGGATACCTAGCCGTGGGCAGAGCCCTTCGGCCCCATCGTCAAGACGGCGGCCCCTTGGGACCGAGACGCAAATCGGGAGCTGGCCTGCCTCTCTACCCACTGCTGAGAGCCTTGTAACCCTAGAGCACTGCGGCGTCTGCCGCTTTGCCCTAATGAAGCGTTACAACAAACAAATGATGGACGGAATGCTGACAATGCATACATTCTCCCCCAGTCAAGAGATCTGGGTTAAATCCATCGTTCTTTTGCCCACTACACCACCCCAGTTTAGACATGGCCATATGCAAATCAGTCTTGACCCTGTGCCTAATGGGAACAGTCCAGCCCGAACTGCCAAGCCATGTCTTCCCTGGTCCGGAATCAAGCATCCTAGGACCGGTTTCTGGCTATCAGCCGTCATCAGCCAGGATAGCTTGACTCCAGTGGCGTAGTGAGCACGGGTCCCACGTCTGGGAATACCCATCCCACTTAGGGCGAAAAGCGTTACAACAAACAAATGATGGACGGAATGCTGACAATGCATACATTCTCCCCCAGTCAAGAGATCTGGGTTAAATCCATCGTTCTTTTGCCCATTACACCACCCCAGTTTAGACATGGCCATATGCAAATCAGTCTTGACCCTGTGCCTCATGGGAACAGTCCAGCCCGAACTGCCAAGCCATGTCTTCCCTGGTCCGGAATCAAGCATCCTAGGACCGGTTTCTGGCTATCAGCCGTCATCAGCCAGGATAGCTTGACTCCAGTGGCGTAGTGAGCACGGGTCTTACGTCTGGGAATACCCATCCCACTTAGGGCGAAAAGCGTTACAACAAACAAATGATGGACGGAATGCTGACAATGCATACATTCTCCCCCAGTCAAGAGATCTGGGTTAAATCCATCGTTCTTTTGCCCACTACACCACCCCAGTTTAGACATGGCCATATGCAAATCAGTCTTGACCCTGTGCCTCATGGGAACAGTCCAGCCCGAACTGCCAAGCCATGTCTTCCCTGGTCCGGAATCAAGCATCCTAGGACCGGTTTCTGACTATCAGCCGTCATCAGCCAGGATAGCTTGACTCCAGTGGCGTAGTGAGCACGGGTCCCACGTCTGGGAATACCCATCCCACTTAGGGCGAAAAGCGTTACAAGCGTACTGCTTTGCCCTAATGAAAGCAGGATCAATCCAACGGACTTAGAACGCTTTAACTACCGATATAATGGGCTCACTGCTACTCCAGGGAGAAGGTGAGGCATACTTTTTCCCTGCATCACTCATCAACATCAGCCTATGTAGTGTAGTTCCTATATCCCTGATAGGCTCTGCGCATTGGAATAATATGCACTATAGATTTGACATTGGACTGAGGTCAGTATGTCTCTATCGAATACATTAAACTTAATTACTTGTGTATGCCAGCTAACTCAGATGTCACTAGAAACTTCTCGAATATACAAGAAGGGATTAGTTTCTGACAACTGCATAAACATGACAACTTTGTTTCCCTTAGAGTCGGAACAATCTCAGAACCGTGGAATCAATAGATAACAGTTTCACTCAGTCATTTGTGCATGCTTAGTTTCTACAGAGTTGCACAGAAATAGAGAGACGGTTGTTTCAATAAAAAGGGTTTATTGAACAGTCTTATTTCTCATGCAAGAGAAATGAACTGCTACAATCGTAAGACAGGCTGCGAAGTACAATATGTACAGAGTTAGCAGTAAGATAAAATAATACTGCAATAGCATGGTTTGTAGCTATGACATATATTAATTAAAATACATACATAAATAACACAGGCTAAAATGTGGATACTCATCTGATGCTTCTAAATAGTTCTACCCAAGTGTACCTAACGTAAGTGTAGTACGAGGTAAGAAGTAGGTGCTGTTTTGAGGGATAAAAAGTAGATTTCCCGTATATAAGGGGTATCGGACATATATTATGTTAGCATGATGCATCTATACGATTACTCCCTGTTTGATATGTATGCTTTTGTATGGAGGAAATTCGTTTATTTCCTCCCCGTATATGTATTCCTAAAAGAGTAGGCCGAGAACCATACAGATGCCATCTTCTGATCATATGCTCGAGCACGGGCCGCGATCACGTGTTGATCACGTGCAGTTGTCAGGCCCCAGTTCATTTGAGTTACTGATAGCAGCTGAAGGGAGGCTGTTTTACTCGACTGTTCTGAGACTCAAGGTCGCATCTGGCTTTGGGGGCAATAAGCGTATTCCTGTGTCTGCACTCCCAGGCACCAAGACGAAAGGGCGTCACCCCTCCTGACCTCCTCAGCAATAGATAGTCAAGCCTTTGTACTGATCTGATGTGTGCCATATATGGTCCTTTCCTGGAGCTCGAGGGCCAACTGGTATTTTTCCTTTTACAGTGATTGTATGTGTTGAACCGAAAAGTATATAACCTCTTGTTTGAATACGAGCCAACAGTCTTCTCGGCGCACCTGATGGGTGAGGTTCGGAGAGGCTCCTCTATAGAGTATTTTTTCTAATAAACGATTGAACCTTCTTCACTGCTAACTGACTGATTATTTGGTCATGGTATTGTGACTATTGGTAGGTATAGTCCTTTAGTTTATTTTATTGGTACATCAGTTTGGCGACTCCGCCGGGACTCTGTGACTGGGTCGTCCTCCCCGTAAACGGGTGGCAAGGACAAGGAGTAATTCTGGTCGAGCGGGTGGACGGAAAAAGGATCCTTTGAAATTTAGTAATCTTTGGTATGAACTTACTCCGCTCTCACGATCAGAGTATCCCCTGCTGCTAGTGACCCTTCACTGGAGTCCTACGGGCGTAACCCAGGAGCTGACTGTGTTGGTCTTCAGGAGTTGGCAGTGGAGAACACGCGATTGTACCTGTGTGCACCAGGTGAGTGGAATTGATTTGATGATTTTGGCATGCACTGTTGAACAGTGCTTTTGAAGCAGTTAACTGTGTAAGTATTTGGTGGTCAGTGTACCACGGAGAATCTTGGGGGTCTGACGGGGCAGCATTGTGGTGGCTGCACGTGTAGATGCTCCACGGACCTTTTGTGAATAATAGAGGCGCTGATCGGATGCCTGGTGTGGCACGTGTGGTGCGCTCCCGGCCGGACTACTCTCGGAAAAGCCTGTGGCTGTACCTGGGTAGCCTTGGGAACACATCTGAAGCGGCGCTAATGAAGCGGGCTTAGTCAGAATAGTCCCAGGAGTGAACCAGGAAGGCTGCGGGATGGTCTGTAGGTCGGTCTGTGGTTATACCTGTCTGACGGTCTCTTGGTAGTCTTTGGACTGCTTGATTTTGGTATCTGTTGGTCTTGGAATTTGAATTTGATTGATTCTCCACGAACAGGAGTCGACGGGCTCTGTTCTTTGTTTGAAAGGACGTCACTTTGAATATCTTTGTATGTATATATATATATTATTGTCTTGTGTATGTTTAAATGAGCGTAAGGTTGTATGTTTTGTGAATGTTTGAACATGGCCATGTTTGGAAGTTTCTTTTTATGATCAAATGAGGAACGTGTGGCGATAATAACCATGCCGTGTTTTAGTAGATTGAGTTGTTTTGGATGTTGTTGTCACCATAATGATATGCGTTTGGCTGAAAGTCAACCTGCCCCGCCTGAGGGCAGCCCAAGTTATGATATGTATGTAAAGCCTGGTATTACACCTCTCTTGTTTAATACATTATGGCACAAATATACTAAAGATAATGTTGAATTACAATGGCCCTTACCGGGTCTTTTGATGAGAAAAAGATACATTTTCTGCGGATCGATTATTTTGTAAACGTAGTTGACATTCAATGTTTGACTTCCTAAACCTGTGGCAGAAGGAAGCAAAGCGTAGACATATGAGGGAGGAGAAAGTATGTAGGATAAAAGGAAATCAGACGATTACGCAGAAAGCTATAGCTTATGATAAAGCACAAACTGAACAAGGGATTGATTGTGCAGACAGACAATTTAGATTGCAAGTACGGGAGGAGCCTAGTGCGCAACCAAGATGGCCGCGTAGGTGCGAGGCTCCCGAGGACCTCCGCGACCTCCTGAATTAATCCTGGCGATATCCTGTCCTTGTTGAGGGGACTGTGTTGGGGAACCGGAGCTGAGGCGCCACCCGTTTTTTGGGCTCGAATCGGACCCCGAACGCCGGTGGGAGCATCGATCGAAGGTTGCGGCCTTCTCCTCGCCGGCCCCCCGGATTGGAGTAGTGGGGCGATCCGGGGACAAAGTGAATAACAGCGGCGAGCGGGGCTGGGCGACTGGCGTACCCCGCACTTTCACTTTCGCTTTTGCGCCCTCCTAGCTCTCAAGCCGGGTCGGGCTGCGGAGCGGGGTGCGGTGGTGTGGCCTTGTCCAGGAGCCCGGCTGACCCGCCGGCGGTGGGTTGACCCGCGGTTCGGTGGTCGCCCCTGCCCCCCCCCTGGCACCCGTGACTTGGTATAGCGGCCCGTTTGGGGAGCTTGGCACGACGGTGGAAGAACCAGCATGTCCACCAAACAAGATGGCGACCGGGCGAAGGTGAAGACGACCCGCCGTGGCACGGCGCACCAGGCCAACAGTATGGACCGCTACACGCTTCAGAAGGGTTCTCCGGAGACATCGCGTGCATCCCCGGTGGGCCCGACGGAGGCATCTGCTCATCCGGTGGATCTGACCCTCCGGGACGTCATGGGCGCCATCGCAGAGATGAAGGCCTCGGTGGACCAGCGTTTCGACACCTTAGCGCAAAAAATAGACTCGGTCCTTGTGGATGTGAGCCTTGTGAGGGCAGACTTGTCCAAAACAAACGACCGAGTCGACTCCCTGGCCCACACCACAACGAGCCTCACGACAGACGTGGTGGCCCTCCAGAAGGAGGTGCGCCGGCTTGGCCAGGCGAGCGCCCTGATGGACCGGCGATTGGAGGACTCCGAGGGTCGGGCCCGGAGGAATAATGTCCGTATTGTGGGGGTGCCGGAGGGACGAGAGGCGGAGGCGGCGGATCTTTTCGTGGAAGATTTGATCCTGACCCATCTCCAGCCCCGGGGGCTGAGTAAGCTTTTTGCGGTGGAGCGTGCTCACCGGGTCCCCGGGGGCAGACCTAAGACTGGTGCCCCGCCGCGGCCGCTCATTGCCCGGATTTTTAATTTTCGGGACAGAGATGCTATCCTCCAGACCTCCAGGCAACAGGGACCGGTCAAGCTTGACAACATGGAGGTACATTTCTACCCAGACTTTACTCCGGCGGTCCAGAAGCAGCGACAGAGCTTTCTTGGTGTTAAACGTCGCCTAAGGGACCTGAACCTCAAGTACTCAATGCTCTTTCCAGCCAAGCTGAGGGTAGAGGTGGATGGTCGCACGCACTTCTTCGACCGGCCCGAGGCGGCTGGGGACTGGCTGGACACTCTGCCTGGAGATCGGGGCCGGGGGGGCGGGGGGGGCGCGGCTGGCGAGGAGGGCCCGCCGGATCAGAATTGAGGGGTGACTGAATAGGCCTTGCTCTGGACGTTGTTCCTTCACCATTTATTGATTGCGTATGTTCCCCTCCTATGGAGGTCGCGCGGGGTCTGTTGGGGGCTTCCCTCCTCCTCTGGGGGACTAGTTAGTATTTTAGCTATGGGGCGACAGGCACACTGCACTTTGGGGGGGCTGTCTGGGCTCATGCAGGGGTGCAGGGAGGGGGGAGTTCTGTTGGGACCGGGGGGTGGGGGGGGTGTGTTGTTTGTTAGCACCGCAGGGCAAACCCGCTACTATGTTGTTGTTTTTAGGATGCTCGATGGGGGACGACCGATTGATTCGACGTATGATGGGGGGTAGGGATTTGACTGTGTTGTCATGGAATGTTAACGGCCTGGGGGATAGGATTAAGCGTGGTGTGGTCCTGCAGTACTTAAAACGTATTTCACCAGATGTTGTCTTCCTGCAGGAGACGCACCTTATAGGTAACTCCTTTCATGCAATGAATCGGCGGGGATATCGTTTGGTGGCCCATTCCGGCTTCACCTCGGGCTCGCGGGGGGTGGGTATTATGATCAAGAACTCGCTCCCGTTGGAGATTGATGAGGTGCGCCATGATGAGAGGGGACGCTACACGGTTCTGGTGGGAAGAATGGAGGGTAGAGTGTTTATCTTTATATCAGTGTACGTCCCGCCTGGGTTACAAGCCACCACATTCGCGGACCTGGGGCGCCTCCTTCTGGACCTTCCGAGTGGCCTGCTGGTGGTTGGAGGGGACTTTAATGCGGTAGCCTCTGGGTCTATGGATCGCCATCCCCCTAGGGACCTCCCCCGGGCACAGGCGTGGCTGCCCGGCCTTCTGGACACGCTGGGCCTGGTGGATTGCTGGCGATTAAAGCATCCCGCATTGCGACAGTACACCTTCCACTCGGGTGCCCATGGTAGCCTCTCGCGGCTTGATTACATCCTTGTCCCGGCGGCCCATGCAGGGAGGGTGGGGGAGGTGCGCCATCTAGCGCGGGGTATCTCAGACCACTCCCCATTGTTGTTGCATTTCGATGTCTTCCCGAGGGGGGATGGCAGGGTGGCCCCAATCAATGCATGGTATTTGCGCGACCCCACCATTCGTGCCGATTTGATCAAATCCTTACAGCGATATTTCGACGAGAATGTGGGGTCGGTCTCTTCGGCCATCTCCCTGTGGGAGGCTTTCAAGGTAGTCCTTAGAGGGGAGGCCCTCTCCTTTATCTCCCATGCCCGGCGGCTCGAGCGGGAGGAGGTGACCCGGGTAGAGGCCGAGATTGCAGAACTGGAGGGTGACCTGGGGAGCGGGGTAACAGACGCCAAGTTGCATGTTCTACACCTAAAGCAGGCGGCCTATCGGGCCCTCGTCACGGAGGCGGCCAGGGGCCTCAGTAGAGAGCAGCAGGGGCGATTGTATGATGTGGGTGATAAGGCTGGCAAATTGATTGCGTGGTTGGATAAGAGGGAGAGAGCGAGCCGCGTGGTGCCTTTGATTGAGAGTGTTGATGGTGCGTGTGTCACCGAGCCGGAAGCCATTGTCTCCTGCTTCGCGGATTATTTCCGCGAAGTCTACTCCCCGGTTTCCCCCTGCTCGGAGGAAGATTCCCATGCCCTGCTTCGGGACATCGCACTGCCCTCCCTAACGGTGGAGGACAGGGATTCGCTGGACGCCCCTCCCACCTCGGACGAAATTGCCTTGGCTATTCGCTCGGTTGCATCCGGCAAGGCCATGGGCCCCAATGGTATTCCCATCGAGCTCTACAAGCTACGCCCGGATGTGTTGGCGCCCCACCTGCGCGCGATGTTCCTGGCGGCCCACTCGCAGGGTTCCCTCCCGCCGGACCAGCGTCTGGCCACAATTGTGGTGATCCACAAGGAGGGGAAGCCCCGTGAACGGGTCACATCCTATAGGCCGATTTCGCTTTTGAACGCGGAGCCCAAAATCCTTGCCAAGGTGTTGGCCAACCGGTTGGTTGGCGTGGTGGGCGACTTGGTCCACCAAGACCAATCTGGCTTTATACCGCACCGCAACACGGCGCTCAATCTGCGGCGCTTGCACGGGGTGCTCGCGCGTGTCCCATTTGTGCGGGAGCCGGCCATCTTGGCGTCCTTGGACGCCACCATGGCGTTTGATACGCTTGAATGGCCATACATCTGGGCGATGCTGGCGAAATTCGGGTTCGGCCCGGGTTTCATTAGCTGGGTCAAATTGCTATATTCGGGCCCATTGGCGCAGGTGGTAGTGAATGGGCGAGTCTCGGCCCCATTCGCGCTGGGGAGGGGTACGCGACAGGGTTGCCCCCTGTCGCCTCTCCTGTTTGCCCTGGCCCTGGAGCCCCTGGCGGAGTGGCTGCGGTGGCACCCTTCTATCCGTGGTCTCCGCTGGACCCCCGAGCATGAGGACCGTGTGTCCCTCTATGCTGACGACATCCTTCTGTATCTCGCCTCCCCGCGTAAATCACTGATCGTCCTGGTTGATGTTTTGCGCTCATTCGGTCGCAACTCAGGCCTGGTCATCAACTGGGCGAAATCCTGTGTCTATGTGCTTTCCGGGGAGGCTCCGGCCCTACCACGGGACTGTCCGATCCAGATTGCCTCCCAAGGTTTTCGGTACCTGGGTATCTATATCACACTTGACCCGGAGGCCCGCTATGAGCGGAATTTGCTACCCCCCCTCCAGCGCTTGAAGGAGGACGTGGTGCGCTGGCGGCGTCTGCCGCTCTCGCCGCTCGGCCGAGCGGCTTTGTTCAAAATGATGTCCCTGCCGCGATTCCTCTACGCCCTCCAGAATACTATGGACTTGGTCCCGGCACGCTATTTCCGTGAGGTGGAGGGCCTCCAGCGGCGCCTGTTCTGGGACGGGAGGCCGCGCATTGCTCTGGCTAAATTGACGCTCCCGTGGTACGATGGGGGGGGTCGCCCTCCCGGACATTAAACGGTATTACTGGGCCTCCCAACTAGCTGCAATTAATCATGGCCTTTATGGGCCCGCCTTGAACCCGGCATTTGAGATGGATAAGATGC
The DNA here is from genome assembly GCF_964204655.1 of Triturus cristatus. Classification (NCBI taxonomy): domain Eukaryota; kingdom Metazoa; phylum Chordata; class Amphibia; order Caudata; family Salamandridae; genus Triturus; species Triturus cristatus. The sequence goes on from NC_140592.1 coordinate 529,449,829, forward strand.
TCCTACCCGGTGGCGATTACAATCGCGCGCTCTACTCTGGCGCGCCCGACTCCCGTTTGACGGGACCGACGCGTGTCATGGTGCGTGTCTGGCACGCGGCTAATGCAGCTATGGGGTGGAAGGACCGTTTGACCCGGGCGTCACCGCTGTATGCGTCTGAGAGGTTGGGCTCCCTGTGGACGTCGAAGGGCTTCGAGAAGTGGGACACGATCGGAATCAGCACGGTGGGAGATCTCTGGGCGAGGGGGGGATTCAAAACTTTTGAGACGCTGAAGGCGGAGTTTCAGCTGCAGGGCAGTGAGTACTTTCGGTACCTACAAGTCCGCCATGCGCTGGGCTCCGTCTTCCCGGACGTCGCATCCATTCCGGAGTCTTCCCCCCTGGAGGACAGAGTGCTGGACGGCCATGTACCGGACAGCACGATCTCCCTCATATACAAAAAACTGATCAACGATAGATCGTGCCTGCTGACTAGTCTCCGCGAGGCCTGGGTTGCCGACGGGCTGGAGCTGGACGACGAGGATTGGATTTCCGCGGTGGCCTCTCCGAAAGAGGTGGCCATCCCGGCTCGCCTTCGTTTCGTCCAGCTCAAGATCCTTCACCGGGTTTACGTGACGGGGCCAAGGCTTCTGCGTATGGGTTTTGCTGGTGACGGAATGTGTAAGCGTGGCTGTGGTGCGTTGGCGACTTTCATGCATATACTGTGGGAGTGCCCGAAGGTGGAGCGATTCTGGCGTGGTGTGCATGAGGTCCTGCGTGTGGTTATGCGTGTCGCGCTGCTGCCTGAAGCGAGGAGATGCTTGCTGAATGTATGGGAACCGAATGACTATTCGGTCCCGCAGACGCGGTGGGTGAATCTGGGATACATGATAGCTAAGCGTGACATTGCTCAATTGTGGGGATCCCAGAGGCCCCCTGCGGTGTCGGCCTGGAAAGAGCATATGGATTGGTGTATGTTTCGTGAAAAGGTGGTGTATGTGGCGAGGGGTAAGCCTGGGGCGTGGGTGAAACTCTGGGGCCCCTGGAACGCCTACCGCGGGGGTATTTGTGAGCCACCACTCCTACCGGCTGCCTCGCCTGCTCCGTCTCCCTAGACGGCCCCCCTCCCTCGGCCGCGGGCGCGCGGTCCCCCAGTCCCTGATCTACTCCCATTCCCCTCCTCAGAGTTCTGCTGCTGGTTTGGATCCCCCACTTATGGAGCACGTGCTGTCACTTTGGATCGCGGGTTGCCTTGCGGGTGTGGTTTTTTGGTGTTGTTTTGTTTCAAGAAAAGGGAACCGTACTGTGGGCTTGGAGCTGTGTGGCCTGCACCATTGATTACTCCTGTTTCACTGCTCTGCACTGCCGAGAGACTTTTACTGTATGTATGCAATATGCTTTTGTCATTCTAGCGGCCGGCCGGGTGGTTGTAGGCCCATACCTGTAACTTTTACAACCTGCAATAAACGGTTTCAAAAAAAAAAAAAAAAAATTTAGATTGCAAGTGGATAAGACTTATGTGGCTAGGACTGAAGCGGAAGATGAGATAGAGGATTTATTGGATACTCGTCCACCTCCGCCTTATGCTCCGCAGCGTATATATCCTGTTGTTCCCCCGACTTTAGTACAGACCCCTTCAGCTTCCGCCCCTGTTGATTCCTCTTCCCTTGCCTCTCTGGGAATGTCCTCTGTTTTGTCTCCTAAAGTGTATGAGACGGCTACTTTATGGCCTGTTACACTGCCGTCTTCCGTTACGGCCACAGCTGTTTTGTTTCCCCCACCCCTGTGTGGGCCTCCCTTTCTGCGAGCACAACCCCATCTCCAGCTGTTTCAACTCCATTTCGTGCTCTGAGGGATCTCGACGCACGGAAGTTGTTTACTCGTTCGGCTGTAGGACCGACTGAGAAACAGATGATTGAGGATCAGTCATCCCAGTGGATGCGACAACCTATTTACACTATAACTGACATATGGAACACGCTTCGAGACTGTGAGCCCGTTATGCACCAACATGCGTTGAAACACATGGCTACATGTATCATTACTCTCTGGGAACAGTGTTTTCCAGGAGGGATGGCCCCCCAAGTGATGTATGACATCCGGGACAGGGCTCATAAGTCTGAACTTAGCCCGGAGGAAGTGTATAGAAATGTGGAGGTTTTACTAAATTATCGCGAACGGAAGAAAGATGAAAGTGTTTCTGATTCTTTCACTAGATTTGAGGGCGTATTAATCGACTTTAGTGGACAGGATTTATCGTTGGAAGGCGGTATACGATTATTTGTTAATCGTTTTGTGACCAATTTGTTACCAGAAGTCTCTGCACGGCTACAAGCCGCGGAAAGTACCTGGACCACTTCCACACCCTCGGTAATATTGAGTATGGCCCAACATTACGAACATAGAGAAAATGAGAGTAAGGATAAGACGGAGAAGAAAGCGAAGGATCTTAAAACACGGGTGTTGTTGCAACAAGTTGCTCAAGGACGAGGCAGAGAGAGAGGCGGTAGAGGATTCGTCCCGAGGGGAGCAGGAACTGGACGAGGCAGAGGGCCGGCCGTCGTTTTGGGAGTAAATCAGTGTGCTTATTGTAAGGAGGAAGGGCATTGGCGATTTCAGTGTCCGTTGTTGCTGGCCCAGAATGGGGCTATGAGAAGCAGAGGAAGAGGTCGGGGTAGTGTGGATCGCAGTGATACGCGATGAGAAGAGGCGACGCAAGTTGGACAAGAAAAGAATTATTTTGATAATCCAAGAGGTAGGCAGTATAATGAGGAGTGTGCAACGGACGCGACCGAAGGGTATGCTTATACATAGGATAGCCATGGACAGAGTGAGGGCCAGGTGTCAGTATCCGTTGATCAGCAAGGACCTTATGTAGAGGCGCATTTGATGGGGACATCTGAAAAGTTTTTAGTTGATACGGGTGCAATGAATAGTTCTATTTCTCGTTCCCTGGTTCCAGGGGCTGCTCTGTCCGGGCACAATAATGTTTCGGTAGGATTCTCGGGAACTCCGGTGGTGAGCCCCATCTCCAAACCTATTCCTTACACTATTGGTCCTGTTACGATAGACTCCCCGTTTCTTTTGACTTCCCATTGTTGCGAAAATTTGTTGGGCTTGGATTTGTTGAAGAAATTACATGCTAGGATTCATTGTTCACCTGATGGTGTTTACTTGACTATTAATTCCCTTGGGAAGCATACTTTGCAGTGTTTCTCTAAAAATGAACCCCTCCCTCCTGAGTTTGCTGCTATTCCAGCAAAATTGTGGGCCACCAGTGACACAGATGCAGGATTATTGCAGATTCCGCCCATTTCTATTACTTTGAAGCAAAATGCCCGGCTTCCTCGTATACCTCAGTACAAAATTTCTCCGGCAGGCGAGAAGGCTTTGCTCTCCATCATACAAGATTTGGTGAAAAGGGGTGTGGTGGAAGAGACAGCTGCCAATGTGTGTAACAGCCCCATTTTGCCTATCTTAACCCCTTCGACGCGCATGACGGAACGGTTCCGTCATGCACGTCGGTTGCGCTGTGCGCATGACGGAACCGTTCCGTCATGGCCCCGCCCGCGCACGGAACCTTCAGCGTGGCGCGGAAATCCGCGCCGCGCTGAAATCCACGCCGCGCTGAAGGGGTTAAAGAGAGCCCCTGTTGGAAGCGATCCTGACTATACTGATACTTATCGTTTTGTGATTGATTTGCGTGAAATTAATAAAATAGTGGTGCCCCAATACCCTGTGGTTTCAGACATTACTACTATTCTCACTATGATTCCTCCTACTGCTAAATATTTCTCTGTGATTGATTTGAAAAATGCTTTCTTTAGCATTCCGATTCATCCTGATAGCCGTCATATTTTTGGGTTCTCATTATCTGGTCGCAGCTTCCGGTTCTGTCGCGCTCCCCAGGGGTACACAGAGAGTCCTAGTATTTATAGTCAAGCTTTGAAAACATTGTTGGATGATTTGGTCTTGCCCCCTGGTAATGTGCTTTTACAATATGTAGATGATTTGTTAGTGGCTTCTGATACCGAGGAAGGTTGTAAGAAGGCCACCGTACTATTATTGTCTCATTTGGCTGCTAACGGCAATAAAGTCTCCCTTTCTAAATTCCAATATTGTCGACAGGAGGTGACCTATCTCGGTCCTCTACTGTCGAAGGAGGGGAGGAGACTAACCCCTGAGCGTGTAACTACCATTTTTAATATGTCTGTACCTCGTACTCAGCGTGATGTTCGTGCATTTCTGGGCATAACCTCTTACTGTCGCCAATGGATCCCTAATTTTTCCCTTATTACTAAACCTCTTCTGTATCTAACCACCAAAGATGTGTATGAACCTTTACCCTGGACTGATGCTTGTCAAGATGCTTTTGACTCTTTGAAATCTGCGCTTTGTTCTGCACCTGTTCTTGGTACTCCTGACTACCGAAAACCTTTTGTGCTTTACGTACACGAGGTGGACGGTTTCTCGCTTTCTGTGTTAACACAAGGATTTGGTGGTAAGCAGAGACCTTGTGCCTATTTCTCGGCGGTGTTGGATAACGTCGCCGGAGCACTTCCTAGCTGTTTAAGAGCTACTGCTGCGGTTGCGGTGGCTATTCGACAGTCGGAAGTGCTCGTTCTGAACACTGACCTCACAGCGATGGTACCGCACGCTGTGGATACATTATTGAACAAGACCAAGACTTAGCACCTTACGAGTGCGCGTCATACTGGATACGAATTGAATTTGTTTGCTCCACACATTACGATTAAACGATGTGCCACTCTGAACCCTGCTACGTTACTAACCCTCCCTTCGAACGAAAAGAACAATGATTGTATATTTCGGACTGAGGAAGAAACGAAGGGATGAGTAGACCTGAATGACGCTCCTCTATCTGACCCCCAAGGGGAGTTGTACGTCGATGGCTCTTGTTTTAAGTTACCAGATGGCACGACAACTGCTGCATATGCGATAACTACTCTTCACACTATAGTTGAGGCTTCTCGAATACACTATCAGTCAGCACAGGCGGCTGAATTAGTGGCATTGTTTCAGGCTTGTGAGTTAAGTGAAGGACTGCGAGTGAATATTTACACTGACAGCCAGTACGCCTTTGGCGTGGCTCATAGTTTTGGTAGACTTTGGGCAGAAAGAGGTTTTCTTACTTCTCATGGTCAGCGAATACAGCATGGCCCCTTGATTTTGCGATTATTGACAGCATTGACGTTACCAGAAATGGTGGCTGTAGTCAAATGTAGTGCACACAAGGCCGTGGTTTATGCAGTGGGGGAGGGTAATGCCTTTGCCGATCAAGTTGCTAAGGAAACTGCGAAATCCAAATTGACCCCAATGTTTGTGACTAGCTCTGCTAGGTGGGTGGCTGAAACAGAGATGTTTGATAATACCATGGAGAGTATCCGAGAAATACAGAAAGAAGCTAGCCCTATTGAACTGGCTCACTGGAAAGAGCGAATTGGGAGATTAGATGCAGATGGTTGTTGATTGATCTGACAGAAAAGCAGCAGTGGCTATTGCCTAATGCATTAGTGAATGCGGTGGTGACAATTGCACATGGTTCAGCTCATATTGGGGTGAAAGGTATTTGTGCATTATTAGTTCCTGTATGGTACAATCCCAATATTTCTAAGACCGCTGCTCATTTGGTACAATATTGCATGGTTTGCTTACGACATAATCCAGGGGGCAGGGAGCCTGTTCTGAGTGGAAACTTTGCACCCACATCTTTGCCTTTTGAGGTGCTCCAAATGGATTATATCCAGATGGAGCGCGTCAACAATTTGAAGTATGTCCTGGTCGTGGTAAGCGCTTTCAGTAAGTGGGTGGAAGCCTACCCGACAAAAGAAAATACTGCTTTGGCAACGGCAAAAGCATTGGTAAAGGAGTACTTCCCTCGCTACGGATTGCCTCGTGTGATCTGGAGTGATAAAAGAAGACATTTTAATGCAGAACTCATCACACATATATGTAATGGACTACAGATTAAACAGAAATTCCATGCGGCTCGACACCCCCAGTCCGCTGGGTTGGTCGAGAAGTATAATGGGATATTAAAGCTCAAATTAGCTAAAATTCATGAAAGTACTGGATTGAGGTGGCCAGATGCTCTGCCGCTGGCATTAATGTCAATACGAGTTACCCCACATTCTCGTTCTGGTTTGTCTCCGTATGAGGTCATTTTTGGGTGCCCTGCTAATGTTTGGGGCGTCCCGAGACCCAGAACATTCCGTGATATAGAGTTCCCTATGCTGACAGACTATTTGTATGCTTTGACTAAAGATCTTCGTTCCATTCATCAACAGGTCTCAGCAGTTTTGCAGCCCCTGCCGGAGGGTCCTGGACATCGTTTGGAACCAGAACATTGGGTTCTGGTCCATAACTATCAGCGAAAATCCAGCTTGGATCCTCGTTGGTCTGAACCGTTTCAAGTCCTGTTCGCTACGCGGACGGCGGTAAAAGTGAATGGCAAGCGACACTGGATTCATGTGTCACATCTGAAAAAACTACCCCTTCCGCTTCAATATGATCAGCGAATCCAGGACGGGGTTCTGACTCAGGAAGGTGAGCGAGTTCCTCGATTCATCCCTTTTTCTGACGCCCAGGTAATTGGAGAAGGGCAAGGAGAAGGTGCACCGGGCTCGCAAGGGGCTCTGTCATCAGTACAATTGATCGCCCCAGATTCTGTTGTTCCTACAGCTAATCCAGAGGCTCGCAGTGCCCCTGTTTCACTGGATTCGTCATCCTCTGTTTTTTTCTCTGATCAAGAAGTGCCTGGCCATACTCTGTACAACCTGCGGCCCAGAAAACAACATGGTACACCAGGTGAACACGGTAGGAGATAGGGAGAGACTTGAGTGATAGGGTACAGACCTGTGCTATGAATGTCTGTTAGATACGCTTCTGGTGTACTGAGCGAGACACTGGACTGTACGCGCTGAGAGCCTTGAACATTTGTTTGCTCTGTTCAGAAAGAAAGACTGAATTTTATGTTCAAAGGGACCCAGGTTGTGTTTTCTTCAAGGGTTGTGCGAGAACTTAACTCCAACGTGAGAAGTTTGTTTTGGTATTATCTGAGATGAACGATAGGAGCCTGCCTGTGAGGCTCTAAACAGACACAGGAAAGAAGCACCCTCTGGCAGGTTGGACTGCATTGCCCCAGTTTATTGTTGGACTTTTAGTTAGCATGTATCCCTTTGCTCGTTTTGTTCCTGAAGAGGAACATCCTTTTGTAGCACACTATGTTCCTGCATATATGCCTGTTTTTTCTAGTTGGACCAATCGTGTTAAAATTGCATTTGTAGCTATTATAGCAATATTGCTAATTATATTACTGGGAGTGTTCATATATTTGGAATTTCGTCACCCTATGCATACTGTTTTAGGAACAACTACCCCACCTCCGGAACATGTGTTTCATACTTTAGCCCCTCATAAGGAAAGGCATCGTCAGACCTATGTGAAGAATGCATTCATTGAAATGCGTCATCAAGCACACAGTGCTACCAATACTACAAATTGCTGGGTTTGTGGTCTTTTACCATCTGTTATGCACAAGCACGACTTATTTATATCCCTACCTTTTTCTCATCTGGGAAGTTGCGAGGCTTGGTTCAAATTGCTTTCTATGATGTACATGCATTACACTGTGGACTCCTCAAAGGTTTTCAGAGAGGGATTATGAACTGATTTTAGCATATATTGAGATTCATCAAGGATTTAACCCCGAAGGGAACAATGGAGAGGAAACTTTAGATCCGAATGCTTGTATGAATATGTATATAACGTATGAAAATACCACTTGGTTGAAAAATGAAATTATTGACTTTGTTGAATTCAATTTCACTCAATATTATCGACACTTTCAGGACCGTAATGTTACTGAAGATAGGGCTATTCCAGTGCCTGTATTAAATAGTACCTCTACGTTTTGTGTTCAAGGAGCAGGGTACATATCAGTAGGAGAAAGCCGATGTAATTACACTTATCGGTTGCGTACCTTTAGTAGTCCTCCATTGCTAACCCCTCCTAATGTATATTTTGTCTGTGGAGAAAGTGCCTATACTTGGCTTCCGCGAGGTTGGACTGGACGTTGTTACCTGTCCTTCCTGTACCTTCCAGTCTATATTGCCCCTTCTAATTATCACAAGGATCACCGACTAGATAAACGTAGTGTGCTTAGTAGGAGAAATAAAAGGGAGATAGATACCACCGATATAGATCAGACCGATACTCCACTGCAGCACTTTACCGACATTATGAAGGGAGTGCTTCCCTTTTGGGGGCCTATGCTTACTACCCGAGAAGTTTGACGTTTGTCTAGAGTAGTTGAAGGGGTAATTAACACTACTGCAGGAATACTGACCAATATAACCGTAGAGTTACAGGCGACCAGACTCGTTTCACTTCAAAACCGTATGGTTTTGGACGTTGTCCTGGCAGATCGAGCAGGAGCATGCCGTGTGATCGGCAGCTCTTGCTGTGTTTATATTCCTGACTCCGCCCCCTCTGTTCATTTGGCCATACAGAAGTTACATCGTTTAGCTTCCGATATACATGTAGGAACTGGTACGTGGTCTCTCTCTGGTTGGTTCTGGGGTTTGTTGTCTACTTGGGGGTGGAAAGTTTTGATGGTGCTGGCATGTATAGCCGGTATCATATTCACATGTTGTGTTTGTGTACAATGTGGACCTGCATGTTGCTCTTATTGTGCGACAAAACTCACTTTTTCTGTGTCTGGTCCATCCCCAACCGCGGTAAAAGCTCAGTTAGTTCAACAGAAGCTCAAAGACTTAATGCAGATTGATGAGGGGATATTTGAAGATTGAACGGTTTTTGTTAGCTACATCATGCTAAAAGGGCCGTTCTGAGGGATAAAAAGTAGATTTCCCGTATATAAGGGGTATCGGACCTATATTATGTTAGCATGATGCATCCATACGTATACTCCCTGTTTAATATGTATGCTTTTGTATGGAGGAAATTCGTTTATTTCCTCCCCGTATATCCATTCCTAAAAGAGTAGGCCGAGAACCATACAGACGCCAACTTCTGATCATATGCTCGAGCACGGGCCACGATCACGTGTTGATCACGTGCAGTTGTCAGGCCCCAGTTCATTTGAGTTACTGGTAGCAGCTGAAGGGAGGCTGTTTTACTCGACTGTTCTGAGACTCAAGGTCGCATCTGGCTTTGGGGGCGATAAGCGCATTCCTGGAGGTGCCGTGTCTGCACTCCCAGGCACCAAGACGAAAGGGAGTCACCCCTCCTGACCTCCTCAGCAACAGATAGTCAAGCCTTTGTACTGATCTGATGTGTGCCATATATGGTCCTTCCCTAGAGCTCGAAGGCCAACTGGTATTTTTCCTTTTACAGTGATTGTATGTGTTGAACCGAAAAGTATATAACCTCTTGTTTGAATACGAGCCAACAGTCTTCTAGGCGCACCTGATGGGTGAGGTTCAGAGAGGCTCCTCTATAGAGTATTTTGTCTAATAAATGATTGAACCTTCTTCACTGCTAACTGACTGATTATTTGGTAATGGTATTGGGACTATTGGTAGGTATAGTCCTTTAGTTTATTTTATTGGTACATCAGTTTTCTAAAGTATAGCTAACTATAGCTATAGTTTTAGTTTTGCCAATAGTTGCCAAAAGTTTCTCTAAGTTCTAGTCTGCTCCATACCTTAGAATGTGTGAGGTTGGAATCTCTTTTCCGGGACTCGATATCTAACACCCCGCAAGGGGAATCAGAAACACTGGAGCTGGATTCTCTGCGAAGAGGATGACAGCGTCTGGTCAGTGAGTCAGGCTTGAACTCTATTTCCTTCCGAACTTGCCGTGGCGAACCGCAAGTAGGCAGTCGAGCTGGATCGTGCCGGAACCGTGGTTTGCCAGGGCAAGTGCAGGTATATTTATACCTTGAAGGTGTTTAGGAATGCCTGTATTGACGTAAAAGTCGGGCATCGGAACGTCATGAATGAACCCCTAATAGATGTTCATGCATACTAAATGAGTTCTTGGAGAAATCAATATCCAAGCAAGGGAAATTCCTAAAGGCTTAAGAGACCGGTTTTCCAAGAACTCGTTGTGACGTGGATGGATGGATGTAGGAGACCATGCCTGTATTTGGTTAGCATGGACAATGCCTAAATAAGGGCTGGATTTTCTATGCCTAAATAAGGGCAATATGAATTGTACTTATATAAGGGCATAACTCAGGAAACCTATATACGAAATCTAAATCTACACACAACACGCACTCCAGTTTTGTATGAACGACATTACTAAATCCTAAACATACTAAACATGTCTAAAAAAGAATATCGCTTGATAATCGAAAACATGCTAAAACATATCTAAAAAGCATATGTCCTAAAAAATGCATTACAAACCCATTGCTATGCGTAAGGTGCTGTACATATTAAAAGCAATGTTCCATTCTAAGCATATGCATACATTGAAAATGCCAACAAGAATTAATCATAAATATATACAAATGATGAAATGGCTCGTTAATACAGAAGAAAAAAGGGCCGAAATCATTTCATATCAGGTTAACATAAATCAATTGTTGATGTGACAAGGTGGCATAATGTCCCTGGAAGTTTTCAAAGAATCCTGTTCTCTATGAATAGTTCTACCATAAACAGATTACTGTGCCAAAAATGAAAAAATACAAATTTGGAGAAAAAAAATGTATCATAAGAAAAAGTTCCAAAGTCAGTCCCTTGTTTGAAAAGAATGAAGGCCAAATTCAGATTCTCTTTGGAACACTGAGCCTGAATCAAAGGTCAGTGTGTGGACCTGGAGAAAACATGAAATCTTCTATTTCTGTTGTCAAAAATTCATCTACCGTTGTAGGTTAAAGTTGGAATACCTCGTTTTTCTTGGTATGTCTCCCTCCATCCGGAGTGTTATTTCATATAACCTATGCGGAGAACTAACCCTGGTGTCCGCAGTTTCAACTTGATTGTCCTCATTCATGCCCACTGTCTCCAGAAGCCCCTTCAGGTTCAGCGAGCTACTGTAACTTCTGCTGCACTGTCCAACATTGTCTTAGCCCATTCTCCATTCTTGAGTTGCGTTCTCAGAATCCTCTGCCTGTCTGATCTTAAGACCTGCTACCTTCTTCTTGGAGAATTGAGGTTTTTGTTTGTTTTTCTGAACGTGTTGATCGTCTTTGGACATCACGCGTTCTTCTTTGTTCTCTGACCGTCCTCTTCTTTCGGATGCCTGTGATGATATCTGAACGTGTATCAGTATCTTGATATCTGTCAGGTTTTCTCAAATTATCCCTATTCCTGAGGTTGTACCTTCTTTCAGAGGGCTCCTTTTGAGGAGACCTACCTCGGGATTGAGAACGCTTCTCTTTGGAATGCTGTGCGCTATTTTCCCACTTCTTTTTAGAAGAGGTAGAAGTATTTTTAGGAAAGACCTTATCAGGACTTCCAGACAGTTGTGGTTTAACTGTATAGTTCTATTAGCTTTTGTATGTTATTAAGTAATTCCTCGTCTGACATTGATTCAATGTCAGGGTCAGGTGTGTAGCTGGCTAAAAATCGGCCATGTTTCTCCTGGTCTACCTAGTGGACCGAGCCTGGTAATGTGATTGTAATGTTTTAGGGCGCCTTTAAACCAGAGCTCATGCTCCTGGTATGTGAGTGGAATTTCAATATCCTCGAAAGGAATATATTCCTAAGGTGGATCATCTTCTTTGTAGAAGTGAAACAAATGTGTTACTGGATTTGATTCTGGGAATACTATCCATGAATAGAATACCCCTGTCTGGTGAGATTCATGTGCCTCTATCACAAAAACTGCTCTACCACCTCTTAGTGTTAGGCCATGTTTTATAAGTGTTAGAGAGATGGCTCTCCTTAAATTTGGATGGATGATTATAACATCCTCATCGATTTCTTGAAAACCTGTACGATTAAAAGCTGCTGTGACTTGGTCAGCCACAGCTCCACCACTATTGGTGTTTGTGCCGTTTTCGGTCATTGTTTAATGAAAGTTTCAGAGCACGTTTCAAGGGAACAAAGATAAGGTGCACAATATTTTGGAACACTGTATCCTTCAACATTGAACAAGCCAAACAGCTAATACATAGGATTTTTTTCCTACTCAGCTATGGCGGATATTATCCCTACCCACTCCAGACGTCTTATGGAGTATTATGAGTAGGGGTCTCTGAGAAAAGCACGACTGAGTTACTTCAGTATCTAGCGTTAAATTAGTGCCTTACCACACTTTTGGGCGCCATGTAGTGTAGTTCCTATATCCCTGATAGGCTCTGCGCATTGGAATAATATACACTATAGATTTGACATAGGACTGAGGTCAGTATGTCTCTATCGAGTACATTAAACTTATTTACTTGTGTGTGCCAGCTAACTTAGAGGTCACTAGAAACTTCTCGAATATACAAGAAGGGATTAGTTTCTGACAATCGCATAAACATGACAACTTTGTTTCCCTTAGAGTAGGTACTGACTGACTGACTGATTGTATTTATAGAGCGCACTTATGCCGAGGCGTCTTGGCGCTAGGTAACAAAATCTGGGAGAGCACAGAGGTTAGCCTTGTAGGAAAAGCCTGGTTTTTATGGCCTTTCTAAAGATGGAACGTGAAGGCTGAAGACGGAGGGAGGCAGGGAGGGAGTTCCATAGTTTGGCTGCCAGGAATGAAAACCGTTTACCCCTCCATCTCGCCCTCTTGATTTTAGGAGGATGGACCAGCCCGACGTCTGAAGACCGTAGACAACGCGCTAGGATGTAGCGGGGGAATAGAGATTGAACATCTTCAGCCCCGCCTCCGTAGAGGGCTTTATGTACAAGGCAGAGGGCCTTGAACTCAACCCGGCGTCTAACCGGAAGCCAATTAAGTGATTTGATGCTCGCAGAGGTCGGATGGTGTTTAGGAAGGCCACATAGAACTCGGGCAGCAGCGTTTTGATTGGAGTTTGTTCAGCTGTTTTACCCCTGAGCCCAAGTAGAGTGCGTTACAGTAGTCTATCCTTGATAGAATAAGGGCACCCACTACCGTTTTCCTGAGGGAAGGTGGGATAAATGGGAGAATTTTGTAAAGAATTTTGAGTGTAAAGAAACAGGCGGAGACCACTTGGTTGATTTGGGGGGCACAGGTGAGCCCACCGTCGAGGAGAAAACCAAGATTTCTAGCCTTGGTAACTGGCGAGGGGCATATACCAGCCTCCGGGGGCCACCAACATTGGTTCCATATGGAGGGTTTCTTTCCAAACTCAAGGACCTCGGTTTTTTGGGTATTAAGCTTTAAAAAGTTGACCCTCATCCAAGACATTACGGAGGAGAGACAGTCGCGGAATCGCTCGTCTGGCATATTGTAATTTTGGGTAATCGACACCAGTAGTTGTGTGTCGTCAGCGTAGGACACGAGCACTAGGCCATGACTCTTGATCAGTCTGGCCAATGGAGTTACATAAATGTTAAAAAGGGTGGGCGAAAGTGCCGAGCCCTGCGGGACTCCGCCCGGGAGAGTGAACTGTTTTGATTTCAGACCTTCCTAGTGAATTAGCTGTTCCCTGGAGTCGAGGAAGGAAGCGAGAAGGGACAAGGCCTTACCACTAACTCCCACAGATTGCAACCTAGTTAGTAATACTGCGTGATTTACAGTGTCAAATGCTGCTGTGAAGTCTAATAGTATAAGGGCAGCTCTACCACCATCATCCAAAACCCTTTGAATTCCTTCAGTTGCTAAGATCAGGGCAGATTCAGTGGAGTGTTGGGATCTAAACCCATGCTGGGTGGAATCTAGCAAGTTATTTTCCTCCAGGTAGGTAGTCAGATCCTGATTAATGACCTTTTCCAATATTTTGGAGGTTATAGGCAGACATGAGATGGGACGATAATTCTTCGCCTCCAAAGGATCAAGAGAAATCTTTTTCGGTATAGGCCTAATGCAAGTCAATTTCCAACCTGCTGGAAAGATCCCTGTTTCAATCACTAGATTAAGCAGAGGGGTCAGTGCTCTGCCGACCTCTTCCGCTGCTAGGTGTATGATATATGGGGGGCAAGGGTCAAGTGGGGATCCTGATTTAGTTAGAGAGAGTGAATCAACCACTTGCTTCACCTCCAGATTTGAAAAGTTAGTTAGGCTGCCACGGTGGGACTGTCTGTCCCAAGCCTCAAGGGGAGTAATCGTATTGACCTGGGGTAGATTCAGAAGTTACAATCTCAGAACCATGGAAACAATAGATAACAGTTTCACTCAGTCAATCGTGCATGCTTCGTTGCACAGAAATAGAGAGACGGGAGTTTCAATAAAAAGGGTTTATTGAACAGTCTTATTTTTCATGCAAGAGATATGAACTGCTACAATCGTAAGACAGGCTGCGAAGTACAATATGTACAGAGTTAGCAGTAAGATAAAATAATACTGCAATAGCATGGTTTGTAGCTATGACATATATTAATTAAAATACATACATAAATAACACAGGCTAAAATGTGGATACTCATCTGATGCTTTTAAATGGTTCTACCCCAGTGTACCTAACATAAGTGTAGTACGAGGTAAGAAGTAGGTACTGTTTTCTAAAGTATAGCTAACTATAGCTATAGTTTTAGTTTTGCCAAGAGTTGCTAAAAGTTTCTCTAAGTTCTAGTCTGCTCCATACCTTAGAATGTGTGAGGTTGGAATCTCTTTTCCGGGACTCGATATCTAACACCCCGCAAGAGGAATCAGAAACACTGGAGCTGGATTCTCTGCGAAGAGGATGACAGCGTCTGGTCAGTGCGTTAGGCTGGAACTCGATTTCCTTCCGAACTTGCCATGGCGAACCGCAAGTAGGCACTCGAGCTGGATCGTGCCGGAACCGTGGTTTGCCAGGGCAAGTACAGGTATATTTATACCTTGAAGGTGTTTAGGAATGCCTGTATTGACATAAAAGACGGGCATCGGAACGTCATGAATGAACCCCTAAGGAATAGATGTTCATGCATACTAAATGAGTTCTTGGAGAAATCAATATCCAAGCAAGGGAAATTCCTAAAGGCTCAAGAGTCCGGTTTTCCAAGAACTCGTTGTGACGTGGATGAACGGATGTAAGAGACCATGTCTGTATTTGGTTAGCATGGACAATGCCTAAATACGGGTTGGATTTTCTATGCCTAAATAAGGGCAATATGAATTGTACCTATATAAGGGCATAAATCAGGAAACCTATATACGGAATCTAAATCTACACACAACACCTGGGGATCCAGCATGCTGCTTCCAACTACCACTATCTGGCCTTCTACCCCTACAGCCATCTCCACCTCCAATTCGGGGATCCCTACAGACCCAAGACCACAGCCCCTAAGTGCACCACCACCTGAACTCCTGGCTGAACAACGGCAAGAATGTCATGCTCTGTAAATATGTAATATATAATTGTCCAACCCTAATCACTTTTAAAAATGTAATCTTGAGTGATTTACAATTTGTATATATGTAACTCTAAGCACTAGTATCTGTAGTAAACGTATGTATTTACTACCATTCTTAGGTAAATTTTGAGTTTTTCTTTTTGTATCTTTTCCTTGAGTGAATTTTCAACTTGTATATATACAACTCTAACCACCCGTATCTTTTGTAGACGTATGTACTTACTACCATTCTTTTGTGAATTTTGAGTTGTTATGCTTGTATCTTTTATGTAACTCATGTACTCCAAAGTCCTTATGTAGTGTAACTGGTCCTTTTGTAAAGCGCTCTGACACCTTTGGGTAGAGTTTGCGCTATATAAAATTGCATTAAATAAATAAATAAATAAATACAAATCCAAAATTCTAGTAAATAGGAAGTATTAGGTCCAAAATAAAAGCAGAGAGAAATTGTGGATCTGAAAATGTGGTGGTATACCATAATATCCCACAAATCAGGATCACAGTCCAGCTACCCAGGTGCTAGCAATGCTGTGTTCCAGTGTTGACATGAGCTTGTGCATCACACCCATGTTCTAGAGAGGGTTCTGAGGGGGTACTCCTCCTCAAAGACCAGCGTAATTTGAAATTGCATTGAATACTTCATTCTTGCAAACATTCAACAGCACTGACTGTAAGTGCCTGCACCAAACACTATAAGCATCAGCTTTCAGAAAAGACTCCTACATTTGTTTTGCTTTGTTATACATGTCCCTAAGGGCTTATTTCGTGGGGACTAGAAATTATATTCCTTAGCCCTATGTTGAATTATTTTTCTCTCTCAGACCATGAGTTATTTGAATATGGAACTTCACAAACATTGCTATAACAAGAATAAAGATCACTAGATTGAAGGGCTTCAGTTTTTTCAAAGATAACCCTCATTTAAATTACCATTCTTACTACTTTACCCTTTCCTTATTCCAAGACATGATTATACATTAAATGCATCAGGTTACATCGAGAACCCATTACGATTAAAATATATAGTAAGGGAAGGGAAAGAAATAGATCTTTTCAGCACAATTTTCTGCGCTACACCAACATCTCTCAGAAAAGTAGATACACAGCACATCTGAGCAGAGTAGATGCGCTCTGTATGCAATGACATGAAGTCAAGGCATAACGCAGGCCTTGACACGTCACAGGCTGATTCAGGTGTTTGTTATAAAATCAGTTATATAGATAGGCAAAGTACGATGAAAGGAAGAAGGCCAACAATCAGAAAATAAACTTTGTTGGGAAAATTCCAAGCAGATGTCTTTTTGATTTCTCTAACACTTACTCGCCTGCGTTATACAGAGTTGGTGCAGGACAAATCATGTAGTTGGACTCCACCGTTATAGGCTTTTCATCTGGAAATAGAAAATAACCACAATAATACATTAAATTGATGCAAAGCAAAAACAAACTATTCTGAGGATTTAGGCAACAGGCAACTCAGTGGGTTAGATAACATGTTAAATACTAAAATTGGGAAGTGAGCATATTTATGTGTTACTACACTAAAGCATATTATGAAGCTTAGCAGGCAAACAGTACAATGGTGGAGTTTCCATCTTGATGTTAAATGCTAGAAGGGCCGACCTGTGCCTCAGGCTGAAACATAATAGTAACAACAAAAAATTGTAATATAAAGCACTATTAGCTAACATTTGTTTAGGTAGAACAGTGTTATATGCATTTATCATTTTCCAGAAGTAGTACTATTTTTCTGTAGGTGGACATACAGCAGAGTAACATCTAAATATATATGTGAATGTGCACAAGATCTTGTACCACATATCAGCAAGGGTATCTTGGAGTGGCACATAGTAAGTGAAACTTTGTATAAGCACCTTGTCTGCCAACCAAAATATCTACTGCAATTTGTTCGCAGTAGATTAGCCAAATCATATTGAAGTGCACGATGCAAATCAGAGCCCAATCACAATGAGGCAGCCCGATGCTTTTAAGTGCGAAAGCCAAATTTGAAATTTGTTCATTCACTCCTGCATATTGTACAATTTTATAGGAACGTTCTCTGTAATACCCCCAAGGTGTTACCTCTAAAATAAGTCAGGACAGAAGCAAATTACTTAAGTGAACTAGAAAGATAGCAACAATGTTATCTTCATGTTTTCTTGGTAAAGGCAATGCTTACGTTTTGTTGTCTCGTTCACGTAGTAAGTGCAAGTAACGCCATCTCGTCTTCCCAGCAGGAATCCATTTCCTTTTAAAACAAGTTGATATTCCTCTATAGGAAAGGAATATTAAGATTTCAGATCACAAATAACAGGTTGTCCAAGTTAATATTAGTGTTATGTGAGGATTTACTTGAGTAAAGGTGGCTGAGCTGGAAAGAATGAGAAGGTTGCACACTCTGCCTCCATGCAAATTTGAGTTGAGAAATACAGGTTGCCCTATCAGAAGAGTGAGACAACCAGATAAGTGCAAAAACATTTTAGTCACTATAGACGAAAGAGAATGGTTCATACATAAAGAGTGGAAAGAGCCCCAGTCTTCTCTAAATGTAATTGTAAGCCATAATTGAAATTGCAAACAAAGTGGAAGGCACCATGGAAGGCGGAGCAGTCTGGACAGACAAGATAGCTTTGCCTTCATAAATGTATAGTATGTGCTAAAACAGATGAACGAGAAGCTCTAAGCCAAATCTATAACCCCATCTGCATGTTCATGTGTTAATCTTTTGGAGTGTTTGCCATTATTCACTTCGTGTTTGAACAATTAAAATCTACTGTCTTTAGGTTCACATTGCAATTGAAGTTTATTGCATTTTTTGTTTCACTCATTCATAAAGTCGATGGGACTTATGTAGACTGTGATTAGGAATAATGGAGAATCATTTAAATTGAAATAGGCAGAGTGTGTCAGTGGGCTTTGTTATCAACTTTGAAAGCAAGAGACTTTAGTTCTAATTATTGATTTCTCATTTAAACAACCTGTTTGACCCTTTGCCTAAGTTCTGTATCTTGCATAGTCGTCAGCACTTATAACAAAACACACGTTAAGCTCCACTGGTATGCTGCAGCCCAAACTAGACCTTGTTCCGAAACCGGCACTCAAAGAATATTGCTGGGGATTAAAGGTAACCAAAAGGGAATCCACATCATCTGTATGACACTTTTTCTGTGGTTAAAATGGTTTAGGACAACATTTTATTTGAATGACCGGATACTGTGAAAAATGTAAACTTGAAATAGAAAAATGCTCAGTCATGTTTGAAATTATGTGGGTGATAGATTTTCACTTTTATTCGCTGCACTGAAGTGGAGTCCGATTTTATTTGAGTAATTCCCGCTTCTAGACTGCTTCCATAGTCCCAGATAGAAAGGAACACTCACTGGTGTATTTTATTTGAGATAGATAGATAGATAGATAGATAGATAGATAGATAGATAGATAGATAGATAGATAGATAGATAGATAGATAGATAGATAGATAGATAGATAGATAGATAGATAGTTGTATTGTTATATGTGTACCGCAGAATGTGTCACAATAAGATTTATTTGTATTAATTTTGAGCTTATTTCACTCCTTTTGTACTCTGTATAATGAGGAAAATTTTAATTCTGTACAATATAGTGCTTATGGTTAAAAACTACAGAACAATAATATTGCGGTTAAAATGAATAAACAATAACACAATTAGCAATTTACATTTAAATTAAAAAACACACAAAAAACAGCAATGTTTACTGTGAGCATCAAAAACGTAATTCAAAATAAATTTTTGCTTGCAAAAGCTCTTTTCGAAACGTTCACAAACTACTGGAAAGAACGGTCAGAAAAAATGCAACAGCAGTAATGATTTTAAACAAGGTTTCATTTTTGTCCTTATTACTGGCAAATGTAGACTTTCCCTATTGGAGTAGGAACAACACTGATGCTAATATTATAAACTATTTTCTTTAATTGAGCACAGCTAGCAACAAAAACTGGAACATAAATGTGTTGGAGGATGACATCACAAAGAAAAACATGCTGCTATTAAGGCAGCCTATATCAACTTTCACTTTTTTTTCTTGCTGTAAAAACAGTAGACTCCAGCACCTCAATAAACTGAATGAGAAGAGTTTTGGTTGAGAAGATTGAATGGCCATACCACTGAAATGGTGCTTCATGTATATACACCCAATCAAAAGCATCCCGTATGGAGAATTTATAAGAATGAGGAGAAATTGCTCTGCGGATGAAATGGCAGAAAAAAGCTTCAAAGATACTGAGAAACGATTCATGAAGAGAGGATACAAACACAGAGATGTAAAGGAAGGTTTGGAACGAGCAAAAACAATACAGAGAGCAGAAACTCTAACTGTTAAAGCTAAAAATACAACAGAGGATAAAACAAGAGTAATCCTTACATACAGCAAAGAAAGCTTTAAAATTCAGAACATTTTGCAAAAATATTGGAATGTTTTAGAAAAAGATCCTGATATTGGGAAAAGAATCGGATCCAAATTCAATATAACCTATCGCAAAGTTGCATCTCTCAAAGATAAACTTGTGAACAGCCACTTTTTGCCAAAAAGCCCATCACCATGGCTGACAGAGAAACAAAAAAGATTTGTTCACTGTAACAAGTACGAAGCTTGCAAAATTGGGAAGTCGATGACAAACATCAAAGACCCCAAAGGGAAAACTTTCACAATGAATGAAAGAATCACCTGTGAGACAACATATGTTGTCTACATGATAGAATGTACCTGCGGATTATGCTACATTGGAAGCACTATCTGTCCCCTAAGCAAGCGAATATTGGAACATCTAAGGGCGATTCACAACAAAGACATGAGCTATGCGATAGCGAAAAATCTGCATACTCAACATAAAACGAACTGGGAGAACGTACGATACTTTGGAATTGCCACTGTCCCGATTCACGAGAGAGGAGGAAACCGGACACTTAAACTAAGAAGATTGGAATAGCGCTTGTTCATCAAGTTCAGAACAAAGACTCCGTCTGGACTGAACGGAGATGAGGAATTACACATACATCTATAACGGCATTGAGATCGGCTGAGGCACTAATATAATTTGGGTACTATACCCGTAAATCAACCAAATCACAAATAATAAAACTGTGAGCCAAATGAATGGTGCTAAATGACAACCAACATAACACATGGACCAAATGTTGTCAAATGCACAAAACAAAGCGAATCATGCTTTCTTTATGAAGTTCAAACAGATTAAGAAGTAACAATACACTACAAAGTGTAAAAACAAAAATATGGACTAAACCATGCAAAACGCGCATTTTGAAAAACTTTCAAATCCATGATGATGTAATAACTCACATACTACCAAGTGAATTGGAAATTGAAATGATGAAGTGCCAAAAGAACACTACATGTAATTCCAACATTGAAATGAAAGAAAGAAAAAACTGTGATTAAATTGGAAATACAAGTCCTAGAATGCAATCTAACTGGGCACAGAGTGACACTATAAAGGGTGAAAGCGACAAAGGTCTCACTTAACCTTGACAAAGACCATCTCTTGGTCGAACCATTTTGTGGTGGTAATGGTGGTGGGAACTATGCTTTATTAAAAGCTCCTTTAAACCCACACGACTTTTGGAGTGCAATCTTTTGATGATTAACTGCGAGGTATGGTCTGACCTCGACACGAGCACCATCTAAGCAAAGTGCGCACCGGTATTGGACCATTTGTTTTCGTATATATATATATATATATATATTTTTTTTTTTTCACTGAATAAACCATAGGTTTCAGGGATGTTATAGTTAGTTGAACATTTTACTCGTAAAAAACCAAAGAAATTCAGCCGTTATAGTTAGTTGAGCTAACTATAACTCGCTTCCCCGCAATGCACTGCTGAGGTGATGATCCCTGGGGCTGTGAGGGGGCTGCGTGCCCCCCGCATTCAATTTCATAAGCCCTGGGGAGGTGGCGGTCCCAGGGGCTGCGGGGGCCCCCACGGGCCCCCACAAATAAATCAATGATTGCCTGCGGGACCTTGCCCACCCGGGGGATTTTTGAAAACGAAGCGTGGGAGCCCGCACTTCATTTTTTTTTTATTTTCACAGCAGGATTTGCCACCCCAACGCGAATTTTGCTGCTTAAAACAACAAAAAAAAGCTTCTTGTGGCCCTGGGGGTCCTTGTGGGACCCCCTGAGCAGGTAGTTATAGTTAGGACCTAGTTTCCATAGGAAAAGCTTTTTTTGTTTTCCCAATAACTTTGGCGTCGTTTGACGAGTCTTTGCGAAATTTTCAAAACTAGTGGCCCGTTCCGGTCAGCTCCTGTCTTGAAAGTTTCGGGGTGATTCATCAAGCAGGGGCCAAGAAAAAAGGGGGGTCCCAAAACAAGTTTTCCCCATGTTATTTTCCATAGGAAACTTTAGACAAAGCTACAGCCCGAACTGCTGAACGGAATTACACCAAATTTGGCAGAAAGGTAGGTCTTGGTTCAGAAATCGACCTTTTTTTAAATGGTGTAAATCCATTCAGTAGTTCATGAGAAATTAGAAAAAGAAAAAGTTTCGATATCTAGGGACGCGGTGGATTTGCGAACCCTCCTGACCACAAGCTTCATTCTCACTGGCTGCCAACACCCCAAACCAGGAAGTGCTGGCAGCCATCTTGTGACTCGGTAGAACCGAGTCACAAGAAAACAGAAAAAAGAGGTTAAAAAACAATAAAAGGGGGCAGGGTAGAAACACCCTGACCCCCTAGGCCTGCTCAGGGGGTCCTACAAGGACCCCCAGGGCAAAAAAAAGCATTTTTTTTATAATTTCGGCGGAAATCGTGTTGGGGTTGTGAATCCCGCCGAAATTATTTTAAAAAATGAAGCACGGGCTCCTGTACTTTCTTTTCAAAAAGCCCCCAGGTGGACCAGGTCCCGGGGGCACTGCCAATTAAATAGAGGGGCCCACAGCCCCAGGGACCGCCACCTCCCCGGGCTTTCAGAAACAACTGCGGGGGGGCACGTGGCCCCCGCAGCCCCAGGGACCGCCACCTCCCTGGGGCTGTGAAACAAATGCGTGGGGGGGTCCCAATCCCCCCACGCTGCCCCAGGGACCACCACCTCCCTGGGGCTCTATTTGTTTTTTTTTTTTAACCTGTGTGAGGGGCTCGAGCCCCTCCACACGCCCCGGAGACCACCATCTCCCTGGGACACTAAATATGGAAATGCGGGGGTCCGTTATGGACCCGCGAGCCCGGGGACCACCGCCTCCCCGGGGCTTTGCACTAGTAGGGAAGGGGGCCACGCGGTCCTCCTCCTGGAGCCCTTGAATGCCCCAGGGACCGCCACCCCCCAGGGACGGCTCCTGCAATGTCCCGGGGTTCCCACCCCGGGACACTGCTGTTTGCTATGGCAGGGCGGGAGCCGTGCGGTTCCCGCCCTGCCATAGCAAACTCTGGTTTGGATTTTGGAAGCAAGAGCAGGTTTCCTGCTCTCGCTTCCAAAATCCAAAGCAGATTGCTTTTCCACAAGGGGAGCTGCATGTTAGCAGCTCCCCTTGGGGATAAGCAATGCCAGCTCCCGCAGGAGGCGGGGAGCCGGCGGGACCGTGTGGGCATTGGGGCTCCCCACACGGTCCCCAACGGAGTGGCCAGGGCCCGGGGGATGGGGTCCCCGGGGCTAGAAGTGGGCCAGGAGGGGGGCCGTGCGGCCCCCCTCCAAATATTTTTTTAAAACATTTAAATACTGGCCATGCCCCGGGGGATGGGGCCACGCGGCCCCCTTACCGTATTGTTTTTAATAAATAAACAAAATAGGGGTCAGGCCCTGGGGGATGGGGTCCCCAGGGCCAAAAAAATAGAAAAGAAAGGGGGCCACACAGCCCCCTTCTAAAAAAAACAACAACAAAAAACGGCATCGCGCCGGAGGCCCCGCCCTCTCAGAGCATCACTCTGCAAATGCACCCCGTGGCACGTTGTAAGTTGGGAAATGAATTCCCCTTGAATATTGGGGGTCCCTGGGGGCCAACTAACATACCAGGTACCTCCAGTATGCACCACTGAGCTGCGTTGCAGAGAGGTGGTCCGAGGCCCCACACCTTTTTACACCTCTCTGCAACGCAGCTCTGTGGCACTTACTGGAGGTACCTGGTGGGCTAATTGGACCCCAAGGACCCTCAGGATTCAAGGGGACTTAATCCCACAACTTAAACCGCGCCATGGGGCGCGTTTGCATAGTGGTGAAGGAAGTGGTGAGGCCTGATGTGACATGTGTGCAAACACGTCCTGTGGCGTGTTTTAAGTTGGGGGATTAAGTCCCCTTGAATCCTGAGGGTCCCTGGGGACCAACTAGCCCACCAGGTACCTCCAGTAAGCACCACAGAGTTGCGTTGCAGAGAGGTGTAAAAAGGGGCATGGCCTTGGACCACCTCTTTGCAAAGTAGCTCTGTGCTGCTTCCTGGAGGTACCTGATGGGCTCGTTGGCCCCCAGGGACCCTCTGGATTCAAGGGAACTTAATCCCCCAATTTACAACATGCTACGGGGCACGTTTGCACAGTGGTGCAGGCAGGGGGCGAGGCCCGATATAAGAAGTTAGCAATTCTGCTGTGTGGGACTTACTGGTGGTAATAAAAGGGATAGTTGGCCCCCAAGATTGATGTTGGGTTCAAATGCCGTGGGGTAATTTTTAAGATAGGTCCATTCTCCAAAGGGAAGTCACTTAATGGCGCATATTCAGGACAATGCAGAATATATCAAAGAAATTATACGAATGAATCCGAATAAGCAAACAAAAACAAGGATAACACAGAAGGAAAGAAGAAAGGGATACAGGGATACAGAGAATCTCTGTATGGGGGAAATAAAGCATGGTCTTGACAGGGATATTTAAGAACCAAGATATCTGAGTGTATCAATTTAACAGACATCCCGGGGAGGAGCCACGTTATATTCATAAGAGTCACAGGATAAGGCAAGGTCTCTATAAGTTCATACATAGAATGCCTATAGATGTGCATAATTGTGTTGCACTTGAAAGCACAAATTTGCTACCTGTATAGCACTCAGGGGGCACCGCGTGGTTCAGAAAGTGGGTGTGTTTCCAAATCTGTAACAGACTGGACAGATAAATAACAAGTCCATGTCAGATTAACATAAAGAGAATGTGACACATGGGCTCTCACGGTCCCACCGAGAGGTAAGAAGATACAAGGCACGTAGGGAGAGAGCCTAGTCATACAAACGTAGGATGGGCCAGATGGATTCTGACAACATTAAAGCTAGTTCTATAGTGAGGACTCTTTGGGGAAAAAAGACAGTGCAAACGGGACTTACCTACAAAGGGATATTCGACGTGGCGGCCAAAGCCCTCCTGCGGCGTTAAGGGATTATATTTCCCGTTCAATGTCAGTTCAGCTGAGCATCCCAGGGAACGCTCCGCCCGAATATAAAGCAGTTACGGATTATGGCAGCAATTCACTGTAAAGTTGGTAACGCCCCTACCTAAGCGTCAAAGCAATACTGATAGAAAGGGGCCACCAAGACCATCATCTCCAGAATGGATTTCTTCCTGAAGAGAAGTCAACGAATCACAGCATAGAATAAAAAGATATAAGCCATAAGGCTGGAATTAATCTAGGAGGAAGGTGCACAAACTGAGTCCCTTCGAATCAGGTGCTATCTGAAGAAGATAGTACTTAAAGGTCTCAGCTCTAAGCTATAAAATCTACCCGGTAGGGGCTTATTTCAGATAAACATATCTATGGCTAGAGTTTAATCTGTGCTGTTCTTTAGACTACATCAGTGCACATCAGCAGTCTCATTATTGAGACCAGGAATGATCCCAGATCTCTTTCTGTCCAACCAAACATGTCAGACGTCTCTTGTGATATTCACAAGAACTTTGAAATGTGGACCGGTCACCAGACAATTAACCTCTGGTGCAGATAGGGGGCCACTAAGGTGCTGTGTTACATGCTAATGAATAGGGCCTGAAAAAAAAGGCTTGCAGGAAGATAGAATCCCGAAATTGAGTGCCAATTCCCATAGGGAAAAAAGGCTGCTTTGGGAGCGTGAGTTCAGAACCTTTTCACAATTTAGCAGTGGGGTGTTTCAGCTGGCAGGTGACTGTGTTGATCAAGAAGCTCAGGAATTTTAACTCCTGAGAGAAATTGCGAAGCTTATGTGAAAATGATTCTTGGTATGAATACGCTGTAATCAGAATATAGTCGAAGTAGACAATGAGATACATGATGTGGACATGATGCCAGGCGGCGGGGCAGCACATCAGTTTGGTGAAGCACTTGCCCACTGAAGAAAGGAAGGCGGGTGACTTTCCATTGTCTTATACCCAAAATAAATTTAAGGAAATGTTCATTTGGGAAAGGTATACATCCTGCAGATCCAGAATGGTGAGACAGCTCTTTTCCAGAAAATTCTCAGGGGAGATTAATACATTTCATCTTGAAATAAGCATAAAAACAAAAATTAAGCAAGCACACATTAATAACAGTCTGCCTACCTACATTGTCCTTCTCTTCTATAGGACAAAATGGTGCTTAAATACCTAGGTGCCTTTAAGAGTCTTTCTCTTTAGGTTCCTTTTGTAAACAGATACCTTCTGAACTATCAGAAAAGCCTGATATAATGGGAAAGGTATTGGTGGGAAATAACGATCTGGGAAGGATGGCTGACCAAATACATGCAATTTTCTTGGACTGTTTCCAGAACCCATGGATTGTATGTGATGATGGCGCATCTACACAAAAAGAATGCAAATCTACCCCCAATTTGTAGAAGGATGGATCTAAGTTTCAAGGGAGGAATATCTAGTGCTTCTCAGTCTTGTGTGTAGACATGGTGCCATGGGAACTCCCGGCTCTGGAGAGCTGCTAGTAGAAGAGGTCAGCTCTGCCAACTCTTCCATGACCTAGCAAAGGGCCTCTGATCGTACAATACTGTTGGCAGAGGAACCTGCCACTTTGAACTCTAGCATAGCCACATTTGGTAAAGACCCTGTACTTGTCATTTTGCTCCTTTCAGATGTAAAAGCACCAATGTTTTGGGAAATTTCTTTCATAAAAGTTTCCCAGAAAAGCATGACCTTCCTACATAGCATAGGGTTAAATTTAATCAAGATACTCCTCATTTTACAGGACTGTGCTAGCATTGCCGAGAAGGCACAACAAGCTTCTCGGCCATCCACTAAACATTTCCACTTCATGGTCAGACCAGTCTGAGGCGGACTCAACTGAATCCATGGCCTTAACTAAAGGAGCAGAGACATCCAGAAGCCAGACCAGACAGGCCTTAAGCCCCTAGGTAGTAGGAACTAGGGCGTGAGAGTAAAAATGAGATTTGGGGGACACTTAGTACACATGCGTATACATGTATTCCTAGGAATAGCATACTGATCTAGTCATTCACATTTTCTGCTGTGTGGGCAGATAAGACCGCATTAGATAGAGCGGGTGCTGGATAGCTAAGGGTCCAGGCATATAGTTGTCCAAGGGATTGTTAAAGATGTGAGTTTTAGAAGGCATAGGATTCCCCCTTCAAGGTGTGTCAAAATCCGGAGGGGTCTAGACAAGTTTGTCAGAAAGTTGTGTGGTGGAGAACCAGAGGATTTCTTCTTCAAGCCAATGCCAGAGACACAGAATGGGGAGCTGCCTGGAGAGTTGTCCCAGAGTAGTAAGGGCAAAGGCATTAGAAATCTTTCCTAATGGTCATGGAGACAAAAGGTGTCTGTTTGTGGGACTACAGGCAGAAGGACTGTTTTCATGGACCGGGTATATTCTCTTAATGGAGGCCTTGGAGATATCATAAGAGGAACTGCCCATCTGGAGCCCATGGGTGAGGGATGTGGCCCCTAAATTGGGCAGGTAGTGTAATGTCCTTCCTCCACAGGCCCCTAGCCTGTCAGGCTGTTGGAGGAAGTATTCCGTTGATGAAGTCAACTGGACACCATTGATCGACTATTTAAGGTCATTCTCTCTCAAAATGATGCGGGCTGACCAAGGGTTTGGGGGCCAGGGTACTTTCTTGTGTTTGCCAGGTACTATCCTTGTCCGTCAAATTATAAATGGGGTCTAAGAAGTCTAGACAGCAGCAGATATAGAAGTGGATAGTGAATGAAAATACTAACTTACGTCCAGCACACACACTTGACGGTTCGACCTGCAGAACTTCCGTACATGACTGTTTCAGGATCTACAAAAATAAAGAATGGGGAAAAAACAAAATACCTTAATGTGGTTAAGATGTTTTGCTGCAGTTGATGGCAGAGTGAGAAAAGGGTAAAGACAGCATCTGACTTTTTTATTTTATTTAGATGACAGATCATATTGAATTAGATAAAGGTTAATCCCTTAATTAGGAGACGATTGTCACAAGTAAGGGTAGACAAAGCTCTCTGTCTCAGGACACAAACTATTCAAAGCCCAGTGAGCCTACTCCAAAATGTATTTATATCATAAACAAGCATTGGCGAAACCAATAGGTCTCACCTATGTAAGAGGAATATATGACGTTACAACGCAAACAATTACAACACATGCCTATACAACGTGGTTTTTACATCGCAACTACCATTACATTGCATGTTTTACAAAGCATGCCATTACAACGCATTTTTAAAAACTACCATTACAACGCATACCACTACAAGGCATACCATTACAACGCATAATACTTTTAGGGTAACAGTGGAGTAAGTGTTGGATAGTGCAGGGGTAAAAATTACTATTCTACTCCAGTGAGTGCAACAGTAGGGAAAGTGTTGGATAGTGTTGGAGTTAAAATTACTATTCCCATGTACCCCAAAACCCATGCCCACCCTAAAACTAAAAAAATCTCCTTTACTTACCTTATAATGCATTGTAATGGCGTGCATTGTAATGGTATGTGTTGTAATAGCATGTGTTGTAATGGCATGTGTTGTAATGGCATGCGCTGTAATGACATGCGTTGTAATAGCATGCAATGTAAAGGCAGTTGCGTTGTAACAGCTGCGTTGTAAAGGAAGTGCTTTGTAATGACTGCGTTGTAATGGTTGTTTCCCTTGCAAGAGCTATTGGCTTTGCCAATGTGTTTGAGCCATGTTGCATACCAGCATTGCTGCTGTTCGGCATTGCTAAAGGTTAGTGGTGTAGAGGAGAGTGGAGTGAGTGCGGTGTTGTAGAGTGGAATGGTGTAGAGTGGAGTAGATGTGTCATAGAGTGTGTTGATGCACAGTGTCTTGGAGTGGTATAGATTGGAGGGGAGGATTGTGGAGTGAAAAAGAGTGGAAAGTAGTGGCATAGAGCGGAGTGTCGAATAGTGTTTTAGAGAATAGTGGAGTTCCGTGGAGTGTTGTGAAGTAGAGTGAAGTGGAGTGTTGTGGGGTAGAGTGGAGTGTTGTGGAGTAGAGTGGAGGGGTGTAGAGGGGTGTTGAGTGGAGTAGATTGGTGTAGAGTGGAGTAGTGTAGAGTGGAGTGGAGTGGTGTAGAGAGGCATAGAGGGGATGGGGAAAGAGTGGAGGGGCATAGATTGGAGCAGAGTGTCGTGAAGTGGCGTAGAGAGTTATAGAGTGGGGTGGCATAGAGTGGGGTGGTGTAGAGTGGAGTAGAGTAGAGTAGTGTGTCGTGGAACAGCGTGGATTAAAGTTGCATAGAGCGAATTGCATAGAGTGGAGCAGAGGGTCGTAGAGTGGAATGGCATAGAGTGTAGTAGAGCATCATAGAGTGGAGGAGTGTAGAGTGGATTGGTATAGCGTGAAGTAGAGTGTCATACAGTAGAGTGGTATATAGTGGAGTAGAGTGTTCTAGAGTGGAGTAGATGGGAGTGGAGTGGTGTAGAGTGGAGTGTTGTGGATGGTTGTAGAGAAAAGGGTCTTAAAATGTCATAGAGTGGAGTAGAGTGGTGTAGAGTAGATTAAAGTGGCATACAGTGGCATTAAAGTAGAGTGGCATAAAGTAGAATGGTGCAAAGTGTCATGGAATGGAGTGGAGTGGAGTGTCATAGAGTGATGTAGCGTGGAGTGGGTTAGAGTGTCAGAGTGGAGTGTTGTAAAGTGGCATGGATTGGAGTTGAGTGGTGTACAATGGCGTAAAGTAGAGAGCTGTAGAGTGTTGTAGAGTGGAGTGTCATAGAGTGACATAGAAAGTTGTGGAGTGGCGTGGAGTAGAGTGGAGTGTCTTAGAGTGGGGTGTTGTAGAGTGGAGTGTCACAGAGTGAAGTGGAGTGGCGTAGAGTTTAGTGGAGTGGTGTAGAGTGGAATAAAGTGGTCTAAAGTGAAGTGGCGTAAAGTGTCATAGAGTGGAACGGCGTGAAGTGGAGTGGTGTAGAGTGAAGTAGAGTAGAGTGGAGTGTCAGAGTGGAGTAGAGTGTCATAGTGTGGGCTGGGCTAGAGTGGAGTGTCATAGAGTGGAGTAGAGTGTCGTAGAGTGGAGTGGAATAGAGTAGAATGGAATATAGTACAGAGGCATAGAGTAGAGTGGCGTAGAGTGACGTGGAGTGGCATAGAGTGGGGTAGAGTGGAGTGGCGTAGAGGGTCATAGAGTGGAGTGCCATAGAATGAAGTATGCATGGCGTGGTAGTACACTGCCATTGCAGGCGAGACATTTTCCATTGAAATGAGCATTACATTTCCAGAGACATACAACTTTACTAATAAAACTATACAGCGCACAACGATAATGTGTGGAAATGGCATAACCAAGTGTATTGATTTGTTTTAATAGTATTACAATATTTGTTTCCAGCACACTCCACAATACAACAGAAATATGCTTCCTGGTTGGTTTCCTAATTTTTATTTTTTCCATCATCATCATAACATTATTTTGCTATTACAAACCATTAAAGTACACAAAGTATGATAAAACAGTATACTCTGACAAATATAATTAATCAAAACAGATATAGAAATCAAACGGCAATTCTTAAATGGGCCACTCAACAAAAAGAAAAGGGCAAACTGTAGTCCAACAGTGACAAAGGTCATCACTTAAAAATCCAGTTTTAAAGCATGTTAAACATACAATACAAAGCTAAAGCATTATAAAACCAGAAATAAGGAAACCTTGTGATAGTCAGGTACTACATAAGACTGACAGCTGTGCAGCAATACATGGGAGCTAAAGTAAAAATACATGTGCAAATCAATCAATCAATGAATCAATCAGTTAATTTGTAAAGCGCACTACTTACCCGTAACGGTTTCAAGGTGCTGGGGTGGTGCTGCTGCTACTGGTCGAAAAGCCAGGTCTTGAGTTGTCTCCTGAATGTCAGCAGGTCTTTGGTTTGTCGTAGGTAGAGGGGGAGGGTGTTCCAGGTCTTGGCGGCGCGGTGGGAGAAGGACCTGCCTCCGGAGGTGGTTCTATGGATGCGCGGGACCGTGGCCAGGGCGTGATCAGCGGAGCGGAGTTTCCTGTTGTGTATGTAGAAGGAGAGTCGACTGTTGAGATAGGCTGGGCCGGTTTTGTGGAGTGCCTTGTGTGCGTGGATCAGGAGTTTGAAGGAGATTCTTCTCTCGACGGGGAGCCAGTGCAGGTTCCCCAGGTCGGGGATGATGTGGTCGCGGCGCGGGACGCTGAGGATCAGGCGTGCAGAGGCGTTCTGGATTCTTTGAAGTCTGTTGATGAGCTTGGACGAGGCTCCGGCGTAGAGGGTGTTTCCGTAGTCGAGTCTGCTGCTGACTAGGGCCTGGGTGACTGGTTTCCTCGTGTTTGTCGGGATCCATCTGCAACCATGATGAATGTAAAAGTTACATTAAGAGACTCTGCCCGCTTGTACCATGCACCCTGCAAGTACTTCACTACAGCATACACAGCAAGCGGATCTTGTCCTTTTTTAAAAGCCAACAGCACAGATGTCCGATCGAGTAGACCCAAAGTGCAGCATGCCAGGATTATTTATTTAGAGCGACTTGATGAATATGTGGGACAAGAGAAAGAAAATATTCCTCTGTCTCGTATTAGGAACAGACATGGCATGCTGTGGATCTTCTGGCATTATGTAGCCAAGTGCTTGAAAATGCTGTGAGGGGCAGAATGCAGTGGCAACATTTCAAATGGAGAGATCTCACAGAGACAGGGCAAATGGTGTCTAAAAAATGTTCATAAAGAGGAAGGACTTTGAGAGTAAAAGAAAATTAAGTTAACATACCTGCAGCACCACGGGCCATAAGTTTAGCATAGTGCCTGTCCTAGAACCTCACTTTTAACAATTCCAAGGATCCCTGGCCAATAAGGTCAGAGAATTCCCCAAAACTTCCAGGTCGAGCTCCATCAAGTTCGCCTTGTTCTATCTGAGCCAAGGGATCTTCCGTGAAGCTACTGACCTTCCAAGAATGTCAGCAAATCCCTCCCTATATGGCTTCAGTGCCTCTGACTTCCAGATATGCACCTAACAAACTAATGGGCACAATTTGGCCACCAGGCCCAAAGGCTCTAATCCAAGATCGAATTATACTGGTAGCAAGGGGCAACTATGGGGAGTACTAATAATGATCGCACAAATTTGTTTTCTTCGCAACCCAGATAGATCAAGTCTAAATATGCCTATAATTTGCTTCCAACCAACACCGCATTTAGAACTTGTGCCCTATATATTTTAAGAGGGGGATTAATCGGGTGAGACTTGATTGTTTTCATAAATTTATTCAAGGCCCTGTCCCTGTGTTTCAATATAGCAACACTCTTTTTAATCTGGGCCTCCCAGGAGTTGGAGTCTGATATTCTAATACCAAGATAATCAAAATCCCTCACTGTATTAAAGGAGACACCTTCAGCGATGATCTCCCCCTGTAGTTTTTACTTGGATTAAAGACCATATACTTGGTCTTAGTTGTATTCAGCGCAAGGCCACGCCGGTCACAAAAAAGAGAAAATCGTTGCAGCAAAGTTGACAAACCCCTAGCGGTTTTTGACAGTAAAAGGGTGTCATCAGCGAACAACAAGGCAGGGACCTTGAATCCTGCTAATGGAGTGTAGTCATTCTGACAATCAGTTAGGAAATACACAAACCCATTAATAAATAATAAAAATAGGGTGGGGACAGGACACAGCCCTCTTGGATCCCCCTTTCTATAAAAATATGCTTCGCAAATTACCCATTAGGGCCCCATCTCATTTGGGCACAAGTGCACTCATGCAGTCTAACCAAATTGTCTAAATCTTCATGGGACATCCACTGCTCCCTCAGTACGCCCACATTTTCTCCCTCAGAACCGGATCGAAAGCAGAACAGAGGTCAACAAAGGCAGCAAACAAGTTGCTGTCACTGATGTCCACCGTCTTCCACTTGGTTACCAGAAATTTGAAGGATTGATCAAAAGTGCCCACATTATCTTGGAAGCCAGCTTGAAAGTAGGTTATCAGTCAGTCAGTCAAAGCTTTTATTTCGGTAAAATACCATAAAAAGACATAAATAATTATATACAATAAAACATGATTAAATAGACATTGCATAGAGTATAATCCATCAAAACATTAAAAAAATTTGTAGTAAAAAGATTACACGGACAAATGAAAACAAAATTTTTCGACATAAAAACAAATTGTTAAAACTGTATCCAAGGCCCAAGGTGTTCTCGCTACACCACAGCTTCTAGAGTAATAGCAATACTAGGATCGAGAGAGTTATGTGGCAGATTGCAGTTTTTTGGACCGGGTGAACCACATAGAGAGAAGATATTTGGCCATCGCAAACACTATCAATGGGGTAGTGTCATACTTCAGAATTCTAAACACCTCCTGATAGTCCCTAAGACCCCTAGACTTGCAGAGCTGGATGATCCACTTCTTCCTTGCCTTGTTATATAGGGGGCAGAAAAGAACAGCATGGAGCTCTGTTTCACAAATATCAATACATACAGGACACGTGCTTAAGGGATCAGATGCATTAGACCATCTGTATGTAAAGGCCCTCAATGGTAACGAACCATGTCTAAACTGAATGTAAAGTTTCTTTGCCAAAGGGGGTTGGATAACATCCAAGAAAACTTCGAACTGGGGACTAATCTTAATGTCCAGAAAGGTGTCAGTAAGCCTACCCAGAGAGGAATGCAGTAAAATTTCCATCTGATACAATTGTAAAGCCTCCCGCAATGATTTCTTAGATCGTGAGCGGCTAGTCTCTTCCGGTGCGGACCATAGGTCCCCCATCCCTATGGAATAACAGAGGTTCTTAACATATGTTAACCAAGGAATTTTTTCTAGTTTTCCCCTTGACAGTAAATCACCGAGATCATACCTATAGCTTACAAGCTCGGGTGTTGACCAGAGTCGTCTCCAGAACAGGAGAGGGCGATTCAGGGCAATCTCTTCTATAGGAACTAGACCTAGATCCCATCTCAAGGGAATTAAAGGGGTACTTGCAGGTAGTTTTAGCAATCGCCTTATAAAGGAATTCTCAATTGACGATAAGGTAGCACAAGCACAATGTCCCCAGAGTTCAGCGCCGTAAAGCGCACCCCCCCTTGCTTGGGATTTGTAAATTTCCATGGGGGGGCCCAGAGGTTTAGAAGAGGTGTTATTAAAAACCTTCAGGATACCCCCCACTGATTGTGCTAGCTTCAAATTTGCCTACGCCATGTGAGACCCCCATTTCATTTTGTCATTAAGGGTCACCCCCAAATAATCAAAAGTAGAGACCCTGTCCAGCTCAACATCTCCCATCTTAGGGTGGGGACAGTTGGTTGAATTAGAGCTGAAAACCATAAATTTTGTTTTAGATAGGTTCAGTTCCAGATCCCTTTTTTTACAGAAAGAGCAAAAGGCCTCTAATGTGCGCTGGATGCCCATGTAAGATTTAGACAACAGGAGCGTGTCATCCGTGAACATTAGGGCCGGTATCTTACGCCCTGCTAGGATAGGGGAATCCAGATTGGCGGCGCACAAGAGATGCTCAATCAACCCATTAATAAAGAGGGAGAAGAGAGTGGGGGCCAGGACACTGGCCCGTCAGCTATCCGCCCATTGAGCTTATCGAGGATTTGTCGGCAAAACGTTTTTTCAGTCTATCTGACTAATGGGGCGATCGTTATGCGGCATATATCACTGGAACCCTTTTTAGGTCTCGCCTGACCCAGCGCATGCGCTGGTCTGGCGAGACTTATTGAGAGGGCTCCAAAAAGTGCTACCAGGCCAGCCTAGAGCTACAGTGCATGTGCGCGGGCGCGCGCGCGCCGCGCTTTACCGCGATTACTTTCACTTTCGCGGCCGCATGGCCGCTGTACATAGCCAATAGGTCTCGCTTTTGGGACCTTATAAGTATTTAGTTACGCAACTGTTGCATGGCTAAACACTTATAAGGTCCCAAAGGCGAGACCTATTGGCAAGGCCAATGCTTGTTATATATGGGTACAATTTCCAAGCCTTTCCAGGTTTGAGGTATAGGAGTACATGCCAGAATGGCTTTCATGTTTGTATTGATGTATGGGACCCAGATATCCAGATTTGATAGGCCAGCAGCCTTCCCCTTCTTTTGCGCAGGTACAGGCCTCTCAGTATCTATCAAAGAAAAATATAGAACTTGTTCAGTGTGGCAATCGTCACACTCTACCAAGGGGCTAGGGGGGTTGCTTCTAAATACACACAGCTCGCGGGTCAAAGGTGCACTATTTGTGTACAGAAATTGTAAATGATTCTCCCATACTCCACCCTGAGTATGAATTTCTGGACACATTGCTGTATGGGAAAAGCCATGTTTCACAATGTGCCAAAATGTATTAACATCTTTACTGGTTGTCATGCTTCAGAGGTCGGCCCATAAGTCATCATTCCACTTTGCTTGGGCTGTCATGAGTGCAGATTTATATTGCGCGCTGGCTAATGGAATCACACTTCTGTTCCCTTCTTTGATTGCATTCAACAGGGCATGTTTGCTTCCCTGCATGTAGAATTAAACCAAGAATTGGTTTTAGCTGATTTCCTTGCAGGCTTGAAATCCTTCTCAAAAACCTCCTTAAGCTTTGACAACCAATCATTATGACTGGCTAAAAGAAGTTCACGATTATCTAACTTGTCAGCTACTAGATTTAGATTAGAAAATAGTATATCATAGACTTTTTCAATGGCATCTTCAGAGGTAGCATTAGCATTCAACTTTAGGGCCCTCCTAAAGTTAGGAACCTCAAGCACAGCACAACCTAGGGCCTTTCTCGTTGCATTTTCCCATGTTGCCTCATGGCCCCAAGTCAAAAACAAGTTGAAAATGATTGATTTCCAATCTACGGGGGATTGCCATATCAATCAGAAACTCTCATGTTCTAATATCTAGGAGGATATAATCAATTCTACTTCTATAATTGAGTCTGTGAAAAATAGGAAAAAGTGAAAAGGCTATTTTTGTATGGCCAGTAAAAGCTCTCACCCCATGTGACAATCAGATACTATATACTTGCAGGGCTTTGGCATATACTCGAGTAATAGGTGGCATCTCTACCAAGGGAATGCCCCAATATTAATCCTCTTCAGCTATTAGTTCTGAGAAGCTTGTATTAGGCTCAAATGTAATGTTAAAATCACCTGCTATGATGATGATGTGTGAATTTGCATAACTATTAGTGAGTCTGTCGCACATCTCTATAGTTGGGGAAGGTACTTTAAAAGAAGTGGATCTATTATAAACATTAATAAGTGTTCAGGACTTCTGACCAGATTCCACCACCTCTAGCAGCAGTCCAGGAATTGTACTGAACTCTCTCCTATTTGCCCCCTAAATGTAGTTTTGACCCATATTAACAGGCCACCAGAAGAGAAGGGCAGCCAGCAGTTGAACAAGTGGCTAATTTACTGTAGCTTCTAAAGCCATCCCTATGCTTACTTTCAGGTGGCCCATGCCTCCAGGAGCACACACAGGTAAAATCGGTCAATAAAGGCAGCACAATCTGGATCAGCCAGTTTGGCGGAGAGACCTACTATGTTCCAAGAGACTACAGAGAGCCTTCCATTCGGACTTTATTAGTGGGCCCATCGGTAATCACAATAGTAGAGCCTACAGTAAGTCCAGGGGAAAAGGCCTCCTGAAGTCCCTTGATGGTTCCATCCAAGGCTGAGGTAATTGTGGTAGGGGGGGCGGGGGTCATCTGTATCTGTAGAGTAAGCGTGCAGCCCAGACATCACCTCCACCTCAACCATGACCATAACTGTAGCCTCAAATGAATCCCTTTCCTGAGGGAGTCAAGTCAATATCCTAGATGTGAAAGAGAGGGGCATAATGATTATTATCTGGAATAGCAGAAGAGCATACTCGCTGCATAGTTAGATCCTTGTGAGAAATTGTAGATCTTCCAGGTGGCCGATAAATATAGCCCATTGGGAGCAACACCACCCTACCCTCGAATGTGCAAGTAGATTCCAACATATTAAAGGATCTAGCAACAAGAGCAGAAAACCTAAAGCTGACGATAAGGCAATCACTCTCTATGTTTTTCTTGGAGGGGCCTACCCAGCTTACTCTCTGAGCCATTCTTATTTCATCATAAAAACATGCACGTGGGCCAACATTGCCCTGAAGCCAGTGAGTAACTTTGTCATGCAGTTACTCATAGGATTCAACCTTATTCTCCGCCAGGGGAAGAGCACCTGCTAGAACCATTGCATACGTATATGCATTGGGGGGAGCAGAATAGTAGGGAGAGCGGGGGGGATGGACAAGTCTTTGTACCCCTGGGCCCCTACACACTAACGGCCCAAATGGAACATCATTAACCTTTCGCCCTGCTCCACCATCCACCACTCCTGATGCGGTTATGGATGCTGGGGTGATGCCTGGCGAAGGTAAAGCTAAAGGTAACGGGGTATGGGAATCTAAATGTAGCTGTGTAGTTAATCTGCTGTCCTTCATAGCTGTTTCTATTTACCTAAGCGGGCAATTAGTGGTGACAGGGTGTAAACCATTATTGCTTTGACTTCTACTGAAATCATATTCAGAAAGAGCACACAGTCTAAGACCTATTGTTTGGACATTGGTGACTGAACCTCTAATGGCATGGAGAGAAGGTGTATCAATATTACCCTACCCTTTGCTAGTACGGAGTGCTTTCCTTTTCCTCTTAAGAAAGAGGGGTGGGATGAAGGAGATTAAGTCATCCGTGGTTGAAGCAAAAGAAGCCTCTCCACTGGTTGTAATAGTTGAACATTGGTCCGCCTCAGGGCAGGATGAGATTTGTCCGCTGCTTTCTGTGGGAGAGCGAAGTGGAGGCACTTTAGTAGAAGGGAGATCATGATTGAGTGGTAGCCAGTGCTCCGCAAGCTTGATCTGTGCAACCACACCTGCTGCCCTGGCCAAGAAGCCACCCAACATCGTTTGTACGGAAGGTCCGTCTTTTGAGGTTGAAAATGCAGGACTCTTTGCAAGGGCCAAAAGAACTTCACGCTTACCCATACGACTATTAGTTACTAACACTCCCTAGCTAGGAGATACAAGAAAAGGTACACCTGAAAAACTGGTACAAGTATAAGTAACCAAAAAAAAAACCTTCAAACTCGGAGGCCTAAACCTTCCAGACTTTCATAGATTAAAAACTGAATACCTAGTGAGACAAGGACTTTTTGGGGTCCCCTTGCCTAATATCGCTCCTTCAATTTGGCTTACTATACAAAACGACCCACCACTGTCTCTCATTTCCTTCAGTAATACCAAGAAAATAAGGACGGAACACCCCTTAATAATTCTCTACAGCACAGCACTGGCCCTATGGACAATTGATGCCAAACTCCCTCATAAAATAAAATACTCTACCCTAGTCTTGATATGGCATACCGATAACCTCATATCAGAGGGAAGAACACTATTCCAGGAAAAATGGACCCAGAAAGGTAGTGGATCTGGGCTCTTCTGT
The DNA here is from genome assembly GCF_964204655.1 of Triturus cristatus. Lineage (NCBI taxonomy): Eukaryota > Metazoa > Chordata > Amphibia > Caudata > Salamandridae > Triturus > Triturus cristatus. The sequence goes on from NC_140592.1 coordinate 529,488,016, forward strand.
GAAACCTATACCCTTCTCACACTTCAAATCCACATTTGAGCTTAAGGAAATAGACTATAATTTTCTAAGAATCAAAGCCATTATCACCAGGCAAGCCCCCTCAAGAACACCAACTTCTCCAGCACGCTGAAAGCATTGCTAAGGGGGAGCAAAAAGCTTCAAAATTCTACTCTATTCTGACACCTATAGCCACCTTTCTCACTCAATCAATGCAAAATAAATAGGAATCTATTTTGAGCAAAAACCACACCACACATAACATGACCCTAAACTGCCTATCTACTGGGCCTAACCCAGTGCTTAATTTGAGCTGGTGGTTTCAGGTGCTAGGCACCAACATGCAATTGTAAACATGCCACAAGGTGGCGCTGTCTGGGTAATTTAGAGATGTCCAAAACAACAATTACATTTTTATTAAATGTACATTAAAATGACTATTACCTGCCACCCAAGCCATTCTTGCAGCTTTGTGGGCCTGAATTAGTCCGAATTGTCGCACTTGTAGGAGTGTGAAGGTTAGTAGTTGTGTTGTTACTATCATTGGCAGAATAGCGGGATCTATTGCACAAGATATTTCCTCTAAAGGTGCATTTGCAAGTCTTAATGTTGTGGACTTTTAGCGGATTTTTTTACCTTTTTACTTTTGTATTGTTTATATATAGTATAATATATTGCGACAGGTGGAGAGGTAACATGCTAATTAAGAAACTGATGAGAAGAGAGATCATAATTTCGATGGTTTAATGCACCCCCCCACCAAGTGAGGAATCTGGTGGACCATTTATCTAGCAAAGGGGTCTCCAACCTTTACTGTAGTAAGAACTACTTCTTATCAGTGAAAATCATTGTGAGCTACTGTAGGCTAAGCAATTTGCACAGTGTTACCAGATACCCCCACACCCAGCTTAAATGACTTTAAAACTAATGTCCATAGAGCCCGATAGTATGGTTTGAACAAAATACTTTGACTTTGAGCACTATGATAGGGTTGCCATGTGTGTCAGTGAGAACGTGGTCTTTGGGAATGTGTGAACATGTGTGTGTATGCATGAGATAAATGTGTACGGGTGACTGAGAGACTGTGTCATATGTTCTTGCGGCACAAGACATATTTTTTGCCATCTGTGGCACTGTTAACTGTATAACACAAATAGGAGGAATTGAAAGTGCAAAAACATTTTCCGCAAAAATGTTCAGCATGTGGAAAAAAAAATTGCACTTACTAGAAGTCTCTGAAACTATTAAAACTACCTTGGATAGTGGAGGCAATGCGGTACTGGTGCTATTAGACCTTTCCGTGGCCCTTGATTAAGGGTGGGCGTAGTGGGCGTAGTGGGGCTACGTGAAGCAGCACGTAGTGTGCCCAAATCTACGCACACTACGCGCTTCGCGTAGCCCCACTACGTGCCACCCACCTCCCGCCCGCCCTCCTTTTAAATAATATCAGCAATGTAAAATAAATTAAAGTAAAGAGACTTACCTTAAGCGCGGCGTCTCCGGGGCTCCCTCTTCTTCGTTTCTAATTTCTTCTGACAAATGCGCATGCGCGGACGCCCGCGCATGCGCATTTCTCGCAAGAAATGCGCATGCGCGGGCTTCCGCGCATGCGCATTTGCCAGAAGAAATTAGAAACGAGAAAGAGGGAGCCCCGGAGACGCCGCGCTTAAGTTAAGTCGCTTTACTTTAATTTATTTTTCATTGCTGATATTATTTAAAAGGAGGGCAGGCGGGAGGTGGGTGGCGGGTGGCAGGCAGCTACGCTTCGCCCTCGGCGTGTGCGTAGCGCTGCCCTGCTTCGCCTACTTCGGAAAGTGCGAAGCAGGCAGCGCTACGTACACTACGTGGGCGAAGCGTAGTGCTACGCCCGGGGTTACCCTTGATACCGTGCCCCATGACCGACTCCTAGAAAGACTTCAGGATTGCGGTATTGGTGGCACGGTTTTCAAATGGTACACTTCCTTTTTAAGTGGCCGTCAGCAAACAGTATGGTCACCCCCTTTCTCGGCCCCCATCACCCCCATGAAAGTTGGAGTCTCCCAGGGCTCTAATTGAAGCCAGGCCCTGTTTAATGTGTATATGGCCCCCCTTGCGCTCCTAGGGGAGGAATATGGCGCAACAATTGTATCTTACGCTGACGACACGCAACTTCTGTTCACCTGCGAGAAGGGCACCGTGTTCAGAGGCAGTGAGATAAACACCTGCCTAACGGAGGTGTTATCCTGGCACAGAGGGAACCAATTAAAGTGTAATCCCGAAAAGTCGGAGATTATTTTTTTCGGTTCCAATTCGAGTGAGGTGTGGTGCCAGTGGTGGCCACTGGACACGTCCCCCCCGACGTCTGCAGTTACCACCGTAAAAAACCTAGGGGTTAAGCTGGATACGGACATGTCCATGAAGATCCAAATTCAAACTGTGGCCGGCACCTGCTTTGGGCTTCTAAAAATGCTTAAGAGCTTCCTTCCCTGCTCTCGGTCCCCCTCAAAAGATGGTAGTCCAGGCCCTGATTGTATCAAGGCTGGACTATGGAAATGTCTTATATCTAGGCTTACCGGAATATCTATTAGGTCGCCTGCAGGTGATCCATAATTCGGCGGCCAGAGCTATTCTTTTGGTAGGAACCAGGGCTCATATGATCCCCCACTTAAAATCTCTTCTTTGGTTTCCGGTGCGTAAGATGGTCCCATTTAAAGCGCTTACCTTGGCCTTTAAGGCCCTACACAACTCAGGGGCTCATTTATCAGGAAAAGGATTCTGCACTATGCCCCTCGACGGACCCTAAGGTCCTCGATGCAGTACCTGGTGACCATCCCTAGGTTTTCCCGTTCCCACATGGGCGGCCACTCTTTTCAAGTGGTGGCATTTTGATTGTGGAACAGTCTGCCACCTTCTCTTGGACAGACATCTGATCTATTTGCGTTCAGGAGGAAATTAAAAACCTGGCTATTTCAACAGTAGTACTGTCAGTTGCTGGGAGCATACTCTGCCTGTTTTAGCGGTCTTCAGCGCCGGGGCACTCCGTGGAGTAGCCGTGCGCTTTACAAATACCCAATTACATTACATTACTTTAAATTTCTCCGACTTAAATATTGGCTGTATTTTTCACTTATAAATATGGCACTGTATCGAGAAAATTAAACTGAAGAGTTAATTTTGTTTATATGGATTTCATTAAACTCATCATTTAAATGTCCTCCCATTTCCAAGTGTCACCTTTACAAACACCAAGCTTCTTGCTCCCAGTGGCCTGTAGACATAGTGCAATATTTCTAACAGAAAAAGACATTTATTTAAATGGGAGGAATTTGAAGTGAATAAACACGCTTCAGAGAACATTAAGACGTTTTTGGCTTAATTGAAATTGGAGAAAGACATTAATACTAAGGGGTCGATTAGGATGTAGGGCGGATCGCCACCGCCCGCATGGCGTTGGCGATCCGCCCTACATCCTTCCCCCCGCCACCCATTTCCCCTCACCATATTAGTATGGCGGGGGGACCCCAGGGGACGGAAAGACCGTCCACCTGTTTTCCGCCGGTCGACCAGTCGACTGGGCGGAACAGGGGCTATATATGGTGGCAGTGTCTGCTAGACACCGCCATCCAAATTGGCATGGGCAGCAGGGCATGGCTTTCCATGGCGAAGACCCCGCCATGGAAAGCCATGCGGAGTCTGCTCTTGGGGGCCTGTTGCAGGCCCCCAGGGTATTGGGGGGGTGCACATGTGGGTACCTATGATACCCCCCTGCATTGTCATGGACATGGTGGCAGGCACCTTGTGGTGCCTGTCACCTTGTGCATGACAATGCACACAGTGCATTCCCAGCATTGTGGCGGGCGGTGCTGTGAGCACCTCCCGCCACAATGCTGGGAATGGAGGATGCCACCGCCACGGTGGCGGTGGCATCCTAATTGCAGGTGCGGGACCGCCGCACCACTGGCGGCCGGTCCCAGCCACCCGCCATCCTAATCGGCCCCTTAATGTTTCATAGAAAATGTTTTCTTCACTTTAAATTTCTTCCATTTTAAACAATGACTAGTCTCCCATTATAAATATGGCACAAAGTCTACTGGCCGCTGGGAGCAAAAGACCTGCTGCTTGTAAATGTGATTCTTTGAAATGGGAGAAAATTAAAATGGACAGTTAACCATTAAGGTAACATTTCATTTTAATTTTCTCCCATTTAAAAGCATCCAGACATATCATTTTGTTCTCACGCTCAAGGACCTTTATTTCAGAGTAAAATACTTAGGTGCTTCAGTTCTTCACCTCTGTGACACAGCCTGGCCCATGAATCTGACTGAGCACTGCTCATTATCAGGGCCTGCTGTGTGCAGCCTGATGATAAAAATGTAAAGTAAACACAGCCTTCTCTTAATGTTAAAAGAAAAATGTTACCCTGCGCGAGCTGCATTGAAGGTGTCTGGGAGATACTGGTACCTTATGATCGACTGATTGGAGACACCTGATCTAGCATTTCTTTAATGTTGGCTAGGGTTGTTTTTTCGTTGTGGTCAAAGGATTCTCCGAGGTTTTGGCCGAAGCAAATGCCTAGGTATTTTATTTTTTTCCGGAGCCTATTTGACACCATGACCCCCAATAACTGAGCTATTGCAGTGGACCTTCAAGGTCAGGACCTCAGTTTTGTCTATTTCAAGAGTGTAACCTGAGACTTGGGCATAATCTTTGATAGTTAACATGATGTCGGGTATGGCAGAGTCAGCTTGAGTATATGAAAATAAAATTGTCATCTGCATGTGCTGCCACTTTTTGTGGACCTGCAGAAATGGGGATACAGGGAATAGAAGGGTTATCTCTAATTTACATAAGCAGTGGAGTGCTTTCGTATTTCTGATATAGTCTGAAATATTTGCACAGTTCATTTACAGACAGTGTGTTGTGTGTTAGAAAAAAGCTTTCTCTTCACACACCCAGATTGTCAGATAAATCCTCTCACTTGGAAGTCAGAGAAAGAAAAGTAAACACCAAGCTTTCTTGGAAGACAAAGCTTGTCATTTGACCACTGTCTTTGAATACATAGCAAATGTGACAATAAGAACACATTTTAAAGACCTGTTTGGAGAAAGCGAGCACTCATGGAAGAATACAGTAAACAGGCTATGCTCCACGAAAGGGACAAAGACATGCTTGACAGCCTAAAACAAATAAAGCCAGAGACTAGAAAGCAAGCAAATGTGAGTTAAAACCACAAAGCCAGTAGTAAGCAATGGGTGGAATGCATTCTTGGAACAGCTTTCAGAACGTCATCAAGAAGTATTTAGCAACCAGATAGCTGCTCTGTTTGGTAGGCTTAGACCTAAAAAAGTAGACTTTGCTGACTCGTTCATTATCAGGAAGCTAATGACGACCACCAACAATAGGTTGAACCAGATGCTGGGCAATCTGCAAACGGTGTGTTCTTTTTTCTCTGAGACCTTTTTTTCTAATTAGAATGATGCCAGTGGCAGCTCCTCCACTAAGGCAGAGAAGTGTTGCCCCACTGCCAGGAGCAGCAAAGAAAGGAAGAAATAAAATGATAATAACTGAATGTTTTTAGCATTTTATTTTGTACTATTGCTGCAGCAGTGTGTGAGGGAGCAGGGCAGAGGTGAGGGGAGGGGGAAGTGGTAGAACACTCCTGTGCACAGTGACTGTTTGGTCGACCCTCATGGCCGCCCAAACCTGCTATGCTCACTTCCCTGTTCTCCATGCAGGCTGCATTACAGCCTACATGGAGAACATTCCCACCCCTCCAGCTCCCAGCTGAGCGCCACGGCGATCAGACCAATCACAACACTGCATTGCAGGGTTGTGATTGCTTAGGGGTAGGAGCCTGGTTGTCTGCTTCCTGATCCGACCTTGAGTCGGACACAGGCGAGAAGACACGGGACCCGGCAGAGGCAAGGTAATTATTTTTTCTTTTTACAAGCAGCCCATGTCCCCCGTGCCCGCCTCCCCGACCCACTAGCCTTGTCGCCGCCCCTGAATTATGCGCTTCTTCTTGGAAACCTTGAGTGGTTCCTGCATCAAGTTTCTTACCTGGGCATCACAAAGGCTTCTAACACGCCTGATTGAGGGGCAATTATTGATATTGCTAAGGGCATGTTCAGCTCAGGCATTCACAGCACTCAAGACTTCAAAGTGGTATGCACAATCCAGAGGGCCTAGTTAATAAGAAGAGATCTACCCTGGCATAAAATGGAGCCCTTCTGGCTAGACCACATCGCAGGAATCTCTCTGCAATTTTAATCTTTCGATGTTGAGAACAAGGAATAATGTTGATATGGTATTAGAATGATCAAATATTATAAGCTATAGGCAATTTGGTTTGCAGTGTATGAAATGTAAACTATAATATATGCATAACCTCACCCGCACAGTGGCGTTCATATTACATGGTAGGTTTTATTGATGATGGAAGAATTATGGCTGAATCAGTCCTGCGTGAATGAAAATATGTGACTTGAAGGTTACATAAAGATCCCTATCAATATCTTGAACAGCATATTATCAGAAAAATAATACTTCGTAGGAGCAAAGATCACACTGCTAAAGCATTTTGTAATTGCAGCAACAATTCCTACAAAAAAAATGTGCCATTCAGGGCATACGTCCTGAAAACGAAATTTATACCAGAGGGTTATCAACATCAACCGCAACATTAAATAAACCAAAAAACTGCAAAAACATACACATGAAAATACTGTTATAGAGCAACAAACACCGGCCACTACTGTTACATAATTAACATTGTGTGGAATGATACTGAGGCACCCAGTTTTCTGTATGTACATTCGCTTATATCATTCTGATAGTTCACTGACAAAATATTGACGTCCCAAATATAGATGAAAAAAATATTGAGGTAAAAATATAGAATGCCAAAATATCGACTCCCTATACTTAAACAGGTAAGTACAAAAATATTGAAAAAATATAGATGTAAAAAATATAGTTGGACAAAATACCGATATATATATATATATATATATATATATATATATATATATATATATATATATATAATAATATAAACTACAACATCAGATTAAAAATAAAAAAATAAAAACTTAAATTATCGAGATGTAATAATAAATTGAAATTGGCAAACCCTTATACAATTTCTATTGTGATAAATTGGGGTAAAAAAAGCATAAACTGCTGTGATATTGAGGAAAGCATTTGTAACTCATTTACACATTGATATTAATGACTTTGATTTTTTAAAACGATAAAAAAATGCATTTATGCAAAATATTATTATCGACTAGTAATCTAAGTCATGATGTATATGTATATTTTAAAAATGTTTCCTCTATGTCTATGATCACGTGCAAATTATGTACCTATCACTAAGCACAATGTCACTTTAAATACGCAAAGGATGTTAAGAACGTTACCATGTGACCAAGACTCTGAGGAGTTGAAACGCGTAATGGCGGAGACATCTACAAAATAAATACCTAATTTGCACCAAGAATGCGGTCCGTGTCGGCTAATCAAGGCAGAGACGCTGCAGATTTTCGAATATGTGAACTGAGAGGTTTCACCCGGCTCTACACGAACCCCCGTTACATCAGAGGTCGACAACATAAAGGAAACCATATCCGGAGCCATCGGTGAAGGAAACAGAGAAGTCCGGTGGGACTAGGATTGTCGGACCCCCCTTTAGCGCGGAAACACAAAGACGCCAAACCAGGGCAGAAATCGGCAACAGCTGGGTCGGAGGACGCGGTTGAAACCGACAACACGCAAGGTAGGCGAGTGATAGCGCGATAGGTGTAACGGTTGTGCATACACGCGCATGAGGAAGTAAAAAGTAAAATAACTGAATCTACAAGACGCGTAAGAAATATTTTTTGATAATGATGTCTGGAGATACGTTAAGAGATCGAGAAGCGGCAGCTTTGGAAATGTTCAGCGATTTACCCGTTACTAACTTGACAATACAGCAATCCAATGAGGAACACAATAAAAACAACAGTACCTTAAAAGACATGTTTAAGCAGTTAGAGAAACATATGCGCCAGGAACAAAGCAAATGGTGGGAAACAAAATCGTTACAAAGATATATTGATGTTGGGCGCATACCTCGCGGACTAAGAATTTTCATAGCACCCAGCTATGAAAACCCTAATCCAAAAATGATGCAGGAATGGGCACAATGCAACTTGGAATCATCCAGGAATTTAGTATTGATTTTGATTAAATATGCAGAGATCGACCGTGCTGCTCTTTTGGAACAAATAGATAAATTAAATGAAGAGATTGGAAACTTTGAAAAAACAGAGGCTAATCAATTGCAAATGGACAAAATGCGCAAAGAAATGAAAATACGCCTTAAAAAAGAGGTGGAAAAAATAAAAGAAAGAAAGGCTTATAAATTCATTAGAGATAAAAATGACTATGAATTGGGACAGATTTTTACTTTCTCAAAGAAATATGATACAATACGCCGTACTAAAACTAATGCTAAAGATGGCCAAAAAGGCAGTACTTCACAGGGCAACAAACAAGTAGTGCAAACATCCAACTCGGATTTAAGTTCTGCCCCGGATAGCGGCTCAGATTCTGAGTTAAGGAATAAAACGGATAACACCTTCCAACCAGTACCTGAACCAGGGGATGAAGACGGCAGACATTGTGCCCAAGAACTCAATTAAACAGAACCCAAGCCGCAGAAATTACAAACGCAGGCAGAGGCGCAAAGCGCGACTTCAGTTCAACAAATCCCAGGAGGCAAGCCAGGGGAAAATGGACACAGAAACAATAATAGGTAATGCAACAAATCAAACAATTATCAATCTGGCAAACATCAATTTATCAAAGGCGGAAGAACAAATATTAAGCCTTGGTTTATCATTTTGTCCAGAAAGCAATTTCAATTATTCACGAACAAGAATGGACATCTACCGATGTATATGAAAACTTAAACTCAAGAAACATTTCTTGTTACAGGCCAAAGAAAAAGAAATTGTCAACAACAAAAATTCAGCAACAGCAGACGAGGAATGGGCAGCACAGAATGAAACCAGCCAGGAAACATTGCTAGTTACCCTAAATGAACTGTGGTCTGAAGGCAAGACACAAATGGATCAGGATCCTACAAAGAGACTCAATGACAATATTACAATACGACACAAGAAAGTCGAGAGAGCAACAATTCCATCACCCTTTAAAGCCAAATCTACATTTACACCGATTAGCCTAAGGGACTCCATTGATGTCTTCAACGAACATGTAACCGGTGCTATAAAGAAATTGCACTACAAAGTACTGAACGACAAGACAAGGTACAACAAACAGTCAACAGGATATCATATGCTTATGAAAAGATTGCAAAAAGATCCCTCAATAGTCATCAGAAACTCAGACAAGGGAGGCAATATTGTCATTTGGAACAAGGCAGAATATACAAAAGAAGCGCTGTCCCAACTCAATAACATTAATTGTTACATAAGGGTGAATGGAGTGGATCTAAAAGAAATACATTGAAAATACAATAAAACTATTATCCTGGAAAACTAAAGAACTAATAACCAAAGATGAATACAATTTTTTAAAAAACGATCATCCTGTCACACCATCAATATATTTTATATCTAAAATACATAAGGACAGGAACAAACCACCCGGCAGACAAATTATATCGGCTCGTGGGAGTCTTTTGGAGCACACTTCACAATATGTGGACTTTTATTTGCAAAACCATGTGCAAGGTTTGACTTCATATGTAAGGGACACAGGAGATTTTTTTTGTATAAACTCAAAGATGTAGAATGGCAAAATAATTACATGATGATGGCATTAGATGTCACATCATTGTATTCGAGTATCAGACATAAGGATGTATCAGAGCACTTCAACACTATTTAAGATCTGATGAGGGAGAACTAACAGGTCACGGTGCTATGATAATAGAGATGGTCAAATTCTGTCTGACAAACAATGTCTTCATGTTCAATAATTTACATTATCAACAGACAACAGGAGTAGCAATGGGAGCCAGCTTCTCCCCCAGCTATGCCTGTTTACACATGGGCTGGTGGGAGGAGCTGGTTCTATCTAAAGAATTTGAGGAAATTGTTAAAAACAACATAATTATTTGGCTATGCTTCATAGATGACCTTTTCATTACATGGAAGGGTACTGAACACGAGGCACAGACTTTTATGAATTCCATCAACAACAATATGTTGAATTTACAATTTACAGGTACTATCAGTAATAAATCTGTAAATTTCCTTGACACTAACATTTATATTCAAGACAGTAAAATTCAAACACGATTTTATCGCAAGGAAACAGCAGGAAATTCAACATTATACAGTTCTAGTGCCCATCCACGACACTTGATCAACAGCATCCCCTATGGGGAAATGGTTAGATTAAGGAGGATCAATAGCGATGGAATGGCTTTAAAACAAGCACAAGAGGAGGCTAAAAACAGATTCCTAGTCAGGGGTTACTCACGCAAAACAATAGAAGGGGCGATAGACAAATCCATGAATATGAACAGATCTGATTTAATGAAACCCAAAACAAAGGTACATCAGACATCATTGATAAGCAATGTCAGTGATAGCAAAAATGAGTTCCGCATTATCATTGATTATAGTAAACAACATAAGGAGTTACGCAACATCATTACAAGTAACTGGCTCCTGATCTTAAGTGACCCAGTACTAGGACAGTCATTACCACATAGAATATCCATTACATACAAAAGAGCCACATCAATGAGAGATAGATTAGTGACAACAACTCCTGAATTAATTGAAACTTGCAGCTGGCTTAAATCTCACAATGGATTTTTTAGATGCAAAACATGTAAGGCATGTCAATTGGGTGTAAATAAAAGATCATACACAACGCCATTCAGTCAGGATGAGATCAAAATTAAAAAGTTACTTACTTGCAAGACAGAATATGTTGTATATGTTCTGATATGTCCTTGTGGGCTACAATACATTGGTAGTACTAAGCTACAAGCCCACAAACGGATTTTACAACATATCAGGGCCATAAGCAATCATGACAACACATATCCTGTAGCTAGACACTTCCGTGAACATCACAACTCTAGGAGTCAGGAATTAAAGTTTTTTCTAATCGACTCAGTACCCCCAAGCAGATGTGGAGGAAACAGAGAAGCAAAACTGAGAAGGTTAGAGACACAATACATCCTTGAGATGGACTCAAAGACCCCAGGAGGTCTCAATATCACGGGGATTTATATACTTGTATATAACATCCTCATCTAATCCAATTGTATGTAACTTGCATATTTGCACAAGAAACTACAAACATGCCTTAGCACATTAGGTTGATGGTTTTATATGATTTTTTAGAAACATTATAGATGTTTTATATATTTATATATATTTATATATTTATGTATTTATATATTAATATATTTATTGTACCACATATGAAGGATATGTACTTCATAAGACAACCTAATTAAGATCTTTGTGTCCAGGACTAACATCTAACTGCAATCTACATATGAAATATCTTTAAATTCAATAAAGTCTGTCCCAGTTATTTCGATCTCCATGAATGGACATATGGGGGATCCTAGCAATTATATAGATACAAAATAACTGAAGCAATTACAAGATAATGATATATTAAATGACGGAGAACACAATGAACAGTATTTTATTAGTATATCACTAAAATAATTTATTAGCACATTTTTGCACATTTTCTGCACAATTTGCACATCTAGGACAATAGGCGCAAAATTAATATATCACAGCATCATTACATATCATGTCAGAGAGACAAGTAATATATAAGAAGGACCTATTCAAATACTATGAATTAATATATAGACCTTTCTGCATTTAAGCAAATAATATAAACTACAACATCAGATTATAAATAAAAAATAAAAAAATAAAAACTTAAATTATGGAGATATAATAAGAAATTGATTTTGGCAAACCCTTATACAATTTCTATTGTGATACATTGGGTAAAAAAAGCATAAACTGCTGTGATATTGAGGAAAGCATTTGTAACTCATTTACACATTGGTATTAATGACCGTTTGATTTTTTTAAACGATGAAAAAATGCATTTATGCAAAATATTATTATCGACTAGTAATCTAAGTCATGATGTACATGTATATTTTAAAAATGTTTCCTCTATGTCTATGATCACGGGCAAATTATGTACCTATCACTAAGCACAATGTCACTTTAAATACGCAAAGGATATTAAGAACGTTACCATGTGACCAAGACTCTGAGGAGTTGAAACGCGTAATGGCGGAGACATCTACAAAATAAATACCTAATTTGCACCAAGAATGCGGTCCGTGTCCGTGTGTGGCTAATCAAGGCAGAGACGCTGCGGATTTTCGAATGTATATATATATATATATATATATATATATATATATATATATATATATATATGTCCAAAAAACGAAGTTCCACTCGCGCTCTCGGACGGCAAATGCAAAGAAACAGCGGACTCAAATCCAAAAGTAAAGGGGGTTTATTTTAAGTCATAGACCCGCCGTGACGCGTTTCGCCACAATCCTAGTGCCTGTATAAGCCCTTCTAAGCAATTTGATTATACAGGCACTAGGATTGATTTATTCAAATTCTCTAGGAAGCTAAAATTGAAAAAATGGCATAAACTCAAGAGATTAGACCACCCTAGTAAATGCATCAGGGAGACTCCCATAAGTAGCAATAACATGGATGTTGGAGATATTGATACTCTAATTACTATGTTGGAACTTGGTCAAGTAATCGACACTAATGTTGATACCAATACCAATCAACAACACCTACATGACTCCATACCCACTGAGGTTAGTCTAACTACCACCCAAATCCTAGAGGATTTGAATATTACCACTGACTCTTCGGCACATTCAGGTTTTAAGCCCAAGTCCACCTTCTTACCTATGTTGCCGCATGACAACATTGATACTTTCCAAGATATGGTTAGTAAGACCCTATGTACATACAGACACAAGAAGAACCGCCACTATAAACCCAATCTGTCGTTCCAACAGAGAACACTACTCAAGTCACTTGGTGACGATACCAACATTATCATACGCCCCGCAGATAAGGGAGGGAATGTGGTGATCATGGACAGGGAGGATTACATAGCTGAGGCACAGAGACAATTATCGGACACCAGATACTACACACCCATTGATACTGCCACCTACAGCAAAAGTATCACTACTATCTGGGATATGCTCACTACCTGGCGAGATAAGGGTATTTTAGAATGTGAAGAGTACTGTTTCTTAAAGAACGACCACCCTATTCTACCAGTTTTATACCTGTTACCTAAGGTACATAAAAGCCACACTAAACCACCAGGGCGACCCATTGTGTCATCAAGGGGCTGTGTAACTGAGCATATATCTAAATATGTCGATCATTTTCTGAGGGATTTTGTCATCAATCTGCCCAGTTATGTCAAAGATACGAAAGACTTTCTTGGTAAGATCAATAATCTACAGCTTGTTGACAAATGTTTACTGATTACCCTAGATGTGCAATCGCTATATACCATTATCGATCACAGACAAGGCCTTGAGGCCTGTGAACATTTCTTGAATAACAGGCCCCTACATTATAGGGAACACAGTAAGATGATCTTGGGCATGATAGAATTTTGTCTGGCCAACAATATTTTCCTCTTTGACGGTACCCTTTATAGGCAAACTACGGGTACCGCGATGGGTTCATGCTTTGCGCCATCTTTTGCGAATCTGTTCATGGGCCAGTGGGAGGAAGAGATTTTTACCACCCCTACCTTCAAAGATTACCTAGAACAGACAGTGATGTGGTTAAGATATATAGATGATTTGTTTCTCATCTGGAAAGGTACCGAAACGGAAGCCCTGGAGTTTATCAAACTTCTCAACACTAACAACTATAACATTATCCTCACCAGTACCATCAGTGAGAATTCGGCTGAATACCTCGATGTCAAACTTGATATCAAGGATAAATCCATACTCACCACCCTACACAGGAAAGCCACTGCTGGCAACAGTATCCTACATGCTCTGAGCAGCCACCCGGACACTCTCAAGTGGAGCATCCCCTATGGTGAACTGCTCAGAGCAAAAAGGAACTGCAATACTGAAACAGTTTATCAACTAGAGAGCACATGTATGTTGGAACGCTTTAGAGCCAGAGGGTACCCCAATTGGGTACTGAACAAAGCTAAGGGTAGAGCTGACAGGGTTAACAGAGATACCATTCTTTCCAGTACAACCCCGACCATGACTGCAGGAGATACTGAGACTAGGATTATCCTGACATACAGCGCTGACTCTCGGAAGATACAAGGCATTCTCAATAAGAACTGGGATATCATTAAAGCAGACACGATCATTGGCGATCTCATCCCTAATAGACCCAGTATCACTTATAGAAAGGGGAGGAATTTTAGGGATCAACTGCTGCATAATGATGTCACCAGGTACCCCCAAAGACAAGAACATGGCCTGCAGGGTTTCTATCCATGTGGTCATTGTAAGGCCTGTAGTAACAGTTATCTATGTAAAAAGGTCAGTTGCAATGGGGTATACAAGGAAATCACACAATTCCTCACGTGCAGTTCTACATTTGTGATCTATGGGATCGAGTGTCCCTGTGGGTTATGGTATATTGGCAGCACAACCCTCATGGCCAAAAAACGGATACTAGAACACTACCGTGCCATTTCCCATGCAGATGAGAAATATGCTGTGGCTCGCCATTTTACTGAGAGACATTTCTCCAATCCAGGTCTCCTGAGATTTTTCATTTTAGAACAAATTCAGAATAATCCCTGGGGTGGTGACAGGGTTCTGAAACTTAGACAGAGGGAATCCAGATACATCGTGGATTTTCAGACCAAACACCCTGGGGGTTTGAATCAGGACGAGGAGATGGCGGTACATTTGAAATGAATGGTTATCTTGTACCAGCGTACCTGACATCCTTGGTCTCTGTTTCAGCCCATAGTTCCAACACACTGAGTCCGGCTGTTTCAATTGCCCATTTCCAATGTCACTTTGTATGTCATTGCCAATGTCAATTTTGACTCTCTCCAGAATGCATTGATATGATGATCATAATTGTAAATTCTTGTATCAGAAATGTTTGTTGACATCTACTTTTCGTCTGTCGCCTTTGCTTTCTCCCTCCATGCAATGCACATATTGGATTAGAAGCAAAGGTATGGTTTGTTGATACCTTGTATATCTGCCAATTTTAGATACTAAGATCTGTTTTTGTTTCTTTCTATTTCACAGGAGGGAAGGAAGGAGCCCAATCACCAACGAGCACTATCACGGGCCTCCTACCCTTTCCCCCGCCACTTCACTTTGCTTGGATGAAGTTCACTTCGGCTGGGGTATGGTCACATGTTACTTTTCACTGGCTGGAAATGTTTTCCAACGGACTCTTTATTTCATGCCCATTGGCACTTGCCATGATCTGCCGTGTATCCGCTCCCTGTGTTGATTTGTGCCATTTTCAGTCAGGGGCATTGCTGTTTCGGCTCACTTGAGCACACATAGTGACTAGCGACACATATACAGCATCTCCGTCATGCATACTCACTCTTAATTGCAACTTGACATATTAGATGTCCGTCTCATCATACAACAAATTGGCACACCTTAGCCCTGTGTATGAAACAATGTATAATTTTGGGGCAACTTGGAGTGTAATTCCTTTGGGCTACTCGCAATCGGCAGTCACTTTGCAACAGTTGAACACATGAATCAACGTCATTTCTTCTCGGGATCTGCCCGTATATTCACTACGTTCTGACATATTGATGCACCTACATTCCAATATATACTAGCGTGGTATTTCACCTTTACTTTTATATGTATTTTACCTTTATTCATATGTAACAGCATTACAATCCTTTATTTTGGTGCCATTACAATATGTCTGCCGATTTGACCACTTGATCAATGTAACCTATGTTGTTGTCCTTTGTTACTGTTTACCCCGGAAAAACTTTATCCATTACTCACTCATGGTTGTTTCCTTACGTGAACAAGACTCTGCAACGAGTTGAAACGCGTTGTGAGGAATATACACCTCTCTTTGGCACTATCCCGGATTTTGCTTTCTTGGTTACTGAGAGCGTACCATTGGTTGTTTGTGGGGACATTACGAACCGGCGTGCTCCGCCGACATTTGCGCCACCTCTCTCGGGTTAAGCAGTCCAGAAGGAGCGACTTTGGACATGTTATATATATATATATATATATATATATATATATATGTATATATATAATAAAATAATAAATATAAAATATATTTAATAATAAAATTAATTTAAAAAAAGAATTTAATATATATTTAAACAAATATAACAAATAAATGAATTAAAAAAGTTAGACACACATACATAATAATAATTATATATAACGCGTGTGGACTGAACCGAACAATGTTGGTTTGAAAATAAACTGAGCACTACTTTGCACCAGCAAATACGTGTCCGTGTCTTTAGTGGTACCGGCTGGTACTACCGAAGGTGGATTTGATATATATATGTATATATATATACATACATATATTACCTACTAGCGGTCGCCAGTAGGTATAGTTAGGACCTATTATCCATAGGAACTCCGTAACATTCTATTTAGAATAACCTTGGCGCCGGTTGACGAATCTTCGCGAAATTTTCAAAACTAGTGGCCCGCTCCGGTCCGCTCCTATCCTGAAAGTCTCGGGGTGATTCATCAAGTGGGGGCCGAGAAAAAAGGGGGGTCCCAAAATGTATTTTCCCCATGCAATTTTCCATATGGACCGTTAGTCGCAGCTACAGCCGGAACTGCTGAACGGAATTACACCAAATTTGGCAAAGAGGTAGCCCTTGGTTCACACTCGTGCCTTTTGCTTAAATGGTGTAAATCCGTTAAGTAGTTCCTGAGATATTCAAAAGTAAAAAGAAAGATATATCAAGGGCCGCGGATCCTCCCCAGCACGAGCTTTATGCTAATTGGCTGTCAACACTTCAAACCAGGAAGTGTTGGCAGCCATCTTGTGCCTCGGTAACCGAGGCACAAGAAAGCAGTGGAAAAAAATGCAAAAAACGCAAAAAGGGGGCAGGGTAGAAACACCATGACCCCCTAGGCCTGCTTAGGGGGTCCCACAAGGGCCCCCAAGGCCCCCAAAAAAAAGTATTATTTTTTTTTTTAAATCGCGGGATGCGCTTAGGATAGGATCCGCGCATCCCGCAGTGAAAAAAAAAAAAGAAGCGCGGGCTAACGCGCTTTGTTTTTAATTAGCCCCCGGAGGGCAATATGCAGATTTGAATGGGGGGCCCAGAGGGTCCCCCAGCCCCGGGGACCGCCATCCCCGGGGTTTTACTGAATTATGGGGGGGGATTCTCAGCTCCCCCCCAGCCCCGGGGACCGCCATCCCCCGGGGCTTTAATATACGTGGTTGGGAGGGCTCAGAGGCCCCCCCAAGCCCCGGGGACTGCCACCCCCCTGGGCTTTGTGATAATATATGCGGGGGTCTCACTGCCCCCTGCAGCCCCGGGCACTGCCACCCCCTGGGGCTTTTTTACAAAGAAATAAATCTGTGTGGGGGGGGGCTGAGCCCTCCCCACACGCCCCGGGGACCACCACCTCCCCGGGACGCTAAATATTTAACATAGGGGGTCCGTTACGGACCCCCAAGCCCCGGGGACCACCACCCCCCAGGGCTTTAGATTAAGTGGACGGCCCCCCTCATGGAGCCTTGTCGTGGCCCTGGGGACCGCCACCCCCCAGGGCCGGCTCCTGCAGTGTCCCGGGGTGCCCACCCCCGGGACACTGTAGTTTGCAATGACAGGGCGGGAGCCTTGCGGCTCCCACCCTGTCATTGCAAACTGCTTTGCTTCATTGAAGCGAGAGCAGGGAAACCTGCTCTCGCTTCAATGAAGCAAAGCAGATTGCTTTTCCACATGGGGAGCAGCATGTTAGCTGCTCCCCATGTGGAAAAGCAATGCCGGCTCCCGCAGGAGGTGGGGAGTCGGCTGGGACCGTGGGGGGATTGGGGACCCCCCCACGGTCCCCAACAGAGGTGGCCAGGCCCCGGGGATGAGGTCCCCGGAGCCATAAGTGGCCCGGGAGGGGGGCCATGCGGCCCCCCTCCCCCATTTAAAAAAAAGTCCCAAAAGAAAAAGAGGCAGGCCAGCCCCGGGGGATGGGGTCCCCGGGGTCATAAATGGCCTGAGGAGGGGGGCTACGCAGCCCCCCTCCATACAAATATTTTTACAAATTGGGCATGCCCCGGGGGATGGGGTCCCCGGGGCCCGGAATCGGCCACGGGAGGGGGGCCACGCAGCACCCTTCCCCTAAATAAATTATTTTTAATTTAAATAGGGGGTCAGGCCCTGCGGGATGGGGTCCCCAGGGCCCCCAAAAAGTAAAAGGAAGGGGGGCAACACAGCCCCCCTTACAAATAAATAAATAAAAAGACACGCGATCATCCCTAGGCCCAGCCCCCTCACAAAAACACTCTGCAAACGTTTTAAATTGGGGAATTCGTTCCCCTTGAATACTGGGAGTCCCTGGGGGCCAACTAGCCCACCAGGAACCTCCAGTATGCGCCAGGGGGCTGCATTGCAGAGAGGTGTTCTGAGGCCACGCCCCTTTTTGAGAGGGCTCCAAAAAGTGCCACCAGGCCAGCCTAGAGCTACAGTGCATTTTCACGGGCGCGCACGCTGATTTTACCGCGATTACTTTCACTTTCGCGGCCGCATGGCCGCTTTGATGTTTGATCGCGATCACTTTCGCGGCCGCACGGCCGCTTGGCATAGCCAAAAGGTCTCGCTTTTGGGACCTTATAAGTATGTAGGCATCTCCGTTATGCGCCAGGGAGTTGCGTTGCAGACAGGTGTTCAGAGACCACGCCCCTTTTTACACCTCTCTGCAACGCAGCTCTGTGTCACTTACTGGAGGTACCTAGTGGGCTAGTTTGACCCTAGGGACCCTTAGGATTCAAGGAGACTTAATTTCCCAACTTAGAACGGACACAGGGCGCGTGGTGAAGGGAGGGAATGGGGCCTGAGGTGACGTGTGCAAACACGCCCTGTGGCATGTTTTAAGTTGGGGAATCCTGATGGCCCCTGGGGCCAACTAGCCCACCTGGTGCTTCCAGTAAGCGCCACTGCGCTGCGTTGCAGAGAGGTGGTCCAGGCCGTGCCACTTTTTACACCTCTCTGCAACGCAGCTCTGTGGTGCTAACTGGAGATACCTGGTGAGCTAGTTGGACCCAAGGGACACTCAGGATTCAAGGGGACTTTATCCCCCAAATTAAAACGGCCACAGGGCGTGTTTGCACACGTCAGCTCAGCCCCCCCCCTCCCTTCACCAGTGTGCAAACACGCCCTGTGGCACGTTTTAAGAGGTAGTTTTAATCCCCCTGCCCTATTATGTACTAGGGGCTTACAGAGGAGGTCATTCTAATCACAGGGGTACCCTAACGCATAGTGTTCCTTAGTGTATGTAGGTGTTTTAACTGTATTCTAAGTGTCTTTTAGCATAGTACTGGCTCTAGGACTGGTTAGTCAGAGTCAGTTACCACCAGTACCCATCTGAAAAAGTTGAGGGTACTTGATGATTTAGCAACAAGGCCTCTTTCTGCTCCTCTGTTTGTTCTTTGTGCATGTCTTCCTTTTTCCTGCACTTTTCTTCGTCTTTGTGGACTTCTTTTGCTTCTTTCTGCATTTCTTTTTCTTCTTTCTGTGTGTTTTTTCTTCTTTCTTCACATGTCCTAACTCTGTAGGCGTAGTTAGAAACTAGCATTTAAAACTTCTTAGAAATTAACTGAAAAAAACATAGGTTTCAGGCACGTTATAGTTACAAATTAGCATTTAAAAAACCATTGAAATTCACTGAAAAAACCATAGGTTTCAGGCGTGTTATAGTTAGGAATTAGCATTTCAAAAACCTTAGAAATTCACTGAAAAAAACATAGGTTTCAGGGGTGTTATAGTTAGCTGGACATTTCACTCGTACAAAACCATTGAAATTCCTCCGCTATAGTTAGTTCTGCTAAAAATAACTTGCGCGCCCGCAATCCACTTCTGATGATGTCATATATTACATCATTCATGACATTGTCAGTGACATCACTGAAGACATCATCCACGTGACAATCAGATACACCTCATCATACACTAGTATAACCTTTCATCACTCACTGTAAAATACAGAGTACCATATTTGAATCCATTGACATACCAATACAAGTTTCTAAAAACCCACTCGGTGATTCCTAGATCTACACACACATCTAATCACTTACCTATAGATTCACTCATACATGCTGTCAATGATCAATAGAACACTATCAAATATACTTATACACCTATATCGACATTACACACCAGCACACATCCTATTCACCTATGCAGTAATCCTACTCACTTATGCAAACAATGGATCATACTTACATTTAGTAAGCTACACACTTATACAAACACCACTTCATTTATTCATATAGATAGTAACTCATACTTAGTGTGTTATAAAGTCACTATTACAAGTATACAGTTATCCATACAGTCACTCATACAATCACTGAGTCTTATGTATACTTATTTATATACAACGGTCACATACACTGCCTTTTATTTGTCTAGTTTGTTGGACATGTACCATTGAGAGATACATTTGCTCATCACCACACCCATAAAGATATTCACTCACCCAAACAACTGTTATAACATGTAGTCTTAAGCTCATATACCTACTGAATCAACTATTCACACATCTTTGGGCAGTCACACACCCCCCACCGAACCACACACACATTCACTCTCCCATACAAATACTCAGTTAACTAATCAATACCTAATATAGACTTTAACGTAGCTAGTAACCAACTGGTGCAGCAGTTTACAGAGCAACAGACAAAGTGATACAGGTATTCACACAGTTTAGTCACTATCCAATATATTTAGTGAGACACTATAAATTAGTCAAGTAAACAGTCAATCACACTACTACTAAATTCTCCATCCAGATATTTATATATCCACTCATTCTTCAATGCAGATTGCTATATATATAATACATATTTAAATAACGAACCAAACCACATTCACTGGATGATGTCATCAGTGATGTCACTGACCATGTCATGAATGATGTAATATGTGACATCATCAGCAGTGGATTGTGGGCGCACGAGTTATAGTTAGCAGAACTAACTATAATGGAGGAATTTCAATGGAATGTCCAGCTAATTATAACACCCCTGAAACCTAATGTGTGTGTGAGAGAGTGAGAGTGAGTGTGTGTGAGAGAGTGAGAGTGAGTGTGTGTGAGAGAATGAGAGTGAGTGTGTGTGAGAGAGTGAGAGTGAGTGTGTGTGAGAGAGAGTGAGAGTGAGTGTGTGTGAGAGTGAGAGTGAGTGTGTGTGAGAGAGTGAGAGTGAGTGTGTGTGAGAGAGTGAGAGTGAGAGTGTGTGAGTGAGAGTGAGTGAGTGAGTGAGAGTGAGTGTGTGTGAGTGTGTGTGAGAGAGTGAGAGTGAGTGTGTGTGAGAGAGTGAGAGTGTGTGAGAGAATGAGAGTGAGTGTGTGTGAGAGAGTGAGAGTGTTTGTGAGAGAGAGTGAGAGTGAGTGTGTGTGAGAGTGAGTGTGTGTGAGAGAGTGAGAGTGAGTGTGTGTGAGAGAGTCAGAGTGAGTGAGTGAGTGTGAGTGAGTGAGTGAGTGAGTGACTGAGTGAGAGTGAGTGTGTGTGAGTGTGTGAGAGAGTGAGTGAGTGTGTGAGTGAGTGAGTGAGAGTGAGAGAGTGAGTGTGAGTGTGAGTGTGAGTGTGCGTGTGAGAGTGAGTGAGTGGATGTGTGAGTGTGTGAGAGTGAGAGTGTGTGAGAGAGTCAGTGTGTGAGTGAGTGAGTGAGTGAGTGTGAGTGAGTGAGTGAGTGAGTGAGTGAGAGTGAGTGAGAGTGAGTGAGTGAGTGAGTGAGTGAGAGTGAGTGTGTGTGAGAGTGAGAGTGAGTGAGTGAGTGAGTGAGTGAGAGTGAGTGAGTGAGTGAGTGAGAGTGAGTGTGTGTGAGAGTGAGAGTGAGTAAGTGAGTGAGTGAGAGTGAGTGAGTGAGTGAGAGTGAGAGTGAGAGAGTGAGAGTGAGAGAGTGAGTGAGTGAGTGAGTGAGTGAGTGAGTGAGTGAGTGAGAGTGATTGTGTGTGAGTGTGTGTAAGAGAGTGAGTGAGTGAGTGAGTGTGTGAGTGAGTGTGAGAGTGAGAGTGAGAGAGTGAGTGAGTGAGTGAGTGTGTGTGTGTGTGTGTGTGAGAGAGTGAGACTGAGAGAGTGAGAGAGTGAGCGTGAGTGAGAGTGAGTGAGTGTGTGAGAGAAAGTGAGTGAGTGAGTGAGTGAGTGAGTGAGTGAGAGTGCATGTGTGTGTGTGTGTGTGTGTGTGTGTGTGTGTGTGTGTGTGTGTGTGTGTGACCAAAAGAGACGCTGGGCACTCCAGGGTTCAATTCCAATCGATTTATTTACAATTCATCCATGCAACCCTCTGCTGACAAACGCGTTTTAGCACCTGGTCTTCGTCAATGACATTGACGAAGGCCAGGTGCCAAAACGCGTTTGTCAGCGGAGGGTTGCACATATGAATTGTGATTAAATCTTTTGGAATTGAAGCCCGGAGTGCCCAGTGTCTCTTTTGGTACCACAGATTTTACGAGTCCGTCCTCGTAAGCTGCTGCCTCCACTATCACAAGAGCGGCAGTCATTGACGGAAAAAGTTTCTATCAATTTTAAATAATTTTATAATTTTAAAATGATATAAAAATGTACGAATAAATTTTATATATATATATGCCAATAACAAAATATAAATAAAACAATCCTATAATAAATTAAAACAAACTATTTAAAAATCTTTAAACTTAAATTTCCCACTACAGTCAGTTCAACAGTAGGGAAAGTGTTAGATAGCGGAGGGGTACAATTTACTATTCCCACTCCAGTGAGTGCAACAGTAGGGAAAGTGTTGGATAGTAGAGGGAAATAAAATGCTATTCCCACTCCAGTCAGTGCAACAGTAGGGAAAGTGTTGGATAGCGGAGGGGTAAAAATGACTATTCCCACTCCAGTCAGTTCAAAATAAATTAAAAACAAACAAAATATTAACAACAACAGATTATTTAAACAAGCATTTACAATGCAACGGTCTCGGCATTGTTAAAGTTAGAGCTATTGGCATTGCTCATGACATTATTTTTGTTTATGTTTTTGTTTTTAAAACATTTAAAGAAACGGCATTGTTATTCACAATGTCAATAGCTTAATCTCTCTCAAATGCGAGACCTATTGCATTTGCACCCACACACAGAGCCACCTACACACACACTGATTAAGCTATTGACATTGTAAATAACAATGCCGTTTCTCTACATGTTTTAAAAACAAAAACATAAACAAAAATAATGTCATGAGCAATGCCAACAGCTCTAACTTTAACAATGCCGAGACCGTTGCATTGTAAATGCTTGTTTCTTAAAGCAGTAACTGTCCCTGAAATGGATATGGATTTCTTTAAAAAAATGTTTACCATCTGCAATGCAAATGCAAAGAGAGGTCTGCTGTTCCTTGCAGGCCACTATGCCCACATTTGTAGCCAATCACCGAGAGTCACGCATTACGACCTGTCTAATTAATAATATTCATTAGGCAAGTCCTTTTGAGTCTCTCTGCAAATATATAATTTGCAGTGCAGTCTGTTAGTACATGGGTCAGATTGCAAATTACATTCCCATTTGGAAGGCAGTCCCATTGCAAACCGCACATCCCTCATTTGTGGCCGGGAACTGTGCATCAGGCCCAATAATGTTGCTACATTTATAACAAGCCATACATAGAGAGCACAAATAGGCCATATACAAAGGGCACGTGACAACTGACTCATGCATGGATGTGCCATATTTATAAAAATACACAGCACCCCTATGTTTTCCCCTAGCGCTAAAAAAGTTGCCTAGCACCAGCGCAGGCCCCATTGTACCATGGTGCAAGGGTGCTTTGTTTATGTGCAGGAAGGAACACCTTCCTGCACATAAACAATCTGTAACTGTGCTTTGCTTCTGTGGGTGCTGCATAATGCAGCATACGTAGAAAGACCAACAAAAAAAACGAGTTTCTCCTTGTTGCGCCATTCTAATGCCACCCTGTCATTGGCGTTAGTTTTCGGCGCTGCCTCTGATTTACCATTCGTTGTAAATCTGGGGCAGCGTCAAATAGCAATGGATGTAATCCATACAGAAGCAACCCCCATTGCACGCCCCTTTGGTTTAGAAAACTGCATGAAAGGCTACGATATTGACAAGGCATCGTTTAGCCACGTAAAGTGGCTAGCACCTTGCAAATATGGAGAAGGGCATTGCGCCATCGGAGCGCCCGAATAAGTTACTGTGGCGCCGTGGCGCAACCGCTTGTGAATATGTCACTTAATGCAGCTCTAGAAAATGGAGTTAGTGGCATGCTTTCCAACCAGTCTATAGTAACTTTAGTCCTAATACTGCTTGCCTTGAGCCCCATTGAGGAAACGCTTGTATTTCTTGCTATCATGCGCTGCAGTGTCAGTGGTGAAACGTGAGCGCCAGGCGGCAGCGTGCAGGAGCGCGCCCTAGGGGGATGGCATTCACTCGTGGGCTGGGGGGGTGCACCGGCTGGCACAAGGCCAGCCTCCCACGGCGTGCTGTGCAGGGAGGGAACTCTGCGCGTGAGGCTGAAGCACCGCTCCAGCCCCACCTCTGCCCGCCTGAGGTGGAAACGTCTGCTCCCTTCCCTCACTGCCAGGACTGCAGCAGAGCAGTGGGCACGAACGCGGGGCAGCCGGGAAGATGAGCTGTGCGCAGGTACGAGGGTTCCCTTCTAGCACCCCCGAAATCTTCTTACGTTACCGGCTTTAGTTCATAGTGTGAATGCTGAAATTATCTGCCCCGTTAAAATGTTTGATTCTTAATTAGCCACGCACTCATCTACATGGGTTTTGTGCTAGTCAGCTTCTAGGCGCATTTCCATGTCCATTCCAAGGGGGTGTCAGGTTTCAATGTCACCTTTGTGAGGCTTAACAGTGACGTCATTCGGAATGAAAAGCGCAATTATTCCAGACGGTAGACGGGAGGGGTATGTCGATTAGATGGGCACATGCCAAAGGCATTTATTTAGAGGCCAAAATATGGTCGTTAAGAATAAAATAAAATAAAAAATTGACCTGGTGGGGAAGGAGGACACGGAGAGTTGCATTAAAAAGCTAACAACATAAAAAAAAAGAATGTTATTTTCTCTTCCTGCAGAATATATGGTCGGAATTATTTTTCTTTTCCATACACAGAGCAGACATAAGTTTTGCACACAGACGAGCTGATCCTGTGCCCTGCTGTGTTGAAGCCTGGCACTTTGCACTCTAACAGCGTTTTGTATTTACATTTCCCGAATTCGTAAGAGTGTCAGGATGACATGGCTGACACCGACCCCAGGACCCCGCCGACTTTGTAACCATGTTTCTCCGAGGCGAGGCAGAAATGCCTCGGAGAAAGGCAGCGGCGCTTTCGGATTCGGGGGCATGTTCTCTTCTTGCCATTGGCTGGAGGAGATAATCAGAAAAGTTGCAAAAAACACGCCCCCGAATCCGAAAAGGACGGGGCCTGTTCGGAGTGACGAAGCTCTTCTCCAATCGCTGGCCAGCATTCAAGAGGCCAGCCAATGGAGAAGAGGGGAGAAGAGGGGCGGGTGCAAGCCCCTCTTCTCCAAAACATTAATTCTCCGACTTCCGGTTCTGCCTTCGGCAGACCGGACGGTCCTCGACCTAAAAACAAGATAAATAAAAAAATATATAACTATTTTAAAAATGTAAATACAAATATATTTCATATTAAAAAATTTAAAATATAAAAACATATTATAATGTTATAATGTTAAATACATATGACAAATACCTACACATATTACATTAAATAAACTAGAAAATAATTTTCAAACAAATAAATATTTTTAATTAGAAAATATTTACAAACAAAAACATTAATTACATAAATTGTGTTTTTTTATTTCCTACCCTGTAACACCACTCAATTCACAACCCACATCTACATTTTCTTTTAAAGTACTTCCATAATTAACATAATTATTTATTAATTAAAGAGATATTATTAATTAAAAGATAAATTAAAACCCATAAAAATTAATTAACTTCCCACACTTCGCCCCATAATCCCCACAACCCACAGCTAAACCTAAACTGTAAAAAACAATTACACAATAAAAACGTATTTTCAAGTAAAAAACGAATAGTATTTAACAACTAATTATAAAGTAAGTAACATTCATTTACCCCCACCCTTTACCCCTATAGAAGTAAAACCTACACACACACAAATAAAGAATTACCCTAATTAAATATCAATTAATTGAATAAGATTAATGATCAACTAATTTTTAATTATTTAAACATAAATTACTTCCCACTCTTCACCCCTGTAAACCCCACAACCCGTACCTAAAATTGATTACACACTTACCACAATTAATTGTCAATTAATTAATTAACAACTAATTATTATTTAATTAAAAACAAATTAGCTCCCATCCTTTACCCTTATAAACCCCACAACCCACACCTAAAATTTTCCTCAAAAAATAAAAAATCAACACAATAAAATCTCAATTAAATACATATTAATACATTTAAAATATTCATTCATTTATTATAATTAAATTACTTCCCACCCTATTCCCCTATAAACCCACAACCTGCTACAGAACTAAAAATCACAAAAGTTAATTAAAATAAAATTATTAACTGCTAACAATTTGACACATATATGAAAAAACATAAACAATATTTATTCAAATAATACATCACATACATTAAAAATATTTACAAAAATACATAACACTAATTAAAAAATCGATATTTTTAACTATATTTTGCAAATGATATTAATAACTTCTATATTTTTAAAATAGATATTACTTACCTTCATATCGATATTCTTGACAATGATATTCTTGCACTCGATATTTCCATTCCATGATATTTTTAACTCGATATTATGGTAGGTCGGATTTTTTACCCTTAATATTTTGTCTCATTACTCATTCTGACGCCATCTCTATATTAGACCACATAGATTTGTAAAGACAGAAAGAGGTGGTGTGAAAGTCATACGGAATCGTTACAGTTGGGCAGTACTGTAACATCTCAATTTTTTTTTACATATGTCTAGTCCTTCCACTGTCAGTTTGCCCAGCCTCATTTATAGGTGGGGGGATTAGTGTATTTCTTATGCAGAGTCTCAGCAGGGTTCACCTTCAAAAGCACCTCTATTCTCCCATCTACCAGTCACAGTGGCATTTGACGGGCTGCCTCGTTTTGGGTGGTCCTTGCGATAGCATCATCTTTTTTCATGCCAGGATTGTCTTGAACAGGATGAACTAAAGCACTCAGGGACAAAACTAAGATTTCCTTAAGTGTGCTTCACCAACTTTGGATTTGCAAAGCGCTTTGTGCAACCCAATTGCATGCTACGCAGTAATTTGACTGTGCCCAGAAAGGTCACAGCCATTCCATTTCTCTGAGTGGCCAAAAGGTGAGCTAAAATCAATACAGTGCCCCACCTACCCCAAAACAATAACATTTTTAGCTCAAATGTACATTGGGTTTTTGTCAAGAAGAAGCAAGTAGAGTAGATATAACAATGCAGTGAGGATTGATAGGAGATGCTCAGAGCTGCCCAGAAAGGGTTACCAGAAGTGTACCACCTTGCACCCACACTTACCATGTGCAAGCCAAGGAAGGTCCCTAAGTTGGCACCAGGACCCAGGGAAGCTAAAATATAGTATTAAAACCCCTGTTGCCTGGTGGCAACTTGTCGTCCCTAACCACCAGATGCTCCCTATCTAAAAACAGAGCGAGCTGAGCAAGCCATTGCAGCCAACACTGAGCCGCACAGCTCTATGCCAATGACCTAACATTAAGGGGCACATTTACAATGAATTCATGCAACGGGGTTCAGTAAGAGAACTTGCTGTGTTGTGTTGTTGGGAGATAGCAGGTCTGATCCATATTTACAAAGGTAGGCAGCATTTCTGCTCTTTCCTTGCACTGGCAGTGTGTGTGCTGCCTAGCGCCAACGCAGGCACCCTTGCACCATATTGCACGGGTGCTTGCATTAGGGGCAGGATTGTTTTGAGCAGGAAGAGACACCTCCCTGCACAAAAACAATCCTTTGAGGCTTCTTCCTCTTTCTATGTGTACTGCTAAAAGCAGCACGCACGAAAGAGGAAGCAAAGAGAAGAACTGAAGATGTTTCTCCTTGTTAAGCCTAAATCAGGTAGGTGCATCACTTTGGCACAAACCCAGGTTTACAAGTCTTTGTAAATCTGGGATTGGGTCGAAATGCATGGGAGGATGGATTGGAACGCCCAAGAGCCGCCCATGTAACCCTTACCCAACACAAAGTGGAGCAATCTGCCTCATGTTACTTTGAGTTTACTAAACCCTGCAAATTGGCTTTGCGTGGCTTAGTAAATGCCAAAAAAGGTTTCGGGTTGGGGCTACGCCACAAAAGTGATGTAACCCGAAGCAAAATTAGAGAACATCTGGGCCCAACTCTCAGCTGCATCTGGTCGACCAGAATGGTTTTTATTTCAAATATGTGACGCTCATTAACTAGAACATTGCTTTTGTTTTTAAATGCCACTGGATTGTCCTTCTCTATTTACAAACAACTCAGGAAGCAGTTCTGAGAAAATCGAACTCTGAACACAGTGTGGAAGGATCACAGATGCTCATCGCACTTCCTGACCCCATTACAGCAGCCAATGAGATTTCAGAGCACTCAGTTTGATATACAACATGCTCGCAACAGTGCTGTCAAAGAAAAAAAATAACTGAAGTGCCGCAGCCCGTTGAGCCAAGGGGCTTCTTGCCAATGGGCATCTTCCTCGAAGCTTTAAACTCTCCCTCCCGCCTCCCACGTGGAAGCTTTCTACAACCTATGATCTCTCCCCTTTCGGGCAAATCTGGGCCTTATTTAGAGTTTGCCTCTTCTGTAGCTTGAGAGGAGCTCTCTCAGTGACTGCTTCCCACACACTGCAATGAAATGGAATGACACCAAGTGAAAGATGCTAATATCAGGCACACACATGCGTGAAGATACAGGTTTTGAGTTTTCAGAGTTCAACAATCAGATAGCCATTGTCTGGGATCAGAAGCTGAACATTAGAAGACCCTTGTGCATGCTATATCTGACACAGTATTAGGATGTTAATACAATAAGAGGGATGTTTGCTTTTCTGCATTTCTGAAAAATTAGTGATTCAACATTTTACTCAGTTTGCTCCATCACAACCTATTTCACACTTTTAGCATAGGACGGGACTGGGACAAAACTTGACCTGTTCTTTATATGTGACTGCTGTCAGGTCAATCAGGCGAATGAAGGTGGGATTCTGAAAGCAAGTGGAAGACCAAAAAGGTGTGGCGGAGACAAAAGAGACCGGTAAGGAGCATCAGGGGAGTAAGTGCACCTTCTTTACACACAATGGTCACTCACACAGCCCTCCACTCCCTGCCTCCCTCACCACAAGGAGTGCGGTGTAAGCAAGAGTGTGCCTGTCGAGTGCCTAGAAGATGCCCACATCGAGGCACTGGAGCCTTGTGACCAGGAGTAGCAGAGTGGAGTTGTGGGCGAGAGAGACAGTAAGTTACTAGAAGGCTGGGCACCTGGTGATGGAACAGAAGAAAGAGGAGTGCCAACCATGGCACTCGTTGGAGGGAGTGCAGGGTTGACAGAGGCAGAAGGACAAGCATGGAAACAGAGAGTAGCAGAAAAGAGTAGAAGGACGAGCATTTGTAATAGTAGCAGAGGCTGTGGCAGGGCTGAGGCATGCACAGTGACAGAGAGCAGCTGAAATAAGTAGAGGGAGTAAGTACACAAGGGATTAGAATGGTGACTGTGGTGTTCTCCGGCTCCCGCAACCGTGTTAGCGGGTCCGTGACTGCCGGGACGTCACGACTAGAGACTGTGGCCTTAATGTTACTACAGGAGACGGAACTTGGTTTGAATAGGTCCGCCGTCGTAGCCCTAGTGGCGTACGTACGTGCGCGACCGTCTTTTATTAACATGGTCAAGTGACTTGACGTGTACGCTCGAGGCGTATCGCGTCATAGTCACGAGATTACATTCCTCCCCAACAAACATGAAAAACAAAACATTGCTGCAAAACTCTCAAGGTTGACTCCCAGCCCAGCATCCGCCAATAGCAGGAAGTCCGAACCCCCCAAATAATATAAAATGAAACAGTCTCACGTGAGGTAGTCTTTCAAACAACAGGATGGCTCAGGATTGCCCCGCAGGCTGTACTGCGACATACCACGCTCTCACCATCCAGCAGCTCGGCGGGGGTCAGAGTCTCTTGAGACTGGGATTCAGGGCTCATCGCTGAACTGGCTGGTCCTCTCTGCGGAGGTGACCTTGGGATCTCGGATTCTCCAGTGTCCTCCATGGCCGGCTCCATCTCTCCTCCGCCATTCCTGATGTCTTCCACCCGTCTCGTGTTGAGGTTGTCCTCCACTTGGTTGGGGGACGGCTCCGATATCTCCGGGTAATATTTCTTGAAGTGCGATACATTCCTGGTTATTCTCTCTCTCCCTCGAGTGGCAATGACGCAGGTTCCTCTAACGGACACCACCGTCCATGGTTCCTTTTCGAAATTCAGACGAAATTTGCTTCTGTTGACTCGGTTCTTGAGCAGTACAACATCCCCTTGGTGGATTTGTGGCGTTGCGGCTCTCCGCCGGAGACTAACGTGAGCGTGTGCCTTCCGTCGCAGGGCATCAATGAGGCTATCCTTGGGGGTTTCCGGTTGCCACTATGGGTGATGAGGGATGGTGTCGGTGGCTACCCGTCCCATCAGAAAATGAGCAGGAGACACGCCCGTAGTCGTGTGGGGTGTTTGACGATAGCTCCGGAGAAAGGTGAATATGGCCAGCTCTAAGGACTGAGCCTTGTCATGTGTGATTCGGATTACTTTATTAAGTGTTCGCATGAATCTTTCAGCCTCCCCATTCGCCTGTGGCCACCGTGGGGTGATTCTGCGATGGTGAATACCTAGAGCTTGCAGATACGAGGCGAACTCTTGGCTTTGGAAAGGGGATCCATTATCAGTTCTTAGTTCTTGCATGAGTCCATGGGCAGCCATGATTTTCTCAAGTTTTGGTATGACCTCGGTGGCGCTGAGTGCTGATAGTATCTCAACTTCGGGATATTTGGAGTGGTCATCGATGGCTACCAGGGTATGGCGCCCATCTGGGAGACTGCCAAAATCTAAGCTCACTCGGGACCATGGAACTCTCGGCCGAGGTTCCACAATGACAGGGGCAGGTCGGGGTATCTCCCCGGTGACCTGGCACGCCGGGCAGGCCCGGACTGTAGGCTCTACGAGGTCGTCCATCAGTGGGAACCACACCTTGGTGCGAAGCCGCGACTTTGTTTTGACCATGCCCTGATGCCCGACGTGGGCAAGGTCCACCACTCGTCGTGTTAAGGATGTCGGGATCACCAGCCGGTGTCCCCTCAGTAGGCACCCCGTGTTGTCCTCCGTGAGCTCCTCTCGGACATGGTGCAGGCTGTCCATGATCAATCAATCAATTCAATCAATCAATTTATATAGCGCGCTACTCACCCGCTAGGGTCTCAAGGCGCTGGGGGGGAGGGGTCCGTTACTGCTCGAAAAGCCAGGTCTTGAGTTGCTTCCTGAAGGAGAGATGGTCCTGGGTCCGCTGTAGGTGGATGGGGAGGGAGTTCC
Organism: Triturus cristatus; assembly: GCF_964204655.1. Taxonomy (NCBI): domain Eukaryota; kingdom Metazoa; phylum Chordata; class Amphibia; order Caudata; family Salamandridae; genus Triturus; species Triturus cristatus. Next base: position 529,519,832 of record NC_140592.1, read on the forward strand.
ATGTCTTGGCCGCCAGGTAGGAGAAGGATCTTCCTCCGGCGGTGGCTCTACGAATGCGTGGTACGGTGGCGAGGGCGAGGCTGGTCGATCGCAGCTGGCGGGTGGGCGTGTAGAAAGTGAGGCGGTTGTTGAGGTACTTGGGGCCCAGGTCGTGGAGAGCCTTGTGTGCGTGGGTGAGGAGTCTGAACGTGATCCTCTTGCTGACGGGGAGCCAGTGCAGGTCTCTCAGGTGGTTGGAGATGTGGTTGTGGCGGGGGATGTCCAGGACGAGTCGTGCGGAGGCGTTCTGTATGCGCTGGAGTCTTTTCTCTACTTTGGCTGTGGTTCCCACGTAGAGGGTGTTCCCGTAGTCCAGTCGGCTGGTGACGAGTGCCTGGGTGATCGTCTTCCTGGTTTCGGTGGGGATCCATCGAAAGATCTTTCGGAGCATGCGCAGGGTGTTGAAACAGGATGACGAGACAGCGTTGACTTGTTTGGTCATCGAGAGGGAGGAGTCAAGGATGAAGCCCAGGTTTCGTGCTTGGTCCGTTGGCTTGGGGGTGGTGCCCAGGGCAGGGGGCCACCAGGAGTCTTCCCAGGCGGAGGGGGATGATCCCAGGATGAGGACTTCCGTCTTGTCTGAGTTCAGTTTCAGGCGGCTGTTCTTCATCCACTCGGCGACGTCTTTCATTCCTTCGTGTAGGCTGGCTCTGGCGGTGGCGGGGTCATTGGTGAGGGAGAGGATCAGCTGGGTGTCGTCGGCGTAGGAAATGATGTTATAGTTGTGTTGGCGTGCGACGGCTGCGAGGGGGCTCATGTAGACGTTGAAGAGGGTGGGGCTGAGCGAGGATCCTTGAGGTACGCCGCAGCTGACTTCGGCGGCCGTGGAACGGAACGGGGGGAGGCGGACTCTCTGGGTTCTTCCGGCGAGGAACGAGATGATCCACTCCAGTGCCTTCTCTTGGATTCCGGTGTTGCTGAGGCGCTGTATTAGTGTGCGGTGGCAAACTGTGTCGAACGCTGCAGAGAGGTCCAGGAGGATGAGGGCAGCTGTTTCCCCGTTGTCGAGCAGGGATCTGATGTCGTCGGTGGCTGCGATGAGGGCGGTCTCGGTGCTGTGGTTGGCTCGGAAACAGGACTGTGAGGGGTCGAGGGATCCGTTCGTCTCGAGGAAGGTGGCGAGCTGTTTGTTGACGGTCTTCTCGATGACTTTGGCAGGAAAAGGGAGGAGCGAGATGGGGCGGAAGTTCTTGAGGTCGGTGGGGTCCGCTGTCGGTTTCTTCAGGGGAGCGCTGAGCTCGGCATGCTTCCAGCTCTCCGGGAAGGTGGCGGTGGTGAAGGAGATGTTGATGATGTCCCGGAGTTGGGGTGCGATCCTTTGTGCAGTAGCCGTCAAGCTCCTCCAGTCCTCCTTGGCCCGGTCCCAGTTGCCATTCCGTAACGCTTCCTTCGCACGTTGCAGACAGTCATCTTGACTGGTGGCGCCCCGTAGGCTCTCCATGGAGATTGGTATAGGGCATGACCGGGCGGTGACGCACCGGACGTATTCTTCTGTGTCTGTTGCATCTTCCTTTTCCTGCTCTGTGGCATCCCGGGGATGATGGGATAGGTAGTCAGCTGGATTCCTGGAACCGGGTTGGTATTCTACTTTGCAATTGTAGTTCTGGAGCTGTAGCATCCACTTCTCGATCCTTGGTGGGGGTTTGGTCGAGGTTCCAGAGAAGAGGGCCACTAGCGGCTTGTGGTCCGTCACCACTGCGAATGGTTTCCCGTAGACATACAGGTGAAAGTGGCGACACCAGCAGTGAATGGCAATGGCTTCTTTTTCGATTTGGGAGTATCTTTGTTCTGTTTCGGTGAGGGATCTGCTGGCGAACGCCACGGGAGCCCAGTCTTCATTCGGGTTCCGTCTCTGGAGGAGCACCGCACCCAACCCTACCGTGCCAGCATCCATGGCGACTAGGGTTAGCTTCCTGGGGTCAAAGAACGCCAGCGTAGTTGCTTCCGAGAGGGCTTCCTTGATGTTTTCAAAAGTCTGGACTTGCTCGGGGCCCCACTTCCAGTTCGTGGATTCTTTGGTGAGTTCCCTCAGCGGTAGCGTTAAGTTGGCCAGGTCTCGGATGAACCTCCCGCAGTAGTTTACCATGCCGAGGAAGCTGCGGACTTTGGTTATGTTGGTGGGGGCAACGGCCTCTTTGATGTCCCGAACTTTTTCCGGGTCTGGGTTGACCCCTTCCGTGGAAAACGTATAGCCAAAGAATTGCAACTTTTGGCGTAGGAATTCACATTTCTCTCTGTGAAGGGTGAGGTCTGCATCCATCAGGCGGCGTAGCACTTGAAGGAGGCGTTCTTTGTGTTCTTGGACTGTTTTGGCATGTATCATGATGTTATCACTGACATTGATGACGCCTGGGATGTCCGCAATCAATTCCTGTATCACGTTCTGGAATACCTCCGCAGCACTGGATACTCCAAAGCTCAGCCTTGTGTACCTCCGGAGCCCCACATGCGTTGAGAATGTGGTGATGTTGCGGGACGCCTCATCCAACACCAGCTGATGGTATCCGGACCTCAGATCCAATTTGGAGAACCAGCATGCTCCTGCCATTTCCCCAATGAGGTCATCTATCGTGGGGGTAATGTGACGTTCCCGCTTGATCGCGACGTTGGGCAGCCGCATGTCAACACAAATCCTCACTGCGCCTGGCTGTTTGGGCTTCCGAATGACCACTATCAGGGACACCCACGGGGTGGGACTGGACACCTTCTCGATTATCCCGGCAGCCTCCAATTTCTTAAGTTCCTTTTCTACCAATGGTCTCAGGTGGAACGCTATCCGCCGGTGTCGTAACGCGACTGGTTGGACCGTAGGGTCAATGTGGAGGTGAATCTCTTTTCCTCTGAACTTCCCGATCCCCTGGAAGACTTCCGCAAATTCGTCCAGGAGGTGCTGAAGGGATTCCTGGTACACCCCAAAGGCAAATGTTACGACTCCCAAGTCCTCAGCCGCTCGGAACCCTAGCAGCATCCCCTGGCCATCCTCCGTGATGTAGACGTTGGTGGTGACCGACTGCGTGCCATGGGATAGGCCCGTCCAGAACCATCTCCGTATTTTCAAGGGAGCTTCTTGGCCATATGCAAACACAGTTATGGTCGAAGGGTGTAGGGCCAGCCTCGGGTTCATGGTGCTGTGTAGAGCTACGGCCATGATGTTGATGGTGGCCCCAGTATCTACAACTACGGTAACCTCCTGGGATCCTACTCGAATACTGCATTGTGGTAGGTGTCTTGCCTTGCGGGATGTGGTGCCAATCATGTGGATTTTGTGCACTACTCTCTCTTCCTCCTCATTGTCATCCATGTCGCTGGGTCCTCTTCCTTGAGAGTGTTCGCCACTTGTCGGGGCTTGTGATACTTCTTTGACCGGCACACTTTTTCAAAATGATTGAATCTTCCGCACCCTGAACACCTTTTGCAGGACACTCGGCTGCTGAGTGTGGCGATCCTCCGCAGTACCCGCGCGATTTGGCTTGTCCTTGGGAGGGTGTTCCCGTTCCTTTCTTGCCCCACCTCTGTGTGGGCTTGGTCGATATCGCATTCACCGGTTCGGTTTTCACCGGTGCTTGAAGAGCTGACTCCATGTGCGCCACACGCGCCTTCGACAACTCTTTGGTCTGACCCATGGTCAGGATTTCCACCAGTGGCTTCCCGGATTCTTCTAGTATGCGCTCTCGCAACTTGGCCGACGCACAGCCCTGGATGATCTGCCCCCTGATTTCTTCTGTCTCATCACGGAACCCACACGTGGCCGCAAGGTTCTTCAGGTGGGTGTGATACGTGTCTAGCGATTCTTCCGGAAGCTGGCGCGCTTGTCGGAAGATGAACCTCTCGTAGTCTTGGTTGGCCATCGGTTCGAAGTGTTCATTGAGGGCAGTTATCAGTGTGTGGTGGGTCTTGGGAGTGGCCTCCACTAGCGTTTTGACGATGTTGTGACTGTCTTTTCCACCCAGGTGTATGATCATTGCCCTTTTCTGGTCCCTGTGGACCGTGGTGGCCTTGAAGAATATACGCAGGTGGTCCTCCCAGTCCTTCCATTTGGCCGCAAGCGAGGAGGGTGATCACTCTACTACAAATGGTTCTATCGGTGGTATCGTGGCCATCGCCTTTGCTTAGCCTTGTGCTCGGGTCCTTCCTGACCTCCTAGTGTCTTTAGGCCGTCTGGGGTGCCCCAGTCCTTGTGTGCCTTTCCCCTCTCTGGGGCTCTCACTGCTTGCGGCGTCACGATGCTCTCCTTTTACCCCGGGGATGGTTGGTGCAGGGTGGTGTAGGCGGGCTCCCCCTCTCATTGTGCCCCCCACTCCGGAGCACAGACACTTAGGGCTCTTCACAGCGCACTGGGCCTGCTCCTGACCACTAGGCCTCCCTCTGGTGCAAAGTCATTGAGGGCTCTTCCTCTGCACTGTAAGCTTGATCTTCCCCCTTCTCTCTAATAACCATGGGATGAAGGGTACTCACAGGATGTTCAGGAGCTGCTTCCGCTCCACAGCGAGACCAGCAGCCAACAGCAGGGTTCAGTTGGAAGGAGCGCCTCAGCCGGCACCAGTGAGGGCCGGACCACGTGGCCGTCGAGACGACGCTCGTCGCGTCTTGTGCTTAGCGCGGCAGCACTCCCGCTGGGCAGCGCTGCCGCACCGCTCTTCAGGCGCTCCACGTGGTGCGCGAATGAAATCACCTCGCACCGCGCGCTGGGGCACGAGCGCCGCGAGCTAGAAGTAGCGCTCGCGGCCGCCACACCAGCGTTCTTCACGTCGGCGAGGGCACGCCCACCCTCGTCGCCAATTATGTGGTGTTCTCCGGCTCCCGCAACCGTGTTAGAGGGTCCGTGACTGCCGGGACGTCACGACTAGAGACTGTGGCCTTAATGTTGCTACAGAAGACGGGAATTGGTTTGAATAGGTCCGCTGTCGTAGCCCTAGTGACGTACGTACGTACGCGACCGTCTTTTATTAACATGGTCACGTGACTTGACGCGTACGCTCGAGGCGTATCGTGTCATAGTCACGACATTACAGGTGACTGACTGCATAGCGGGAAAACAGAAGGGAGCAGAGAGATGAGTGCACGGTGAGAAAGGACAAAAGGGAGCAGGGGCGGCAGCTGAAGGGAGCAGAGAGATGAGTGCACGGCGCGAAAGGACAGGAAGGAGCAGGGGTGGCAGCTGAAGAGAGCAGAGAGATGAGTGCACGGTGCGAAAGGACAGGAGGGACTACAGAAATGTGCACACGGTGATAGCAGCTGAAGGGAGCAGAGAGATGACTGCACGGTGCGAAAGGACAAGAGGGAGCAGGGGCGGCAGCTGAAGGGAGCAGAAAGGTGAGTGCATGTTGCGAAAGGACAGAAGGGAGTACAGAAATGTGAACACGGTGATAGCAGCTGAAGGGAGCAGAGAGATGAGTGCACGGTGAGACAGGACAGAAGGGAGCAGGGGTGGCAGCTGAAGAGAGCAGAGAGATGAGTGCACGAGAGATGAGTGCAAGGCGCTAAAGGACAGGAGGGAGCAGGGGCAGCAGCTGAAGAGAGCAGAGATGAGTGCACGGTGCGAAAGGACAGAAGGGAGTACAGAAATGTGCACACGGTGATAGCAGCTGAAGGGAGCAGAGAGATGCGCGCACGGTGAGAAAGGACAGAAGGGAGCAGGGGCGGTAGATGAAGGGAGCAGAGAGATGAGTGCACGGTGCGAAAGGACAGGAGGGAGCAGGAGCGGCAGCTGAAAAGAACAGAGATGAGTGCACGGTGCGAAAGGACAGAAGTGAGTACAGAAATATGCACACAATGATAGCAGCTGAAGGGAACAGAGAGATGAGTGCACGGTGCGAAAGGACAGAAGGGAGTACAGAAATGTACACACAGTGATAGCAGCTGAAAGGAGCAGAGTGATGAGTGCATGGGGAGAAAGGACAGAAGGGAGTACAGAAATGTGCACACAGTGATAGCAGCTGAAAGGAGCAGGGTGATGAGTGCATGGGGAGAAAGGACAGAAGGGAGCAGGGACGGCAGCTGAAGGGAGCAGAGAGGTGAGTGCACGGTGAGAAAGGACGGAAGGGAGCAGGGGCGGTAGCTGAAGGGAGCAGAGAGATGAGTGCACGGTGCGAAAGGACAGAAGGGAGTACAGAAATGTGCACATGGTGATAGCAGTTAAAAGGAGCAGGGAGGTGAGTGCATGTTGCGAAAGGACATAAGGGGGTACAGAAATGTGCACACGGTGATAGCAGCTGAAGGGAGCAGAGAGGTGAGTGCACGGTGCGAAAGGGCAGAAGGGAGCAGGGGCGGCAGCTGAAGGGAGCAGAGAGATGAGTGCACGGTGAGAAAGGGCAGAAGGGAGTACAGAAATGTGCACACGGTGATAGCAGCTGAAGGGAGAAGAGAGATGAGTGCACGGTGAGACAGGACAGAAGGGAGCAGGGGGGGCAGCTGAAGAGAGCAGAGAGATGAGTGCACGAGAGATGAGTGCAAGGCGCTAAAGGACAGGAGGGAGCAGGGGCAGCAGCTGAAGAGAGCAGAGATGAGTGCACGGTGCGAAAGGACAGAAGGGAGTACAGAAATGTGCACACGGTGATAGCAGCTGAAGGGAGCAGAGAGATGCGTGCACGGTGAGAAAGGACAGAAGGGAGCAGGGGCGGTAGCTGAAGGGAGCAGAGAGATGAGTGCACGGTGCGAAAGGACAGAAGGGAGTACAGAAATGTGCACATGGTGATAGCAGTTAAAAGGAGCAGGGAGGTGAGTGCATGTTGCGAAAGGACATAAGGGGGTACAGAAATGTGCACACGGTGATAGCAGCTGAAGGGAGCAGAGAGGTGAGTGCACGGTGCGAAAGGGCAGAAGGGAGCAGGGGCGGCAGCTGAAGGGAGCAGAGAGATGAGTGCACGGTGAGAAAGGGCAGAAGGGAGTACAGAAATGTGCACACGGTGATAGCAGCTGAAGGGAGCAGAGAGGTGAGTGCATAGTGACAAGAGTAGTAGAAGGAGGCGGAGCAATGAGCATATGGTGACAAGTCCTAGCAGAGGCAGGTGACAGCCCTCACAACTATGACAACGATGCGGTTTGGTGCATGCCTGCACGCCTACACGCAAGCTGCTGTCTGTGCATGGAGGGCTAGCTGCCAAGCCCAGTCAAAAACTTCCTCAGGCCACCAGCCCTCACATTCTCGCTGCCATAAATAGCAGGCCCCAGACAAAAATTGAACCATTGAAATGCAACAGCTACTGGTGCTCCAGGCCGGGCACTGACTGGTGAAAGATCACATGATGTCACTTCCTGTGATATCCTCAGATCAAAGCACTTCCGCCATCCCAGGCATTTTGATGAATTGGCGTCATTCATTAGAAAACCAAATTATCTAGATCCAAAGGGGCTTTTAAATGCTGAGCCCATATAACTTTCAACTCTTCCTCAATTGATGCCTCAACGGCCTCATTTTCTGCCAAACGACCAACACGATTTTCTGGAGCACTATTATGATTCTTCCGGTGCAGAATGAACCTCTGTTTTGTGCTTCTTATTACCCAGCCCTACTAGGAACCATGGATTGAAAGTACATTTTGATGAAGTGAATGACCAAACTTCCACATGGACTCCTAATCTGCTGCTGAGAGCCGAGCCTCTATACTCCACAGTCTGCAGCACACCCTTCAAGCTCAGAGCCCGCACAGAGCGGGAGGCAGACCCTCAGTGCATACCACCACAGCCTCCACACATAGGCTGAAATACCAACTGCACAGCTGAACAGGATCACAAGTTGAGGCATGCGAAACAATCTGTCCTCCCCTTCAAGAAGCGCCTGTGGCCGTGCTTAAAGGTGAAAGTATCAACGTGTAATTCATGGAATCAGTTGTGAACAACACAGAAAAGCTGCCCCGCCATTGGCAGACTCCTACATGCTGAGGGTGAACAGCATACTCGCTCAACAGACACCCTCTCATCTCCGAGAAGCAAAAGTGTTACCAGCCTTTATGCATAGCGTACTGACCACCATTGCCATGGAGGTCTCTAGACTCCTTAATATTAACCTGCACGTGGGACGAAGAACTCTTTTACTGGGATTGGAAATATAGGACTTAACCATCACTAGTCTAATTGTTTACAAACTTTGCATTGCTCACAAGAACCCCCTTCCAGACACCTGTCTTCTGTGAAAGAAAACCTCTTCACATGCGCCCCCCTTTGCAGTTACTGAGAAGCAATGCAGGAAGATAATCATAGGAGCTCTGTTGAGCTGCAGCATTACTGTGACTGTGAGGCCTTCGTTAGGAATATGTTACAACCCCATGGACATTTATCGCCTAGCCTCTTTTAGCAACACTTTGACAAATAGGTTCTTATTTGCAAGGAGTTGACGCCATTTCTTCCGGAGTTCTGGTGGCTCTAAGTCCTTTGCCTTATTTACAAGGCACCGTTAAGACACCTTCCTGCACATAAACAATCAATTGGTTTTGCTGTTTCTATGTGTGCTGCACAACGTAGCGCTGTGGAAACAGCAAAAACGAGAAATTAAACATTTCTCTCAGTTGCGCCAGGGTAAGACCAGGTTTTCCTTGGTCTTAATTTTGGCGCTGCTCCACATTTATGCCACACTTGTAAATATGGGGCAGGGTCAAAAGCAATGGGTGCTGCGGTGGAACACCCACTACAACACACATTGAGCAACCCTTTCCCGCTAAGTATAGCGTGAAAGGGTGCCTTATTCACAAGTTGGTGCTAAGCCACTTTAAGTGGCTTAACGCCACCTTGTGAATAAGGGAAGCCCCTATCACCACCACAATGGCAAGAAAAGTGAGTTTGTGGTGGCGTTAGGGGCTTGTAAAAATGCCCCCTAGTTTCTCTAGCCATCCTCATGCCTGCACTAAATAGATCATTTCATCCTTGAACTGGTGCTTGAGGAACCTGTAGTTTAAAGCATGCAACATTTACGTCTCTCCTCTTAACTGTTTCAAGTCTGCCTTCATCCTTTTTAAAATGCTTCCACCAGAACATTACAGAATCCGCCAGACGAAGCCATTAGTAAAGGACGCATTGGATAAAATGAGCCCACCAGAACTAATCACACTTCATAGAGCCCTTCAGACATTATAACCCCCAAGATGAGGCCATCAGTACTAGGTAAAACCCTCCCGATGTGTTAGCTCCAGAAGTAGACAATGCTGCAAATATGATGTCCCAGATCCTGACAGTATGGCCGATGAGGAGTCGCTAGTGATGTTTACAGCATTAAGAATGCCTTCCTGTTTCGTACTTGGACACCCCAACATTTCCTTTGCTTTGCACATGGCACATTTACTTAGTGCCTTTACAGATATTCTTATGGCAGAGTAAAGTATCAGTGTTTGAAAGATAGAATGTACTGTGCGTTACAATTCGTTCTGGCACCTAGTTGTTCAATGAAAGCTTTCAGGAGTACTTAACCACCAGGGGCTAGCGTGTGCTGATACTCGGCAAACAAAGCAGCTTCACAGGCTAGAAATAGAAAGAGAATTGTTTTCGATTATACATTCCCGATGCTTATGTTATATAATAGCTCAAAATATTAAATGTGGAGTATAAACAGGAAGCCGGATGTACATGTCAGACCCAGCCATACAACGATACTGACGTTCTTCCGTTGGAGCGTCCGCGTGCTGAAAAAGAACGTTCAGAGTCCAATGAAAGAATAGACAGGAAACATTTCCCTTGTTTCGACATTGTCACAACCATCGATTGAATTTTGGTATTTACACAAGGCCTTGCGAAAGGGATACCTTGGTTCCTAGGCTGCTCAAAAACAAGTAAGCATTGGAATTTGATGGAAGCTGCCAAGCCAATCTGTGTCTGTATTGAGGCTACCGTGCAGACACCCCTCAAAATAGCTTGCAATGTTAACGTCACAGCTCACAAGGTGATGTCCTTTTTATTAGTTAAATCTTAAAATGTGCAGTTTTATGAACTAGTTTAAGGGTCGGTGCCTTATAAGGGTCGCAGGAATGCACTCGAAGGATTCCCCGTTCATATCAGTTTTTCTACACTCACAGGCATGCACAATGCACCTGACCCTACTTAGAGGTAGGACATGTCATGTCATGATGTGAGGGTTGCTACAAATGAAGTAGGGAGCTACTGTTGCCTCTTTCGGTATAGAGGTCACAGGAAGCATTACTGCAATTGCCATTTAAAGATTGACTTGGTGCTCTGAACGCAGAATCTGGATTAGGGGTGGGTGGAAGTTGAAAAGTTTCACTCAGTGGAATTCAATGAAGTTACATAAAAAATCTGCAAGATCCCGCAAAGTTCTGCGAGCGGGCGGAATCAGCACGTTGTGCTGATTTTTAGGGCCAGGAGCTTGTTTGGTGCTGCAAAATCAGTGTGAATGGCACCACGCAGTGCGCCAGAGGCTGCTGCTTCGTTGTTGCCGGTCAAGTACATTTTCTATTTATGCAGCAGTTTTCTCAACACGAGCGGCAGCTTTTTCACTCTTCACATGGTCATGACTGCCTGCGACTGCCCACGTTGAGAAAATCTTGCCGGATGCTGTTCTAATTTCTAGCACTCAAAAATCATGCTAGGGGACTTCAATTCTTGCTCGTGAGAAAAAACTCCGCCACATGGCGGTTGGTGGAGTTTTGCCATAAATCTACATTATAAATATAATGGAGAGTGGGCAAAACTCTGCGAACTCTGCCAGTAGAGCATCATTTATCGGCTACCCCTAATCTAGATTCAAATGTGATTCATAACCTTGTCAGTGCACTTAAGGAGTGTCGGTGCAATAGCAGGCCATTGCAGGCAGCAGCCTTATTGGTAACACTAACAAGCATTGGCATAGCCAATAGGTCTCGCCTTTGGGACCTTATAAGTGTTTAGCTATGCAACAGTTGCATAACTAAATACTTATAAGGTCCCAAAAGCGAGACCTATTGGCTATGCAAAGCGGCCGTGCGGCCGCGAAAGTGAAAGTGATCGCGATCACGATCAAACATCAAAGCGGCCGTGCGGCCGCGAAAGTGAAAGTGATCGCGATCACGATCAAACATCAAAGCGGCCGTGCGGCCGCGAAAGTGAAAGTGATCGCGAACACATCAAATATCAAAGCGGCCGTGCGGCCGCGAAAGTGAAAGTATGCACGATAAAGCGAGCGCGCACCCGCGCACATGCACGGTAGCTCTAGGCTGGCCTGGTAGCACTTTTTGGAGCCCTTTCAATAAGTCTCGCCAGACCAGCGCATGCGCTGGGTCAGGTGAGACCTAAAAATGGCCATAAGGACGTAAAACTACAACAATTTGACTAAACAATGACCTTGTTGCAAGGGTGCAGGGAGCTTCCAAAGAGCAAAATATAACTTTGCATGCAACTCTGAAAACTCTTGCACCAGCGCTGACCTTAACACAATTCTCTCTCATTCCATTCCCTCGCTGTCATTTCTTAATCTGATCTCCAGGGATGAGGAGCAGATCCCAGAAATGTGGAGTCTGCTGACTATGAGGGTGACCAACAGGGCAGGTTCTAGGCAGCCCTAGAAAGCTTTGCATCCTTTCTCCGTTCTTTGACAGTAGCAGATCTGCTGTCATAAGGAGGGCAGTTAGAATACAGGTAGAAAGACTCACTTGTCATGGACGGGATCCTTCACGTACTTGAAATAAATGTGAGCAGCAGTAGTCAGGAGTTTGGGATTTTTTGATTGGATGGCTCACTGTCAGGGGTGCATGGGTTTTGCTCTTATCAGTTGACTGAGGGGCTGAAGTGCTGAATATGGTGCTCTCATGGTATGGCTAAAAAGTCGGTGGAGTGGAAGCCATTAAGCAGAAGGCAAAGCCTGACTCCCCTAATGCTAGATTGGGGTAAAGTAAAAGCTGCTGCCGCTGCTTGGCGCCAATAGACAGACACATAGCCTATTGGAGGTCTGCAAGAAAATGATTTGCTATACTGAGTACATTAGAAGACATCTCCTGATTAACCCCTTCCCTGCTCATGACGGAACCACTCCGTCATGAGCCACGGGTGCCGTGTGCTCATGACGGAGTGGTTCCGTCATGCTGCGGCCATTGGCGGCCGCTCCGCCCACGCGGCGCTAGTTCCCCGCCTGTGCGGGCGATTAGCGCAGTGGGCGGAGACGTGACGGAACCACTCCGTCATGAGCACAGCTCACCCGTGGCTCGTGACGGAGTGGTTCCGTCACGAGCACAGCGCCACCGCACCTGCCCCCAAACCCCCCCAGCGCCACGGCGGAATTCCTGCCGCGGCGAAGGGGTTAAAGACATCCAGGAGCAAGTCGCATGAAGAGAAACGAAGTGGAACTGTTTCAGCTCAGGTCTGTTATCACAACAAGATAACAGTGCAAAAGGCAGAGATCGTGCAAGGCCATCGTTTCGCATGGATGGCTGTCCAAATGAAGGGTGTGCTGCACTAAGCTGAGTGAAGCACTCAAACCAGTTTTAACTCTCACTTGTTACTCCCAGTAGTCAGAGCATCACCTGAAAATTGGAATGGACGATTGCTGTGTTTTCTTGGATTTAAAAAACATGCAACTCCATTCCGTAGATACAGAGGAGGCAAGTTAGCAGATGACACGAGTATGCACTTCACATGAAAATACAAGCCCTACATGCTGCCTTCAAAAAGCGGATTCTGGGATCCTACCTAGAAAGGACCCACCTCCAGGGCTCTTCCTTTCTTTTCTAAACTATGGAAAACAGCAAAGAACAATGATCACAACCAAATAGGTCTCCTGAGTGGCCTTCTGACACCTGAAGAGGTACCGCTGCCGTACCATAACTGCTGCATTTGTTCTCCATCCACACGGATTCTTTCTTTCAGCCTTTAAGCTCTCAGGCCTCATCTGTGGTTCTGGCTTTCACGCAGCTGTCCAACCGCTGGCCATCTTTCAAGATCCTCTCAGTATTCAGCTGTATGCGTGGGCGTACTTTTGAAACTGCACTCCAAGCAGTCCCAGCAGCACTGGGGGGAAGTACCAGGGAGAGAGCATGGATCCCAAGCGCACAGCTGGAGGGGTTGGCAGAGTGCTTCAAGTGATTTAGCTGTACTGCCAGATGTGAAGAAGTTACTTCTGGTAAGCAGGAGATACTCCTTTTAGGGGCCCCACGGCAAAGGATAAAAATAATAGTGAATAGGTCTTGAAAGAAAATTACAATCAAGCTTTCTTGAATATTGTTTTAAAAAGATAGGAAAAAAATGAATCATCTCAAAGAAACTAAAACTTTACATTAAAGACTCTATAGAGAAAACACTGTTTTAATGTAATGTACCCATTAACAACATAAAGAACATAAACCTTAGACATCAGATTGACATAACAAAAGTCCATCTTCTGGCAGCTGTCAGTTTGCAAAATAATACAGTGCATTGGGTATTAGGAGATAATTTGTGTGGGGGGGGGGTGACATTTTGACTGCCTAGTGTCCTCCACGGGGTTTAATCCGGCACTGGCGCACAGACAACAGGACCAAATACATTGCACCAAGTCCATGCCTCCTCGCAGCCCCCTCCTTCGCGTAACCACAGAATCATGATGTAGAAATGATGCAAAGTTCAATATCAAAATAATAGATAGTTCATTGCTGTTGTTAGCATTCTGGAAGCTCAGACATCACTTTTGAAATGTTTCTGAATTGTCGATACACTGTTTAAAAAAGCCCTTAAGGTAGATCAAGCCAGAGCAAAGAAAGTTCTGACGTAAATTTCACAGTGATAAACCAATGGCACTATTGAGATGCCAGTCTGCATTCAGTGCCATTATTGGTCACGTTTATGTGAGTACAAGTCCTTCAAAAACTGAACTTGTGTCTGGTTAAATCGTGCTAATAAATGTGTACCACTAGGAGATGAGGTTCTCCCGTCAATGTAGGACTTTCAGAGAAACTGGAGGATTTTCCATTATTGCCCAATTCTAAATCAGGTGAAACAAAAAGATCAACTAACCACTGGAAAATATTGGATTATTAATTGGGGTGGGTGACTACCCACTTCAAAGAATAATCACAACCCTTCTCAGGGTGAACTGCTCACGTCTCTAAATTAAAACTGAGCTCAACCAGCTGGCAGCTATGTCATGGAGCAGGCAGACTTAACTTAGGGCAATGTGTGAAATGTATATGCAGAACCAAAACAGTAATAAAGTTGAAATGGAACACAATAAAAGTCCCAAACAGAATTAGAACAGGCATTTACAATGCAATAGGTCTTGCAATTGCGAGATTTTGAGCTATTGGCATTGTAAATGGCAATGCCGTTTATAATAGTAAAAGGCATTGTCATTTAAAATACCAATAGGTCAAACTTTTGCAAAAGCAAGACCTATTTTATTGCAGAGCGCGGTGACCCTAAAACGGGTGCCGTGCTTAGCATGCAATTTTATTTTAAAAAAAATAAAGGCTGAGAGAAAGCACAGTGTCCCTGAAGCAGACGCTGCATTCATCTCATAGGTAATAAACTGCAAAAAAAAAGCGTTGCCATTGTGTAACTTTGAAAGTTAGAGCGGCACAGCGCTCAATGTGAAAAGCAGCTGACATTGTCCTGTGTGGGCGCACTGCCAATGCAAGAAGCACCCGCCATTGTCCCCATTAGTCAGTTAACAAACAAAATAGTGCTTACCGACTTAAAACGGAGACCCTGTAACAAGCCAAGTAAAAGGGCCAGTCGCTATGGGAGGGTACAAATGAAGACAAGGTAGTACTAAGGAGGGACTAACAAGCCTATTTATGAATCAGAAGCCAGCATTTACGAAGGTCAATGACACAAGCCAATGACAAATAGGAGCGGAGAGTGGGCGGGGCTTCCAGTACATACTCCATTACAGCATGTCTTGCAGATCTGCCGCTAGGCTCGACCTAAAAAGGAGTAACTCCAAAATGACAAACATCCAATAGGGTAAACTGGAGAAATTACTTTTTTAAGTTTTAAGTAGGAATAGCTCTAAGAAACATAAACTGCCAATGACAGTTAAAGGTTGCAGTAAATTGGGACCTAGATGCAATTTACAGATGACCGCGTTAGAGAGTGAGTCAGATACACCAACCAGGTTTGTCCTGGTCAAAGATTTTACTTTATGACTAGTCCTTTAAATCCTAGTCCTACACAGGAGTACACTTCTAAAGCCCCCTATAGGGTGGCAGGCAGAGGCCAACAGGAGGGTCCAATCTAGGTCAAGTTGCCACTGTTCATCTAAGCAGTTGCTAGAAAAGGATTGTTGTAGCTTGTTATGCCCCTTTATCTTTCACAGGAGGTCAGTCTTATGACCCATGGCGTTCACTTCTTCGACCTGGTTACAAGTGGGAGCTGGTCCAGTTATTTAGGGCTCTTCTCAGGTCACAGACAGAAGGTCCTGTCCTCTTCTTCTTTTCCTCAGGTCCAGGAGTGTTCTGAAGTGGTTGCCTGGAGATGCCATATATCCCTCGTATGGCTCGCACAAGCATGTGGAATGGATTGACTCCTGTGCATGTCCTAACCAATAGGGTAAAAGTTTGTGTGTGAGTGTGTGTGTTTGTGTGGAGTATACTCTGGCATCTAACACTAAAATTGAGTCTAGAGCAGACACAGTGTCCACAATAAACCAAGAGATAGAAGTCTAGTAGAACAAAATGGGGTTTTCCAGAAACCAAACAATGGATATACAAGAATTGTTTTGGCATTCTGTCTCCCTTCTTTTCAAGTGTGCACCCAGTGTTATATGTAAACCCCAGCAGACATATTTAGACATTGCAACCATGCTGTAATCCTTCTCACTTTTGCCAAATTCAGGTCACTAAAGGAAGTTTGCAGCCCTCGCACTTGTTTATTGTTTATAGAAGGAGGATATAATTTATTTTTGGTATTATTGCTTAATTTGTGTTTTGCTCAGCACCCTCAACCTTAGGCTCACATTCCCTGCTTCTATTGTAAAACGATTGATGCATACGTGTCTATTATATAATTTTTTTAAGGGTTTACATCTGCTGACAAAGTGTTATTGTTATTTTACCTGAAAAGGTTGTTATTTTCTTGCAAAGGCAGAGAATAATCCCATACCAAGAAAATGGATCACTGCCCCTCATGGTCAACACAAAGTGTTTTTTCCTTTCAACCATGCTGCACAGCAGGCACACTTCTGTACAACATGGCTAAAATACAACAGGTTTAAAAGGTACTCTGAATCAACACTTTGCAAGACCTCATGCACAAGACAAAGAGTTTTTAAGTGCTCCCTGTATCTTTTATCATACGGTGTACCACCAGATTCTTGCTGTATCTGCTTTGGTGGCTGTAGAACTCTTGTATAATTTACCAGTGGCAAAGTACTTGTGCTCCTTCTTTAAAGCATGCTAGAATTGGCATAACCCTAATTGGCATATTTAAATTACCTATAAGTCCCTAGTGTATGGTTCAAGGTGTACCAAAGGCCTGTAAATTAAATGTCATTAGCATTAGTGGACTGCAGTACCTATTGTGCCTTTCACTACGGTGGTAGCGCAATCATGGCTTGAGGTCTACCTGACAGTAGCAATGTAAAAACACTGCAATTGGACACAACAGAATAAACCTTATTGACAGGTAAAACCCTACATTTAAAATATTAATAAGTCACCCCTATATAGCCACACAAGACAGGATATTTGGTATTTAAAGGTAGGACATGCAGAAATGTAATGTTACATGTCCTTACAGTGGCTAGCACCCAAAAGCTATTTTAGAGAAATACTGGGAAGTATTATTAAGTAGTAATACTGTATATTTGGAATAGGACAAGCTAGAAAAACAATTAAACAGCTATATATAATAGTTGTTACAAATTCAATTCAATGCGGAAGTCAGATTTTTAAATAAATATTAAGGAAAAATTAACATTTAGAAAGAAACCTTTTCCCTGCCTGAAGTTCCTTGAGGCTAATTCGAATTGACAGTCAAGTTTCTTCCAGCCAGCTTTTAGCCCTGAATAAGTATAAATAGGTGTGAAATGCAATTTTTTAAATGCACAATGTGGGTAGGGTTGGCTCTGGGAACATTTACCTCATTGGTTAGGATGTGCCCAGTAATCATACCCACCCACTAATATGAGGCCCTCGTAAGTCCTGCCATCAACCTCTTTAAATATCTCATCAATACACTTATTTTTGGTATATTCGTTCTTAATTTTACTGCAAGTCACTTCACGGGGCTTTCCTGCAAACAAAAGGTTAATATCAGTACAGTAAAATTATCCAAGGATTCTTCCCATATTTTACAACCAGCACAGAGTTGCTAAGTCACTTCTGAAACTTTTTATGATGCTACCCATTTGTGCATCTGGATTGTCAGTATTTGCGGTCAGATCAGCAGATGACTCCATAACAGTGGGCCAGATGTAGAAAGCCAAATAGCGATCGCAAATGCCGAAATTCACAGAATTTCGGCCTTTGCGATCGCAATTTGACTTTGAGCAATGTAGGTAAGATTAAACCTACTCGCAAAATAAGGAATCGCATAAATTGCGATTCCCTATTTTGTGATTGCATTTAAGGAATCGCAAATTGCGATTCCTTAAATGCAATGTAAGTAGCACAAAAGAATGTGCACTCTATCCTTAGGGCATGTATGTGCGCCACATGTGCACACATGCACATTTCAGGGGTGCAACAAGGTGTCCTTTTGGAACCCTTGCACCCTTGAAATTGCGCCCGCAATTTGCGATTCTCTATTGGTAAATCGCAAATTGTGAACGTCTTCCCGTTCATTCCTATGGGGCTCCTAGCCCATAGGAATGAATGGGTAGGTAATCCTTATTAGCAAATCTCAATTTGCGATTCGCTATTAAGGAATATTAAGGAATCGCGAATATTTTAGCGATTCCTACCTACATTCAATTTTGCGAGTCCTTAATAGCGAATCGGTAAAATTCGCTATTAAGGATTCGCACAATTGATTTTACCTACATCTGGCCCAGTATGTTCTTTCTATGGTCTGGCATGACAGTGCAGCTGTAGCCAGACCATTATGTGAGAATCGCCAGGATGAAGGCTTTGGCTCTGACCACACATTAGGAGTCAGAAGTACACGTTTTGATTTTGTTTATTTATCTAAATGCCCGACCTTGAGCTACATTAGGACTGATGCATTTATTGTGAAAAACATATGTTAAAGTTGATAGGCATTTAGGAGTGCATTGTTATGACTCTATATTAAAGCCTACAGATAGGCACTTTTTTGTATGGAATATCACATATGAGTGACATAGACAAGAGATTTGAAAGTGGCCACACACCCTGACAAACCCTGAGGGCTTTCACTGTGATGATTTGTTTTAATCCCTCTTGAGAGGGCTTGCATATTGTGTTGAATGCTTTATTTTTCTACATATTTGTAACTTCACAACTATGTGCATGATGGTTGTCAGTTTATGTGCACTTGAATAGGCTGATGTTGGGTAAAGTGTAAAGCCAATGTTAAAGAGTAAAAACGTCATCAGTTCATTGGGAAAAGCATGCCAGATTTCAAAGGTTTGACCTATCTATTATGAAACTTTGTGACAAAGACATGAGACTTGACCTACTTATTGTGAAAAGTGTACTTTAAAGACAATAGGTTTTTGTAAGATGGATTGTTATTGCACTGTGGTGAAGCTTGTGGGCAGGTACCCTGTCACATGGATTTTCACAGATTACAGTTGTAGGCAAGGGTTTCAAGTTGGTGATCTACCCAACAGTAGGGCTAGGCGATATGAGCTACAATAATGCTTCCTAGGCTCTCTTAGGAAGATAGTATTTTGCTTTGCCAACTGTACTTTTGTATATATTTGCACTTTTATGACTGTATGCCAGATGGTTGCCTTATGGAAAGCTTACGCTCAGTACAATGGGCTTCAGTTGGTGATGGGGAGAAGCCAGTGATAATAGTGGTATGACTAATTGTTTATTATCGAAATATATTATAAAAGCAGCAGGCCTGACAGTGATTTTGAAACACATCAGTTATAGGCATTTAAGGGTGGATTGTTATTACCCTGACTTAAAGCCTACAGGTAGGTTTTCTATTACATTGAATCTTATAGATTACCATGGTAGGCAAGGGTTTTGATGCTTGTTACCCTCTCTGATAACCCATGAGTAAAGAAGAGTTGCACTGCGAGAATCCTTGTTTAACCCTGTGAGGAGTGATACTATTTTGCTTTGCCAACCGCAATTTTGTATAAATTTACTTTTTTATGATTCTATGCCTGATGGTTGCCTTGTGGGAAAGCTTTTGCTCAGTACAGTAGGCTTGAGTTGGTTATGGTGATAAACCAATGATTATTTATTATTTTATTATTTGAAAATTTGGTATCATGCACGACTCACTCCTGGAGGAGTATCTCGGTGAGTCACTGCTCAAAAAGAGGATAAAACATTCTAAAATAGTCAAGTCTTCAAATCCTTCTTAAAGGAGGCGGAGTCTGAGCAAGAGTGAAGACTAAGAGGGAGTTTATTCCAGTGATAATGATGATTGCTGTAGGCTTGATGAGTGTGCATGGAAATTTTATGCCCAATGTGATAGGTCTGGCCTATTCTCATGAAATGTTATTACAAAGGCCGTAGGCTTGGCTTATTTATTGTGAAAAGTATATGGTAAAGCTATTAGGCCTCTAACAGTGGATTGCTGTCACATTATGTTACAGGCTGTAGAAAGGTAAGTGGATACATGTAATCTCAAAGATTACCATCATAGGCAAGGGCAGTGGTATTGGTATTGATCAGACAATTGCTGGGAGTAGAATTTCACTTTGAATATTCTTGTTATGCCCTATCAAGAGGGGTTGTATATTGTTTTGCCAACCGTAATTTGGTACATATTTGTAATTTTATAAATGTATGCCTGGTGGTTGCCAGCTTCTGCACACCTTCGTAGGCCTGGGATGTATATAGTGCCAAGCCATTGGCAAAGGGTAGAGGCCTTACCAGTTCACTGGGAAACGTTACATCACATTCCTTAGGTGTGATCTGCTTATAATGAACAGTTGGGGCATAGCAAGTAGGCCTTACTTACTTTTTTATATATATTTTTATAAGGTTTTGCCCTTTTAAATATTAAAGCATACAAAGTAAGACTCCACATTACATATTGGTGTTGTTCAATTAGTTCACTTACAAGGCATCTAAGAATTTGATAATAGTGCAACATTATGTGCCAATCAAGTATAAACAATACAAACTGATGCAACTTCACTCTGTTAACTCCTTCCATTATTCGCTCTTCCAAGGTTCTCCTTCCAAAGGGCCCTTCCCCTATATTCTCCATTTGTCTTACACTTGTGATGTAAACACATTATTTCCCCATCAATTTTCCAGGGGCTTAACATTGGGGTGTACATACCCTTCCTTATCTCTCTCCTTCTCTTATTTCTTCCCTCAAATATATTTTTCAATGTAGCTCAGATATCACCGGGAATATAGGTCTTTTCATTGCTCAGTTTCTCAACATAGCAGTTGCCCTACCTTCCCTACCCCAATGCTCCACAGCCATTCAGGAAGGCCTGGCATCTGTGGGAGGGGGCTGTTAACAAGTTAACCATTTTAGCCATCACATTAAATTGCCAGCCAGTTTATCATCCAGTCTAGTGCTTTTTCACATGGATCTTTTCAGAGGTGGCCCATTCTATCATACCCTTTACCCATGTGTCGAGTGCTCAAGTGCTGGCGTAGTTCTTACTCACTTACTTATTGCGAAAAGTATCTGTGAAAGGCAAACAGCCTTTAAGAGTGAATTGTTATTGCAATGTGCTAAAACCTGTATATTTTGTTGCATGAAATCTTGCAGATTACTGTAGTAGGCAAGGGTTTTGTACTGGTGACCTGCCGTAGGGATAAACCATTCACATGATTGTAATCGTTATTGGGCTGTATTAGTGTTTTTTTTTTTTATTGTTTGGACAACTATATTTTGAACATACTTGTACTTGTACTAATGTATACCTGATGGTCACCTTGAAGGAATTCTTGTGAACCAACACAGTAGGTTTTAGTTGCTTATAGTGACAAGCCAATGATAGAGGTTATGGGGTTGATTGCTTATAATAAGAAGTTATGATAAAGGCAGTAGGACTGAAATACCGATGGTGAAAAGCTTGTTAAAGTCAAAAGGCATTTAAGGGTAGATTGTTATTAAAAAAGCCTAAAGATGGCTCTTTTGTTGGATGTATTTTCACATATTACCATAGAAGGCAAGCATTCTGGTGCTGGTTATCCCTCTGACAGACTGTGGGTATAGAAGATTTGTACTGTCAGAATCTATGTGTGGCCCTCTTAGAACAGATAGAATTTTTCTTTGCCAACTTTAACTTTGCATAATATGTTGTTTACGAGTTTGTGCCTGCTGGTTGCTTCGCAGGAAAGCTTATGCTCAGTACAGGAGGCCAGAGTTGGTTATGGTGATAAGTCACTGATAACAGCTACAGGCCTGATTGGCTCACTAGGAAAACATATTTCTGTTGCCATAGGTCTGATCTGTTTATTCTGAAAAGGTATGATAAACACAGGCTTGATATTATGATTTTTAACAGCATATGTTAAAATCAACAGTCATTTAAGGGTGGATTGTTATTTTTCTGTATTAAAGCCTACAGATACATTACGCGAAATGTCAAATTACCCGTTTCTTTATTATTAAGATTAGCACCGTGATAATTCTTGTTAGAAACTCTTCTTAGATGTCTTCCAGGATCTTGTAATACAAAATCATTCAATAATGCTTACATTCATATATATGTATAAATATATATCCATATAGATACATAGGGGGCCTTTGGGTCCACTCAGTTCTGCCACTGATCTGTCGGAGTGTCATTTACACTCTGCTTCCACCGATGACAGCGAGCTGCATGGGGTAATGGTCAGCTGCAGTTTCTCCGTGAGGGCAGAGGAATTTGCGAGTCTCACTAAAGCAATGTGAATAATAAAATGGAACTGAAATGATTTCATTGCCATTTTATTATTTACAAAGTGCTCCACAACTGTCAGCCTGCCCATGAGCTGGGATGAATGAGGGGCATGTCCTCTGCTGCACAGAGGACTGGTGAGTGCCTGGCCTGACACTGAAAAAGTGCACAAGTCAGCCGGCTGTCTTGTGCTAGCCAAAGTGACACAGGCACTTTGCAGGTCTCCACCTATCTGTCTTCGACAGCTGAGTGGAGACCAACCACAGGCATACAGGGCCTTAAGGAGCATCTAGTCAGCCTGCTCCACCCAATCCAGGTGCTGCTCTCATGCAGCATGAGAGCCACGTCTGAATGGGTTAGGGAAGTTTACGCTTCCACTGGTGTCCATCGGAGCCAAGGACTGCTTGGACACAGAGCACGCAGCCCCGGTAAGTGAATTTACTTTATTTTTAATGTAATTGTAAGGCATGTAAGTGCTTTGTTTTTTGTATTTTTCCATAACGTAAATGTGTTTTGGGATGCGGTGAGGCACTTCGCTCGACTCACCGTTTTTATATGTTACCACCCGCTCCTGGTAACAGTTCAGTCTACAGCAGCCATAGGCTCTTGTCCTATGAGTGATGGCATTTTCTGATCATGTGTGTACATCCACCTGAAAATGAGTGCTCATCAGTATCAGGGCTGGTCGGCAGTCCCCAAGTTTTAACTGCTCTCCTATTATCGTTCCCCTTTCATTTCTTTGCTTCTTCTCTTTTTTTATTTTAATGTTTCTCTAAAGGATACTATAGCTTCTCAGGCAGAGCTAATGGGTTGCTTGCCACTCATTTCACCTGCAGTGTGCCGCATTCCACGTGGCCACTTCCTTCAAACCAGGAGATCAATATGGAATGCTGTTATCCATAGTGCATCATTGTTTTGCAATTCCAAGATGGCCAACACATTTGTTCTATATGTGGCAGTCATGCTTGAACTTTAAAACAACGCCAAATTATTTACAATACCTTTGCAAGATGGAGACCTGCTGCTTTGTTTAATTTTGTTATTGCAAACATATGCTCACAGTGTCTAGAAGGAAGAATTCTTTTACACCTGTATTTTTTTTAATTTATCTTGCATATGTTGTTAAGTTTGTGTTTGTTTTATTATGTTTATGTCAGAGGGTGAATGAAAGGATGAGTCAGAGGATTGATGAATGGATGCATGAGTGCAAAGATGAGTGGCAGTGGGTGTATGATGGCTTATTGAGAGTCTATGCCAGGGTTCTCCAGTGTCGGTCCTGAAGGGCCGGATCCATTCCAGATTTTTAAGATAACTATATTTATCTAAATGTGGATATGCTAAAAACTGGCATGGATCCTGCCTTCCAGGACCCACATTGGAGAACCCTGGTCTAACCCCTATCAGTGACACAAAAGGAACTTTCATTCAGAAGTCAGAACTATTGGAATTGCAAATACATGCTTATGTTAGGCTACTTATTGTTGTGTAGTGAAAAGAGATGCCTGGAAAGATGAAGGTCAGATATTCACACTCTCACCCTATACTTCTCTCAAAATATCTTCTAACCCAACTTTCTGACTCATCTCAAACTTCTTTCTACTACGCTTTCCAATGCACTACCCTATTTCTCACCCTATACATCTATCAATATATCCTCTACACCCTTTCTCTCATTTATCCCAAACCCCATACCACTACTATGATCCCCAAAATAACCCTTTCTAGACTCTCCCTTACTCTACCCCTCCTTTGCATCATCTGACACCTCTTTTACTATACCGATCCCCAAAACAAACCTTTCTAAACTTTTCCTCTGACTCTTCCCCTCGACAACCCCTTTTTACTCATCCAAAAGCCTCCTCCTACTATGACCTCCCAAAAAAATAAAATCAAAATCCTTCACTCTCCTATACCGCCACTATCCTTTTCAATCAAAATAACAGACTAACATGTTCACTTCTCAAATTTCATATTCCACTATACTAATTCACCATTAATCCTTTATGGGTCCCAGAGTAGCGTGCTACTCGCCAAACAACGCTTCAACACCTCATCAGAGGTAAGCAAGCCTTTTTCCCTCTTCTATCCCTCCACTACCTTTCTCTATCCAACTCAATAACACATCCACCACTCAAACTACTTTTATATTTCATTGTACTAATTTTCAACACTAATCCTTTATGGGTTCCAGAGTAGCATGCTATTTGCCAATAAAGCACTTCAACACCCCATCAGGGTTACAAGCGCTATATAAATGCAAACCTTTTCCCATTTCTACCGCTCCCCAACCCTTCTCAATCCAAATAACTGACTAACATATCCACCACTCAAATTACTTTCATATTTCACTATACTAATTCAACACTAATCCGTATGGGTTCCAGAGTAGCGTGCTACTCACCCAAAAAAACGCTTCAAAACCCATCAGGGGTAGCAAGCGCTATAAAAATACAAACCTCTTTCCCTCTTCTATCCTGCTGCTACCCTTCTCTATCCAAATAACTGAATAACATATCCACCACTCAAATTACTTCATATTTCACTATACAAATTTTCAACAGTAATCCTTTAAGGGTTCCGGAATAGCGTGCTATTCGCCAGAAAAGTGCTTCAACCCTCCTTCAGGGGTAACAAGCACTATATGAATGCAAACCTTTCTCCCCCTTCTATCCCTCCGCTATTCTTCTCACTCCAAATAACTGACTAATATCCACTACTCAAATTACTTTCATATCTCACCATACTAATTCACCACTAATCTTTTATCGGTTTCTGGAGTAGCGTGCAAAAAAAAAAAAAAAAGGCGCTTCAACACCCCATCAGGGGTAACAAGCACTATATAAATACAAACCTTTTTTCCTCTTCTATCCTTCCCAATCCAAATAACTGACTAACCTAGCCATCACTTTAATTACTTTTATATTTCACTATACTAATTCAACACTAATCCTTTATGGGTCCCATAGTAGCGTGCTACTCGCCGAAAAAGCGCTTAGTCGCCTCGTCAGGGGTAGTAAGCGCTATATGAATGCAATTAGAATACAAATACAATACAATAAATGCAGGACATATTTTGGCCATTCTATTGATCCTGAGCTGCATTTTTTGAAGTCTGAAACTCGTGGAGTCTACGAAAATGGCTGCCAGATGACAGTTGTTTGAATATTTCAAGGGCTCATTTGCTTCATTGGAGTGACTTTTTTTTGTTTCACCCTAGTGTACAGCTGGGATTTTTTGGCAGGGCTTGGTAGGAGTGAGTCATCACTTGCTTGGCGCCAGCCTCCTCTGGAACTGTACGCAAGGGCGTGCTCTGTTGATTAATTACATGAGCACAACTTCACCCACTACTCGAATTACAGTTTTTCTTTGGTATGTATCTAATACAAAGAGGGTAGCACATGAATTTGGCGATCCAGCTATCTTCAGCGCTTGAGGCCGTGGGGAGCACATGCCACTGTGTTAAGTCGTTAAGTACGTAGCGACAGCAGATGCAAACAGTACTTGGTCGCAGCTGTTTTTCAGCATTGTGCAGCAAGAGCCAAGTAGAGATATCCGCCGGAAGAATGTGTCACATGAAAGCAGGCATTCCCCTTCTGATAAAGCATTTTCAGGGGCTGATGCGTTTGAGAATCAAATCAAATTTGAATCTTTTTTCGGATTTATAAAATCCATAAAAGCTTAAAAACGAAGAGCACAAAAATACATAGATAAAACTCAGATCAAAATAAGTAAAAACAGACATAAATTTCGCAATCACAATACGTTCTTACATGGTTAACATGATCCCTTATAGAGCCATTGATAATTCAATAAGAGCTTTCAGTGCATGATTTGAGAAGTAAAGTCCTGTTGATAAGCTCATATGAGCTAGAAAGCGTCTGATACATCATTTACAAAGTAATAACCCTGTTGACTTCATGGATGTGTGGACTGATGCCCATCGATGCCTGACAGATTAGGTATTCCATCTGCCCATCAGTGGTAGAACCCTTGCTCTGGTTGATTGAGCTCCGAGACCC
This sequence comes from Triturus cristatus, assembly GCF_964204655.1. Lineage (NCBI taxonomy): Eukaryota > Metazoa > Chordata > Amphibia > Caudata > Salamandridae > Triturus > Triturus cristatus. The sequence continues at coordinate 529,545,731 of NC_140592.1, forward strand.
GACAGGGTCCAGACTGGGTAGTTTGTCTGCCAACGCAGTGGTAGAACCCTTGCTCTGGTTAAATGAGCTCCGAGACCCGACACGCTCCAGACTGGGTAGTTTGTCTGCCAACGCAGTGGTAGAACCCTTGCTCTGGTTGAATGAGCTCCGAGACCCGACAGGGTCCAGACTGGGTAGTTTGTCTGCCAACGCAGTGGTAGAACCCTTGCTCTGGTTAAATGAGCTCCGAGACCCGACACGGTCCAGACTGGGTAGTTTGTCTGCCAACGCAGTGGTAGAACCCTTGCTCTGGTTGAATGAGCTCCGAGACCCGACAGGGACTGGGCTCCTTGGTCAATGTGTAGCTTATATTAATTCACAGAATTATCCACCATGATACAACCTTTTTCTGCACTATCCTACCCTTCTTTGCCCCAGAAAACCCCACGAAGAGCTGATCATCCACGTGATGATCCTTGGTACTCCAAATGATTGCGTTTCTCCTCCTCTCTCAAAAGGTGGGGTGGAGCAAAGAATGCCGGAAGCCTTATGGATTGTCCGAAATGAAAAGGAATAAAGGTTTTTGGTACAAACACTGCTCAGGTCTGTAACATCAGTTTGTCAAGGAAGAAAGTAATGCATGGTGGCTGAATGTACGGAGCTCAAAGTTCACTCAGGTGACCGGCTCAAGTTATAACAAGTTTTGAGAGTGAGGAGAAGGAAAGGACAGTTATGCACAGGCTCAAATGGGGTACACGGAAGGAATGTGGGAACCAAACTAAAGTCCCTGTTGTGTTACAAATGGTTTAGGTGGAAACGTATCAAATAAATCTTTGAGAAATCGCATCACAACAGGTTATTTAAAATAGGTCAGCTGGACTAGCAAGTGCAAAAAGGCCCCCAGGGCTGACAAATAACCCAGAAACCACAGCAAGTCCTTGATGGACTAAAAACGGCACAAAAATAAGAACGTTAGACAACTTTGCTCATAATGAGACTGTATGTTCGGAACTGCACCAGGCTACATACATATCCTATTGCTCCATGTAAATAGATTTTTGCAGATTGACATCTTGTCACTAGAAGGACATCCATGACTTCAGGAAGGCGGTCAAAAGCAGTCAACTGTCATGAAGGTAAAGTTTGCACAGGCCGGAGTGCAGGGCCCTGCCCGCTGATGCTACAGAAAAACCTTCCATATGCAGCAGCCTGGTCTGAGGACAGGTGCTTTTGGCCAGAAGTTCTGCGTACTAACCTCCCCAGGCTCAATTTAGGATGACTTGGTCCTGGTCATTCTTGATCTTGCTCAGAACTCAAGTCAACAGAGGTAGAAGTTGGAAGGCATACAGGAGGCCTGAGCTCTGCTCTAGGAGGGATGCGTCTCCCAAACAGAAGCTTCATGGAAACTCCAGCAAAAGTGTTGACAGTGTGCCTTTTCAGAGGAGACGAAGACATTGAGCCAGGTTTCTTCCCAGTGCTGGAAGACACCTTGTAGCACCTTAAGGTGTAACCGCCATTTGTGATCTGATCATTTGACCTGTATTCAAAGATCCTGCCAGGTAGTTCATGACCAGGGACATGCCCTTTTTGTTCACCTGCGCCAAGAAGCACAGAGATCCCTGGGACAGGACCTACAATGCCACACTACCCTGCTTGTTGTAGCACCACATGGCAGTAGTGTTGACAGTGAGAATCTGAACCATTCTTTCTTTACTGACTGGCAGGAAGACCTTCAATGCCAAGTGGCTGGCCCGCAACTCAAACAGGTTACCACAGACCAGAGTAATCTGTTCCCCATCTCTCCCACAGACCTTCCCAACTCAGCAGAGATTCGTCCATCACCACCATCAACTCTGGGTGGGTAGGAGATTGGAGTCTGCAGCCGGTCCATTTCTGGTCGAGCAGCCACAGCTGCAGGTCTTTTACAGTAACCTTCAAAACCTGGAAGGAATCCAATAGGTTCTGTTGAGTCCACCGACAAGCACTGTTGATGCAGAAAGGGAGCACTTTAAACAGAAAATGCTCTTGGCCCACCTTGAACTGCAGGTAATGCCTGTGGGACTACAAGACGGAGATATGAAAATAGGCATCCTGCAGGCCCAGTCCATCATTCAGTCCCCTGAATCTAGGGCCGATAGAACCTGGGTCAACATGAGCACCCTGAATGTGTCATTTTCCAGGGAGAAGTTGAGAGAAAGGAGATGTAAAATAGGATACAGGCTTTTGTCCTCCTACAGCACCAACATATAATGGGAGTAACATCCTATCCCTAGATCCAGTAATGGAACCACATGCCCAAGAGATCCAGGACTTATTGCATCAGAATGGACAAATGTTATACGAAAAACCGCTCTGATCGGGTGGGATACACAGAGGGTCAGACAGTAAAGACAGGGTCTATCCTTGCTGAACTATATGAAGCACCCATTTGTAGAATGTGATGCTCCGCCATCTGGGAAGGTAATAACTTATCCTGCTTCCAACAGGGTGACCATGTGCCGCTGAGGGAAATCTAAGGCAGATTGGAAGCTGAAGTTGGGGCAGGGCCAGGAGATTGGGCAGTACATTGCCTCTGAGGGCCTGGACATTGTTCGGCTGGATTTCCGACCCCAGTCTAAAATAACACCTGGGGTTCTGTTGCTGGGGTGAAGGGCTTTGGCATTTGTCTTTGTGCCAAATCCCTTCAGAAGCCTCAACAGGGGAGAAATTGATAGGATACTGCTGCACTGGCTCAGAAAGGCAGGGTAAAAATGCTGCAGCCCTGCTTTCTTTGAAGCTATCCCGTGTTGAGTCTGCTTTGTCCTTGAAGAGCCAAATGCTTTCAAATGGCATATCCTTTGAAGATGCTTGGAAGTCATCCCACGAATCGAATCCACACATGGTGCTGAATCCCCAGTCTGGTACCAACATCTCTCCCTACGCAGTCAGTAGCGTCCAGCTCAGAATGGTTGAGATATTTTTCTGCATCTTGGCCGTCCTGAATGATCTGCAATAGGCCAGAGCAAAATTAATTTGGGACTTCAGGCAAGATATCGCTGACAATGTCCAATACTGCATGTAAGTATCATCCAAGGAGGTGGCTGCCATTAACTTAACGAAGGGCCAGACTGGCTGAGTAGAACATCTGTTTCTCAAATTATTCTATATGTTTCTAAGGGATGCTGTGTGAGAAAGACAAGGTCACATGAGGCAGGTCTATGGCATCTAGCCATATGAAGTTTACCACCATCGTAGTAGTGGGATGTATTATCCCAATCATCTCCAGTGTCATCACCTGGACCATGCTGACTATGTTTAGAGTAAGAGAAAAAAGATTTTGGAGTGCTTGAGGGTGACTGCTGGCCAGTGGTAATGTTTTGTCTGAATCAGAATGGCGTTGGACCGGCTGTGTTGGAACATGTATAGGACATGACTTTGGTCAAGGTAATGGCAGATTTGTCTCTTGAAATAAAGATTAAGATATATCATGTTAAGAATATTATTTATGATGATAGAAGTGTTTTTAAAGATTCAGAAATTTCAAAATGCTTTGCTAAGTACTATAAAGAAATGTATACAACTAATAACACACCCTCTAATCTATTACACGACAGCTGTTTTGAATCTTTGCAAGAAGAGGCTCAAGCTAAGGTGGATTTAACACCTTTGGTAAGGGATACAGAATTGTCTTATGCAGCATAGAACAAGCTTTGTAAGGGAAAAGTCTTAGTTATTCAAACTGCTTGTGTCTAAACTATTATTACTATATGGTTAGTTTAACTTTATCAACAAGACTGAAAGATCATTTTCAGAAACCATGTTGTGTCTGATACTATAAAACAGACCGAGATCATTCACAATGAAAAATCTATAGCCCATCACCCTTATTATTCTAGATTGCTAAACATATGCTTCAGGAACTACCAGGGTTTCAGAGCTTCTACAAAGATGACGAGAACAGCAACGAGGTGTTTTCCTTTAAGGCTGTGGTACATCAGTCTATAGTGATTGGAGCGCCATGAATAGCAAATCAGTCTTGACCCTGTGCCTCATGGGAACAGTCCAGCCCGAACTGCCAAGCCAGGTCCTCCCAGGACTGGAAACAAGCATCCTAGGACCGGTTTCGGGGTTTCACCCCTCTTCAGCCAGGATAGTTTGAATCGCCCTATGTGGGAAGGATATACCCAGACGTGGGTCCCGTGCTCACTACGCCACTGGAGTCAAGCTATCCTGGCTGAAGAGAGGTGAAACCCCGAAACCGGTCCTAGGATGCTTGATTCTGGTCCAGGGAAGACATGGCTTGGCAGTTCGGGCTGGACTGTTCCCATGAGGCACATGGTCAAGACTGATTTGGATATGGCCATGTCTGAACTGGGGTGGCGTGGTGAGCAAAATAACGATGGATTAAACCCAGATCTGTGACTGGGGGTGAATGTTTTGCCAATTTGCAACATTCCATCCATCATCTTGTGTGTTTTGCTGTTCGCCCTATGTGGGAAGGGTATACCCAGAGGTGGGTTCCATTATCACTCCGCCACTGGAGTCAAGCTATCCTGGCTGAAGAGGGGTGAAACCCCGAAACCGGTCCTAGGATGCTTGATTCCGGCCCAGGGAAGACATGGCTTGGCAGTTCGGGCTGGACTGTTCCCATGAGGCACAGGGTCAAGACTAAAATAACGATGGATTAAACCCAGATCTGTAACTGGGGGTGAATGTTTTGCCAATGTGCAACATTCCATCCATCATCTTGTGTGTTTTAATGTTACACTTGGGACAGGCAGAGAAGTTAGTTTCCTGCATTTAAAAAGCACCAAGAGATAGAAAACTGGAGGGCAACTAAAAGTAAGACATCAATAGGACACCAGCATCCACAAGCTACTGCCTGGTACTGTAAGTGAAAAGTTTGTTTACATGTAAAAAATGTTTTAAGCAATGCTAAATTCATTTTAGTACAGAGCAATATACTACATTGCACCTGTCTGACTCCCCAAAAACTGAACAAAACCTACCACAACAAATGTTTCTGGCCAGATGTTGAGAGACAACCACTGGTTTTATACATATGACGTGGTCCTGTAGGATCATAGACACATATTGGAATCAGGTTGTATCTAAGTTGCACCTCATCATGGGAACTACTTCACAATTATCAATTAATCAAAGCCTGTTAAATATAACTCCTGTGACTAAAGGTAGTAAAATGACACAGATTTGTAGACTTGGGCATGCTCCTTGCAAAGACCGAAGAAAGAAGCTTGTGAATATGATTTTGAGGAGAGGGCACTAGCGGAGGATCCAAAATCAGGGCCACCAGAATTGATGAAAATGCTGAAGAAGACACAGAGAAGTGGGTGGAAATGATTAGAAAAGTGATAGCGCTCATTGATGGTAGATCATGAAAGCCAAAATACAAATAGTGAACTGGTGGTCATGGAAAAATGAGGAAATGAATACAAAGAACAGGTGAAAAATAGAAGAATGCTATAATCAACTATTCTGAGTGTGGTTGATAGAAATAGAACAATGTACTCTTGATGCGGATTCCCATCAACTGCCAAGGGAGGCCAGTGTCATCACTTGGTAATCCTTCCTTCCTGTCACTACTCCTTTTAGCCAAGAGGCCGGTGTAGTAGGCAAGATCAGAGCAGAGTACAAGTTCCAAGGAGGAATCGACCAAGAGTGGCCATATGTATTCCTGTTGACAGGTACTATGTGTAGTGAGTGCAGTGCAAGTGAAAAAACTATTAAAAAGGGAGTTGGACAGGGAAAACTATGTTTATTGAATATCTCTGTTCCAATCCTATTAAAAAGAATTGTAGCGGCAACTTTTAGCAAATAGGTTGCATCATATAGGGGTCATGAAAGCCCCCTGGTTCACCGACGAACTCAAGGACTCCAAGAAGAACTGCCGCACCCTCGAGAAAGCCTGGCACCACGACCAGACCACAGACAACATGACCGCCCTCAAGCACGCCACCCGCAAGCACCACCAGCTGATCCGCACCACCAAGAAGACAGCATTCACAGAAAGACTGGACAACAACGCCCACAACAGCAAGGAACTCTTCAACATCGTCAAAGAGCTCTCCAACCCCAGCGCTGGAAACAACGACATCACTCCTTCACAAGACCTCTGCGACTCACTCGCCTCGTTCTTCCACCGCAAGATCACCGACATACACAACAGCTTCAGCGCTCCAACCACGCACCCAACCGCCGAACCAACGCCCCCCACCACCACCCTCTGCGCCTGGACCCCGGTCAGCACCGAAGACACCACCCGCACGATGAACACCATCCACTCCGGATCACCAACCGACCCCTGCCCCCACCACATCTTCAACAAGGCCGACTCCATCATCGCACCCCAACTCCGGGACATCATCAACACCTCCTTCCACACCGCCACCTTCCCGGAGAGCTGGAAGCACGCCGAGCTCAGCGCCCTCCTGAAGAAACCAACCGCGGACCCCACCGACCTCAAGAACTTCCGCCCCATCTCGCTCCTCCCTGCCAAAGTCATCGAGAAGACCGTCAACAGACAGCTCGCCGCCTTCCTCGAGACGAACGGATCCCTCGACCCATCGCAGTCTGGTTTTCGAGCAAACCACAGCACCGAGACCGCACTGATCGCAGCCACCGATGACATCAGATCCTTGCTCGACAACGGGGAAACAGCGGCCCTCATCCTCCTGGACCTCTCTGCAGCGTTCGACACTGTCTGCCACCGCACCCTAGTACAGCGCCTCGGCAACATCGGGATCCAAGAGAAGGCACTGAAGTGGATCATCTCGTTCCTCGCCGGAAGAACTCAGAGAGTCCGCCTTCCCCCGTTCAGATCCGAGGCCACCGAAGTCATCTGCGGCGTACCACAAGGATCATCACTCAGCCCAACCCTCTTCAACGTCTACATGAGCCCCCTCACAGCCATCACACGCCAACACAACCTCAACATCATCTCCTACGCTGATGACACCCAGCTGATCCTCTCCCTCACCAACGACCCCGCCACCGCCAGGACCAGCCTCCAGGAAGGGATGAAAGACGTCGCCGAATGGATGAAGAACAGCCGCCTGAAACTGAACTCAGACAAGACGGAAGTCCTCATCCTGGGATCAACGCCCTCCGCCTGGGACGACTCCTGGTGGCCCCCTGCCCTGGGCGCCACTCCCAAGCCAACGGACCACGCACGCAACCTGGGCTTCATCCTGGACTCCTCCCTCTCGATGACCAGACAAGTCAACGCTGTCTCATCATCATGCTTCAACACCCTGCGCATGCTCCGTAAGATCTTCCGATGGATCCCAACCGAAACCAGGAAGACGGTCACCCAGGCACTCGTCACCAGCCGACTGGACTACGGGAACACCCTCTATGCCGGAACCACAGCCAAACTTCAGAAAAGACTCCAACGCATCCAGAACGCCTGCGCACGACTCGTCCTGGACCCCCCCGACACAGCCACATCTCCGGCCACCTTAGAGACCTGCACTGGCTCCCTGTCAGCAAGAGGATCACGTTCAGGCTCCTCACCCACGCACACAAGGCTCTTCACGACCTGGGCCTCAAGTACCTCAACAACCGCCTGACCTTCTACACGCCCACCTGCCAGCTACGTTCATCCAGCCTCGCCCTCGCCGCCGTACCACGCATCCGCAGAGCCACCGCCGGAGGAAGATCCTTCTCCTACCTGGCAGCCAAGACTTGGAACTCCCTCCCCATCCACCTTTGGCTGACCCAGGGCCATCTCTCCTTCAGGAAGCAACTCAAGACCTGGCTCTTCGAGCAGTAACGGACCCCTCTCCCCCAGCACTTTGAGACCCTTCCGGGTGAGTAGCGCGCTATACAAATACGATGATTGATTGATTGATCATGAGACTAGGGAGGACACAGTATCGATAGACAGGTGAAAAACAGACAACTAATAGAGTAGAAACCATTGCATGGCTTAGGAAATATTAAGATAGATTAAAGGGCTAATTATGAGTCTGGCAGTCCATGGACCGCTAGAAAGACTCATGGGGTGTGGTGGCAACGTTCTTCCAACCACCCTATTACAACTAGGGCAGTCGGGCAGCACTGGGACCTTTGCAACTGCCAGAGAGCCCTGGTAGTGGCGGACGGTCTTGAGACTCCAATACACTTGGCAGGACCACCGCGGTCCCGCCAAGCATATTACGAGTTTCCTCTCCGCCATGGTTTTCATGGCGGTTCCACCTCCATGTACAACCATGGTGGAGAGGAAACAAAGGGGGCCCTACAGGGCCCTCTTGTGCCTCTGGGGATGCATGCAGGGGGGCACATGTTGTGGCCCCCTGTCTGCATGCACCTCAATACCTACACAGCATGGACTGCAGCAGTCCATGCCATGCAAGTACTGATTTTGACGTTCCCATTGAGGTGCCTTTTTCATAGGCACCGCCCTGGGAATGCCATAGAAACGCCTACCAGACCAGGAGAAAACTCCAAATCTGGTGGGGGTGCGTTCAACCACAGGTTTGGCGGTGCAGAAGCAGGCCGGTCTGGCTTCCAAACCGCAAACTTGTAAACAGACCCTAAATGTTGACTCATGTCTGAGATCATTATTTATGAAAATAGTTTTTACCCATGTAAAATGAAAACTGCCAGCAGTGAATGCACTGAAAGCCCTGTGTGGACTTATATATATATATATTCACTGAAAAAACCATAGGTTTCACACACGTTATAGTTAGGAAATAGCATTTAAAAAACCTTGCTAATTCACTGAAAAAACCATAGGTTTCACACATGTTATAGTTAGCTGGACATTTTACTGATAAAAAACCAATGAAATTCCCCCGTTATAGTTACTGTAGGCAACTATAACTCACGCGACCGCAATCCTCTGCTGATGCTAATACTGTATTTAGACACTTATTTGCCCATATCTTCTTCCATTAAATTTTAGCTATACATATATTACAAATATTTTTTTTTCATAAAGACACATATGTCATCAGCAGGGGATTACGGTCGCGTGAGTTATAGTTGCCTACAGTAACTATAACGGGGGAATTTCATTGGTTTTTTATCAGTAAAATGTCCAGCTAACTATAACATGTGTGAAACCTATGGTTTTTTCAGTGAATTAGCAAGGTTTTTTAAATGCTATTTCCTAACTATAACGTGTGTGAAACCTATGGTTTTTTCAGTGAATTTGTACGGTTTTTTAAATGCTAAGTTACTTTACGCCATTTGTGGCGTGCGCGCCCACTTAACGCAGTTCGTTCCGTGCACGGTTTTTATCAACTTTAATAAGCCCTGTACATTTGGTGGCCTTCGGCCACCAAAAGCACAGAGGGTGAGGTCAATGTGGATAGTGTTTTTTTTATTTCGATTTTATAATTTCATGTTGCCAAAATTACGTTTTTTTTCTCTATTAATAAGCCCTGCACATTTGGTGGCCTGCGGCCACCAAAAGCACAGGGGGTGGGGTAAGTGTGGATAGTGTTTTTTTTTTTTTATTTTTTTACCGTAAGCGTACGGTAAGCTTACGGTAAGCGTACGGTAAGCGTACGGTAAGCGTACCCCGCGAAATTGCCGAAAAAAAAATAAAACCGTTTTTGCTCTTGGGGGATGTTTGGGGACTCCCTCAACATGACTATGTGGGAGGGAGTTGTCAAAACAGCCCCGTAACATGTTTTTGGCCATCATGTTTGATAAACAACACTCAGTGCGAGAGACAAAATGGCGGACGCCGCTTCCTGGTTTCGGCCGATTCGAATGTTTACTAAGATCTAAGAGCCAATCAGAATCGCGCTCGCGCACGCCACCGTAAGCTTACGGTAAGCGTACGGTAAGCGTACGGTAAGCGTACCGTAAGCGGGCTCAGATATATATATTGATTTAAAGGCTATTTTCTCAGAATCTACTGAACAGATTTACACCAAACCTACAAAAGGCACTTCCTTGACCTAGGGACTACCTCTCTGCCAAATTTCTAGTAATTCTGTTCAGCCGTTCGGGCTGTAGCTCGTTCTAAAGGTCCTATGGAAAAATGCATGGGAAAAACGCGTTTTGGGACCCCCCTTTTATCTCAGCCCCCGCTTGACGAATCCCCCCGAGACTTTCAGGGTAGGAGCGGAGCGTAGCGCCCCACCTATTTTGAGAAATTCGCGAGGATTCGTCGACCGGCGCCAAAGTTATTCAAAATAGAATGTTGAGGTTTTCCTATGGAAACGTGGTCCTAACTATAACTACCTACTGGCGACCGCCAGTAGGTAATATGACAAAATGACAAATAATGACTATTAAAAAAGTTGCCCCTTTGACTCATAAGTAGTCACCTCTGTTATTGTCTTAGTTGGGTATATTGGATACAATTAAAATGATGAATCTTAAAGATATTAGTTTTCCTTTGTGGAAGTTGTTTATAAGAATACCTAAAATATTGTAAAATGATTCAACGTTTGTTATTTAAATTTTTACAGATTGGAAAAATAGAGAGAATGTCTTTAGAAAATCTAAGGAAATCATAGGCAAATGGAGAAGTCAAATTTCTGAATCTTTTTAGATATCATTCTGCATTTGGTTTGAAATATTGCATCATAAAATATGAAAATTAGAGGGTAGGTTGGCAGGATTTGGAAAATTCTAGCTTATATCCCTTTTCCTTTAAAAAACATTCATACATCCAACATAAAGACACAGATTTTTGTCATCACTTGGATATTCATTCTTGTTTTTCTGGAAAACATCTTGTCGTAGATTATCTTTCTGAAGAACAATTATTATGTCTCCTACATGGTGCAATAATTTCAAGGTTTATAACAAAGTTATATTTTGGAAGGAATGGAGATCAATGGGTATTTACTGGGTCTCTCAACTGGTTCAGGAAACAACGATACATATATTTCAAGACTTTAAGCAATTTAATGATCTTCCTGATGCTTGCTTTAATCAAACAACTAATAACTTCTTTATGAGAAGTTTTAGAAACTGGTTTTACAGTATGCAAAGATTTGCATAGCTCTTCTAATAGTACACAACATTTATAATTACAAATGAGTGTATATCCCATATAGCAACTATTCAAGAACCTTGGTGGGAGTAGAGAAGAATAACTAGTAGAGTTAAAGTTGGAAGAGGATATAAATTGTGTTCTGCGATTTAAATCCAGGTAAAAAATATAGTCAAATCGTTGATTTTTATATCCAGGGTAAATTAGTTGATTTATTATTAGCTACTGTATTAAATGTCATTACTTCTAACTGGACAAATATGCAAAATATCTCATTCAAAGTCCAGGGGAATGTTGTATGCCATATTTTTAAATTGGACAGGGTAAATATTGCATCAGTACAACTTGCTATAAAGTGTAATAAAATAATAAAGGATCCTTGTTTTATGGTAGTATTTTTTTGACATATCTGTCTGTATTTATCCATATTTATTTTTTGTCAACTTTGTCTGTATTTATCCTTTTTTATTATGGGTTTTTTGAAGAAAAAAAAGCTGAAACTAGTATATTTCCGCATTTATTTAGTGAATAAATATGTAGTCACGCTTGAATGCCATCCAGGATTCAGTGATAACACCTGCAGAAGATAAATCAATGCACTTATATGAAAATTTGCACATTTCAGTATCAACCTTGTGCATATCTACTGCTGTTTAAGCTTCTTTACTAAATTCCTTTTTTTAAACCCCTTACCTATCAATCCACACAGTTATTGGCCTGGCAGTCATGGCAAAGTGTATTTAGAATCACTCAAAAATCACCCAATTTCCGTTTTTATCCACATTTAAAAATAAATACAGACAAGAAAATAAACGGTTTTCTGTCTATATTTAACTGTAAAAATCAGTAAAAACGGAAAACAGGGAGCCTGAATAATAAGGTTACCCTTCTCTTCTTTTTTCTCTGAATATTCCAGGAATATGTGTAATTATCCTGAGGTTTTAAACGTTAACGTTAACATCTGCGTGTCAAGATCTATTTTCATAAGCACAACGTTAACATCTGCGTGTCAAGATCTATTTTCATAAGCATGTAAAGTGTTAGCTTTAGTGCTACTGTTTTATTAGCGAGGTTTTATTGTCTTTGACATTTTCTCTATATTCGATAGACACATTGTTTTCTGAAATTAGATATACAAAAATGGATCTTTGTTCTCCCTTTCTTCTTTCCTTTTTGTCTTACCACTTTCTGTTACTTTTTATCTGTTAGTTTTCTTTTCTCTTCTATTCTCCTAATTCTCATATTGTTGCTAAATAATGAAAAAAGTATAGGGAATGATTTTTTTGTATTACTAACCTGTCATTTTTCGTTTATGAATTAATATAGGAAGAATGTTTTTGTATAGATGTTTATGGACTAGTTTTGTTTCACTTGTAGCTTTGAATAGTTCCTTCATTTGTGTTGTGTAATATTTTTTCCAGTTTATGGGCTATTGTATTTTATAAACACACAAATATTTCCACGAGCCTTTGTAAAGTCACCAGCTAATCCTCACTCTTTAGAATGGGCAATCCAAAACTGCCACATTTAAAACGCTTTAAAAATCTCAGGATTGTAGGTTGACCACCAGATATTGATGTGGCATATCTCCTTTGTGAAAAAAGCAATGTTCTTGTCATTAGGAGTACAATTAAAGCAGACCATATAAACCTGATCAATAAATCTGAGCTGAGCACTTCAACTAAGTCCACTTCAACATTGCCTCGCTGAACATCTTTTCTAGTTCAAGGCACTCAACCATATTCAGATAGCAGTGCACCATTCAGGTCGGTCTTCCTAATTCCTTTTCAACTCAAGCAAGGTTAATGTCTTCTGCTTCCGGCTTTATGCCGAGTGCGAAATCTGAATTATTTGGGCAAAAAAGCAACTGAACACCTTGCAATTATTTTGTATATATAGTCTGACTGCATATTTTTGGTTGTTACATTACATTTTGGGCTCTATCACGATCGTGAGGTTACGCTGAGCACTCTCAAATAAGTTTATTTTTTATATTTGTCTATGTTCTTTAAACAAACTTTAATACATGATTTTGACTATCTACACTGCTACTATTTTCCATTATTTGCCTTATGATGTATTATTCTATCATATGGCTCACTAAATGCCTCCAAAGTGAGACCTTTATTGGACGCTGCTTCTGTATATATTTGTGACCTCAATTCCATTCAAGGTCTACAGGTTACTCTTATGCTTTTGTTTTTGCTGAGCCTTAAGCTAAGCATTCCAACGAGGCTGCACATTGATAGCAAAGGTAGACACATCAGGAGTACTGTACACCTCAGCAAAAACGTCACTCCTGTCACAGCTAAGATTGAAAGTCAACTACTTAGGCAAACCTTCTCTCAATAAACTCATTGCTCAGGGACTGAATACTCCACTTCAATGCACGCTTACACTTAAGGTATAATGGTTGACCAAAAGATTCCCATATGGGACATGTCTGTGCTGCATAAATACTAATCATTATCGGAGGCCCAAAGCTCGCCTTGCCTTACCTGCTGGGGGACTTCATTGCTGCTCTGCCCTGTTTTCGCTGTCGCTGCCGTTCCTGGGCCCTTCACGCTGTGTGTCTCCCCTGCTGCCGCCACTCCATCTCGCGGCCGTGAGCAGGGGGAGACTACAGCTCCCAGGCTCCATAGCGCCCGCTGACGACATCCACGCGCCCGGAGGTGCACAAAAGAACGCGGCTCCCTTCGCGTCGCGGGACGCGCGCGGGCGGCGCCGGGCTAAGCCCGGGACAAGGGCGGGACCGTCTGTGGCCGTCCGAGGCCGAAGTAGGCCGGGCCAGATACGTACAAGAACTTGCCGCTTGGTGTTAATTAACTATCTTCCTCGTGTGCCCTATGTTTCTGGACTTTGAGACTATTTGATTTGTGGCATTATATTTGTACTATGGCTAAAGCTACCAGGAATGTGAAAGGGGGGTCTGGCACTTTAGATGCGTTTCTCAAACGAGCAGAAACCGTAGTTGCTAAAGAAATTGAATTAGTAGAGAGGAGATTGTCCCTTGACCCATTGTGTAACATTGTAACAACTTCGAACAATGTCCCCTCAACTTCCCCTACGAGTAGTTCTAATGCTGTGACTGATCTGTCCCATGGTTCAGTTGCTTTGTTAAAGGAGGGTTTGTCTAGGGGGGCTATTACTATTACTCAAACTCCAGGGCCTCTTATAACTAGTCAATCTCCTTCCCCTCCAAATACACGTAACAGGCAGGCATGTGGGGAGCAAGCTACCAGACCCAAACAGCCCCAAAGGAAGCGGAAGGCTGGTAGTGTTGGTAATACTACCAAACCTAAAGCTAAGCAAGCCAGGAAGTGCCCCCTAAATACTGCCCAAGACTTACAAACTGGCAGTCAATCGATTCAGGATAATTCTATTATCACCCTACCAGATAGTTCTCAGACTATCCCCCTTTCTGATAAATTTAGTGAGGGTGATTTTATGTCTAGATTTGCGACAATTCTAGAGGAACGCATTAAGGTTTTGATTACTCCGGTCTTGGCAAAACTGGGGACAATTGATTCCAGACTATCAGATTTGGAAAAACAAATACTAATCCAACAGGGCCTTCTTATAGGGCACAAACAAATAACATCATGCCCTGAGAGCGTTCCAGTGCAAATGCCACTAGTCAATTGCCTGGATACTGGTGTCTATGCATCTAGAGCACAGGTTGTACCACAGACTACTACTGTTCCTATTAAACCCATCCAGCAAAAAGATTGTATCCCTGTTAGTGAGATTCCCAGGACCTTTACAAGAGATAATCATTGTATCTCCATGAAGCACCCCAAATTTCATCTCCCCCTGAGGCGTGTCCCTATTCTATAATTCTCGCCAATGTTCCCAAAACATCAGATGGGAGGGAGGAACACTGGTCTTCACTAAAAAACAAAGTATTGCATTATTTAAATACTAGAACAGTGTTGGGTGGTGCCTTGTATTCAAACTTTAAGATGGCCCGTAGGGTGGAATGGATAGGAGATACTAAAAAAAGCTTCGAAGGAGACTGTGTAGTTGTTAATTTTGCATCCCCCCAATTGATTGAGCACATTTTGAGACAGGCAGGTTCTTTGATTATCCATCAAGATCGTATTAATATTCTCCCTCTAGGGTTTTTTTATCCGCCCAGTTTTATGGTTCCAGTAGCAGGGAGAGCTCAAGTCACTTGCCCTGACCATTATGTAAGACCTACCCCAATTAGCAATAGATTTGAAGTACTGAGCTCACTAGATTGTAATGATTGATTTGCTCATAGCTCAACTACAGATTCACCGGGAACACACACTGTTGCTCCTTTCGGCGAGATTGTTTCGCCCCAAGTTGCTTTACATGGTGTCTCCTGTTTAGATTATCACGGGGCTCAAGTCACTGAAGCCTTACAGGAAGCTTTGATAAGTTCTATATTAGGCTGTGATGAGCCCAAGGGCCTGTCCTCCTTAATTTCTTGGAATGTGGCAGGACTTAGGAATAAGGTTGGCTCTGGTGATTGGTCCAATTTTCTTGACAATAGGGATTTTATACTATTGCAGGAAACATGGACGACCAGTATGGACAATAGACCTGGCTATCTTAGTTTCTTTGTTCCTGCAGTTCCTAGTCTTCATGGAAGGGCTAAGGGGGTCTACTAACATGGATTAAACAAGATAGTGGATATAATTTGACCCAACTGGACTCTAAAAGCAATGATATCTTGCTTATACTTGTCCAGTGTACTGGCCAAAAAGATCTTTATGTTTTTAACGTTTACGCTAGGGGGTTACCTGGGGGCAAACCATCAAAAACGGTGGAGGAGTTGGACCAGCTCCTGGATTTGTATTGCGTAAAAGGCTATGTTATAGTAGCGGGCGATTTTAACTGCTGCTTCGAACCCCTGGACACCAATGACATTGACCTCACGTTTGAGGAGGACAATGCCTGGAATATTCCCCACTTGTCATTAACGCCAATTAAGAAGTGGACGGAGGCTGCACTACAGCTTAAGGTTCTTTGTATTGGTCATGGGCTCCGCGCAATAAATGGTAGATCAGTTTCTGACAAGCAAGGGGCCCATACGTTTAATAATGGCCTTTCCAAAAGTCGTATTGACTATATACTTATTAACAAAGAACACTGGTCTAGAATTAAGGATATGGAAGTGGTGGCAAGAGTAGAGAGCGATCATGACCCCTTACTACTCTCCTTCCAATTATTCAAAACCAAATGTCAAGAGCCTCCCCCTAGGAAGGTTGAAGTTGTCCCAACCAATGATTTAAGGCGTGTTAAGTGGGCTAATTGTCTGGGGAATGACAGGCAGATTTTAATTATTAGGAAATTAACCATTGAGGCTAATAATGCCCTACAAAATTCCATTGCCCTGGAGGAAGATTTGGATAACATTACTGTTATTCATACTCAATTTTTTAATCAACTTAGTGCCTTTTTTACAAAGCAGACTCATGTTAAACCCAATAGACCTATTAGAAAGGAGAATCAATGGTATGGGAAATCCTGTAGGATTGCATATCGATCCCTGTCAGAAGCTGTTAAAACTAAAGACATAGTCTCCATTAGGAATGCTCGTTTATTTTATAAAAAAGTACAACATGAAGCTAAACGAGCATGGGACCAGGAATACTGGAGGGATCTTCACTCTGCCAGTAAGGAACGCTCAATGTGTTCCTTTTGGGACCTGATTAAATGGGGGAAGGGATCAAAGAGAGAAGAACCCTCAAATTTTGTGCCACCTAATTTGTGGGTTACACATTATGCATCACAGTTTGCATCTAATGAAGTACTGGTGGACTGTTGTCCTTCTATTGTCCATCTAAACAAGGGAGTAGTTTCCCTTGTTTTTACTCTAAAAGAGGTGAACGATGTATTGAAATCCCTCCCCAGAGGCAGAGCGCCTGGTTTAGACTCGGTCCCGGCTGACTTGTTCATGCACAACAGGGAACTATGGGCACCATACATCTTGCGCCTAGCAAATTGCATAGCCAAAGGCACACCCATACCCCAAACCTGGAAGGGAGCTCAGATCATCCCGATCTTTAAGAAGGGTGATCGTTCTGATCCAGGTAATTACAGACCGATAAGTCTGATTGACTGTATACAAAAGGTGATAGCCAGGCTTGTTTTACAAAGGATTCAAGGATGGATCGAAGAGGAGGAAGTCCTTTCACCTCTTCAGGCAGGCTTTCGCAACCACATAAGTACCATAGACCAGGTACTTAGGTTTTTGTTAATCTATTGGCGGGTGGTCCTACTGGGTGAGGGTTTACTTTTTGCAGCCTTTGTTGATCTTAAATCAGCTTTTGATTTAGTTCCTCGAGCAAAAATGTGGTCAGTTTTCACTGACCAAGGCATGCCTCTAGACATTTTACTTTTTTTAATGAAACTACATGAGGATAATTTTGCTCAAGTAAGATGGAACCAGGCGGGTAATACCACAGATAAATTTCCAATTGCCAGGGGTGTCCGCCAAGGGTGCGTCTTGGCCCCAACCTTATTTTCCCTATACATCAACAGGGTGATCAACTATTTTAAGAATACTTCTACAGATGCCCCCAAGTTGGATGGCAAGTTGATCCCCCTGTTGATGTTTGCGGACGATACCTTATTAATATCTAAAACCCAACAAGGCCTACAGAAAGCTATTGACGTGTTTGAGGTTTTTTGCAAGGATCATGGGCTTATTGTAAATGTATCTAAAACTAAATTCATGGTCCTGCACAAATCCAAACACGTCAGAGGGACCGTTTTCATGAATGGGGTTAAATTGGATCAGACTGAGGTCTTTTTATACCTGGGCATCACTCTTGCGTCAAAGCTAAATTGGAATCCGCACATAGACCAAGTATTAACTAAACACTCCCAATTAGCGGGCGCACTTACTAAAGAGCTCCACCTGTCTCAGACTAGACCCATCCTTCCTGCTCTCAAAATATATGATGCTAAGATTAGCTCGGCAATTCTTTATGGGGCAGAATTATGGGGACATAGTAATCTTACCTACTTAACACGGGCCCAAAGTAAGTTCCTGCGTATTATTACTGGCCTTCCAGTATCCACCCCCTTACTCCCCTCTATTACGATCTCGGGGTTTTGTTTTTAGAGGATACCGCACACTATCGTCCAGTAGCCTACTGGAGGCGGCTTTGGGTAACTCCCGAACTCTCCGAGTATGGCCAGGCATTACTGGATGTTAGGGGGGGTTGACAAGGCACATAAGATTGCTTGGATGAGCGAGGTCAGACTACTCTATCGAGCTATGGGGCTGGCCAATCTATGGGATGAACCCACACTACATACCTTTCCTCCAAAAAAGATCCTAAAAGATTGTTACTGGCGAATAGTCACTGAAAAAAGATTTGGCTCCAGTGTTAGTTCGTCTCTAACTATGGACTTTTTGGAACAAAAGGATAGTCCTCTTTTTGAAAATTATTGGGACTGTATTACAGTTCCAGAACATAGGAAGCGGTATCATCAATTCAGGGTGGGAACTCTTCCTATCAATTGCTTTGTAGCCAAATGGCGATTAGGACTTAAACCAGATTGCCCCTTTTGTTCCGCCCAAAGGGAAAGTATTGCGCATGTCTTATTTATATGCCTGAGTATAGAAATCCTAGGCGGGTTTGGTTGAAACCAATATGCTCACTACTAGGTCTAAAGACAGGTGTTGAGGCTCTGCGGCGTCTTAAAACCAACACATCACAAACTGTGATTATTGCTGTAGCAAAGTTTCTTCACTGGTTTTGGATTATACGTTCACGCAAATTATCTCTCATTTGACAATAAGGTTGTCATTTTATCGATGTTTTTAAACATGAACTATTTATCATATTGCTATTTTATTGATTATTTGGTATTTTAATTTAATATTTATTTCTAATACTGCTATCGTATATGCATTTTCTGCAGTCCTTGATATGAACCTGGTCCATTATTGTTATTGTTTTGTTTATTTTTAATTCTGGGTATTGTTTTTTGTCTTTAATGATGAAAAAAATCGAAATAAAGACTTGTGATTGATTACTAATTTGAGAAACAAATATTTCAATAAAATGCTAGGATCATAATTCTATCATTACCTTGTGCTGAAGCAATTCAGTACTGTAACTTCAACAGTCCTGAAATGGGTATTTAATAATATTGATAAGGTCGTTGGTGTGGCCATCTAGTCCACTGACTGGTAACTTTTGAATAGACATCACCACTTACAAACTTTCCTTAATCCACAGTATGTGAAGCACACCATATTAACACCTGAAGTTTTTTCTAAATATACATACCAGAGATTGGTGAGCATGTTTGCACAACAACTTGCACACAAATGCAAGAGCACTGGAATTATGCATCCATTGAGCACTAAATCATGCAGCAGTTTAAACTAAACTGTGTTGCATTCAAAACACTATTTATGTGAGTAAAGGCAATTTAATCATCATGTTCTATGGCAGTGCATCTAGTTTTTAGGTCTCACCTGATCCAGCGGATGCGCTGGTCTGGCGAGACATTTTGTGAGGGCTCCAAAAAGTGCTACCAGGCCAGCCTAGAGCTACAATGCATGTGAGCAGGCGTCGCGCTTTACCGCGATTACTTTCACTTTCGCGGCCGCGCGGCCGCTTTGATGTTTGATCGCGATCACTTTCGCGCCCGCACTGCCGCTTTGATGTTCTCCATGAGGCTTCAATAGATTGCAGCAGTTAAAACAAGCATTGGCATAGCCAATAGGTCTCGCTTTTGGGACCTTATAAGTGTTTAGTTATGCAACTGTTTCATGGCTAAACACTTATAAGGTCCCAAAGGCGAGACCTATTGGCTATGCCAATGCTTGTTTTTATAACATTTTAGCAGGTTTAGTTAATAAATGTATTTGCTTTGTGAAAGTAACTTTAAATATTGTGTATGTCAAAAGATTACTTTTAAACTGCCATACATTACATTTTTGGTCAAGAATCAATTACCATCCAGGAGAGAACTTTGTCCTTTAGTACAAATTAAGCGATCTTCTCAGCTATTGATATTAGATCAATTCCAAAGAATGTGTTATGTTATGTTACTTGGCACTTGTAAAGCGCACAGCTACTCCACAGAGTGTCCCGGCGCTAAAGTACTGTGTGGAGTACTGAGGACTACTATCAGGTGATTGAAATGCCGCCGCCAGGCCGTAGAGCCCCTGTCACTGCTACACTACTCGAAAAGATCTGCAGAAGGTTTTTGCACTATGGGATAAAGTTGAAATTGGGTGGACAGCCCACTGGCTGGTAAATCAGAGGGAGTCATGGGAAATGCTCCCCTGGCAGATGATCACCTGCTCAATTTAGATAGCACCACCTACCTGGTCGGGTTCTTTAAGTTATTGAAACCGGGAGTGCAGCTACTTCACAAAAGGCTGAGAAAAATGCCGAAAGTGGTGCCATGTTGCTTTGGCACACTCTGAATTTTTGTTTATTTTTCAAAATCAAACAATCGGCCACCTTGATGCACAGGGAGTTCTCTCCCTGTGTGATGGGACCACTGATTGAATTCTTTGGCCATAATGGCGGCCCAAGACATGAGAATCTAGTGCCGATCAGCCTGCCTTAAAGACGAACAAGTGTGACTATGGTCTGGTTGCTTAATAGTAGACGGGTCACCAGTTCAAGTGTTTCCAACAGCGAAGTCAGCTGCGGCTCCACCATTGGAAACTCAGCAGCTCAACTGCCTCTATGGGATAAGAGAACTGCTATTTTGGCAGGGCGGGTCAACCACCAATTTAACACGAATTAATTAGAAATGAACGTATATACTCAAAGGATATCATTAATTGAAGTAACAAAATAAACAAACATATCTAAAAGTTATGGTGAGGTAACTGATTAAAATGTATTTAAAATGTATTGAAATACTTATAAAGGTTAAGATTAGGTTGTGACTTTAAATGCAATAATTTTAAATACATTCAGAGGTTAAAAACATAAAAAGAACCGAGTTACACTTATAATTAGGAAAAATATGCTTTACAAATGGGAGTTAAACATCTAGGCATAGACTATGGTCGAAGTAATGGTAAATGTAGTGGCACAATTAATACAAAGCTTATCTTTGTGATGCTTCCGTAGCAGAATTAGTGCCTGTGATGAAGTGGAGGTCGATGCAGAAACAAACAAGCCTATTAACTTTCATCGCAAAATAACGTGCTTGCCCTCCAGCTCAATAATGATGCTGTGCAGCTTGAGGGAAAGGTTTATATAAATAATGGAAATTACTCTTCTCTTCTAAGAAAACAAATCCCAATATCTCGGGCATTGCCATTTCTTCTTCGTTTGGTCAGATTTAGACAAATGGGGGTCCCGTGACCGTCAAATATATTTTTATCCATATAAATGTAACTTAATCTTGGAGCACATCAGGCGGGCAACTAGAGCAACATTTCGGGGGGGCTGAAAAAGGTTTCGGGGGGGGGGGGGCTGAAAAAGATTTCGGGGGGCTAAGTCTTCCAGCCATAGGCAGAGTGGCAGTAAGAAGGGGTGAACACACAACAAAAGCCTCATTAACGAGTACATGGTCTTTTAAAGACCTGTTAAGTACTCGGGTGCGGCTGCAATCAGACGGACGCCAGCCCGCGAGGCTATCTCAGCCGGGCTGACGCACATGACGGGGGGGGGGGGGGGCCCAATGGGTGTTGCGCGCCTGGAGCACATTCAAGAAACCACAACGCGATTCACACCATGACACTGTGCCATTTGGTAAAATTGTTCGCGCCGGCAGCGGTTCAGCAGTCATTCGTAAAAGCAGACATCGGCCAGAAAGAATTCTATGGCCACATTTGTATAGATTGAGACATTGCAGCCGTCGTTCGCATGTAGTCATCACCATAAAACACTGGTCATTAGAGGAGCACCGAGCACGTGAGTGCTTTTGACAGGCTTGAAGCACTGATGAGCGAACCAGGAAGAGAACAAATTCACTTGCACTTCCCTAATGGGTATTATATGGACACGCGTAATCCCACGTGGGCTGATAAACGGTCGAGAAAATTGATTTGGCTTCGAGTTAGCAGCACTCAAAGAACAACGCGAATCCCTGGTATAAAATACAAGCCGAAACACTGACGCAAAAGAAGCTTTTTAAACGCTTAAAACTATGCCAGATGCAAATGTGCTCACCGTTATTATGATATAAAAATTATGAACAATGGGACCAGGGAATATGTGTAAAATCTGGTACAGCACCATTTTTTGAACAGTACTTGCTGCCACAATTGTGCGGCTTCATAGCACTGTGATCTGTAAATGAGAGGTGTCCCAGTTCCGCAACTGTGTAGTATTCAATTATTAAGTTCAAAAGGATAAAATAATGAATAAACCCTGCTTGGATCGTGACCTATGACCTGCATATTGGCCAGGTTTAAAAAAAAAAAACATTTATTGATGACCTTAAATGGTACATTACAATGACATGTAAGACAATGCATTACATTCCCATAATCCATGCGTCTTGTTTGGTCTGCTATCCCATAATGTTCATTTGACTCCTTAGTTCACAAATCCAATGCCATACTTGAAGATATACTTATAACAAATGTAGTTCAGTCTGACAGTAGAATAGGTGGTCTCAACTCTAGCTTCATAACACTTGTAACAACTACTTGCATACAATCTGCCACATAAATTGACTGATATTCTCCTGCGAATATCCGCCCTGAGTTTGCAGCAACACACATCTTTTATTTACTATGGCCTCGGGGGTGGGGGACTCCCCAGGGACCATTTCAGAGGGCCAGGGGATCAGGGAATCCGTACCTTCCCCCTTATATTTGTTTTTGCTTTTATTTTCAGGACAGGGAGACACAGTCCCCGATTTTTAAAATGGTGGCACAAGATTTCTCTTCATTTTGCGGCCAGCCAAACCCAGCCCTGGGTTTCGCTGGACCGGTCTCGGTCCTATGGATCCAGTCAATAAGTATGCTTCTTTTTTTTTTATTATTATTATTTTTTTTATTGAGCAGAGTAGGACATATAAGTTAGAACAAACATCAATAAACATATATATACATACTAATACAGTTAATGCTATTCAATGCAGAAGATCACCAATTTTTATATAATTGGGGGAATAGTCAAATCATAAAAGTTAAAGTGCATCTAGTAAAGTGCTACAAACTCAGCAAACTTATTTTCATCATCACCTAAATCATATATATTCAAGGGCAGGCCATTCTCCTAAATTAAAGTGCAAGTGCAAATGCGATTGAGGTCAGAGAAATGCAATTAGTACATCTGTCTCAAATATCTCCTTTAATGAGGTTGACAATAATGAGCATGACTCATTTACACAAAGTGGCATAGACATACAATATAGGCATAAAATTGTGATAACATATACAGCATTATATGTGATTAAGCGATAGAGGTTACAAGTAAGGAGTTGGGGGCTATAGGTTAGAGAGCACACAGCACAAACAGATTAGGAAATAACAATATGCAGACAGCACAATATTGAAGAAGAATACAAACTAAACTTTGCAGGAACCCCAGCACTACGCACAGCAACCTCACGAGTTTCCACCCCTGACACATGGGAGAGACCAGTTCCAATAAATCCAGCACACCAGCTCAAGGGATGGGGAATTTGATCCTTGCTCATGCGTAGCCATGTTAATCTCACCACTATTTCTCAGGAGTCAGTGAATTAAAAGGCATGTCTTTTTTTATTTTTGATCATTTGAAGGGTATTCTGAAGTCTGTTTAGGGGTAACTGCATGTTGTTATCACTGTTTGCAGAGGTGTGGCCACATTTTTCAAGCGGCAGCGTCCTGTAAAACCAATGGATTCTGCATAGAACACTTAAACGTATCATGCCAGCTTGAACATGCCAATGTAGATAGACTGCCATTGTGCTGCTGCACTGGGCATTTGAAGTTATATGGCCACATTGACTGCAGTGGGCATTTCCATTTCATGTTATTTATGTGTATGACGAGGCTGCACTCCAGGACATGGTGGCCATGTACAGACAGATTACATGCACACAAAAAAATGAAATGAGGCATAATTATGCATCCAATTAGCAAGGAACGAATTATCAGACGTTGCCTTTGGAGGATATGAATCCGCCACAAGAAGCAGTGTTTGGAAAGTAAGCACATTTTAGTCTACCTCTTTTCTCCTCGTTAAACACGAAAGCCATATTTTCAGTTATAATGCATCAAGTCTACGGGCAAGAGTTAATTGCAGCCGAATTGGATTGATGATTTTACATTAGCACGGACATCCTCTTTTGTCCCCAGACTGCATTAGGCTCTCGGTAAGCACGCTCGCTGGGCGCACCGCGGATCCCGGTGAAGCATTTGTAGACGTGCAACAAAACTAGCAGATGAAACCGTGTTCTCCTAGCATAAAGTACGGTATAGTCATAGAACTCTTATATTTTTATAATATAAGAAAAAATGCAACCCAGTCACATGCCCTACACCTGTTCTCTTTTAAAGTATAATGCTGTTCACTTAATGTACTTCATGCATCAAACCTCGACCAATCTATTATTTGCACTGCTTCAAACAGTGAAACAGAAATCATGTTCAGACAGCCTCATACATCATACCACTGTAGACTAATAAAGGTCAGAAACTGAGCTTTTCATAGACATCCGCATAAAACTATCAGATGAGACTATCAGACAGATACTATTTGCACAGAAGGGAAAGGTGACCCTGAGTTATATCCCACTGAAGACCGTAGAAAAGTAGGCATTGCACAAGTGTATAATCAATTGAAAAAAAAACAATTAGCCTTGTGACTTGGTAACAGACAATCATGAAAGTATCAAAGGGAAATACCTGAAGAACAAATTCTGAATTGACACCCACCACCAGAGTTCTTAACAACATACATAAAATAGAGCAGAGATCTCAGCATGAGACTCACTGAACAGTAAAATTCTAACTCAGCAAGAATTACCTATTCTGTGGAGGCTTGTGAAGAGGATATTTTTTTTATGTGTAATATGTTCATTACATTTTCTCAGCAACATTCTTATCCTCGCCATCAATTAGCATATTTACATGCAACAATCCCAGTATTACGTAGCAGTGAGAATCCCAACACAAAATATGTCTATTGCGGCACAAGTACCCCCTGCCCGCATGCCAACATGTAGGCAAGGGATACGGCAGGATCCAGACGAAATCTATAACAAACAGCAAATTTTTGAAAAGCAACTGAACAGTGACAGGTAGTTTTCCGCGCATCATCATCACATGTCTGAGCAGTCGCTAAGGCCACCATGTTACCTTCCGTTGTTTACATATTTAACACTAAACTCTTCATGTCCGAAGGAGACACATCACCTAATACTCCTCAACACCTCCTTTGCATGAAATACTGAAGACATTTCAACCCTCCTTCATAGACCCTTCAAAATAATGAAGCTGCTTTCAATTGCCCTCATTTAGACTCAAAGAACAAGTTTCATTAATGTATCTCACCTGTGTCTGCTCTTTTAGTCAGTCCACTACCTTTCATATAAACAGGTTTGGACACTTATGAGTGACATGGTCTACTGTACAGCAACACACTAGCTTGTAATTATCTACTCATACATGAAGAGCACTGCTAGTCGTGTAAGAAATACATAAAGCTTCCATTGATAATTCCAACCTGATAGGCCATCCTTGTCTTTGACCAGACAATGGTTTCTTGTGCCTTCAGCCGTACTATAGAGATAGAATAGTATACCAAAAGTGAAGAGCAAAGAGATTGTAGGAAGGTGGAATCTGACTAATGGTTGCTCCAAACTTTTTGCTTGGTATTTGAGTGGTTTTTGACTAGTCTGGCTGGGATCCTGCTATCCGGGCCCCCAGCCTATCTGCTTTCTCCCTAAAACTAATGTGAAGTACCCTAGGTACAACCCAATTGGATGCTGAGGATGCCCTGACAGTCCCTTGTATATGGTACCCTAGGTACCCAGGGCATGGGTCCCTCAGTAGGCCTACCAGGGCTGCAGCACTTATTGTGCTACCCTGGGACAGCCATACAAACTGACACCACCAGACCACTACTGTAGTCTGGGTAAGGTGGTGCTAGCACCCCTTACAGGGATATAGGTACCCTATATCACACCCCATTACAGCACATATACTCTCATAGGTCACCCCTATAGCAGGCCTTGGTAATCCTACAAGGCAGGGTGCTGAGGTATGTGTGAGGGGGGACCCCTACATGAGTAGGGCCTCTCTGCAACCCTCGTAAAATCATTGCTGGGTTGTTTGTAGTGTAGCCATACCATATACTCTTAACCGCATTACAAGTCTATCGCGATAACGCGATAACTTGAGAATGGCTACACAGAACCATATCGTGTTTGGTGTCAAACATGTAGGAATCATACCCCCAGTCCAGCCATGGGCATGAGGGTACGATTCCCCCCTGCTAGAGGGGCGATATGGGAAAAGCGGCAGAATTTAGACACCAATTTAAAAGTGCACAAGCAGTACAAAATGGCTACTACCCGCCACCTACACAACCCTGGCTGGCTGTTGCTGGGGAAAACCCCAGCCTCGCCAGCTGGACAATAGGGCTCCTGTGGCAGGGAGGTGCTAGCATCTCCCCAGACAGGATAATGTGGATTGGAACAGGGTGGGTGCACCAAAAGTCCTTTCAGAGTTGCACGTAGGCAGCTGCAGAAGCCTCATTCTGCATACACCGCTTGGAACCGGTTCAGGGGCATCCTGCCCCTCGCCCAGGTGGGAAACACACAAAGGGGAGAGGGTGTAGCCACCCTTTCCCGCCTCACCTACCATTGGTGGACGCTACTCTGGACACTCCCCTAATCTTGGGGATAAAGGCGAATAACGTGGCCCCACAGCCTCAGATTAATCTTGAACTTTACAGTCTTGACCTTCGACTTGCTGCTGCCCAGCTGACGGAAGAAATCTCCCTTGGGATAAAAGAGTTATCCCCCTGCTTGGCAGGCACCTGAAACACTGCAAGTGACCCAGTTGGAACTTCGCTGCTCTCACGAATTTTCACGACTTCCAGAAACCTTGAAGTAGGTTTCCAGCGCATCCCAGAGGCCAGTGAGTGTGCTCAATGAGTTTGGGCACCGTGGACCGCGTGGGTGCCGAGATCCCCAATACCCCAGGACACCGGCCACCTCTTGCGTAGCACACGACCCTGACCAGTGGGGAAGTTGTGCTTTGGCCCGTTTACGAGCCAACCACTCTACAGCAATTGTGCCAAAGACCAGCACCCTAGCCCCTCCGGTGGCCTGTGGGTGCCCTTTTACGCATGCCAAATTGCCGCCTCCCGCGGTCCCTTGTCTCTCGACTTGTGGGCCCTAGCGGATGTCTATCTTTACAATCAAGAGTTCTCCTGGTTGCTCCAGGCCTGCTCTACATTCTCCTTGAAGGAGACCTCTCCCAGACCTCGTGGGTCTGCACTGTAGCAGATTTCTTTATTCTTCGTGGGTTGCGGTTGCCAAGGCTTAGTGGATCCAATCCGGACACTAACACCGCAGCGACCCTCATCCGACGTGGAACAGTCGCCCTCCTGAAGCTGGCCTTCCTTGAAGCCTCCCGGAACCCGTGGCTGCAGATCCAAGCTACACCACTTTCCACCTGAAGCACCCGACATCGAAGGGCTCTTTGCTTTGAGCCTCCTGGTCACTTTGCCGTGACCCAGACTTTGTCCCCTCTGCTTTCAGGTTCTTCTCTACAATCTTCACATCTTTGATCTTCACGGCATCATCGACGCTTTTGGCTAGCAGAACTTTTGACTTTTCCCATTGAAAATCAGCCCGCGACCCGACAGCAGAAACGACCTGTGCACCCGGCTTCCCTGGGGCAGGTAACAGTGGTACCTCGGTACTCTCGTGATAGTGGGCTCTTCAAAAGCTTAAGTCTGAAGTTTTAACTTTGTACTCCTGCTAGAAGTATTTTTAAACTGTTTTTTCCAACCGCGACATTCTCCATAGGCTGTAATAGAGATCCCGATAGCAGCTACTTGCACTGCACGCGCCTCCCATGGGTCCCCTTCCTCATAACTTGGGGTGGATTTTTAAGGGGCCAGCGATCCTGAATGCCCTAGGCATTGCCTGTAGAACTGTCGTGGTTCTTATACCACTTTTTTAGTATATGGTTTGGTCCCCCCCTGGGGCCCAATGTTAATAGTGCTATTTATTGTGTCTATCAATGCTTGTTTGATATTGTAACTTTGCCACAGCTTCATAAAGAGACTGTGGGATTCTGTCTAGAATAAATACATATATTTTATATATATACCTGTGTGGGCTACTCTTTCATTTGGTTATTCAAGAGGTTATTATGGTAAAACAATAAGCTTAACACTCCTTCAAGACTTAGCCTGAAGGCTGCTCTCCACAGCTACCACTAGGATAGCTTTCTTTAAAGGTTGTCTTAAACCTATCATCAATAAGAGTCGAATTGGACTGGTGCAAGGTGTCCCTATAACTAGGAGACAGCATATGCCAGGCCAACTTCTCACAGAGATTAAGGGGCTAATTAAGATGTCAGGCAGACCAAAGTCTGACACACTATCTCGGTCCTGTGACTGACCGACCTCTGGCTGGCAGTCCCGACTGCATAATTAGGATGCGACTGAACACTGTTTGGTCGCATTCCTACATTTCCCTATGGGAGGCTACATTACAGCCATAACCCAGCTGCATTACATGTTCCTATAGGGAAATTGGAGGTGCTGTTCATCCCTGCACCCCGTGGCAGCACCTCAAGGTGCCAGCCACGGGATACAGAGATCAACATTGAGCACCCAACCAGAGGCCACGCACCAAAGGGGGCCCTGTGGGGGCCTCCAAACACACTTTCCGACATAGTATCCATGTTGGACTGGCCAGTATGGAAGCCATGCCGAAAACCATGCATCATAATCCCAAGGGTGGAAAGGCCCGCCCTTTTTGATTATGAGCCGGTTCCGACTGGCTGACGGGCTCCTTGAAGCCTTTACGGGCTGCATCGTAATAGGCCCCCTAATGTGATGAATACTTGCAAAATATAATCCTCGCTTGAAGACTAGGCCAAGATAGGACGAAATACGTTCCTTGGACTACGAACAAAGTTGATACACCCAGTTGGCCAAAGGGCTTTGTCACCTTACACAAATGTTAGTGAAATCTCAAGCAAAAATAACTTTGCAGCGTCAGCCTGATGAGCACAAAACCACCTTTGCTTCCAGCCTTGCTATAGATGTGGGCAGGGTTGCATGCGGCAAATATCTATTCATGGGTCTCTGGCATGTGCATTAATGAAAAGTCATGGAAAGCACCTTGTTTTTAGCCTTTATTTAGAACATGCAAAATAGAGATCTATTTGATACCATATTACCCAGAATTATGTTATGACTATAGCTAAATAAACAATGTGGAAAAACTGTTAGCAGTTCAAAGCAGGAAAACAAATCTGAATTGCCTTTAAACATAGCACTCCATAACATTAATAGGATTTCAAATATTTTCAAATTACTGATGTGTTGGGGTTTTACACAAGTTCTTTCCAAGCTATGTACAATTGTGAGGATCCTTCGCCACATTGCAATTGCTCAACATCTCTCACAAATTATACTCTTCAGCTGGTTGCCTAAATATTCCTTGGTTCTGAACTGGTGCCACACATTTTTAGCTTCTGAACACCAAAGGATTATTGCATTCTCAACTATTAAGTATAGAAGAGCGTTAATTACTGGTTTAGCTTTAGGGAGGCAGAAGGACTATAAGGTTATTAGAACGTTCCACCACTGACAATAAAATGCTCTAAATTAATTTAAAAAAAGGGAGAAACGGAAAGACAAACTTTGTCCTGCAGAAGGTCTGTATCAGCCATTTTCCCATACCACTCCATTGTCTTCAACTGAGTTCTCAACATTCTCTGATCTAATACTTTTTAGGTATATAGTCTCAGATCGATTGACTTGCTGGGAACTTGCAATAACACTATTTTTCCATATGTACCTATTACCTCTGAATGTGTGTGTGTGTGTGTTGTAAAACAGTATTTACCCTGTAGCCATTTGTTTGTAGCGTGTAGTACTGTAGATTCATATCCTCTGCATACACCTGCCACCTAGTGTTGGTCCTGGACGTTTACAGCATTTACTCATTGAAGACGTTTGAGTCACAAGACCTGCTGTGACTCCACCACTGGTCCCCAATGCACCAGCACATTGGCTCTACGCAGGGGTGTAGTGAACTACCCACTTTAGCAGCTGAAGCTGGGGCAAGGGTTTCCTCATAGCCTATGCTGTTGTGTCACATGAAAATAGAAGGAAAGGCAGAAGTGGAGAAAAGATGGAAAGAAGTAAACAAGGAACAATTATAGGAAATATGGAATGGAAGAGAAGAGAAGAGAAAAGGAAGCAAAGAAGGAAATAATCTGGGCGAAAGAAGCAAGACTGAAGCCAATAAAGAAATCCTAAAATTAAAGAGTGGGGTTCCATGTTTCACTAGCATGCTGCGCTTAATCTCTAAGCACTATTTGTGATATATTTCGAAATGGGAGTATTTTATTCTCCTGGTTATTCTCCTTGGCTCCACCTTAGATTGGTTTCTGCTCAGTGGGTGAGTAGTGTAAGTGGAGGGCGGTGTCGAAGACAGTGTGTGCTGTGCAAAGTGATGAAAGTTGGGGACATAGCATATAGCATATGTGATAATCAATGGTTTACGGGGATAAGAGTGGGCGCATGTGAATCTACAGAATTACATGATACAAATAGATGGTTACACGGTAAGTAAACGTTTCCACCTGTAAGATGCAGGGCTGAGAATATATAGTCTGTAAGACAACAAAGCAGTCGCTCCTCAAAGTGGTGGTTAGCGAGTAGATGATGCAGATGTTTGAAATAAGTATTCTTAGCATAGCTTGGCCCACTAACACTTGTGTGTGTGCTAGAATGTTTCTGCAATAATGCTTGGTGAAGGTGCCGGGTGTTGCCTAAATGCCAGTCTTCCAAATATCCATTTAAGGGATATTATCCAAAAGGTCTAGGGTGTTCCCCTTCTTGCATGTAGAGGAGACTTTAGTGAACACGAGGAGCATATGCTTGGCTTTAGAATAGCAAGTCTGTATGCATTTAACTTTCCATCTTGCAATGCCAGCTTTAGAGATGGCATGCTTCCTATGGGATTTGGTGAAGTCTACAAAAAGTTGACGCTCATCTCATTGATTTACCGGGAGTAGCAGTGTGTTTGTTTTCCTGCCGCCACCGCCGCCGGCGTCACCAGGGGTGTAGCGCTGGTCTCTCTGGTCACGCGAAGAGGAAGGCAGAGACCAGAGACCATAACTCCCACAACCCCAGGCGGCACGCACACCACCCACGCCAGCAAACAGCGCCAGGGAGGCGCTTTAAGGAGGAACAGGGCCCCCACAGCTCGTGATGTGCGCGGGCGTGCCCGGGCTCCACCCGGGCAAAGGCCGGGCCAAGGGCGGGCCCGTCTGCACCCATCCGAGACCGGTAGAGGCTGGGCTGGGCCATATCCCTTGGCTGCAGGTTGCTTGTTCGCCGTTTAACTCATCTGTAGCCATCTTGATATCCAGTTTTCAAGTCTCTGTGTCCATGGATGGAGGTAGGCTTGTTCTTACAACTAACATTTAACCTCCATTTGGACACATATTATAAGTCCTGGTAACATTGGGTTGCGACAGGGCGGTGGACTTCCTGGACTAGTATTTATCACACAACACGAACATTTGCATATAAGGTATTTTCACTGTGTTTGTGTTTACCGTCTATTGTTTATATATTATTTTATTTGTATTTTGCATTGTATTTATTTTAAGTCACCATAAGTTGATAAAGGGTATGCCGGCGCACAAGGCTCCTGGCCCGGATGGTCTGTCGGCGGCCTTTTACAAGGCCTATGCCGGAGAACTGGCCCCTAGACTCCACTCTGTCTTTGCCGAGGCACTGGAGACTGGCTCCCTGCCCGACTCGATGCGCGATGCACTAATTATAACGTTGCTGAAGCCGGACAAAGTCTGCCAACTCCTTGATTCGTACCGTCCTCTATCCCTCATTAACGTAGATGTAAAAATCTACGCTAAACTTATCGCGGACAGACTTCAGCCCCTGCTGCCTATGGTGGCGCTGCCCGATCAATCGGGGTTTATCCCCGGCCGAGCCACGTCGCACAACCTCAGAACTATCTTTTCAGTCTTACACTATTTACATCCTTCTATACAGGCGGCAGTCATTTTCCTAGACGCTACGAAAGCGTTTGACTCGCTGGAATGGCCTTACTTCTTCCGGATCCTCGGCAGGATGGGTTTCAGCCCCCTCTTTATAAACCTGATAAGGCTCCTATACGCCGCTCCCAGGGCACGAGTGCGAGTGAATGGACTGATTTCCTAGCCGTTCGACATCTCTCGTGGGACTAGACAGGGGTGCCCCCTGTCCCCATTGCTCTTTGCTATTGCCATGGAGCCTCTTGCGGCTAGAATCCGGCAGCACCACACAGAGAGGGGCATTGGATTCAGCTCCCGCAGCCTGCTGATTTCCCTGTATGCGGATGATGTCACGCTCTACGTAACAAATCCCGCTGAGAACTTGAGTCCACTGTTGAGGGAGTTCGTCCGCTTCGAGGGTCTGGCAGGGGTTTCCATAAACTGGTCCAAGTCCGTTGCGTTTCCCTTGACCGACACCACATCGGAGGTAATGTCAGACTACCCCCTGCGCTGGGAAACCGACTCAGTCAAGTACTTGGGGGTATGGATCAGCCGCAACCTGAGCGATTTGTGGTCCCTAAACTACGGTAGGGTGGTAGACTGGCTGGAGGGGAAGATTGAAATATAGAGCAGGCTCCCCCTATCTTTGGTTGCAAGAATAGCCCTAGCCAATATGGTGGTCCTTCCAAAATTCCTATACCTATTCGTAAATCTCCCGTTGCCCCTGACTGCGCAATTCCACGCTCGGGTGAGGTCACTGCTGTTGTCGTTAGTCTGGGCTGGGGGCCAG
This sequence comes from Triturus cristatus, assembly GCF_964204655.1. Lineage (NCBI taxonomy): Eukaryota > Metazoa > Chordata > Amphibia > Caudata > Salamandridae > Triturus > Triturus cristatus. The sequence goes on from NC_140592.1 coordinate 529,578,620, forward strand.
GCGAGATCATCCTGGGCGTTACTTACGCTCCCGTTGAGGCAGGGCGGACTGGGGGCCCCGGATATGAAACTGTATTCGCTATGTGCGCAGGCGCAATTTCTACATTTTTGGGTTTTTCCCACTCCCTATCAGCCACATGTTGCGGTGGAGTTGGCGATCGCGGCTCCCTTGCCCCTGGGCGTGGCATTGTACGGGAGAGCGCCTCGTCCCTCAAAGGATGTAGACACGGTGGCCCTGCTTCGATGGTCGTGGCGGGAATTGCAGAGGAGGGCAAACCTCCCTCTGCTCTATGCGCCAGCAGTTCCCCTGCGGGGCAAACCATTGTTGCCCTGCCTGCGGGAGAGTGGGGGCGACGTTGTTATCAGGGGGAGGACACTGCACACCTTCGCCGACATTTACCCCAATGGCACTTTCCGGGTTCCCGATGTCGGAGAGGCCGACCCACCAGAGTCCTTTGCTGACCTCTTTATTATCCATAAGCTTAAAGAATTCTGTAAAGCACTGTGGCATCAATTTCCGGAGGAACCCCCGCAGCTCCAAGCATTACAAAACTTACTCTCGAAAGCATCTCCCAAAAAACTAGTGTCCAGGCTATATAACTGTATGCAGGAACAGTCCCCTATCGTTGTACCTCCTTCCCTGCACGCGTGGAACGCGGAGTTGGAGGACCCTTTGTCTGAAGAACAGTGGGCCTTCTGCTGTGGACAGCTTAGGGAGCTATCGCCTAACTACAGGTTGCGCCTGGTGCACTTCAAGTTTTTACATAGATACTATCGTACGCCTCGCTTGCTGCACCGCATGGGTCTCAGAGAGGATGATACATGCTGGAAGTGCGGGTCCGAAAATGCTTCTTTCACGCATGTGGCTTGGAGCTGCCCGCGCCTGGAGGAGTACTGGTCGCACATCTTCATTGCTATTAATCAAATACTACTCAGAACCGATGTGCCATCTCTGCTCCGTGGGCTGCTGGGGTATGTCAAGGATACTCCACCGAAATCAAGGAAATTACATGCGCTATTGCTCCTCTATGCTAAGAGACAAGTGGCGGTGCGCTGGGGTCGTCGATCCCTGCCTAAATTTGCAGTATGGGTGAAAGATGTAACATATGGTAGCACACAATTTGAACGTTATTGGGAAATGATGCCAGTTGCTTCCAGACCCAGAGACATTTGGGAGCCTTTTTTGCAGTGGTCGCGCGAGAGGGCTGGCTCCCCGGACTCCACACGCCCTGTCTCTGGAGAGGTCTCTGACGATATGGGTTGATGCTGCCTGATGGGAGGGTGCGAGCGCCTGTGCTGCTGTGCCTTGGGCATTTTGGTATTTCGATGCTGTCAGCTGCGGGTGGTGGGATTCTGGCCGGGTCCTGTCGACTGGGGGGTGTCATGCCGTGGAATGCCTATCCCGGTGTCCGTGTACTACCAAGCGTCAGCCCGCGCCTATCACACTGTGCCAAAGTCCGATCGATAAAGGTATTTTTTACTGCTGTGTACAACTATTGCATATGTGCTGTTTTCTTTGAAGGTTTTGCTCCTTACTTGCCAGAACAATAGGATTTGTCTCGGCTGCTGTCCATCTGTACCATGGGTTGTTTTGTTTAGGTTTATGTCAAAATAGATTCGGGGGTACAAGGAAACCGTTATTTGCTCACATGCTGATTTACAGTGTTTGCTTGGTTCAGCACTTGCCTGCTTTTGCTGTAGTTACATAAGTTCATAACTGTAATGTCATTGACTTGCTAACCTGAATAAACAGATTTACAAAAAAAGTCACCATAAGTTATGGGGAGGCGTAAGATCCAGACAGAGCTAGCTTGGGCTAAGACAGCGCCCAGCTCCACCACCACAGCTGTGACTATGGATTCTTTTTTGCAGAGGGCAGCTGCTGTTATTGATATGGAGATTGAACTAGTGAACAGACGTCTCTCCAGATCACCCCCTATTAGCTCGCATCCACCCCTAGCCCGCCTCTGTGTGCCGCTGGCTGATGTTTTAGTCGAGCCCCTGCCTTCACCTTCACCTACCCGTCTAGGCTCTTGTCAGGGGTCACCTGGGGGTTCTCTTATTACCGAAGGGTCACCATCTGTGCACGAAGCCCTTTTCCCGGCTCCTTCCCTGGCCCCGCATAGGTCCCTTTCTCCAATAATCACAATTGAAAGAAGACACAGTATTGTTCGGCCGCAAGGGAAGGATAGTACCAATATACATAATCAGTCAGTTACCCACCCGCTCTTCCACAGGGAGACTACTCAACCCCCTGTTTTGGGGGGTCTCAACCCTGGGGGGAGCACCAAATGCAAACTCCAAACTATAGGGGGTAAAGCAAAAAAACTTAAATCTACCCTGGCACCTAAATCAGCCATCAAGATATTAGCACCTAAGTCGGTAGTTACAAACATAGACCCATTAGTCATCACGGCCTTTAAGGATATAATGTCCACTCTCTTGGAAGCTAAATTGTGCCCGATTTTAGACAGGCTGACAGCGATTGAGAGGGGCGTAGTAGGGGGTACACAGCAAGGCGTACTTGTAACCGGCGGGGTCACGAGCGAAATCGTAAATCCAAGTATTGCTACTGACCCAGGCATAGCCATAATCTCTACCAACACTTATAGGGACCAGCGGTGCATACAAAGTCACACGCCGCACTTAGTCCAAGGGGTGGGAGACGGTCCAAGGGGAGGGCAGATTTTTAGTAGGTCTCCGGCTGCCCCGCCCCCTAGGCGGGAAATACAACCCTCTTCAGGCCGATTGGAGGACCCTGCGGTGCAACAACGGGATCTAAGTCAACGTTTGCCCATTATCCATCTTCCCCCAGAATCTACACCTTATGTAGTGATTCTGGGGAACGTGCCACCTCTCCCCTCTGGCACAAAAGAGGATTTTAGCCAGCTAAAAAACAAGGTACATCACTGGCTATCAAATAATACATCTGTGGGCCCCGGCGTGGAACGTAACATCATCATGGTACGTCGAGTGGAATGGATAGGTAGCTCGCGGAAACCGGGAGGAGGTGATTGTGTAATCGTAAATTTTAACAGAACCTCCCGAGCGGAAAGAATTCTGTCTGGGGACTTCTATGTTGGTTTGTTAAATCATGGTTCCACAATTCAAGTACTTTCATTGTTTTTTTTTTTACAGAGCTGCATTCCGAGGTGATAATGCAGGGCACAGCGCTATGGAAATATCCTGTGATAGGCAGTATCCAAAAACTTTTGTGACTAATTACCAATGGTATCCACAACCACCATATATGACACGTTCAAGAGCACATTATCAAGACCCTACTTTGCCTCCTCCCCCAGCACTAACAAACAGATTCTCTATGCTATCGGGGATGGAGGAATGCGATTGACTGCTTACCCCTATAGACCCTGTAGTAGAGCCCAAGTTTCAGCAGTGGGTTTATTCCTCAATGGTAGCCAAGACAGAGACACAGCAGATGGCTCAGCTCCCACTTACACAGAAGTTTCGGGACCCCACATGGCAGCAGTTTGTCAGGCAATTTTCTGTCATCTGCCGCCAGGAAACATGGCTGGTGGAATGCAACTTGTTTTTGGAGGGATTTAAAGCTTTTTTTGTCCCTGCCTCTCCATCACCTAGTGGCAGAGCTAAGGGTGGTTTAGTTACCTATATCTCCCTGTCAGTTGATTGCCAGGTACAGACCCACCCCTTTTTCGGCCAGGCCCTTCAAGCTATCACTCTTAAGAAGGGGAACAATATACTGGGCCTGTTTAATTTTTATAACTCACCGAATAGTAAGCAGGGGGAATGTAATCTCACCCAGTTGGGCCACCACTTAAGGAAGTTTTGTGGATACACTTCGCACTCAATAATGGTGCTAGGAGATTTTAACACTCATTCATGTGGTGACCCAATGCTTACAATAATGTCTGACCTGGGATGCCACAGAATGGCGAGGTTCCATTTGGAGCATTCTATTCAGGGGGATGAATTGAATAAACTAACTAATGAATTTGATCTATTGACATTAATGTCCCTTGCGGCTTTGAACAGTAAAGCAACGATTCCCACCTTTAACCCCTTGAATGCTTATGACGAGCTAGACTCGTCATGGCACACAGTCGCCGTGTGCTCATGACGAGCCCAGCTCGTCATGACACCCACCCAGGGGGGAAGCACTGGCGCTCCCCCCGTGGGCGGTCGATCTGCGTGTTGGCACCGGGGAAGATGGGGGAAGACCTTCTCCTGCCTCCCCCACCCTCCCTCCGCGTCATCAATTACGTCAGCGCGCAAGACGCGCTGACGTCATTGGAAGTTTCCCTTTATTTACCGACGCGCAGGAAGCCATTTGCTTCCTGCGCGTCGGCGAACAAAGAGGTAAGTTTTGGGGCTGGGGAGGGGGGGATTTAAAACGAAAGAGGCATCGGGGGATAGGAAAGGGTTTCTTTTCCCTCGATGCCTCTTTTGTGCATTTCTGCTGCACGATCGCACAGCAGGAATGTCCGCTAGTGCCAGGGATTTTTTTTTAGACAAGGGTCACTCCCCTTTTGGGGGCCTACACTCTTGCTTTGTTTGCCCCCCTTGGGGGGGCAGATTTAAATTTTTAAAAATGTATTCAGCCCACTGGGCCAATAGAATAAATGTAGTGGGGAGTGGCCCTTTGGGCAAGGGTCACTCCCCTTTTGGGGACATACATTTTGGCTTTGTCTGCCCCCTGGGGGGGCAGATTTAATTTTTTAAAACTAAAATCAGCCCACTGGGCCAATGGAATAAATGTAGTGGGGACTGGCCCCTTGGGTAAGGGTCACTCCCCTTTGGGGGCCATTTTAGAAAGCCTATGTAGGTAAGTTTTGTTTGGGGGAGCGGCCCCTTAGGCGAGGGTCGCTCCCCTTTTGGGGGCATTCATTTTGGCTTTGTCTGCCCCCTGGGGGGGGCAGATTTAAATGTTTAAATAAAATCGTCCCACTGGGCCAATAGAATAAATGTACACTCACCCCCAGTCAACTGATCTGGGTTTAATCCATCATCATGCTTTAGCTCACTCCACAACCCCAGTTCAGACATGGCCATATGCAAATTAGTCTGACCTTGTGCTTCATGGGAACTGTCCAGCCCGAACTGCCAAGCCATGTCTTCCCTGGCCAGGAAACAACCATCCTGGGACCGGTTTCTGGCTAATCAGCGGTCATCAGCCAGGCTAGCTTGAGTCCAGTGGCAAAGTGAGCAAAGGACCCACGCCAGGGCATACCCTGCCAACTTAGGGCAATCAAAGCGCACAGGGTCAGACTGATTTGCATATGGCCATGTCTGAACTGTGGTGGTGGAGTGAGCTAAAGAATGATGATGGATTAAACCCAGATCAGGTGACGGGGGTGAGTGTTGGATTTGCTCAAGTGCTCCGTCCATCATCCCCTGTGGTATCACCCTGAGGGCAGTTCGGCTGATATATATATTTTTTTTGGTAGGTCCACTAGGCCACCAGGGTTTTTTTAATGTTGGGGAGCCGCTCCTTGGACATGGGTCCATCCCCTTTATGGGAGGATGATTGTGGTCATTTCTGCCCTCTTTGGGTGGCAGAGTAGCAGTATGTTTTTAGGCCCATCTGCCCCCAAGGGGGGCAGAAGCCACTAGACACCAGAGTTTTTAAAATTTTTGTTTTGGGGGGGTGGCCTCAAGGGCAAGGTTTGCTCCCCTTTCACGGGGGTGAATATTTAATTTATACTCTTAGGCCCACCTACCCCTTAGCTTTGCAGGTGGACTGGTGCATTATTTGCATATGTGATTGTAATGTTTTTTTCTCCTTTTTAATCTAGTGTAAAGCTTTTGATTTCTGTTTGCTGTTTCGACAGTGGTTGTTCTGCAGTTTTGCGTAGTTGCATTTTTTTGGTAAGAAAAACATTTTTGTTGTATTTACTCCAAATGAGTAATATTGTAATGTATGAATGAATTTTTTGTAAGTGATGTCATAATGGCAGCATATTTAGTTAGTGTTTTGAGCATGAAAATCTTTGCGATGTGTTTTGCATTGTCTTATGTGTAATTTTCTTTTCTCTTACTTTTTTAGTGGGATATTGTTGATCCATACTGTGTCTGTGCAGAGTATGTAATGGTGAGTTTAGCTGCTTCTGGCAAGTGAGTGGTATCGTTTTGGAGTGTATAGGTATTTCTGATAAAGGTGCATTTTGTTTATTATTTATTTTACAAAGTGTTTGTTGTTGTTGACTTGTTTGACAAGTTACCTTTATTAGTAATCACTATGGCTAGCCGTAGAATGACTGCTCAGCAGGTGTTTGGTATGCTTCTTGAATCTTCCTCTGAGCCGGATTATGAGACCGACAGTGTGTCTGAGGGAGAGGAGGGAGGGGAAGATTCGGGCAGTGAGTTCTCTCCACATGGAATAATCGGATGATGAAGGTTCTCTCAGTGCAGATGAAGTGCCTGTTTTAGAGGAGGATACTGCTGTGCCGATGGTGCAAGAGGCATCTGGATTGCAGCCTGAGGCTGCTAGGCTTCCTACTGGAAGTGCTGAACTCTGGGTTGATCCAAACATGGTGCAGCCGGTGTTGCCTGCCTTTAGCGGTGATGCAGGGTGTAGAGTGGATTGTGAACATATTTTGCCTATACAGTTTTTTCAGTTATTTATGGATGATGTATTTTTGGATGAGATTGTTGAGCAGACTAATTTGTATGCTGAACAGTTTTTGAGGGACAACAGTGACAAACTTAGGCCCCACTCTAGAGCTACCCGGTGGCCTCCCACAAATCTGGAAGAGATTAAGAAGTTTTTGGGTTTGACTTTATTGATGGGTTTGCTAAGGAAGCCGAACCTGGCTTCATATTGGTCTACCAGCCCCTTGATGGCAACAGCCATATTTCCTGCAGTTATGACTCGTGATCGGTATTTACTTTTGCTACGCATGCTGCATTTTGTTGATAATTCTTTGGCGTTGCCACGTATTCACCCTGACTGTGACCGTCTTTTTAAGATTCGGCCTGTTCTTGATCACTTTGTAGATCGATTTTCAGAGATCTATATTCCAGGGAAAAAAATACCTATTGATGAGTCTTTGGTTTTGTTCAAGGGTCGTTTGGTTTTTAGGCAGTACATCCCTAGCAAGAGGGCACACTATGGAATTAAGCTGTCAGATACTCTTACACAGGGTGATGGACTAAAGCAGACACAAACCAACGAGGAATTTAGCGCGTCGGTTACTATCACACCTATAATTGAACTTTCAGTACAAGAGGCAGTGTCAACTGACCCGAAGGTCCCTCTCATGGGCATCCCTCCCTCATCCCCTAAGCCTGTCGAACATCAAACTTCTCTTTTAAATATTCTTTCCTGGAATATTGCGGGCTTGTCCAACAAACTAAATTGTCAGGCTTGGAATAGCTTTATAGTAAATAAGGATATATGCCTATTCCAAGAAACGTGGATGAGGGAGGATAGTACCCGCACTGGCTTTGCTGTCTTCTCCAAAAATGCCAAATGGAGTGGCAAAGGACGCCCCTCTGGTGGGCTTACAACCTGGATAGCCTCTCATCTAGGCTGCAGGGCATCCCCTATGATAGTAAACTCGGAGGATATTTTGGCAGTCCTACTGGAGTGGCCAGGTCTGCACAGTCTCTTGGTAATTAAGGTCTACTCAAGGCCAGTCAGTAATTCGCAAGAATCTACTACTATTGCTGAGCTCGATTCTGCCCTAAACACAATCCCTGTGGGCACCCCCTACATAGTAGGTGGAGATCTGAATTGTCACTTCGAACCTCTATCGGGCTTAACGGATGGCCTGTCCCAGGAGGAAGACCACGTCTGGTCCATACTGTCGTCCCACCTACCAGCACCAAGAGCGTGGTCCCCCCTGGCGGTGCAAATCACATCTCTCACTCTCAAACATGGGCTTAGGGCCTGCAATGGAAGGCTACCATCAGACATTCCTCCAAACTGTACATATCATAGAGAGGGTAAAACATCGAGACTTGATTACATTCTGGTCCCACTAGCCCTTTGGTCGCAAATAAGTGACTTTCGGGTACTCCAAAGAGAAGATAGTGACCATAACGCTTTGCAGCTTGAGTTACATTATTCTGGTCTAGAACCAAAGGAGAATAACCGGGAATCACCTGACCCGGGATTACTCCTTTCAACTAACAGACGCAGAATAAAGTGGGAGAATCTAGTAGCCAAAGAAGGGATGTTACCGAATTTATATGCCCTACTTGTTCCGATCCTGGAGAAGGCTCAAGCTCTTAACTTGCACCCCAGCACTCCGGGATCATTTAACAAGTTACGGCAGTTACATGTAGATCTTATTACCTCTACATCAGAAATTCTTACTAGCAAACCCAAAAGGGCCCTTCTTACTTCCGTCCCTTCCTGGTATAACGCAGCGTGCAGGAAGGCTAAGAGTGATCTCTTGTCCATAATTAAGTCAGGTCAGGGTCGGACAGAAATCGGGGAGAGAAGATCAGCATACAAATCATTAATTAAGAATGCAAAACTGGAATGGGAACACGACAAATGGGAGAAATTATCGAAATTTTTGGCACAAGGAGACTCCAGGAATTTTTGGCGCTGTGTAAATACAGGCTCAGAGGAATTGGTCTCTGCGATTGAACCCAACATTTCAGCTGAGTCCTGGCGAGACCATTTCCAGTCCCTATATACGCCCCCTGAGGGGACCGGAGTCGACTCCGTCCCGACGGAAGCCACTACTACGTCGGGCTTTTTCTTTTCCTTAAAAGAAGTTAGAGTAGCTATCATGGCCCTTGCGACAGGAAAGGCGCCAGGTCTGGATGGATTGCCGGGTGACCTTTTCAAGCAAGAACCTGAAGTCTGGGCACCCTACCTTACGTTTTTATTCAATTCCATCCTGAAGGGTATGGAACTACCAGATACCTGGCTGGGCGCAGAGATTGTCCCAATTTTCAAAAAGGGCTCTCCTCTGCTCCCAGCCAACTATAGACCAATTAGTCTCATTGATGTCTCCCAGAAACTTTTTGGTAGACTCATTCTCAACCATTTGCAGGACTGGATTGAGGATTCTAATATCATGAGCACATACCAGGCTGGTTTTAGAAGGAAAGTTTCGACCATTGACTAGATTTTTAAATCTCATTCACTGGAAGACCGTATTAGTAGAGGGCGGCACTCTATATACGGTCTTTGTCGATTTACGCGCCGCATTCGACTTAGTGCCTAGGGAAAAACTGTGGGCCGTTCTTGATGATCTTGGCATTCCAACTGACATCCTAGCCATTTTGAGAAGACTGCACCTGGGGAACTATGCAAGAGTGAGGTGTGGGAGAGGGGGTACCCTTACGGATCGCTTCCCCGTTGACAGGGGGTCAGACAGGGTTGTGTGCTAGCACCGACTCTTTTCTGCCTCTTTGTCAACGGGGTGATTAGCCACTTGAATGCGTTGAAAGACACTGATGCTCCGAGGCTTGGAGGCATGAGGGTACCCGCTATTCTCTTCGCGGATGATACCCTGTTGCTCGCCAAGTCTCCTATGGGCATCCAACGGATTCTTGATGGGTTTGCACTCTTTTGTAAGTGTCGGGGGTTGGAGATCAATGCGTCAAAAACTAAGTACATGATCTTCAACCCCCCATCAAATACTCGCCCCAATCCTCCTCTCGGGCCCTCTAGGTTAGAGAGGGTCTTCACATTTGAGTACCTGGGGATAACACTAAATCAGTCTTTGTCCTGGGACCCGCACCGCACTAGGGCGAACCTGAAACTAACTCAAATGACAGGAGGACTGGCAAGGATGTCCCGAGGCTTGACTTATCAACCGTTCTCTCCTCGCCTACAAATATACAAGACACAGGCAAAAGGGGAAGTGATTTACGGGGCTGAAATATGGGGACACACTGCCACTCAGACCATTCAGGTGACTGAGAACAACTTTCTCAGACAACTAACAGGTCTCCCCCCCAGCACCCCCCTTCTACCTTTGAGACTTGACCTAGGCCTCAGACCAATTACGGAAGAACTGGGCCTCAAACCCTTACTGTATTGGCGAAAGCTATGGTCTACACCGGAACTATCTGATTATAGATCTGAGCTTCAGGAAATCTTGACACTTTGTAATCCTGTACGATTTCCCTGGCTCAGACATATCAAACAAACATGTGAGGCACTAGGAAGACAGAATCTATGGTCTCATCCGGAAATCACCTGCCCCAGAATCTCAAGGAAGTCGCTCTCCAAAGTCTATTATGAACACCATTTACGTGTCCAAATTAAAAACACACAGGAGAGGTCCCTAACGGGCAAATTCTTGGAGTCCAAAGACCTACACTGTCAAGAGCTAGTATATGATAATATAGGCCCTCCGCTTACCAGGAAGCTCTTTATGCAATGGAGGTACAGCACCCTTCCTCTCAAAGCGCACACTGCCTGCTGGTCAAACTCTGAGACTTCACCACAATGCCCAGCTTGTGCGCATCCGAGGGAGTGTGACTTGCACATAATATTATTTTGCCCGGCATATAGAAGAGCAAGACAGTACTGGCTTGTCCCAATCCTCAAAAACCTGGGCTTCAGGAGTTACCTTCTGGCATACAGGATCTTAAAAAGAGATCTCTCGGCCCCAATTGTGTTTGCGGTTTCAAAATTTTTAACGGCAATGTGGCACAGTCGTACTAAATGTATTAAGCTTTTATTAACTGAATGATTGTTTTATACTCTGGTCAATCATCTGAAAATCATTACTGTATCCTTCGTTCTTTTAAACTGTTTTATAATGTATTCTTTTATGGTCCAGGTGACCGAAATAAAGATCAAGAATGAATGAATGAATTAAGCTGTATATGTTGTCTGAGAGTAGGACAGGATATATTTTTAATTTTCGTGTGTACACTGGTAGAGATTCCACTATTGACCCCCCAGGTTGTCCGTCCACTTTTGGAGTTTCAGAGAAAATTGTGTAGGATCTTGCTAGAAGACTGTTTAACAGAGGCCACCATTTGTACCTTGATAACTTGTACACTGCTGTGCAATTATTTAGGGAATTGTTTAAAGTGGACACTTTTCCATGTGGCACAATCCGCTCTAACCGCAAAGATTATCCGAAAGAGTTTGTTTGCAAAAAACTTCAGAGGGGTCAGTGCAGTTCCTTGCGTAGTGATGAACTACTAGCTGTGAAATTTGTGGACAGGAGGGATGTGTACATGCTGACTACCATCCATGATGAGAGTACTTCACCTGTGCCTGTTTGGGGTCAGGTTGCTGAAGTGCAAAAAACCTGTGTGCATTGTAGACTACAATAAGCGCATGGGTGGTGTTGACAGAGTAGATCAGAGGTTGGAACCTTACACTGCTATTCGGAAGGCTTATGTTTGGTATAAGAAGTTGGCCATCCATTTTTTCAACTTAGCAACTTTCAGTGATTTTATTGTGTTCAAGGAGTGTTCTCATGCGTCACAGTTGACATTTCTTCAGTTTCAGCACTCTGTGATAGCTAGCCTTGTTGTTGTGGAACAGGTAAGTGTTCCTAGATTTGGAGTGGTGGAGGATGTGGCTCGATTGAAAGATCGCCACTTTCCTAATTACATTCCTCCCACATCTTCAAAAGACTTTCCCACTAGAAGATGTAGAGTCTGTTGGCGAAGAGGTTTGTGGAAGAAGACAAGCCTGCTTGTTATAGAGCGTACCACACGCAAAATAATTTTTGGGAGCATCCATGAGTGGTAAAGTGAACTGCCTGGTCTGTATTGTTAAAAAATGTGTATTCTGTTTCAAGGTTGGCATTAGTGCAATGTATTTAGTTTCAGATTTTGTGTTAGTAGATTTGTATCTATTTGCAATTTGTTTGTGTTTTTTATATAAAAAATCCTAAATGTGATGGTGGTGTGTGTAGGCTGGAGCTTGGCTGGCCGGTGTGCGTGGACTGGCGCTTGGCTGGCGTTGTGTGTGGACTGGCACTTTGCTGGCGGTGTGCGTGGATTGGCGCTTGGCTGGCGGTGTGCGTTTACTGGTGCTTGGCTGGTGGTGTGCGTGGACTGGTGCTTGGTTGGTGTTGTGCGTGGATTGGTGCTTGGCTGGCGGTGTGTGTGGATTGGCGCTTGGCTGGCGGTGTGCGTTGACTGGTGCTTGGCTGGCGGTGAGCGTGGATTGGTGCTTGGCTGGTGTGGTGCGTGGACTGGCGATTGGCTGGCGGTGTGCGTGGACTGGCGCTTTGCTGGCGGTGTGTGTCGACTGGTGCTTGGCTGGCAGTGTGCGTGGAATGGCGCTCAGCTGGCGGTGTGTGAGTAGTGACTTGCTGCTGGTCACTACACCCACTGCTAGCTGAGCGCTACTCCACGCAATCCATCAGTTTGTGTAGTTGCTGTGTCAGGAATGTGGGCGTGTGAAAGTGATGGGCCCTTGAATGGCGCTGTCTGCTGGTGTGAGTGTTGTAATGTGATGGGCCCGCGGCTGGCGGTGTGAATGTTTTGTATGTGTCACACGTATGAAAGGTGTATGAATGGCCTGTAAAGAGGTTGGTGCCTTGTCGTGGCTTTACAGCTCACGAGCTGTGAGTCAATGGTTCAGTTTCTCGTCCTATCAATTATTAACAGTGCATTTCATTTTTGTGAAATGACTTGCTAATACAATTGTCAATCAATCAGTCTTTATTCGATTTAAAAAAAAAAAAAATTGTATATACTGAACCATCACTCACCCTCATGCCAAATCCAACCAGTATGTGTGTGTGTTTGAGGAATAGATGGCTGTGCAGGAATCTTCGTCTTTTTAGTCTCTCTGCCAAGGTGTACATTCAATCTTAGAATAACCTACCAACTGTAGATATTATCGTTTACCCATGGGAGTACATGGTGATGTCTCTCTTGTGAATTCCAACAAGTTATTTTATCAACAATGTCCTGCAAACTGAAAAATGTCTGTCACATTTTCCTTGCAATTCTGTGCCAAAATTCTCACAGGCAAGGGCCCAAAACATTTTTTGATAGGCAACATCAACATTGCCTCAAAACGTTTTGTGTCTTCGCATGTCGCGGGTACTTGGGCCTCCCACACCAGTGAGCCACCATTTTTATCGGGAGACCTGGGGGTACGCTGGGTGGTAAGAAAATTGTGTGAGCCCGGTGATGCCACACTTTCCCACACAAAAATGTGTTAAAAAAGTGATTTTTTTCAGCTAAAATTGAGGTTTGCAAGGGATTCTGGGTAAGGAAACGTTGGGGGACCCACCCAAGCCATAACTCCTTGGAAGCCCCTGGGTGTCTAGTTTCCAGAAATGTGTGGGTTTGGTAGGTTTCCCTAGATGGCCGCCGAGCACGGGGCCAAAAACCCAGGAAACCCCCCTTGCAAAACCAAGTGGTTTTGAGATAGGCAATTTTGATTTCGCCTCACTACGTTTTGGGCCCTTGCCTGTCGCGGGTACTTGGGCCTCCCACACAAGTGAGGCACCATTTTTGTAGGGAGACCTGGGAGAATGGTGGGTGGTAGGAAATTTGTGTGAGCCCGGTGATGCCACACTTTCCCACATAAAAAATGTGAAAAAAGTGATTTTTTTCTGCTAAAATTGAAGTTTGCAAGGAATTCTGGGTAAGGAGACGTTGGGGGATCCATGCAAGCCATACCTCCCTGGAAGCCCCCAGGTGTCTACTTTTCAGAAATGTGTGTGTTTGGTAGGCTTCCCTAGGTGCCGGCAGAGCTAGGGTTCACAAACTACAGCTAGGCACTTTGCCAAAAGAGGGTCATTTTTCCCTGCGAAATTGATGTATGACCACGTTGCGCTTTGCACCGTTTCCTGTCGCGGGCACTAGGCCGACCCACACAATCTGGTAAGTCTGGTAAGACTTTGGGGGACGCAGGGTGGGTGGAAATTTGTGGATCCACGCAGATTCCAGAACTTTTCACCACAGAAATGTGGGGAAAATGTGTTTTTTGGGCACTTTTTAGGTCTCGGCTCGAAGGCTGCGCTTGTGCAGTCTCGCTCCGAGATTTAACGACTTGGAGAAGAGGGGTTTGAACCCGCCCCTCTTCTCTCCTCTTCTCCATTGGCTGGCCTCTTAAATGCTGGCCAGCCATTGGAGAAGAGGTTCGTCTCGCAAAACAGGCCCCGTCCTTTTCGGATTCGGGGGCGTTTTTTTTCGCTACTTTTCACTGGGCGTGTTTTTCTCTCCTCCAGCCAATGGCAAGAGGAGAGAAAAAGAAAAACACGCCCCCGAATCCGAAACCGCCGCTGCCTTTCTCCGATGCATTTCTGTTTCACCTCGGAGAAAGGCGGTGGTCATTTGGTTCCAGTCAGGTCGGTGCCATGGAAGTCCCATGATGTTTGAGGCGAAAGGCTGCTAATGAGTAGCTGTGCTTGGATGAGGAGGCAGAGGGCATCAGACACGCAGGAAGAAGGTGCTTAGATAAAGGCTCCTGCTCTGGGTGTACTATAGCGCATCCTAGCCTCAGCGCCGAGTGGGGGTGCTGCGCGGTATTCTATCCGTCGTTGCATAATTATATTAGAACAGAGGATCATCATTCTTCTCTCACGAAAGTAGGTATCGGCGCTTTCACTCTGCGTTTATCCCGTGCTGGGTTGTAGTGTTTTGTCTTTCTGTCATAACGTTGGTGCTTTGAGATCGTTCATGGAAGTGCCGTAAAACCCAAATCTCGTTAGCGAAGAAAAAGGTACTATCCTTTTTAAAAATCCAAATCTATTAGCTTTGCCACGGAGCGTTACTCTGACACTGGGAAGGTTGGTTCGGTTACAGACGGTAAGCTGTACTGTCGGGCTAAATTACATAGGTAAATATTTTGGTAGCGAGCGATGCAGCCATCTTGGATCTGAACATTTCCTGATCCTGGAGGGGCGTGGCCTTCCTGGTTCGGGAAGATCAGCTGTGCTGCTGCTGTCAGTAAACAAGCACCCGTCTGTATCGGAGCAATCATGGTTTCGTTGTGCCCGATCGTTGCTTTTTTTCTGCTTTGCCTGGCGCTCTACCCGTCTGGTCCCACCGCTTCCTTGGTGGGAGGCTATCGTAGTGCGAACACCAACGACACCAAGGTGCTGGAGATGGCAACCTTCGCCACTGCCGAGTTAAACAAGCTTAGCAACAACCTTTTCATGTATGGAATGATGGAAGTGCTTGAAGCACAAAAACAGGTGAGAGGGACAAGTTGAAGAAACTGGGATGTGGCATAGTAGAGGGGGCGAGCAGTAACACAAGAGAGACACAGGAGATGGAAAAGGGCATAGCAGAGAGTATATAGTTCAAGGCAGGATAACGACCGGGTAGAGAAAAGCAGACGAATGAGCAGTCGTGAAAAAGAACAGATTATTCGGTCCCAAAAAACTGCGGAGTCATGAGAAGCGGGTGGAGTCAAGAGAAGCGTAGACCATAGCAGAAAATGCACCTGCAGCTTTTTTACACAAACTCTGCCCAGAAATTACCTGACAATGCAAAATGTGATAGTAAACGGTTTGCTTTTTTATATAGCGCGAACTTGACCCGGTATCGGGTATCAGAGCGCTTTACATAGCACCAGTTAAGTAACAGGAGGACACATTCATTAGGTCTCGGGTCGAAGGCTGCGCTTGCGCAGTCTCGCTCCGAGATTTAACGTTTAGGAGTGGGGCTTTAACCCGCCCCTTTTTTTTACCTCTTCTCCATTAGCTGGCCTCTAAAATACTGGTCAGCCATTGGAGAAGAGCATTGTCTCTCCAAACAAGCCCCGTCTTTTTCGGATTCGGGGGTGTGTTTTTTCGATTCTTTCTCTCCTCTGGAATGTAAACATTCCAGCCAATGGCAAGAGGAGAGAAAGAAAAACACGCCCCCGAATCCAAAAACGCCACTGCGTTTCTACGAGGCATTTCTGCTTGACCTCGGAGAAAGGCGGTGGTGTCTCCGTATGTTCTTGCTACACCACTAACTGCTGGAGTGAACCCCCGTGATGTTAATGAAAGTCAGCCGCTCGCAGGGACGGTCAGGGTGTGTCCCTGTTCCTCCCGCCCATTTCTTAGAAAGGTTTGTCAGGAGTGCTTGACGCATGCTTAGCGTTGCACAACATTTGGTTCCAGTCAGGTCGGTGCCATGGAAGTCCCATGATGTTTGAGGCGAAAGGCTGCTAATGAGTAGCTGTGCTTGGATGAGGAGGCAGAGGGCATCAGACACACAGGAAGAAGGTGCTTAGATAAAAGCTCCTGCTCTCGGTGTACTATAGCGCATCCTAGCCTCAGCGCCGAGTGGGGGTGCTGCGCAGTATTCTATCCGTCGTTGCATAATTATATTAGAACAGAGGATCATCATTCTTCTCTTACGAAAGTAGGTATCGGCGCTTTCACTGCGTTTATCCCGTGCTGGGTTGTAGTGTTTTGTCTTTCTGTCATAACGTTGGTGCTTTCAGATCGTTCATGGAAGTGCCGTCAAATAAATGTGTGGCTAGTTAGATGCCCTCTCCACGAAGCAGCGCCTTTCCAATGTGTACTTTAAGCCACTGCAGTAACACACTAGGAATTCGCACACCAAGCATTTGAAGGGTGTTTACCCTCTTTCTGTTTGGACGAGAAGAATACAGTAAAACCAGAAGTAAATTTGAGTTTCGGAGGGGAAAGGCTGCTTTCCAAGCTTTTGTACAATAAAGAAAAATGCTGAACCCTCTTATTGCTAGTGATCTGCTGTCTTTGCAGGGAGTGAGCAGATGTGCTTATTATTTGAAGGGTGATGCTCTGTAAAAACGTAGCATAAATATTCTGGTGGGTGGTTAGGATGTTGCTGAGCATTGCTTTGTTCTTTCAAAAATTGCAATTTAGATTTTTTCAGAAGACATCATTAACCATATGACGTGCTCATCTGAGTGTCTAGATTCTGTTATACCAATCTTTTTTCAAAATAACTGAATTTTGCACTCTGAAGTGTGCCTCAGATTTCAGGGAATCATCTAAAATATAAATAGGTTCAGATGTTTGCTACCAAATCCAAACCATATGTCTTCAGACAAATACACATTCGGGTCTTGGGCAGTTCCAAAATGGCCTCTTTCTGCACATTTTTAGTTCAAGGGAGTGTCCATACTAATTTGAGAGTGATTAAGTTATTGACATTGTAAATAACAATGCCGTTTCTTTAAATGTTTTAAAAACAAAAACAAACAAAAATACTGTCATGAGCAATGCCAATAGCTCTAACTTTAACAATGCCGAGACCGTTGCTTTGTAAATGCTTGTTTAGGTTTGCAAGGGATTCCGGGTAACAGAACCTGATGGGAGGCAGTCAAGTCACCCCATCCTGGATTCCCCTAGGTGTCTACGTTTCAAAAATGTATAGGTTTGCTAGGTTTACCTAGGTGCCGGCAGAGCTAGGGTTCAAAAACTACAGCTTGGCACTTTGCCAAAAAAGGGAAATTTTTCACTGCGAAATTGAGGTGTGACCACGTTGCGTTTTGCGCCGTTTCCTGTCACGGGCACTAGACCGATCCACACAAGTGAGGTACCATTTTTCTCGTAAGACTTTGGGGGACGCAAGGTGGGTGGAAATTTGTGGATCCACGCAGATTCCAGAACTTTCCATCACAGAAATGTGAGCAAAATCAATTTTTTGGGATAATTTTTCAGGTTTGCAAGGGATTCTGGGTAACAGAACCTGGTGGCAGGCAGTCAAGTCACCCCATCCTGGATTTCCCTAGGTGGCTAGTTTTTCAAAAATGTATAGGTTTGATAGGTTTCCCTAGGTGCCGGCAGAGGTAGGGTTCAAAAACTACAGCTAGGCACTCTGCAAAAAAGGGTCACTTTTCACTGCGAAATTGAGGTGTGACCACGTTGCGTTTTGCGCCGTTTGTCGCAGGCACTAGGCCGACCCACACAAGTGAGGTGCCATTTTTCTCGGAAGACCTTGGGGAACGAGGGGTGGTTGGAAATTTGTGGATCCATGTAGATTCCAGAATTTTCCACCTCAGAAATGTGGGGAAAATGTGTTTATTTGACAATTGTTTAGGTTTGCGAGGGATTCTGGGTAACAGAACCTGGTGGGAGGCAGTCAAGTCACCCCATCCTGGATTCCCCTGGTGTCTATTTTTAAAAAATGTATAGGTTTGCTAGGTTTCCTTAGGTGCCGGCAGAGCTAGGATTAAAAAACTACAGCTAGGCACTTTGCCAAAAAAGGGTAATTTTTCACTGCGAAATTGAGGTGTGACCACGTTGCGTTTTGCACCATTTCCTGTCGCAGGCACTAGGCCGACCTACACAAGTGAGGTACCATTTTTCTCTTAAGACTTTGGGGAACGCGAGGTGGGTGTAAATTTGTGGATCCACGCAGATTCCAGAACTTTCCACCACAGAAATGTGAGGAAAATCTATTTTTTTAAATAATTATTTTAGGTTTGCAAGGGATTCTGGGTAACAGAACCTGGTGGGAGGCAGTCAAGTCACCCCATCCTTGATTCCCCTGGGTGTCTAGTTTTCAAAAATGTATAGGTTTGCTAGCTTTCCCTAGGTGCCGGCAGAGCTAGGATTCAGAAACTACAGCTAGGCACTTTGCCAAAACAGGGTCATTTTTCACTGCGAAATTGAGGTGTGACCACGTTGCGTTTTGCGCCGTTTGTCGCAGGCACTAGGCCGACCCACACAAGTGAGGTGCCATTTTTCTTGGAAGACCTTGGGGAACGAGGGGTGGGTGGAAATTTGTGGATCCATGTAGATTCCAGAATTTTCCACCTCAGAAATGTGGGGAAAATGTGTTTATTTGACAATTGTTTAGGTTTGCAAGGGATTCTGGGTAACAGAACCTGGTGGGAGGCAGTCAAGTCACCCCATCCTGGATTCCCCTGGGTGTCTATTTTTCAAAAATGTATAGGTTTGCTAGGTTTCCCTAGGTGCCGGCAGAGCTAGGATTAAAAAACTACAGCTAGGCACTTTGCCAAAAAAGGGTAATTTTTCACTGCGAAATTGAGGTGTGACCACGTTGCGTTTTGCACCGTTTCCTGTCGCAGGCACTAGGCCGACCTACACAAGTGAGGTACCATTTTTCTCTTAAGACTTTGGGGAACGCGAGGTGGGTGGAAATTTGTGGATCCACGCAGATTCCAGAACTTTCCACCACAGAAATGTGAGGAAAATCTATTTTTTTTGATAATTATTTTAGGTTTGCAAGGGATTCTGGGTAACAGAACCTGGTGGGAGGCAGTCAAGTCACCCCATCCTTGATTCCCCTGGGTGTCTAGTTTTCAAAAATGTATAGGTTTGCTAGCTTTCCCTAGGTGCCTGCAGAGCTAGGGTTCAGAAACTACAGCTAGGTACTTTGCCAAAACAGGGTCATTTTTCACTGCGAAATTGAGGTGTGACCACGTTGCGTTTTGCGCCGTTTCCTCTTGCAGGCACTAGGCCGACCCACACAAGTGAGGTACCATTTTTTTCGCAAGATGTTGGGGAACGCGGGGTGGGTGGAAATTTGTGGATCCACGCAGTTTCCAGAACTTTCCACCACAGAAACGTGGGGAAAATTTGTTTTTTTGGGCAATTTTTAGGTTTGCAAGGGATTCTGGGTAACAGAACCTGGTGGGTGGCAGTCAAGTCACCCCATCCTGGATTCCCCTGGGTGTCTATTTTTCAAAAATGTATAGGTTTGCTAGGTTTCCCTAGGTGCCAGCAGAGCTAAGGTTAAGAAACTACAGCAAGGCACTTTGCCAAAAAAAGGGTCATTTTTACTGCGAAATTGAGGTATGACCACGTTGCGTTTTGAACCGTTTCCTGTCACGGGCACTAGGCCGACCCACACAAGTGAGGTACCATTTTTCTCGGAAGACTTCAGGTCATTCAGATGTGTAAAGCAACTGTTATTACCTAATGAGTTTTGATGCATTTCTGCCTTCCAAATGAAAGACATTGTGTAAAAAAGAAGTCGTTTTGAAAAATGACTGATAATTCTCATGCTAGTATGAGTATTCCCAATTTCGAAAATGTGCAAATATGTACTGTTTCTAAACTCTATAATGTGTTCCCATTTCAGAAATACATAGGTGTCTTTCATACCGATTTTTCCGTTTATACATTTTCCCACAATAATTGCTATTTACCCGGTACATAATAAAAAGCCATTGCAAATTGCTGCTCAGTTTTTGACTCTGGGTTCGTCTGGTTCTTGGTGAACCTACAAGTCCTATATATCCCCACAACCAGGAAGGTCCAGCAGACGTAACGGTATATTGCTTTTAAAGAGCTGTCATCATTACAAGAAGTTACAGGTGAAAACGTTGACACAAAAGGCTGTTTTTTTCAACTAATTTTCTATTTTTCCTATATTTAACTGTTAGTTTCCATAAAGAAACCTTGAGGGATCTACACAAATGACCCCTTGCTGAATTCAGAATGTTATCTACTTTTCTGAAATGTATAGCTTTCCAGGATCCATTATTGCTTTCACACCCATTTCTACCATTAATTGGAAGGAGGTTGAAAGCACAAAAAATAGCAAAAATAGGCTATGTCCCAGAAAAATGCCAAAACTGTGTAAAAAAAATTGGTTTTCTGACAAAAGTCTGTCATTTCCTAAAAGCTGGGAAAATGGTGATTTCAGCCCCACAAACACGTTTTTGATAACATTTGCAGGGAAAAACCCAGACGCTTTCATTTGTAGCCCGTTTTTCCCATTTTTCCGAAAAAAAACAAAATTTTGCTATATTTTGGCTAATTTCTGGGACCCCTCCAAGGGAATCCACAAACCCTGGGTACCTTTAGAATCCCCATGATGTTGGAATAAAAGGACGCAAATTTGGCGTGGATACCTTATGTGGTCAAAAAGTTACAGGGGCCTAAGTGCGCACTACCCCAAATAGCCAAAAAAAGGCATAGCATAGGGGGGGGGGAAAGGCCTAGCAGCGAAGGGGTTAAAGGGAGAGGCAGTGGGTCTTTTATTGATTATATTTTAATTTCTTCAACCATTCAGTCAGCATTCCAAGGGTTCATTAACAGGGACAGCGTTTATAGTGATCACAATCCCCTATGTGTCAACCTGAGCGGTCTATTTTTACCTAGAAAACGTGGGGGGAAGGCACCAGGAATATCAAGACCTACTGATGGTGGGCGTCTCCTCAAATGGTCTCAGATTGACCCAGATGTCTTTTATAGAGAAGTGAGAGATTCATGTGCGCTGAATTTGCTCTCTGTGTCCTGCCGGATAGCTTACCAAGGGATGTCCTTAGTGCCTTCAATGTCATCTCTCTGAAGGCAGGGGAACTTTTATGTGCACTAGCACGTACAGTATCCAATTCAAACCCAAGATGGTTTGACTTTTCCTGCACCCAGGCGGGCCGAAGGCTGAAAGAGGCTCTGAAAGCTGTCCCGAGAAACCAACAACTTATACGCTCTTGTTGCCTAGCATATAAACAGGTATTAGCAACCCGCAAGGGATTTCTCAAGGAGGAGGCATGGAAGGAGCTGCTAGAGTCTAGGATTTAGGGAACATTTCAAGATTCTGGGGCATCGTCAGCAGACCCCTGTTAGCTATAGACACAGGTAGTGATATAGCCTCCCACATTACGGAGGAAGAATGGGTGGCCCATTTTCAGTCC
This sequence comes from Triturus cristatus, assembly GCF_964204655.1. Lineage (NCBI taxonomy): Eukaryota > Metazoa > Chordata > Amphibia > Caudata > Salamandridae > Triturus > Triturus cristatus. Next base: position 529,600,091 of record NC_140592.1, read on the forward strand.
ATATTTGAGGGTTCTATGGCCCTTTCCAGACAGCCACCTTGAAGAACTAAAACTGATAGCTTGGTCTTTGAGCAGAAAGAGGTGGAGGCGGGGATTGTCGGATTATCGTGCAACAAGGCTCCCGGCCCGGATGGAATCCCGCTGGACCTTTATAAATCGGATCCATCTTTTTTGGCACCAATCCTGGCGGCCATGCTTAACGCGGCGGCCAGGGATGGCTGCCCTGAATCTTGGGTTGTTTCTACCATCGTGCCAGTGTTCAAAAAGGGAGATTGCAATAGCATGTTTTGCTATCGGCCGATCTGCCTCATCGATTCAATAGTAAAGGTGGTGGGAGGTGTGATATTGCAAAGATTATCCTCTTGGGCTGAGGAGCATAACATCATCTCCGACATCCATTTTCGGTTTCGCCCGGGACGGTCGACGGTGGCCCAATGTTTAAACCTCTACCTGATCCTTGGTAAGTCCACGATGGCCCGCCCAGGTACGATCTACATGGCCTTTATGGACCTTTCGTCCGCATTTGACTGTGTTAACCGGGTCAAACTGTGGCAGTCCATGGGGGCCATGGGGGTGGAGGCCAATATCGTGGACTTCCTAATGGATCTGCATAGGGAAACAAAGGTGAACGTTAGATGTGCCCAGGATCTTCGGGTTTCCAGGGACTTTAAAATCGGAAGGGGGGTATGCCATGGCTGCATTTTGGCCCCCTTCCTGTTCAATCTATTTATAAACGACCTTGAAGGTGCCTTGGCCGCAACGGGGGCTGATTATCTGCATGTGTAGGGCGACGGGGTCTCCCGGTCCTACTATATGCGGATGATGCGGTCCTTATAGCCAGAACAGCCAGGGGACTCCAATCCTTATTGGATTCCTTCCAGACCTTCATGGGGTCCCGAGATCTGGCAATCAACAACGCCAAATCTTATATCATGTAGGTAGGGGCTCGGCCCACCAAAAAGTATTCCTTTGTGTTGAGCCCCTAGAAGGTTACCCTGACAACAGTGTTTCAATACCTGGGGGTTTTGTTGGATGACCGCCTAAAGTGGGGGCCCCTTATACAGAAGAAACAAGCATTTACAATGCAATGGTCTTGGCATTGTTAAAGTTAGAGCTGTTGGCATTGCTCATGACATTCTTGTATGTTTTTGTTTTTAAAACATTTAAAGAAACGGCATTGTTATTTACAATGTCAATAGCTTAATCACTCTCCAATGCGAGACCTATTGCATTTGCACCCACACATACAGAGCCACACACACAGAGCCACCCACACATAGAGCCACACACACAGAGCCACCTACACACACAGAGCCACCCACACACACAGAGCCATCTACACACACAGAACCACTCACATAGAGCAACCTACACACAGAGTTACCCCCACCACTGACATAGAGCATTCTACACACAGTTACCCCCACACAAAGACTCCCACACACACACATAGCCTCCCACACACACAGACACAGAGCCTCCCACACCCACACATACAGAGCCTCCCACACACACACACACACACATAGAGCCTCCCACACACACATACAGAGCCTCCCACACACACACACAGAGCCTCCCACACACACACACAGAGCCTCACACACACAGAGCCTCCCACACACACATATACGCTACAGCCAGGGCTTTAAGAGGGCCGGGTCTCACCAGTGAAGAGCATCGGCAGTTTTTTATTAAATAGGGCCTCGAAACGGATCTCTATCGGGCTCTGTTTTGTGCCCTGGCACCAGCGGTCCATTTTTTGTCCGTTTTGTGTCACAGCAGGCACATTGACGTGCGTGCTCACTTCTCTCTAGTGGAGAAGCATTCTACACACAGAGTTACCCCCACACAGAGACTCCCACACACACAGAGCCTCCCACACACACACAGACACAGAGCCTCCCACACACACACACACACACACACAGAGCCTCCCACACACACACACCCACACACAGAGCCTCCCACACACACATACAGAGCCTCCCACACACACACAGAGCTTCCCACACACACACACACAGAGCCTCCCACACACACACACAGAGCCTCCCTCACACACATATAAGCTACAGCCAGGGCTTTAAGAGGGCCGGGTCTCACCAGTGAAGAGCATCGGCAGTTTTTTATTAAATAGGTCCTCGAAACGGGTCTCTATCGGGCTCTGTTTTGTGCCCTGGCACCAGCGGTCCGTTTTTGGTCCGTTTTGTGTCACAGCAGGCACATTGACGTGCGTGCTCACTTCTCTCTAGTGGAGAAGTTAGCTTTACCGTTGTACCCTTTAAAGATTTCCCTTCTCTTGAAACTCAGGAGCAGCAACATCGTCGTGTTGTCACCAGGGCTTAAAGTGGAAGCTTTTTCAAGATTACATACAAGCCCTAGTAAATGGTTCCTGAGTACCTAGGGCATAGGGACTGTAGAGGGTCCCCTAGGGGCGCCTCACCTAGGCCATGCGGACTGCCCTGTGACTTCTGGTTAATTTTATTTTATTTTTTACAAATTAAGCACTGAAACGGAGCAGACTCCATACCCACTTAGGACCACTGTAACATTGCCTACCAACTCAATTTCACCCCCTACACAACAACAGTAAATCAGTGTTTGGCTAAAAATACCACAAGTACGCACCCACCCCAAGCCTTATGAAATTGCTCTATAAATGGAGAAACACTCAGACTCGTAAAAACACCTAAATGGCTATGTAACCCAGTTACAACAGTGTCAAATTTGCACTTGCACGTGACTGGTTGAGGAGAGATGCTGGTCCCAGACACCAAGGAGATGAAGAGCGAGTGCTAAAACAAAAACATAACACGCAGCCTTCGAGCCGAGACCTAAAAAGGGGGAGGGAAGGAACAGACCACATTAGATTATTGTACATTTAAGTTAAACAGAGACCCCTACTCCATTCATCAGAGAGATGGCAAAGTCTGGCTAAAGTGGGGGAAAGGAACCAGACAGGATAGCAAAAGACGGGCCTTCCTACCCTACCCTACCCCCACCCACTTCGCTATTGTGAGAGGTGTTGTTACTGGTGCAAAACAGGTTATTTTTTTCTTGCTTGCCTCGGACTGATAAACGCACAGTCACCTAGTCTGTGATATTTCTCACAGGGGTAGAGGGTGGTTTGCATATATGCCCCGGTCTGAAGGACTTCAGCAGACGTCGCCACCACCTTCGCTATTTAATGAGACCGTAAATATTGCAAAGGGTCCCTGTGATCAGAGTACACTTTCTACACGCGGGAGGGGGAGGGGCAGTCGAATGACTCGTGTCCCCTCCTCCCTGGCAGTGCCCAGTGTTGATTTATTCCAGGCAGATGCTTTTGACACGGGCCTGTAAAAATCAAGCCCTCAGTTTATTGTGGTAGTTAATTATCAGTCCAGTTGCCAGTGCGGACCCCTTTCTTGTGTAAATGTCTTTGGTGCCTCCTGACTAAGAGAGAGGAATGTTCAGCTCGGCACTGCCTCTGGCTGAAACTAAAACTCGCACACGGGGTTTATGGGCCAGGCGCTCGACATTACAACAGTGTCAAATTTGCACTTGCACGTGACTGGTTGAGGTGAGATGCTGGTCCCGGACACCAAGGAGATGAAGAGCGAGTGCTAAAACAAAAACATAACACGCAGCCTTCGAGCCGAGACCTAAAAAGGGGGAGGGGAGGAACAGACCACATTAGATTATTGTACATTTAAGTTAAACAGAGACCCCTACTCCATTCATCAGAGAGATGGCAAAGTCTGGCTAAAGTGGGGGAAAGGAACCAGACAGGATAGCAAAAGACGGGCCTCCCTACCCTACCCTACCCCCACCCACTTCGTTATTGTGAGAGGTTTCGTTACTGGTGCAAAACAGGTTATTTTTTTCTTGCTTGCCTTGGACTGATAAACGCACAGTCACCTAGTCTGTGATATTTCTCACAGGGGCAGGGGGTGGTTTGCATATATGCCCTGGTCTGAAGGACATCAGCAGACGTCGCCACCACCTTCGCTATTTAATGAGACCGTAAATATTGCGGAGGGTCCCTGCGATCAGAGTACACTTTCTACACGCGGGAGGGGGAGGGGCAGTCGAATGATTCGTGTCCCCTCCTCCCCGGCAGCGCCCAGTGTTGATTTATTCCAGGCAGATGCTTTTGACAGGGGCCTGTAAAAATCAAGCCCTCAGTTTATTGTGGTAGTTAATTATCAGTCCAGCTGCCAGTGCGGACCCCTTTCTCGTGCAAATGTCTTTGGTGCCTCCTGACTAAGAGAGAGGAATGTTCAGCTCGGCACTGCCTCTGGCTGAAACTAAAACTCGTACACGGGGTTTATGGGCCAGGCGCTCAACATTGTCTTGGCGTTTTAAGGAGTGTTTTTACGCGGTGTACAAATGCAAACAGGGAATTTTTTCATCGGTGCAACCACAGTGGCCATATGTATAGTGCATATTTTACTTCTTTACTAACTAGCTTGGCTTGCAGGTAACTTTATCCAAACTCGGGCAAGATAGAGAACAAGCACACCACTGCCTTTCTCCGAGGCGAAGCAGAAATGCCTCGGAGAAAGGCAGCGGCGTTTCCGGATTCGGGGCGTGTTTTTCTGTTCTCTCCCCTTGCCATTGGCTGGAGGAGATAATGAGAAAAGTAGCAAAAAACACGTCCCCGAATCCGAAAAGGACGGGGCCTGTTCGGAGAGACAAACCTCTTCTCCAATGGCTGGCCAGCATTTAAGAGGCCAGCCAATGGAGAAGAGGAGAGAAGAGGGGCGGGTTCAAGCCCCTCTTCTCCAAAACATTAAATCTCGGAGCGAGACTGCGCAAGCGCAGCCTTCGAGCCGAGACCTAAAAAGGGCCCAAACAACTTTCCTTTCAGACTGTGTGCTCTGTTAAAATAAAAGGTCCAAAGGGAGTCGCGACTGAGATATGCGTGCATACTGGAGAGGGGCCAGATAACGGGCAATGGGAACCATTAACCACTCAACAGTATAGTTACGCCTCCACTCAGCCCAAGAGTCTTTAGAGAGTTCCAACCTGGTTTCCTGCTTTTCCGTGCGCAACTTTAGGGCCTAAGGCCCCAGGGGGAGGGGCGCTGCCCCCAAAACTCGGATCGCCCTCCTCTTGCTACACTACTGATAGATTTGCTTTCTACTAATCAGGAAACATAATGTTTCTAACCACGAGGTATGATAACCTTAAAAAGCAGCAACGGACATGATTTTTAAACGAGTGCTGTACTAATGACTAATCGCGAGTGTGAAAGTGTGCGCTGATCACAGAGGAAGACCAGGAAAAACAACAGTTTGATCTTGAACTTTATCCACTTTACACACTTTGTCATATCTAAAAGCAGAAGAGATGTCAACAAGCTTTTGTGTGAAAATTTGACAGCATAGCCTCACTGCAGTCTTATCCCCCTAGAAAGAGTACCCTAGGTCCTGTCTAGGTATGAAGGAAGATTGTGAGATCTCTAAATGGTGCTTTTTGCTGATCACCATCCCATAAGAGGTGATCCTCTTTGTGCCACTGAGGCTCAATGACAGAATGAAGGGCTTCTTCAAAAGTCTAATACAGCATCTGCCCTGGAAGCGGTAAATGCTCAGTCTTTCGCAAGATGACATGGTGCTCTATTGCCTCAAATTACCAGAATTTAGGATTTTCTATCAACTGGGAGAATTTTCTCTGAAGAAGGTGCTTGGGCAGGGGGAGAGGTGGGGGGAGTAAGGACGTTAACCATATTCGCAGCTGAGAGAGGACCACTGCATTTCTCTCTTACAAGCAGCTGCCAGCAGAGGTTCGCTTAGACAGAGTTCTCTCACTCTGGCTCGGAGAAACGCCTAGTATATTGCCGAAGATCTACTTCTTGGTCTCATGGAACTCTACAAGTCTGCCTTCCTGTCAACTAACCTACCCAGACATCCAACTGCACCAATGCTAGGTCCTGCAAATAAGTCTACCTCATCCGCCTAGAAACTCAAGATTCATAAAAGTGGTCCAACATGTTCTTGCTGTAGATCATCAATCCCAGCACACAAGTGGATAAACCGCAGAGCACTCACTATCTCAGAATGATCACTTTCCGACACACAAGTGCCATCTGCCAGCAACCTGGTCACTGTGTTCAACAATAAACCATCCCCATCTTCATGCCCAAACCACAAGCCTTGAAACAGCATACATGGAAAATCACAAAAGTTTGTGTGTACAACACTGTAACAATTAGTGTAAACTGGAGATGCCAAGCTATTAGGACAGAAGCACATGTCCTGCAGTAGACCATATTACTCAAACAGGAGAATAACAGTGTTATATTTGTGTTTCTGATGGACACTTCTGCTAGCCAAACTTGTTATTGGCTTGACAGGAAGGTGCACAGTATTAAACAGATCAAGAGTTGTGGAGTTACGTGTGGAAGGGAGAGAGAGAAAAGAGAGCAGAGAGAGAAGAGAGCGATAGAGAGACTCTTTAGCTTGCTCTCTCCGAGTTTCGGTGTGTAGGGATGTGTGTGGCTGTTTTTCATATGATTGCTGTTATTTTTGAATGATGTGGGTGAGAGCAATGTGAGGGGAACAGTTAAAGAAAAAATGGATGAATCATGGCAGAAATGTAGGCCACAAGAAATGTATGGCAACGGAGGACCACCTTTTGTGGCAGGATAAACTAAATTATGTGGCATGCCACTGGCATCATGTGTGGCACTTTTTATTTTTGCAGTAACTTTAGATCTGTTTGAGTATGTTTTTGGTTATAATCTGCAAACTACACACCAGAAGGCAGATTGTTACAACTGCAGTACATCCAAAATTATGTGGAAAAAAAGCCAATTACAGTGACCCTGCGTATAATAGTACAACATGCCCGCCAACTGAACACATTAAATGACTTAACAAGCAACATCGGATTTCATGGAATTTCAAAGTGTGAAACGGAAGGCTTGTATAGCAGGACATCATTAACCCCTCCAGGGTACTGCACACAAAGAGAGCAAACACACACCAAGGAGTTCTGCAAATGATCAAAAACTGCGAGAAATGAAAGACGAAAACCTGAAGGAGAAGCTGCTCCAAGGCCCTCCCCGCTTCTAGGTTGTAGGTCCTGCCCAGCAACTGGCTATCGAAGATACTGTCTAATTCGAGACGCTAATCATATAATTTGCGGCATTCTACATAATTTACTGATTACAGGCCACCGCGACACAACGCTACCGGGCTGCAATCAAGCAATTATGGAAATAACCTCGCCAGGTCAGAGCAGGTATTCCAGCAGTTTATTCTTAATATTACACTCTTTATGTACTAAATACTTTCGATGCTGAACCGTGCTGAGAGAACAAACGGGCTACTGAAATGGCTCGTTTCTGGGGCTTTTATCCTGAGTGACAGGCGAATAACCGGTGTCTCACGAGGCAAAGGAAAAGACACTATTCTACAAAATTAACCTGTGGTACAGAACAAACATTAGCGTATCCCACTGGCAGGAAAGCCATGAATCATGGCCTGTTGCACAGTTACACATTAATATGTATGCAGCTTTTACACTGTCGTACGAAAAGCTGTAAAGTGCCACAAACTACCTGCAGAGCTTTTCACAATTTTAGAAAAAATCTGCATATTTGCCACGGCAGTTGTGCGGTTTTGTCAGGAGCTGTCCAGACAGCAAAGCAGGCATGAGGTAAGCGGTCAAGGGCAGCTACAGAATATCACAAACTAGGATCCCTGCTGCAACCGTTCGGGTCTTGTTGAATCAGCAGTGAGTGTCCGGGGGTGGGCGGAGGGAAAGTCACCCACACGTGCTCACAAGAAACTTGTCCTGCACAAGGCCCGGAATGTACAGCTCTGCTACTTTCATCCCAGAAACCGGCCACTCGGAAATGTAACCAATTGTAAGTGAGCATTGTGACGATATTGGGCTTCAAAGGCAAAAATTTCCTCTGATAAGTAGGTAACGTATCCCACTGTCAAACAAAAAAAAAAAAAAAAAAAAACAACGACCACATCACCCATATTCTTCGGCTCAAACTTATCTCGAACAAAGTTTATCACCACCACAGGCTTCAGACAACTTTGACTGTTTTTGCACGATACCTCAGTACCTTGACTGCTCACTACTGACATCAGCAGGTAAGGATTTAGAAGGCCAGCAAGGGCGACTCAGCCTTTCATCCTTCAATTTAGGTAAAGGTACTCCATCAAAATGGGTAACAGTAACATTTGTTATTTACAAAGCTCAGACAGAACAATAGTGAGGGAAGAAAAGTTATACAAAATGTTAATAAAATCCTCATCTTCACGGTTACACTATTTTACTCCATTTACGGCCCTCCCTGCTGGGTTCTCAGTAAAACTGTATGGGCGAAACGGATATGCACTAATATGGCATTCTCGCGCTTTTTTCCTGAATATAATTTGCCAGTGAAAAACTGGTGAACTATATTAAGGAAAATGTGCTTTGAATGTGAGATAAACCTACAGAAATAAGTGCAAAAAACACTAATTCTCAAAGAAATTCCCCATCCCATGAGGGCAAATAAGTAATGGTGGGGTATTGCCACACTTATTAATTACTGTACGCTGTGCCATTGGTAATTACGGGTGTGGTATTACCGCATCAATTTTCCATGAGCACCTCGTTTTAAGGGTGTGGTCTCGAATCATATTTATACAGTGTACCTTCCTCATCCTTAGCATCATTGCTGGTGCTCTTGCAGTGCCCATTACTGCTCAGGCACTTCCTCTCACGATCTCACAAATGAAAACAACTTCAACCAGCTCTCCCGGCTGGCACCCAATTCAAGAATAATCCACAGGCACAATAAAAAGTATTTGTCCACCCTAATCTGACTCATCATTTATACATCTTCAGCAGAATGTATTGCACGCTGAGTTCAGCTCGTTGAACCGCTGGCCATCAATGGTGACTGAAACATATTATTTGTGGTCTCCAGATATAGGAGAACAACTCTTTTGTGTCTACAACAAATTTCAATGCTTTAAGTTATTTACATGTGACAGAGATTTGGGAGAAATAGCACATCATAGCTACGAGATTCAAGAAACGTGGATCTCTGGTTCTGGTATTCAAAAGTTGTAATTTACAAACATTTCTTTCCAGTTTCTGTCCTCTTGCTAAAGGACATAATCACGCTGAAGTACCTTCACGGACACCTTATCAAAAATTCTATTTATGCAAGCAGAGACTTTTATTGTTAAGAACTTAGTTCCACCGGTTACCATCTGGGAATTACCTGTGGGGCTGGAGAGGTCGCTAGTGAAATGTAAAGACGTGGAACACCCCCACGACCACCTTCTGATCCAGCAAACACTTCAGAATGGAGAGGATCCCTCCATCCAATCCTTGGTGCAAAGATGGAGTTGGGGAGTATACATGAAGCTTCGTTCAGTATGCTTACATGCACTTGAAAACGCAGGCTGAAACACGATATTGAGTGGACTTGTGAAAAATACAAAGCAGACTGAATGTTGTGCAGAATTTACACAGAGGCCAGAGATGTGCCTGACAAATACACAAGCCATCCTGGAAAGTAGATTTGTGTTCAGTCCAAAAGAGGAAGGCTGCTAAGTGCCTCGGTGGGCATATGGACCTTGGGCAGGCAAAGAGAGTGTTGTGTGCACCAAGCACCTCATCTTAGATAGAATATCTGCTGGATTTCTGATCACTAGAGTGTGTTCAAATATTGGTTGATGTGCTTCCTTTGGTCAGATCTGCAACACCCGCGCTAAGGTGTGGATCCCACATGAGGTGGACATATTCAGCAGCCATGCGGTCATATGGAGAAGTTGTCATGTTGGTGTATGGGAGAATGGTGCTGAATGACTGACTGGATTTAACTCGAGGTTCTTTACTCTGTCTCAAACTTATTGATCTTTGATTCTTTCATCTCTCATTCACCTCATGTTATGTCATGTCAACCTAATCACGACACTGGATGCGCCCAACATTTCAAGTTTCTGTAAATACACCCGCTCATCTTCTCTACCAAAAAGGTAACTCTTCACAAGTTCATCTGTTGCAGTCTGCTTTTTACTCCTCTCTCTCGACAGTTTGGTATACAGACACATGATCAGCCATCAATACCTAAACATAGACGTGAAATATTTAAGATGAATGGGAGCTCTTACGAAAAGAGATTGGAGCGAAGGCGAGGAAGGAACTCATCTTGAACTGAATCAAAATCATCTGTGGAGAGGAGTTGTGACCAAATTGGGAAATCTTACTTAAGTGCATTCTCGACGCTGCAGGAGGGGCCTCTCGTGCTCAGCAGCCTGCCTCCAGTTGTCAGTAGGCCGCAGGAAGCTGGGTGACATCATGTGTATTCGTTTTAGAGAAGAGTCAGCATAATGAGAAACCGCGACCTTCCGCACGTGCTCACTGCGCGCATCGGAGTAGGATCTCAACCTTCATACACTGGACCGCAGAGAGCACTGAGAGAACGTCGAGCCGAGGCTAGAATATCCTCCATCTTTGATAAGAGCCCTGCAGCCAGGTAGGTGTGCTGCCAGCCAGGTCGGGTACTAGCTAATGATTCTGCACTGCAGCCCCAGCATGCCACTACTTCGGATTAACACCTCAAGGTCACTAGAGACAGCAAGATACGGTCATTGTAAAACCCGTGATGAGGTGACAGCGTTGGGACGACAGTGAACACCCGTTTTGTAGCCTCACACTACTGACTTATAGTGACAAATACCACTGCCTTTCTCCGAGGCGAAGCAGAAATGCCTCGGAGAAAGGCAGCGGCGCTTTCGGATTCGGGGGCGTGTTCTCCTCTTGCCATTGGCTGGAGGAGATAATTAGAAAAGTTGCAAAAAACACGCCCCCGAATCCGATAAGGACGGGGCCTGTTCGGAGTGACGGACCTCTTCTCCAATGGCTGGCCAGCATGCAAGAGGCCAGCCAATGGAGAAGAGGGGAGAAGAGGGGCGGGATCAAGCCCCTCTTCTCCAAGTCATTATATCTCGCGAGCGAGACTGCGCAAGCGCAGCCTTCGCTAGCCGAGACCTAAAAAGGGGAGTTCACACGAATAGCCACCGCTATTTTCAACTTTGCTGCTAAAATGGGCAGGCGCCCAATTGGAGCCATGTTGAAATTTCCTGATGCAGCGGAGCGGGTAGGTGAGCCGGACTGCTCTGAGCGGGAACAGCGACACTACGTTGAGGGTCCATATACTCCGCTGCGGTCTGATGAAGCCGCACTTGAATCCTTAAGAGGTTGGCTGCTTTTCTCCGGGGAACATCCTACCGAGAGAAGAAGTGGTATGTAGAATCACACCACACACTGTAGATAGTTTTCATTTATTCACTAGGTCCCGAGGAATCGCCAACTGATCTATTAGAGACATTTTATAGGCGAGAAACATGTTGACCACTAAGGGGTAGAGCGTAATTTTTGTCAGATTAAAACAAAATAGTCGCCCTCCTTCTTCTTTTTACTTTTTAATCAGGTTGTGACCTCTCCAGAATAAAAATAATTATAGAGGATTCCCTTACCTGTTTTAACCCACACACCACATCTACATCTTACCAGGCCCCTCACACCCACGGCACCTATACTGCAAGGAACAAAAGATCTCCAATAAAGAGCCCCTTTATGGGTGCCCGTCGAGCATTGCAGCGCCGGCTCGACGAGGAGCAGACCCATATGATGAAGCATGACACCTAGCTTGCTGGGTGTGTGAGGGTCCTAGTTCTGAAAGGAGGTATTTCCCACCTCCCCACCACTCTGAGTACTCACCAGGCGGCCAAATTGCCACCCAGGAACACCGTACCTCTTTTGTCTTCTATTTCGAAAATTTATCAGGCCAAGGGGGTAGCAACTGCCTGTAACGACAGCGAGATTTGGGGATATACCACCACAGACGCGCTGCAGGTGGTTGAGAATAACTTCTTGAAAAGCCTGCTGGGCGTGCCAAAAAGCCTATCAAATTTGGGAGTCCAAGAGGAATTGGGGGTTCCATTCTTATGTGATACACTAGCACTGTGTCCCCTGGTGTTTTGGCTTAAGTGTTGGTTAAACAAGGAACTAGAGCTCACCCAGCAGATTATAACTGATTGTATGAGCCTCGACCATATGTCTCGAATCCCATGGTTGAAATATATCGGTGGTTGTTTTGCTGAGCTGGGCCATCCTGATCTTTTTTTAAAACCTTCTATTATAGTGAAAAAGGATGTGGAACTGGTTAAGAAAGCTTTCATTTTGCACCAGGAAGCTTGAAAGAGATGAGATAAAACTACGAAAACCCAGTGTTCGCAAATTTCTGGCCCTTAAAACCAATCCATCAACTGAGCCATATCTCTTGGGAACACTGACTACTTACAAACGTTTTTTATTGTCCAGGTTCCGCTTTGATCTCTTTCATTTGTTACTTGCTGTTCCAAAAGGGTGCAGCAGAGGACAGGTGTTAGCACCCTGTGGTTGCGACCATGTATCCCCTCAGGACTTGTTACACTTTATGTTCCTCTGCAATATTTATGATATACCACGGAGACACTTTTTGCTTCCCCTTTTAAAGAGGCTGAATTTTAACCAGGCATGTCCAGCTCTTTTGTATTTGCAGATGCGAAAACCACACTGCATTTTTTTATTGTGGGATATTTGAAATCAGTGGTGAGAACAAGGGCTTGTCTTGAATTTTAGCCATTTTAGAGGGTGAAGGTATCCCTTGTTTCAGATTATGGACTATGTGTTCTGTACTGTACAGTATTTATTGATATGAATTGTAAATTTCTCTTTTTTAATTAAACGTAATCATCCGTTTTTATCTACTATTATAAATTGCAAATTCTCTAAGCAAAAGTTTTAACGAGTTGCTGATGTGTTGTAACTTTTATGGTTTTTACTGAAAACCGAATAAAGTTGTTTTTTGATTTGATTTGCTTTGACTAGACTCTCAAAAGGGTAAGTTATATCAATATAACACATAGGTTCCCTCTTTACATCCAGAGTGTGAAGGGATGTTTTCGCCACTGGCTTTGGATCAAAACGGGCAGCTCAATGGTTTGGTTCATATAAAAGGTGACACGATTTTGAGTAGAAACTTGAAGAACTACCCTTTCCTTGTCAGCTTCAATGGATGGTTCTTGTACCGTAAGGACCTGAAGCTCACCAATACAGGGGAGTTGATTGTGATTACGAAGGCCAACTTCCAAGACAAGATCTGTAGGTGACATGAGTGTAGTAGCTCAAAAGGAGGACCCATGAGTCATGTAAGGACTACATCCAAATATATTCATGTTCCAAACAGGTGCGGTAGTGTATTTTGAGGTCTTAATCTCTTAAAACGCCCTATGAAGGGCTTAATGACTGGGATAAATAGAGATGAATGTTGTCTATTAAATAGGTATTCTGCAACTCTGGTTAAATGCAAGTGTATGGAGGTGTAGGCAAGGCCTACCTCATACAGGTGCAGCAGGTAGTAGACAATCTCTTGCGCATAAGCCTTGAAATTTTTAACTGTTTTGAGAGATACTCGTGCATGAATCTTTTCTACTTTGCTGCATAGCATGTGCAATTAGTGGGCTTACGCGCCTCTCTCAAGATTACCATGCATTCCTCGGGAAGTCTGAAGTAGCCAAATTCTAAGAACTCGGGTGTCAGCTGTCTGGGATCAGAATGTCTGAGCTGGCAATGATGCTGAGTGAGAAGGTTCAGCCTGATCAGAGGCCTCTCCTGGGGATGTATTGACATCTCTAGGAGGACCTAAAAAAGCCCAGATGTAATTATGTAGAATCAGTGCAATGCACAACTTGGGTGATGAACACTAGTGAAAGCATTGGATTATCCATACTCTCCACTTCAGCAATACCGGTCTTTGATAATCTATCCTTATCCCCAACAAATGATAGATTAATTTATTCTAAACTGCTACAGTTGGGCATTGCTATTGTTGGGCAATTGTTTCAAGGTGGCTTCTTTCTCACACTGGAGCAGTTTCAGGCATTGGATGAGATCAATGAGATGGATCTTTTTGCCTGCCTTAGACTGCACCATGCTGCCTCGACACAATAGAATGACTTCCCTCAGGAGCCGCGGGAGTTTACCCCCTCACACAAATGTATCTGTTCATGGGTTCCGGGGGCTCAGTTTCAAGCTTGTATAAGATGACTGAGGGCTTACTTCCTGCTACCACAAATGCAACCAGAAAACAATCAGAGGTCAACTTGAGGATGCCCCTTTCTAATAAAATATGGAGTTGTGGTTGTGAACAGATAAAATATGTTTGCATTAACCAAAGGAGTAGACTACGCCATTTTAATTTTATTAATTGTATGCATTGCATCGCACACCAATTACACCAGACAGACCCATCTCAGACTTCTAAGTGTGCCTGCTGCTCCACTGACCCTTCTGATGTTATACACTTCTCTGCTCCATGTCCAACACCCCCTACTGAGCAGAGAGGTATGACTCATGATCTGCATGAGAGCTGCTGCCCAATCTCCAACAACAACATACTGAGATGCTCCTTGGTTTGGTGAGTGATGTTATGCAAAGGTTGACTCAGCTTGAAAATGTGTCTTAGTTTATTATTTCCATGTCTTCCTTAATGTCATTATTCTTTTCAATTCCAGGTCAACGTCTATTCATATGTGTCTTCTTTTTTCTGCTTCTACCTATTGTTTGAATTATAAGATACCAATGTAACTCAATAAGCAGCTAAGAAAGTCTTTCGGAGGACTGAATACCGAAGTAGATTTGCCCAGTTTGGTGCTACTAGCATGAGGGCCATGGTCACTTGCCTCTTTTATCTCACCAGGTAAGGGATGGGGGAAGAGGCGGAAAAGCGTATTTCTGACCACTTCTCCCATAGAGCATTGCTCCGTGAACTGTGGGTGTGAATGAAGGCAATGTTTTAGCATGTTGCATTTGCAGGAATGGCAAACAGGTCTATATGTGGAGTCCCATCCTTCTGAAAGTACTTGGGTAGGACCTTCTGGAGAAGTACCTACTTATAGAATTGTTGAGATGTCCTTCTGAGCAGGTCCGCAGAGCCCTTCTCCGTTTTCAGCAAAAGCTCTGCCACCAGGGGAGGTTTTTGCAGATTGCCCAGTGCCAATTTTTCTGAGCCAGTGCAGAAAACGGGGGGAGTGGGTGCCCTCTTGCTACTGGATGTAGTACATTGCTGTCAGGTTGTTCATCTTCATTAGTACCGATTTCCCTGAATAAGCTTGAGAAGTGCTTAGAGGGCTACTCTGATGACTAGCAACTCCCAAGTAGTTTGTGTGGCACCCATTGTGCTAAGAAGTCTAGGTGCCTTGGGCAGTCATCTTGTGGAGGTGAACTCTGTACCCCAGGAGTGACATATCGGTGGTGAAGGTCACCTGCTGAAGAGGGTCTATAAATTGGCTGCCAAGCAACAAGTTGCTGCTGTTCTACGGAAGCAGAGAGTGTTTAGCAGTGACCATTGCCAACACTAGATCACCCAAGTGCCCTTCCACTTGTGTCTACTAGCTTGAGAAGCGCTCTTATAGCTGGTACATGTGTAACCTGGCATGTGGTACAATCCCTGTGCATGAAACCACCATCCCCAATAGTTTAATCAGTTTGAGCAGTAATGAGACTCTGTCTGAAAGAGAGGTAGCAGCTGTTGCAATGCCATCGCCCTCTTTTCATTGGGATATGCTTTGTCTGTTACCGCCTTTAGAACTGAGCCTAGGAAGTGCTAGACATGTTGCGGTTGGAGGTGTGACTTTTTGTAAGATTACGAAACCTAGGTTGCAGATCAAGATCACCCCTGTTTTAGTGTGTACTAGGCATTGACATTTTGCTGCTGCTCTTGATCATTCAATTCTCTAAGTATGGAAAGACGGATGGTGTTTCTACACAGGGGTGCTCTTCCTACTGGTAGGCACTTTGAAAAACACTTGTATAGCTGTAGTGTCACCTTGACCTGGTAGGTTCATCCATGTACCATGAACACAAGGTGTTGGTGATGCGCTTGGTGGATCAGTATGTGAAAGAAAGCATCTTTGAGATCCAGCGCTGACATGAAGTCACCTTGGCGTCACATTGGCACAGCAGCGTTGATGACATCCTGGTAACCATGTGAGAGTGTTTAAAGGAATTAACCTTCTCAATAGCTGGAGGTCGAGTATCAGCCAGAGTGAGATTTTGTTTATGGGGAATATAAAGTACACACCTGTCTTACATTGGTGTGCGTGTCCAGGTTTGATGGCTCCCTTTGGGAAGAGTGCTTGAACCTATTCCTCCAAAAGGTCAAGGTGGTCTGGACTTACAATGTGCTGGGATGTTGGGAGAAACTTGGTGGAGTTTGAGGCAATATCTTCCACACAATGGAGAGGACCCACTGATATGAAGTGATATCTTTCCACTTAGTGACGAAAAGCCTCAATCTTCCCGCAACAAGTGTGATGTGATCAGTGGGAAGAGATGGGGAGTCACTGCTGGTAACAGAGATGCCCCTTGCAGAGCCACCTCTGTCCTTCCCACATCAATTTCCCATCTAGGATCCCTTTGGATGATCTTAAGTTGCTCGGGGTTCTGAAAGTAATGCAGATGCGGTGGGTATGGGGGTCTCTATCCTGATCCCACTGATTTTGCACCATGCTTACTTTGCTGCCTACAAAAGGCAGATCAGGGATTGGGGGACTGTATGAAATTCACAGACTCAGTGATGTTCATATCCTTTTCGATTTTTTTAAAGTATTTGGTCCACCTGTTGGCCAAAAATGTGCTCTTGATAAAAAGGGCCATTTAATAGGTGCTGCAGTACCTTGGGTCTAAATCCTAACATCCTGATCCAGGCATGCCTGCGGAGCAGGAGGCTGGTAAAGAGGCCTCTTACAGCGGTATATGTTGTATCGAGGGTGGATTTAATGTTGGCAGTGCTGATGGTTAAACCCTCAGCAACAACTTCTGTGCTTGTTTACAGTGGGCTTCTGATAGATGCTGTACCAGTACCTCGATTTCTGCCCAGGGTTACCGGTCGTACCTAGAGAGGAGACACATTGAGTTTGCAATGTGGCAAATGGGAGGCTGCTCCAAGCACTAATCTCATCCCAGCTACCTTAATGTGCTTGGATACCTTATCAGATGGAGGGACGTCTCCTCTAGCCTGTGCAGAGGGCCTTTTACAAGTGTTGTGGACAAACAGGGAGTTGGGGCAACCTGCCCACATATATAAGCCAAATAGTCAGGGGTTGGCTTATACTATTTTTCCACTCTAAGAGTGACCACCCTGACCTTTATCGGCTCTTCGAAGTTGTTGATGACTGACCTAACCATTTGCTTCAACATGGGACAGTAAAGTACCTTGCATTCTTTGTTGAATAAGGTCTCGACCGAGAATTGATCTTCATCTTGCACTGTATGCCTTTTCACATGATGGTGCTGTGCAGCACACTGTAGTTATGTACGATTTGCTGTTGTGTCATCAGGTGATGATGGGTTAGTAGGGTACAAAATTGAGGTCTAGGTCGTCTTGGGGGTCTCCCAGGGATCTACCACACAGTCCTTCTATGGATAATCTTCCTCCTGGTGCCTGAAGGGCTTGTAATAGGTGTAACCCGGGGAGTATGGTTAGTGGTTGAGATGAGTGTGGGGTGGGGTGGGGTGGAAGCAGCAGTGGTGGAGGTGCAGTGGGTAAGGCTGGGAATGCTGTTGGACTACTGGCCAAGACTATAACTCTTTTGGGGTTGGAAGCCTTCTGGGATCGAGGATTAGCCGTAGGTTTGGTAAGAATCTTGCCAATATCAGGGTGGAAAAATAGCTTTTTGTTTCACATCCAGGGCCTCCAAATTCCTGGGAGCACTCCCTCCAAGGGGTCTATGTCTAAAACAGTGCGCTTTTTAAGGTCCAGCTTCAGAACCAAGGATGTCTTTGGGGCTGGTTTCAATACTGGAGTTGACTTTGGCCTCGATTTCCACTCAGAATGCAGCTTTTTGAAGCCTCAGTGATGAGGAGGCATTGAAGCATAACAAGGTTCAGTGCTCTTATGTGGTGTTGTCATTGGCGTAGGCCACATGTATCAAAATTGGAAATTGTGATTACCTAATTGCGATTTTCTAGGAATCACAAATAGGTCATCACAATTTCCAATGTATGAAACTACAAGAGTTTCATATACTGATTCCATGGTGGTCGGAAATTGACCTACCTCATTTATATTAATGAGGTAGTTCGCGATTTGCGACCCTCTAGGAATCACTAAACTCACAGGGATGGTGGCCTACTGGGGTCAGCAGACCACTATGTCCGTGATTGCTTTCAAATAAGGCAATCTTTTTTCTTTAAATGCAGCTCATTTTCCTTAAATGAAAACAAGTTGCGTTTAAAAAAAAAGAAAACTTAAAAAAAAAAAAATTAAGAGCAGACAGTGGTCCATGGAACCACTGCCTGCTCTTAAAAAGCGTTCTTACAACCATTCCCAAAGGGCAAGGGGTCCGTGGGGACCCCTTCCCATTTACAAATGGGTTACCACCTACTTGAAGTAGGTGGTAAAATGTGAATGTTTTGCGACCGTATTCACGGTCATAAAACATTCATACATACCATTAGGATTCGCTATTTGGAAGGGACGCCCTAAACACGCCCCTTCCAAATACTGAATCGCAAACCCATTTCGCGATTCGGTAATAGGTTACCAAATTGCAAAATGGGTTTTGATACATGTAAAAAGCCTTTTTCGCATTTGCGAATGGGCCGATTCTGCAAATCGGCCCGTTTGCACATGCAAATTTTGTTGATGCATGTGGCTCTACGTCTCTCGAGATTGGGGCAGCCCAGTCAGAATAACCAAACCCAAAGGTTTTTGCCATGCTGTTTCCAGCTGGACTCAGGGCTCAAAGCCTAACTCATACCAAAAGAATATAAAAGGCCAACACTAGATGGCAGGAGTATACACGGGATGTGTATCTACAGCCTCAAATATGAACGCACACACACCCGCAAACACATAAAAACAAACACAATCCCCTCCAAGCAATCTACCAATCGTGCTTACAATACAAAGGCACTCCTCAATTTGTCACCACCTCTTGGGGATGCCTGTTGTCCATTGATCACTCATCTGTTGAACTCACTTACTCTGCTCTCATTAATATCTGATTCTCTACAGGTTAGAAACAAATGAAGAGTTTAGGTTTCTAAAGGACACATTTTTGCGCTACAGCTAGTCTTTGGTGCTAAGCTAATTAAATCATTAAGGCACATCAAACCATTACTGCATTCTAACAAGCTGTGAAAGAGAAGAGTGTAAAATATAACAAGCACTGAGAAAGCCAATCGGTCTTGTCTATGCAAAAGCTAATGGCTTTGTCAATGTGTTTAACCTCTTCGGTGCCCATGACGAGCTGGACTCGTCATGGGCCGCGGTTGCGCTGTGCCCATGACGAGTCCAGCTCGTCATAAACCCCGCCCGCTAATGTAACGGCCGGCACAGGGCGGGGAAAGGGGCGGGCACTGAAGGGGTTAAGCCATGTTGTACACCATTGTGGCTGCTCCTCAACCTGGCTAAATGTTAGTGGCACAGAAGAGAGTGGAGTTAAGGGTCGCAGAAGGGAGAGGCATAGAGTAGAGTACAGTGTCAATTCAATAAGTCTTTATTTCGATTTTTTTCAATCTAAAAGACATTTCCTTACATAAAAACCTCATTATAAATAAATACCATGATAAAATCACAATAAAAAACCAGCAGTAAAAAATACAGGATTTAAAACCTACAACATAAGTGGGAATAAAAAGGCCGAGATATAGTTTCAGGACCATCAGGGCAAATCAATTGAGGCGCCGACCACTAAATCCTGTTTTACCCTCAAGAACCACGCCCAGCCCAAAAATGTTGATACAGCGATAACAATTGGTTCACTTGTATCTGTCTTAAGAAGCCTCAGGGCCTCAGACCCAACCCTTGTTTTTAAGTTACGACCAAATTGGTTTGAGCCATTTGGCCCTGGGAGCTGCATAAGCAGGGCATTCAAAAAATATATGAGCGATCAACTCTCTACGTTCTGGGCATCTACGGCAGCAATCAGACATTAGGCCTTTCCAATTTTTTACAAACAATCTGGTTGGGAGGGAGCCAACCCTTAGCTGATGGTAAAGCTTTCTACCGCTGGGCTTAGTTACTGTGTCCCAATAGTCTTCCAGGGCTGGGAAGAGTTTTAAATCCAGGAACAATCCAGACAAAGATGTAGACGAAATCTGGCAAAAAAGTTTCTGGTAAACCATTTCCCAATAGATGTTTTTGTAGACTTTTTTTGGGGGAAATAGGTTGTTCGCAGGATCCAGCCACAGTTTACCCATGCCCATTGAATCAAGCATGAGTTTGAGGTTTCTGAACCAGGGAATGTTACCCGAACCCAGGATAGATCTTACATCCATGGTGGCCTTGGCATAGGCCGCTAGTTCGGGAGTGGTCCATAGCCTCCTCCACAAAGCCACTGGTTTGAAATGGGCAAGGTCGTCAATTGCATGGCAGCCCAGATCCATTAATAAAGGTAACGTAGGGCTAGAACAGGGAAGGCCTGTTAATTTCCTTAAAAATGTGTTCTGTATTTTTACCAGTGCAGGCAGGTCCGCAAAACCCCATAGATCCGCGCCATACAGGATCGCAGAACCTATCTTGGCGTTAAAAATCTTCATAGCTGGGCCTAGCCTCTTAATCTCAGACTTCCTCTGTTCACTAATCAAACACCCCGTGAGTTGGGCGAACTTAAGCGATAACGCTTCAATCTGGGGCTTCCAACTCATTTTGCTCTCCAACACAATCCCCAAGTCATTTTGTTTGTTTGTTCTAGCTTGTTATTGTTCATTGTGATTTGACCGACTGCAGGTCTGCTTTTAGTAAATACCAAAAACTTGGTATTCAAGATGTTTACCTGCAGATCATAATCAAGACAGAATTTCTCGAATATGGTCAAAGCCGCTTGTAGGCCAACCTGGGTCTGCGATAGTAAAAGGGTGTCGTCCGCGAACATTAATAGCGGAAACTTTTGGCCACCCAAAGAGGGGGCATCTGTCGGATGGGCTGTGTAATATTGAACCACCCCATTTATGAATAACAAGAATAGGGTTGGGGCTAGCACACAGCCCTGTCTAACACCCCTGGACACAGCAAATCTTCGAGTAACCTGCCCTTGCATGCCCCAGCGAACCTGTGCAAAATTTGCTTCATGTAATTTAATAACCATATTCAGAAGCTCCGGGGGCATCCCTAGTGCCCTTAACACCCCCCACAACTTTACCCTAGGGACTAAATCAAACGCTGATTTTAAGTCAACGAAGGCGGCGTAAATAGATCCTCCGCCTAGGCTGACAACTTTCCAATACAGCCGTTGGAATCGAAGGACCTGCTCTATGGTGCTGGTACTAGACCTAAACCCTGCCTGTAGGGGTGAAATAATATCCTCCGTGTCGATCCAGCTCTGGATGCGCATCAAAACCATCCTAGCGATGATTTTTTGTACAGCATCTATCAGGCTGATCGGGCGATAATTCTCAGGACTAGAGCGGTCACCTTTCTTGTATATCGGGAGAATCTCAGCACCACGCCAGGACTCTGGGATTATAGCCCCTTTTGCCATCGCATTGGCCAGGTAAACTATGTATGGGATCCAATTTTCTTTATCATGTTTAAAGAGATCGGCTGGGACACAGTCGATACCCGGTGCCTTGCCACTAGGGATCATTTTTAATGCCATCTCAACATCATTGCTCACAAATGTCAAATATTTAGCGAATACCTCGGGGACTTGGGTGGGGGTAGCATTTACATCAATCAAAATATCCCCAGAGAACTGAGATCCAAAATGTTCAACCCAAGCTTCTCTTGGAACATGGTTTGCGGGAATCTGTGAGACTATACCATTTCCCCATTTAACTATATGCCAAAACTCAGTCAAATTTCTTTGTTTACTGGCTACTAACAGGTCCTGCCAATGTCGAGTGTCCCAATCGAGTTTGGCCTTTTTTTTTACTTTATAGTAATTTAGCCTTGCTATCCTGATATTTAAAGTTATTTTAGTTTTGATGGCTAGGGACAATCTGCTATAGGATTCCCTACACGACTTGTTATACCATGATTTACACAATGGGTTGCTGGATATCTTCTTTGGTTTGACGGGTCTAGAAAAATACAGTCTATGGTCTCTAAATAATTCATCGTGGAGGTTGGTTATGTCTCTATTTATGTCTTCCTGAGTTTGGAATGATTGCAGAACCCCAGAGTCCTAACTAACCTAGTGGAGACCTCATCCAAGACCACAGTGTCGGTGACAATCTTGGCCCAACGTACCCTGCGTAGATTATTGGTAAGCAGGGCTTCTGCGGTAACAACCTTGGCTACAGGCTCAAGCTTCCCGCCATTTTTTAGCAGAAGTCCCAATATAAGAGGATTGTGGTCACTCTCTGGGCGATCCATAATCACCATGTCATTTAGTATAGACCAATATTGAATTTTTATAAGGGCATAATCTATTCTGCTTTTGGAGCGGCCATTGTCAAAGGTGACCCTACCCATTTTATCTGAAACTGACCGCCCGTTTGCAGCCCTAAAGCCACGTTCAAGGCAAAGACCCATCCACTGCAGGACCGATTCTGTCCATCTCTTGACGGGTGTGAGGTCTAGCTGTGGTATATTCCACACTGCATCCTCCTCTGCCGTAAAAAATTCCCCATCTGAATTTAGAGGCTCGAACGAGCAATTTAAATCGCCAACAATAATTATGTTGCTGTCTGATCTAAAAGAATCCAGAAAAGAGTCCAGTATTGGGAAAGTATCGGAACCACGCTCACCAGGCTTAGCTCTATTATACACATTAATTATATAGAGCTCAAAACCATCAGAACCGTCTGCCTGAGACAGCTTGAGGGCTAAGATATCTGGGCATCCTACATATAGTTCCTTAATTTGGAGATTCAAAGATTGTTTAATCCAGATGGTTAGACCTCCTGATGGTCTGCCCTTTGTTCCCACAACTGCAGCTTTATAATAATTTAGGCACCCCATGTGATGTACTGGTTCTGCTGCCCAGGTCTCCTGGAATACCATGATATCGTGTGTATCCACCAGGTCGATCCACTCAGCAGTGGTGGTTTTGCTCTTTAACCTGCGATATTCCAGGATACCAGAGTATGCAGATGGGTGCCTTCATTAAAGTTAGTAAAAGGGGGACGCAATGCCGGTTTAGGAACGTTTGGGCCAATTTGGTTTTGATTTCGGCGTCCCGAGAGGCTAGTAGCCACGGTCATACATTCTCCACAATGATTCTCCACAAACTGGACCGTTTCTCCCATCGCAGGAGGCAATGGGGGCGGGTCGGAAAAAGTTTGAGCTATAAAATCCACAATAGGGACAGCAGGAGGAGTATAAATCTTTCTTTGGGGTGATGGTGAGTACAAAATGGGCACTAGGGAAACCGCGCAGTTGGCTCTCAAATTTACCCAGTTTGAACTTATGCTATTATTGTTTGGTGGTACTACTTGAGCCACTGACTCTTTATCCTTGTTCCAGCCCGCAATGCCATTCCTTTCACTGGCACCCAGTCAGTCGACCCCTTCTAAACCACTGAACAACTCGGTGCAGTTTACCCAAGGAGGGGTGGGGGCCTGGAAGGGAGCAGAGCGTTGAAGTCTAGGTGCTATGTCCCACCCATTTTGTGTAACAGAAAAGTGGCTATGATGAAAACTTGGGAAAAAATAGTTCAGGCTTAAGGCTTGAATTCCCACTTTAACCCGTGATTCCCAATCGTAACAGATGTGCCTGACCACTCTGGGGTCCCTGAAATTTACAATTATGCAGTCGCCTTTTAGGTCCTTGTGTCTCCCACCCAGCCAGCCCACCCTTCTCACAAGCAAAATCTCTGCATTTATTTTTCCCGGGAGTGGGCGGTTTTTATTTAACCAATGGATCACCTTGTTCTTTAAATCCCCATGAGTCTCTGATTTATCTGGATATGTTTCGGGGACATTGGCCAAAATAACAGTGTAGGGCGAGGATTCCGGGGGGAGGTTAATACAGGGGAGCTTAGCACGCTGTACCTCCACCTCTGAGTTCCGATTTCCTCTAGGCAGCGGACGACCTCCGCACACTAAGGGCGCTAACTTTTCCATACCATCTCTGTCCTCACTAACAACATCCTCCTCTGTAACGCCTGTAGGGGGGATGTGTAGTGGAATGTTTATAGTGGGTTTGGAGTGTAATCGGGTGTTTAAACTAGTTGGTGCCTCTACGGATGTTCCTAATGTGGCACTCTGGGCAGCGGAGATGACAGTCCTAGGATTTTCTTGCCCAGAGGCTCGTGAGGGTCCCACTAAATTATTGAAGGACGTAGTGATTAATGCAACGGCTCTTTCTAGCTTAACCATAGAGTCGTTTACCAGTTTGACCCTCTCAATCAATGGGAGCAACATAGATCTGAGAAGTTGTTCTAAAGTTTCTAAGATACCTTTTGGGGTTTAACTTTCCATGTGGCAACGAGGTTACGACTTTTGTAATGTTGAAGGGGGGCGATAGAGCCAGTAGGTACAGATGAATAAGTCGAATTAGATTTAGGGGGTGCATTTACTGTATTAATTTTATCTAACTTAGCGCTTCTGTCCTTTTGGGCTCCCACTCCTCGCTTTCTTTTGCCAGTAGTGTGTTGAAATTTGGTAATCTTCCCAATTTTAGGGGGATGAAGCGTACCAGAATGAGACTTGGTAGGGGCACCCAAAACATTGTAATCGATAGGACTATTAGGTAGAATAGAGATACTATCTGGAGTTGAAACATGGGAGTTGCTGGTTGGTATAGCGGGTAACCCACCCACACCCGCTCCTTCCATACAGGATACTGAATTAATAGCATCGATTTGTCGGGGGTGCTCGGGGGTAACTGCAGACATAATAGCACCCAAAGAGGAGCGTTTAGACATTAATTCAAGAGACAACCGTTTTTCGGTAAGGACAATTTCTTTTTCTAGAACATTTACTGCTCTAGTGATAAACCGATCCAAGGTTCCAGATACAGAGCCCCCATGACTAGTTGGTGTAATCTTTCTGCCATTTCTAAGGCACAACGCCATGGTGGAACAAACTTAAACGTATATATATAGCACTATGGGTCGCAGACAGGTGGCAGTGCAACCAAAGCCCAACAGTACAATATCCGGATTCGACAGTGAATAATAGAAAATAGTTAATGGAGATCCAATGAAAGGGGGGGCCAGCCCAGCCACGTCTGGCTCCGGACGGCCACAGACGGCCTGCCCTTTCCCCGGGCTTAGCCCGGCGCCACCCGCGCGCGTCCCGCAACGCGGGGGGAGCCTCTCCCTTTTCTGCACCTCCGGGCGCGAGGAGAACGGGAGTTGGCCGCTAGGCAGCCTGGGAGCTGTAGTCTCCCCCTGCTAAGTCCGCGTGTTGGTGTAGAGCGGCGGCATGGGAGGCACACAGCGTCGGGACCCCAGGAGCGGCGAGTAGCTGTCGGGTAACTCTGGGGCAGGCGACAGGTCCACAAGTCAGGGCACGGCAGCACTAGGAAATAACAACCGCTCCACCAAGGGAGCCTCTCCCTTTTCTGAGCCTCCGGGCGCGAGGAGAACAGGAGTTGGCCGCTAGGCAGCCTGGGAGCTGTAGTCTCCCCCTACTAAGTCAGCGTGTTGGTGTAGAGCGGCGGCATGGGAGGCACACAGCGTCGGGACCCCAAGAGCGGCGAGTAGCTGTCAGGTAACTCGGGCAGGCGACAGGTCCACAAGTCAGGGCACGGCAGCACTAGGAAATAACAACCGCTCCTCCAAGGGAGCCTCTCCCTTTTCTGCGCCTCCGGGCGCGAGGAGAACGGGAGTTGGCCGCTAGGCAGCCTGGGAGCTGTAGTCTCCCCCTGCTAAGTCCGCGTGTTGGTGTAGAGCAGCGGCATGGGAGGCACACAGCATCGGGACCCCAGGAGCGGCGAGTAGCTGTCAGGTAACTCTGGGGCAGGCGACAGGTCCACAAGTCAGGGCACGGCAGCACTAGGAAATAACAACCGTCATATAGTGAAGTGGGGTGCAGCAGGGTAAAGTGGCATAGAATTGAGTATAGTGTAATATAGTGGAGTGGTGTAGCGTGGTAAAGATTGGAGTAGAGTGTGATTAGAGGAATATAGAGGATTTTGTGTTGTAGAGTGGAGTGGCTTAGAGTGGTGT
Organism: Triturus cristatus; assembly: GCF_964204655.1. NCBI lineage: Eukaryota > Metazoa > Chordata > Amphibia > Caudata > Salamandridae > Triturus > Triturus cristatus. Next base: position 529,626,208 of record NC_140592.1, read on the forward strand.
AGAGTGGCATGGAGTGGAGTAAAGTAAAGTCACAGAGTGAGTGGAGTGTTGTGGAGTAAAGTAGAGTTGAAGTGGGGTGTTGTGAAGTGGACTACAGTGGAGTGGCATGTTGTAGGGTGGAGTGTTGAAACGTTGAGTGTCGTAGATGTAAAGTGGAGTGTCATACATTGGAGTAGTTGCTGACAAGAGGGGTGTTGTAGAGTGAAGTACAGTGTTGTAGAGTGGAGGGTTGTATGGTGGAGTGTTGTAGAGTGGAGTGGTGGGCAGTAGAGTGGCGTAGAGTGGATTATAGTGTTGTAGAGTGTCAGAGTGAACTGGTGCAGAGTGGCGTAGAGTGGAGTAAAGTGTCATAGAATAACTTGCCGTGGCGTGGAGTGGCATAGAGTGGAGTGGTGTAGAGTGTTATAGAGTGGAGTGACGTGGAGTGTCATTGAGTGGAGTGGAGTATCATGGAGTTGAGTATCATAGTGTGGAGTAGAATGTTGTAGAGCAGAGTGGAGTGTCAAGCAGTGGAATGTAATAGAGTGATGTGGACTGTCAGAGGGTGGAGTGGCATAGAGTGGAGTGGCATAGAGTGGAATGTGGTAGCGTGTGGCGGCGTGGAGTGGCATAGAGTGGCGAAGAGTGCCAAAGAGTAGAGTGGGGTAGAGTGGAGTGTCATAGAGTGTCGCAGAGCGGAGTGGCATCTCATGGAGTGAAGAAGAGTATCATACAGTGGAGTAAAATGGCGTGGCATACTGTGAATTGGCCTACAGTGGAGTAGAGTGTTGTAGAGTGGAGTTGCCTTGACTGGGGTAGAGTAGAGTAGAGTGGAGTAGGATAGAGTGGCATAGAGTGGAGTGTTGTAGGGTTTAGTAAAGTAGGGTGACAGAGTGGAGTCTCGTAGAGTGGAGCAGCTTAGTGTGCAGTAGAGTGGGGTCTCGTAGAGTGGAGTGGCATAGAGTGGTCTGGCGTAGAATGGAGTAGAGTGGATTGGAGTAATTAAAATCAGAGTGGAGTAGAGTGGAGTGACATAGAGAGGAGTAAAGTGGCATGGACTGGAGTAAAGTGAAATGGTGTAGAGTGGAGTGGGGTGTCATAGAATGGCGTGCCATAGAGTGGAGTGGCCTAAAGTGGAGTAGAGCACCATGGAGTGTCATAGAGTCATGTGGCATAGAGTGGAATAGAGTGGAGTGTCAGAGTGGAGTAAAGTGTCGTAGAGTGGAGTGTTGTAAAGTGGAGTGGCACAGAGTGGAGTGGCATAGAGCAGAGTAAAGTGGCATAGAGTGGCATTGTGTGGAGTGGAGTGATTCATCATGATATGTGATGGCTTGAAGCTGTAGCTGTGTGAGTGTGTTGATGAAACCCAAATCCTCCCAAAGCCGTCTGGAACTAAACACGCCGGCAAAATAAAACCAGCCCAGCTGCCACTGACCAATGGAGACCAATGAAGTAAGAGTGACAAAGACAGCAACCAATGGTATGTAATGGATGGGCTCTAAGGCCTTTTTAGGTTTGTGTAAGATACAACACATCTCGAAGAGATAGTGCATGCATGCTGCCTCACGCAAGACCTTAAAATTATGCCCACAATCATGGACAAACTGCGATTTGTGCTTATATCTCTCATTGGAATAATACAGATGTCTTCAAGTTGTGGGACATCCCCCCTGGAGCTCTGTGGATGGTTTTCTAGGGGGCGCAAATGCCTCTGCTTAATATGTATAACATAAGATTGCCTGGTAGCGTGTTCTTGTTTATTTGACACGTTTCCAGTCTGTCTTTATTTACACATGCAGCCTTTGAAGTGCATTAAAAAGCATTGGAACTGTGACTCACAGTGCCATGAGGTGAGGGGATGGGGGTCGGTGAGTGTGGTGACAGGATCAAGAAATGTAATGTAATTTTGCATAAAATAACGTGTTAGCAAATACCATCAATGCCGATGTCTGTGTACGTGAAACTTAATAGATACATAATTTAACCCTAGTTGGTGCATTGGGGAATATTGACCTTTGTATATTTAGTGCTACGAGGTCCCAGCACAGAAAGCACTGTGAATATGTAACTTATTATTTTAAAATAGTATAACACACAATCTAAGCTAGGCTGCTGCAAAGTGACGCAGTATTTGAGATAAAACAAGGAATTACAAAATTAGGGGCCAGATGTATGACCATTGGCAATTGCAACTCGCAAATTGCGAGTCGCAATTTGTGAGTCGCAATTGCCAATTTACAACAGTGTCTGAGACACTGTTTGCAATTCCCAATGCTCGCAAATTGCATGCCTCATGTATATTAATAAGGGTGTTGCAATTTGCGACCCCGTTGGGAATGGCTGGCAGTCCCAGGGATGGTGGCCTGCTGGGGTCAGCAGACCTCCATGTCTGGGACTGCGTTTAAATAAAGTCGTTTTTTTTTAAACGTAGCCCGTTTTCCTTGCATGTAAAACAAGCATTTGCAATGCAATAGGTCTCGCATTTACGCAAGTTTAAGCTATTGGCAGTGTAAATGACAATGCCTTTTATTTATGTTTCAAAAACCAAAACATAAATAACAGACATTGGCATTTACAATGCCTATAGCTCAAATTCGCGTAAATGCGAGACCTGTTGAATTGCAAAGGCTTGCTTTTTAGGGATGGGAGCGTTTAAGGGGGAGCACTTGAATTCTCCTGGTTTTAAACTGAAACAACGTAAGCCATAGTTTGAAAGCGCGCATACGGCATGCTGAATGTGTAAAAATCGTTAAGTCAACCATTGAGGAAAGAGAACTGAGGTTGCACAACTTTGTAACAACTTTGGTGAGGGGACAGAATCGAGTGATAGAGTAGGTAAGGGCTTCATCGAGGCCCAGGGAGAGCAAAGGCAGTGTCGACTAAGGCATCGGGTGCCTGGGAGAGCTGAGCAGGGACAGAGAGAGAGTAGGCAAACATGGGTCCGAGTGTGAGAGCCGGGTTTGGTTAAGGCAGCTACTTCATAGCCCACAGGCCCCCAAAAATCCAGAGGGGCTTCTCCCAGCCTGCAACAGAACCATGATCCCGGAGAGGAGCTAGATGCGAGCGTGGGGCTCCAAAAAGGGAAGACGGCGGAAAACCAAGTCCCTCCTGCCTGCTCTCCACCTTCCTTATGACTGGAGTGGGGAGGACTTGAAAATGCTTTCTTCATCCTCCTCCTCCTCCCCCCTCGTCCCTCTGAACTTTTTTTTTCAAATCCAAAAAGCCTTTTTTCACCACTTCCGTGGGGAATGAAATATCACTAGGAAGCCTGCAGGGCTGAGTCCTGGCAAGGGAGAGACAGTCAGGAGGACAGAGAGGGGCGGGGGAGTAGAAAGAGGGGAGGGGAGGTAGCCCTCCATTCGATCCCCTTACCATGGTCCAGTCCTGAAGACAAGTGGGCCGGGGGCTCCTCTGCAGGGCTCTGTGGAGACTTTTGTGTCTCTACCTCCCTGCCAGGAACTGAGGTCTCTGAATTCGTTTCTTGGAGCCAGGCTGCCCCCACCCCCTCTGGTTAAAGAAACAAGCTGTCGCCATTGCGCAAATGCAAAAAAAAGTGCTTACCGAGCCACGGGGATTGCCTCTCGATGCCGTTTGGGAGGTGGGAGGGGTGTTCTCTGTAGCCTGGCAAGCATAGGGGCGCTGTATTAAATAAATAAATAAAGGATACCCCGATCGCTGCTTGATGCTGTTTGGGAGGAGTGTTCTCTGTAGGTAAGCATAACGGCGGCGTATTAAATAAATTAATAAAGGATACAACGATCACTGCTTGATGCTGTTTGGGTGGTGGGAGGGGTGTTCTCTGTAGGCAGGCATATGGGGACAAAAAAGAGTGCTAACCGAATTATTGAAGGAGACAGTATACCGCCGCAAGTAAACAATCCAGTCCTGATGGGCGGTCCCAAAAGGAGACAGGGCGGTGACAAGGAGGGACTAAGAAGCCTAATTTTTAATCGGAAGCCAGCATTTATCATGGACGATGACACCAGCCAAAGAAAAATATGGTTGGGCGTCCACACCACTTCTAAAAAATACCCTAATACAGCGTGCCTCGCAAAGCGAGTAGCGCATGCGCTGCAACGCAAGACGAGACCTTAAAAAAAAAAAGGAACCGTTTTTGTTTCATTTTTTAAGGGCAGGTAGTGGTCCCTTGGACCACTGCCTGCTCTGAACAAATGCTTGCGCGCCCATTCAGAAAGGGGAAGGGGTCCCCTGGGGACCCTTCCCGTTTGCAAATGGTTTACCACCCTCTTGAAGAGGGTGGTAAACTGTGAGTGTTTTCAGTTGCAAAACATTCTTACATAGGGTTCAGACTCGCTATTAGGAAAGGACACCTGCGGAACACCTCTTCCTAATAGCGAGTCGCTAGCCCTATTTTGTGAGTCGCTATTTAATTAGTGACTCGCAAAATAGGGTTAGTACATAAGCCATAGGTTTTTTGCATGCGCAAACAGGTCTACAACCCATTTGCGCATGCAAAAATCCATCGTATATCTTGCCCATAGTTTTCAGCAATAAGAAATCAGACTGCACCTAGGGCAACATTTTTATATCTCCATTTTTCCAGAACTAAACTGATTTAATGTTAAATTACCTCTCACAAAGAATAAATCACCATGAAACTGTAAGCAGGGCTACTGGGATTAAGCAGCAGGAGAAGATCAAATTATGTGGAAGGGTTCACTAAATTATGCAGCAACTAAAGGTAAAATATGTGGTGTAATGTGGCATATTTTGTGTGTAGTATTACGTCATTATTTTGCCATTTTTACTCATGGTAACAATGTAGAGTGAACTATTTCACCTCATTAGTACCAGCATAACATGCAAATACAGCAATAAGCAATGGAAAGATGACCAATCAACCTTTGCGAAGGCCTATCCACTAGTGCAGCACGTACTGCTGCCAGGTGTGCAAGTGGCCACTGATGCTCAATTATGTCTGTCTCACCATGAGAAAGTGGAATTGGGGGGGGGGGGGCATTTTTCTTTTAGCATTAGAGCCCAGGTATCCCTTGCTGGTTTATAACACAAAGAGGAAGAAAGTATTGTTGGTGCTACAGGTACAGTAGCACCACAACCCAGAGGTATGAGGAGCCAACAAAACCACAGTTATTGCTGTTTTACTATCCTTCCTTGCATTAGGACCTACTGCATTCTTGCTGTGCCAGTGTTGCTTAGGGTGTCAGAGCAATGGCCCACAGGAGGGGAAAATTGAAGCAGAGAAGACATCTTTGTTTGGCCTCAGATGGAGGGATGTGGCAAGATGGGGGTCTATGTTTTTAACAAAAGGCAGAGGAGACTGCCCTCCTTGCAGGGCAGAAGCTATCAGTAGTGAAGCAGATAAGCATCAATGGGGCCTAGGTACCCACTACATTACAATCATGACTGTCTCACTTTAAAATAGGGGCCTGGCAGCTTATTTTTCTTTCTGGCATTTCAGAAAAAGAGGTGAAACATGTGGGAGCACATTTAGTTTTTTGAGAGGGACAGAGAGCCTGTTTCAAGATTGGAGCGATAGTTAGACAAGATAGGGAAGGAATTAAATAGGCAGAGGAGATAGCCTACTACTCGGACTGCATTTGTCATTAGTGCAGCAGGTGCAAGTGCATTGGGGTTCAGGAGCGTGAAATGGCTCACAATAACCCAACTACCCCAATTATGCTGCCCCCCCCCCCCTTCGCACATGCTCCTGGTACACGTGGTGATGCTGCTCCCATAACAATGTGGGTTCTTCTTGGGATGCTCTAAGTGTCTCCTTCTTTGTAATGCGCAATTAATTAAACCACTCAAAATGGAGAAAAAAACATTTCTAGCACTAAGAAGCGCTGACTCCACCAATATTCTGCTGTTAGTAGCAGTAGCTCTGTTGCCTACTGCTGCAGCCCACCGGCCCCTGTCACACTGATTGGACTACCACGCGCCGCTTAGCAGCAAACGGCGAACCCTACAATCCAGCGCCTTGTGTACTTTCTATGAGCTAACGCGCCCTCTTAGCAGCAAACGGCGAACAACGCAATCCATCACCTTGAACACCTTCTGCGAGCCAATTTTTATCGATAGCACAATAATAACTATTTATCACGTACATAATGCAACAGAGGTACACAAATGGCGAAGGCTGATATATGAGCAACAGTAATAATGACGATAAAAATAATAACAGTGCAAGGATATTAACACTGCTAGTCCTGCTACTACGACTAATCACAATAAAACTAAAAATAATAACAATATATGAATACTGCTACTGTTGCTATTACTACTGCTATGACTAATAATACAACTAAAAATAATAACAATAAAAGAAAAGTCTGATGATGAGGAAAGAAAGGGCGAAGAACAGTAATGTATTAATTATTTTACATAGAGCTTCTGAGCACGGCCTTGGGACCTGAAGCGGCTGACGACTTTGAAACTTGGGAACCAGGATCGAGTGTCGGCGTCGACTCAACATCCTGTGATCCTGGGCAAATCACTTACTCTGTTCGTGCTTAAAAAAATGAATGTGTCTGAGAGGAGTGTAACAGGTCCCTCGCGTAAAGCGCACCAATTTAAAAATGCAAAAAAATGAACCTACTACGAACTCAGAAACACTACAATTGAACTTAATTTTGCAATATAATGTGAAACTAAGCTGTATTTATTTTATTTTCGATGCATTTTAAAATTGGGATATTTTTACACTTTGTGAATACAAATTGCACCAGTCCGTTCTATAGAAGTAAAAAAGAACCACACGTGGAGAGATGCTGTTTACACAAATAACACTGTGCATAATGCACATGCCAGCTCAGGGAAAATACTCGGGAGTGGTGCAGGGGAGGAGGCACTGCAGCTGCCGCCCTGTGCGCCGCTGCTCGCTCCCGCAGGCAAAACGCCGTAGGAGTAAACCTTTTAGAAGAGGTGGGACAAACACCCACCTTTAACCATTTGCAGGCTTTGATTCCAAAAAGACCCACGTAAAAGCCAACCCAATGCGTGGAAGGTGTCAGACCCACAGAGTAATCACAAGAAGCCTCGCAGAGCAGCGCATGCGCACTACTAGGCTCGACCTAAAAACTACGCGGAGAACGGCGTCATGGTGTAGCAGCAAAATATGCAATCTCTTATCTATCTAACTTGTCAGGAATAAAGCCAATTATTCTGCAATAATTACAAAACTTTAATGCACAAAAAGATTAAAGGAAATGAGGAGAGTCAATCCAGAATCACATCTAAGCAAATTATTTATCCAGTTTGTCTGATTGCTTGGGACAGCGCTATTCTATCACAATCTACTCTTTAGTACTTATATTGTTTTACTTTGGGCATCCCTAACACTTGAAAAATTGAACACAAATGTCCTACGATTATGGACACTAAGGCTGAGCTGAAGATATACGATCCACTTATTCAACGCGAAGGACCAAAACGAGACACGAAAAGAATACACCTGTTAAACTGACTTTCAAAAGATACATTCACAGAACGACTTTGACTCACAGAGTTGATAATCCCTTTCAGAGCTTGGAATCCTCCTTCCACAGGGAAAACTTGATCTTTCGAATCTGCAATTTTCACGAGCTGTATGCAAACAAAAACAGACAAACATGTTTAATTAATTGTTGCGATTTGACCCACCTTTCTCTCTTACCAATATATCATGATGTTGCATCTTGACAGAGCTCTGCTGCCTTTCGCTAGGTTTGTGCTATATAAATACCACATAGATATTTACACACATGCACGATGTCTACACAGACCCAAGAGTGGAAAAAGTGCCTCCACTCTGTCACAGTGAAATTCTTCGGATACGTCCTTTATATAAACGGGAGTTTTAACAATTCCCATCGGCCTCAGCAACGGAGTTACCCTCTGTGAACAACATGTAACCCAGAAATCTCTTAAAAGCATGTGGTATTTAGAAAGCACAAACCCAGCAGAAAAGCAGTGAAGCACTGTATAGGTTTCAATGCAAAGACACAATCAACGTGTGAAAGGAGAGGTGGCTGGGCAAATGTGGACAGATGCTGAATTATGTTACTGCTTTAATTCCCAACAAGATAATGTTATTTGTGGAAGTTGAACTTCAATCGTCACACAAACAATGGGACATTGGGAGTGATGGAGAAAGTAGGTGCCCATTTCAATTGACTTATTAGGTCACAAAATCTTGAAGTTACTTGCCATATATTTATTTTGTACGGTTTTGGGTGTATTTTGCACCTTAACATACCTGGTGTTTTGCAACCAACATAAATCTACTAGTGAATGATAGACTCTAAAGAAGAATTCTTTTATGTGTGTTGAATTTTAATTCCACAAGGGAGAGCTCGTCATAACATTTGATCTGGAGCTATTGGGACGCAAAAGTCTCCTTCATGGTGACGGACGAGCACCCTTGCCTTGAGTTCCCCAGCTGCATGGATATCTGAATGTCTGGCACTGATCTTTGGTCATGGGTAAGCACGGATGATGTGTTTGCACCATGACCTAGGCCTGTTTCATGGTAATGCGGCCTCGATGGACGAGAATTGGCGCTACCCTCATGTTAGTAAAGAGCTATTGCCCTTACCATGAGAGAAGTGACACGACCACTGTGGTGGCAGCAAACCCGTTTTGTGGCTAAAAGTGATCAGGCCGTTTTACCTGTAACACAGGAGTGGACCCCACTGGCCCACCATATAACGTTCTGTGACAGTATACTCATCCTTGGCCTGCATGCATTGTGTGTAGCTCCGGACAATGTGTGATACTTGCCTGTATATGGTACATACCATGGAGACCTGAGGTTTCCATCTTGGAAACACCGTGCCTGGAGATACTAGGAGAGGTGTGGATGCAAACCCCAGACAAGAGAGGTGTACTACTGACATTCCCGAGGGCTGGAGTGAGAACATACACTGAAAGAAGGGGAGCAGAGCAGCTTCTGTGGCCATCAAATGTCTCTTTGATTGCAGGAAGAGTCACTGGTCAGTGGCGCCTGGACTTTGTCAGAGAGAAGGTAGGACTGATGAGGTTGGCAATGTGGACCAGGAAATCTTGGGAGAGAGGAAGGCTTTGGACTTTGGACCTTTATGAGCATATTTATTTTAGTGCAGGCTGAAATCTTGGTGTGATCCCTGGTTACTCCCTTGGCCTGTGTTGTGGGGCAATCGGAAATGGAGCCACTCTAGCTTTGACAAGGGCCGTACAGAGGAGAGAGCACTTCAATGGAGCGGACACACATAACCTGAACATTAAAGGATCAGACAATACATTACATTTTGAATGAGACTATGAAGGAGTACATTTTATATATAAATACATATATACATATGGAACTTTATGGGAGTCCTATTCATCCATAGGTCTGTTCAGTTGTAATTCACTATTTGCTTCCAACCACCACAGTATAGAAGAGGGCAATGGGTCAAGCCACTTTTGCCAATGGCTGACTTGACTGTAAGTGATGGCATTCTGGCATTCCCCATAAATTTAGTCCCTTTCTGTGCTAGGATTGTTTGGCCAACGCACCCTATTTACATTTTTGGGTGTTTTATACATTTTGTTGATGTGCTTTCATTTTTCGAAGGTCCGACAGCTACAAACAAACTGCTCCCACCCAGGCTGCGTGCTTCTGCTTACTATTCTTAGTGTTCCACAGCAACACACAAGAGGGAAGGTGCTCTTTTGGAACACATAACAAGAATTCATTTTAGTGTTAAAACCAGAGCACAAGTCGGGGCTACATGCTGGCGGATGCAGTACACCCATTATTTTCACAGGGTGGACGCCGCTCTACCGGCAAAGAAGTTGTGCCCCATTGTTAAGTATCCAGAACACTCCCAGTGTAATTTACAAACATCGGGACACACTCAGGAGTGCCTGCACAATGTCTGCTTTTGATCCGAGCAACAACATGCAGGCGGCGAGGGGGGTCTTTCCTATTTCAGACTCCAGCTCAGCCCATAAAAAGGCAGAATTTAAGGGGCCATCAGGCTGCCTTTTGTTGGAGTGTCCTGGCTGGGAGTTATCTGGAGCCTCACACTTAGATGCAAATGCAGTGGAAGGGAAACAAAGGTACACAGCTTGTTAGCACCTCAAACTTACTAAAGAGAAGCATGGTTTTGACTTTGTTCAGTCCGTGTATAATAGAGATATGCATGCACTGTAAGAATGCCAAATGTGTTGGCCTGTCCCAGTATTTACACAAAATAACAAATTAAATACTACTATTTTTTAATTTCTTTTATAGCGCTACTCATCCCAATTCAGGGTGTCAGAGCGCTTTGCATCACACATTACATTGACAATAGATCATACGAGTTTGTAAATAAATGTACACTCACATGCCAACATTTTAGAAGAGGAAAGTGGGAGATTTTTAACAAATAATTGGATGAAAGAAAAGACAGTGAGGGTTACAAGCTGTAAGAGGTACATTTCATCTTTCATAGCACATTGTGATATATTAGAGGGATTACAATTCAACTGCAAGAAACAAATGAATCTCTGTGTTAAAACCAATAACGCACTTACCTACCTACATAAAATAAAAAAAATCTTTCATCTGCATGTTACATGATGTTTTTCGCAGGAGACACATTAACCCTCTATGCTACTTTAAGTCAAAACTTGGACTAGACAAAACACAGATCTTTCCAGCAGTTATCTTACCATTATTATAATTCCATCTGATTTACTTATTCTCGGCAGCAGGTGCCTTAAACCCATAAGATATTTTAAAATTCAGACTTTGCAACCAATTAAGCAGAACAGATTTAATGTCATGGTTCTCCTTGTAGCTAATTTCTTTGTGGCAGAGTTTATAAAAAATAAATGTAGAAGTTGAGGGCCAGATTTTGTTTCGTGGTTGCATCACTTTTCCTGAACAACAATGATGCAAAATCTATTTTTGGATTTACAGTACCACACAAAACATTTGTGTGGCTTTGTAAAAAAAAACTAACGCAAGGCAGCACATTGCCCTGCCTTGTGTAACCTTGCGTCAGCTAGGCATTACATGGGTGGTGCTTGGGCATTCCCATGTATCCACCAATGTATTTTGGCGCATAGACTTGTTAACACAGGTTTGCATCAAACTGGTGAGTCTACCTGAGGCTGGTGTAATTTCCTCTTTGCATGTATGCTGCATTCTGCAGCACACATACAGAGAGGAAATAGTATCATAGGATAGTTTATGCATGGCATTAAAAAAACCGAATGCAAGGCAACGTATTGCACTGCCTTGCATCACCGTGCATCAGGGAGGCATTACAGGAGTAGTGCATGGGTGTTCGCATACATCCACCTATGTATTTTGTGTACAAACAATATACAAAATCTTCTTAAGGCAGGTGCACTAGCTCTTTCTGGATCAGCTCTCGAGTCCCACTTCCCTGTCAAAGAATTGTGGTTATTCCCCATTTATGTGAGGCAACATTCCAGTTGGGACCCTCTAGTGAGTTCAAGTCTTAGATGATGGCTAAATGGCCTTTACGCAGTAAGGTTTCAGTCAGAGCAAGTTGCCCTGATGCCTGGCGGCTCAGTATTTAGTCTTCTCTCGCTGGTGTGAAGGTTCAGAGGGCCCGCGTCTGTGGCCCAGCGGGGAGAAGAAGTCTGGATACTACAGTAGAAGCGGCAGGCGCCCACACAATCCTCCTCCTATGCAGTAAACCTCTCTGAATCTGGCTGCAGGTCTTGGGTCCTTCTTGATTGTTGTATAGTTGAGTCATTGCTCTTCCTCTGTGAGTAATAGCATGCTTCTCCTTCACAGCTGCACGCTGCTCCAGGGTGACAGCCCACTCAGTACACCACGGTCCCCTCCTGTCAGGTGCACAAAGCCCATAGGGCTTAAAGGGATGTAGCTCCCCCCGATGTGTGTCTTAGTCAGGGCAGTTGTTGCTCGGGCTGCTGTGTGCTCGGCAGGCCAGTGTCTGGAGTCTTATCTCTACCACACACAAGTTTTTCACTGGTCTTTAAAATATCATTTACATCCCTTCGGAACTGGTTAACTAGGCTTTGTTTGTTTAGTTCACTGGTTCCAGTGCCTCCTGGGTCCCCAACTCTGTCTATTCTCTATTCCTTACATTTGCATTTTATTTTTATTGCCACAGTAGGAGAATGCATTTAGTGACAAGGCATCTCATGAGTAGGGATGCCACTTTTCCAGAAGAAAAATACCGGCCATTTGTTTTTGTTTAAAGAGTCTGCAAAGGCCTCGCCTTGAAACTATAACTATAAAGGGCTGTAAAAATATGGTATGTATTCATTTGTAACATGACTATTCTTTCTTTGTTTTATTTTGTTTAATTAAACTTAAACTGAAATTATTAGTCATGGATCCTTATTGTAGCCATAGAACACAATTAAAAGGCCTTATTATTTGTATTTGAGGTTTGAAGTATGCACAGATAAGTGCTAACAATACAGACTTTAGGTAATGTTGCTTATTTTTGTGCTGACTGGGACATCAAATTACTGGTGGCAACCCTGAATAGGAGACTGAATGTTTGTTGCAGGATCAGAAAATTATTTATTTCCTCCACCCTGTATCTCTGATTGATGCCAACTTATCTGAAACCCTACACCAGCCATCAATACAATGCTGAGTTACTACAGGTGTTTTGGAATACATACTGCATTCAGACAACTCACTCCTCATTCTCATCACTCACCCTTCCCTTTCAAGCGCACCCTACACTCACAGCGATCACACTGCTCACCATGCACTCTTGCCATTCACCCTCTCTACACTGCACTCACACAGGCACACCGCTCACCCTGAATGCATACTCCACTCCATTCACTTGTCACTTTCACTGCTTGCCCTACACTCACGGTGATCACACTGCACTCACACCACTCATCATGCACTCACGCTTTTTACCCTGCACTTACACGAGCACACTACTCACCCTGCACTCATGTGACACTTCACTCACTTGTCACTCTCATTGTTCACTTTGAAATATCACTCAAACAAGAACATCGCTCACCATGCATTCATTTCTCCTACTCTGCACTTTCACCCGCACCTAAAGGTGTACATCACATCACTCACCCTGCAGTCACTCCTCACACACTAATCTTGCACTGTCACATCACTTACTGTCACTCACATCTTCACACACATCTTTACTCACATCTACACTGATATGGGCACAGTACTCACCCTGCACTCACACCACGCAAACAAGCACAGCACTCACCCTGGAGTCACACCACTGACCCGGCACTTCCTCCTCTCACCCTGCACTCACATGGACAAACCTCTCAGCCTGCATTCATACAGGCACTCTATTCATCCTGCCTGCACACAGGGACAATAGTCTGCCTGAACTCATAGGGGGATGCCAGTCACTCTGCACTAACTCTTACCATGCAGTCACCAGTGACTCTCATGGATCACCCCTCACTCCCACCTCTCATCCTGTACCACACACAGGCACACTATTTACCCTGCATTTACACCGCTCACACACCCTGCACTTACTCCTCTAACTCTGCAGGCACTCCTCTCACCCGGCACTCACATGGGCCCTCCTCTTACACTGGATTTCTGCAGCTCACCTGACACTCCCATTGGCACATTGTTCACCCTACACTTGCACCACTCACCCTGCACTCACTCAGACTATTCACCATCACTTACATGAGCACACCTCTTACTCTGCGCATATATATATTACACAACTCTCGTGAATACACACATATTTCTAAAAAAGCACGCACAGAATACCTTCTCTATCCGTGGTATTAGATGCCTACTCAAATCCATCTTCAACAATTGGGCTGGTGCAAGAGAGGAGAGGGCTGAGAATGTGGCATGGCACAAGGAGGGAGACTATGGCTGAGGCTTTGGGGTCTGGTGCTGGATTGAGGATCGTGTGACACTTTAAGCCATTCCTGGCTTTCCATTCATCACAATGCTTCCGGGACTTTTCTTTTACATTGTAAGTTGGGTCTCAAAAACCCAAAAAGCAAAATGTTACTGCATAAAATCCATGGCTGCTGAAGAAGTCAAGCATTTCATAAGATCAGTTGGATGGTGTGATATTACATGTTAGAACATGGATTAGTTCATTTCCAATAACTGCTTGATCCACATGTGAAACCATATATAAGCCCCGTACACTATTTAAAGGAAGTGCACTTTTCATTCAAATCATACTTGTAACAAACATTTACAGAGCAATATATTATTTTTTTCGAATAGCGTATAGAGAATATGTTTTATTAAGCTTCACTAAAAGGCAAGGCAGGTACAGTAGAAGCAGCCGGGCAAGCTTTTCTAGGGCAATAACAGCAGATTGACTAATGGAATGGTGAGTGGCAGTGTGTCTGCGTGTCACTATGACAGAGTAAATAGGTACGAAGGAGTGTAAGAGATATAGTGAGAATGTGTGCGTGAGAGAATGTGTATGTGTGTTATGCATGCAAGCATACTGCTGTTGTGGAATACTGGAGTTGTTTCTTGCCTTATGGACAAGGGCACTAGTAGGATATGGATGGGAGGTGTTACATATGGAAAACTGAAGGCCTTCACATGCTTCTATGAAGACACCATCATTGGTTGTGGGGTCTTGAACTGTCTAACTGACAAAGTAGCTAACCCAGTGGCAGGGACACGGAACATGTGCCACCACACCGGGACGAAGTCCCTGACATGATGCACGGAATTCTTTGCATATGGGGTGGATCCATAGCAAAACGTTGGAACTGATATTTGAGGTGACTCTTGTCATGAGATTTCCTGTACTCATTTTATAGGGAGTGTCAATGGCAAAATGCTGACCCTTGTATACCGGAGGGAATTTTTGGAGGTACCCATGACTATGGCTGAAGTATCCATGGTAAATTTCTGTCATATTGAATGTACTTCTTGGCATAAGGGGCTCACCTATGAAAAAATTATAACCTTAGTATAGTGGAAGTAATTTCTGACTTAAGACATTTTAAAAAATGAGATCTACTCCTAATGATGGCAAGGCTTCCCTGGTGCACCATGTAAGTACTGGACATTTTATGAATGCCCTATAAGGGTCTGCTGCATTTAGGAAACTTGATCCCAACAATTTTAAGAAATTCTCATGGGAGCAGTCTACTCTCCCTTAAATCATCTATAAGAAATCTCTAAAATTGTTGTGCTAACTACCATAGATCTGTTTCCTCATATAATGGCTATGAGGTTAGCTCTGACCCCATTTCAGGAAATGCTTGTACTGCCCCATTGCTGAGAGTAGGACTGGCTTTAGGGAGGGTGCAACCGAAGCAGCTGCACCTGGCTTTGACTTTGGTGGGGCACTGTGTTTAAAAAAACTATTTTTGGTTTGAATGCACATGAATTTCCTTGTGCATCAGGCAGTTTTCAGGCAAAAATAAAAATGTCAAGCTAACTCTGGTGATTAACGTTCCTACTAGTGAGAGTTTGGAATTTTGCCTAGTGTCAGTTTTGGCTCATCGTGAAGTAGTGCGGAGGGTTAATGTGCCAAGAACGCATACCACGTAGATCACAGAACTAAGTGTGAGTGAACTACGAGTAGCACAATAAAAAGATTACATGTACATCAGAGTGAGGCTACGGAGAGATGAGGTGCACTGTTGGAGAGAGATAACAAGGAAATTTATGGAGAAGGAGATCATGGGGGAAGAGAGCGCCAAAAAAGACTGTTGTAACGGGCGCCACTGACGCTTGCGCTGGCCCTGGCTGGGAGGCTTAGCCCCCTCGAAGTTTGGGTCTAGTTGCGCTCCTGCTTCCTGGCCTATGTGGTTCGTAACAGCACACACAAGGAGAAGGCCCCTTCAAATCACAGCACTGCGCAGGGCGACAGCCCTCTTCTCGATAGAGTAATGCACCAGGGTGACAGCCCTCAATCATCAGTGGGGCCCAACTGGCATACGGAGGTCAAAGGCAGCACACAGGTTTTCTGCATTCACTTTTTGCAATTCTGCCACTAAATAGACATCTCTTTATTTCTCTTATTTTACATCAAAGCTTAATGTTTTATCTTTAATTCTTGGCGCATGAAGTTACAGTGTGGTTGGCAGGTAGAAACCACAGGAAAGTCAAGTGTTAAGTGTATCCTATATGTGACCTAGATTCTTACTATACATGGTACAACATTGTAGCCTATTAAATCAAACACAAGAGGGAGGTTTTCTAGGATCACACAGTTTGGTCACGCTGGGAAGTCAGGATTGATCCCAGGTTTTCTGCTTTCACATTGTTCATTTCAGCCATTAGATGGTCATCTCTTTATTTCTCCTATTTTTCCTGTAATACATGAAAGAGTAATGCTTTGTCTTTAATTCTTGGCACATGAGGTTGGAGCGTGGGTGGTAAATGCCACAACTGTGCATTTTTCACTTCAACTAAGGACTTCTGTGCATAACACTGCTTGCTCCTTCAGGACCCAAATATTTTAGTTTTATGCAGCAGTATCTAAATCTGTCACACCCCAACAAAAAATGATTTCCAAACATTTGAAATGATGTGCTTTATTTGCCAGTTCTAGCTGCTAAATGTTGAAGAGCTGTTATCCTTGAAAGGTAGACAAGTTACTTTTTTGTAGCTCTGGAAATTTGAGAACACTAGATATGGCCGTATGTGCTCAGATTACCAACATGCCAGGGGTAGTGGAAGGGACATCACAAACGCCTTGGCATGAATGTCATTACAGGAAGGGATATCATGGGATCCCTGACCCAGATTTTTTCCAGGAAGGCATGCCACATGAATAACAATTGAGGATTTGTGTTGGATAGTATCCTAAAGTAACACAAAGTTGTGCCATGCACTGCTTTGCGTTATTTAGCATCAAATGGGCATTCAATGGGTGGTGCATGGACTATACCATGCAACCACGCATGGGCTTTGACACAATTCCATATCTACACACATTGGAAGACACAAATTTGCTCCAAAATCTTATGCCTCCACAAAGCAGGCGTAAGAAGGAGAAATGTTTTCATCTCTCCTCGTTTTTCCAACTTTGCACGTGTGCTTCATTGTACATCACACATGCCTAGTGCTAAAAACCTAAAAGTATAGTTTTTGTACTTTGAGGGCACCTATGCTTCAGAGAACAGAAACACCCTTGTACCATGTTCAAAGGGTGTGTGCGTTGGCGCGTGGCTGCCAAAAGTGCGTAAGCACATGGGAAGAGAAAAATGCCCCATTTTTTTTAAATATGACACATTTTTTTCTCGCTCCCTTTGATGCAAGGCAGCACAGCAACTGTGGTGCAGCATTGCCTTGCATCAAATAATAGAAAGTCGGGGTCTCAATCTCAGACAATCTCACTCACTATCTGTCACTTGAGTCTCACACACACGTGTACACATACAGACACACTTGGTCACACATATGCATGCTCTCTCATTTAAGCACACTTTCGCCTGCAAGCATGCATATAACACACATTTAAAACACTTTTACGTGCCACAGCTGCTACCAACGGCCCTACGTGTGCTTTCTTTTTATTACACTAATAGGGAATAAAAAAATATTATGCACTATTAGAATAATAAAAAAACGGGCAGACAATACTGAATGCAGGGATGTCCTAATTTTCTTGACACTGATTTTGCCACATAGCTTAGCCACCTCTGAGGCTAGGGGTCACAAAGGCAGTGACAGGGGTCGAAAGTGGCAGCCTAAATCAAGTCCATGTATGGCTGTGCTAACTTTTGCCAAGTTTTTACCCTTCCAGGGTAAGGGTGCTCTTGTTTTTTGCCCTTCTCACACCTACCTACTGTAGCGATGCAGCAAAGTTTGTGATGTACTGTATTATAATACATTTAGACAGGGTAGCTTTGTTGTTAGGATGCTCTTAGGTCTAGAAGTCTGATGTAATTCACAGCTAGCCTGTGTATGGAATGGAAGATCATGTGTGCTTACTTAGGGCTGACTCCTTCAGGATGAGGTTACAGTGAATAGGTGAACAGTGTAACTGTAAACAAATAGTTCAGGTAGGTCGTCTCCAGTGCACCATGTTGGCAGTGTAACATGTCTAGGATGTGCAAAGTCCTTTTGTGCTAGTGTAGTCTAGTGTAGATTCTGATTACTGGCCATAGTTTGTGGCGTGTCTCACTGTTCCTAAATCTCCCCACTTGGATAGTTTTTCTATTAAAACTACCAATATTTGTATATGAAGGCCAATATTCTCTTGAAAGTGCTAGTGGCGACTGGAATTGCATGTGCTTTTTTTCTTGTGAGTTACCTTTATCACCATTTGTTTTCATCCTTGGATAGTGGGTGGTTTACACCTATTTTTATGTGGGTCTGATACCTTTTACTTTGAAATTTACAGCAGTGGCGGCCGGCATGGTTCGCGGGTGGTGGTGGGGAAGCCGGGTGCGGGGATCAAAGGGATTTGCGGGGATCACAAGGGGGAGGTCGTGTGGGGGAGGGTAATTAAATTTACCTTGAGGCCTGGTCCTGCGTCTCTGCTCCTGCTCTCCTGCCTCTGACTCCAGTAACAGGAAGCAGGCAGCCAGGCTCCCTCCCCTAAGCCAATCACAATGCTGCAATGCTGTGACACGGCATTCAGCCAGGGGCTGGAGGGGTGGGCATGTTCTCAATGCAGGCTGTATTGCAGTCTGCATGGAGAACAGGGAACTGAGCATGACTATTTTGGGCGGCCCGACAGGGCAAACCACACAGTCATTGCACACTTAGGAGTGGGCAAACCATCCTCCCCTGCTCCGAGGACAGAGCAGCCCCGCCCGCCCGCAAAGCACCAGGACACGGAGCATAAAATGATAATAACTCAAAGTTATTATCATTTAATGTTTCAACTTGGCACTGCTTAAAAGCCGTGGGGCAACACTCCTCTGCCATAGTTGAGGAGCTGCCACTGATTTACAGTCAATTCTTTGTGTGGGTAGTCAGGTTGTATTTATTTAAGGGTGAGCTGTCAGGTTGCACTGGTGGATGTGAAGGTGGTTTAGATATGGTTATGCCAACAATATGTGTTTGAGAGATGTCTGCTGCTAAATGTGGAGGTGACATTTTCAGGGGGGTGGACAGTGTGTAATTTGTAAAAACCTAAATGCAGACTTTTTCTTAGGGTTCCATCACTGAGTAACAGGGTTGTATAACCTTTTTCTTTCACTACCCTACACATGTTTATTGTGCAAGTTCTTTTTTTTATCCCTTTCTCGGCATTCATCATGGTTTTCCTATCTCTCTTTTTCTCCTTTCTTCTCTTTCTGTCTAGCTTTGGGGCATGGTCTCTTGGTGAAAAATGAGGCCCAATCACCATGAAATGAGTGCAGGTGCCCACCACAGACAGATTAAGTGGTTAGTAGGGGTTCGCATAAGAGAGCAATTTCACCTCTGGGAGCACAGGCACCTAAAGCAATCACATCTACATGGAATGATGCTGCATATGGAATATTATGCCTGGCGGAGTAAACTGGCGGCGGAGTTAGTTTGTTTAATCCTTGGTTGAAGTATGCTTTATGCTGACAAAAGGCAACATTGTATTACGTGTAGCTTACAAAACCGTGAGTCTTCTGCCTAAATCAGGTGTGGTTGCATAGACCTGCTAAACATATGTGAGAGGTATTAAGATCTGATGTCACATCCTGTTACGTCATGGGTTGTGATACCACTTCCTGTGATTTCACTTACATACTGCCTACCTTGGTTAGCCCCCCACTTCTTTTTTTTGGAGTTGTGCCCTTGTTAAAACTATGCCTTTCAAAATGGAAGGCTGTAATCGTTTTTTTCCCCAAAATATTTGAAGTAGTTGCATGCCTCTTCCTCTCCTCCTTTTCTCCCTTGTTAGCTTTGCTTCCACCCCTCCCTCGCTCTACCAGTCTCTGTAGAACCTGTTCTTTCCGGCATCTCTTCCCTCACATCGCGTCCTATCTCCCGCCTGTCAATAACAAAAGTTGGTATACTTTTGACAAGCTGTTTTTTCTGCTGTTCTCAGGGCATTGATTGCTTGGCTCTCCTCATGCTCCCAAAATGTACTCGTACATTAAGAATGCCCGACTTTCCATAGTAATGGCTTGTTTTAATTTTTAGCCTCATTCATGTATGGCTAGGTGTATTTGGTGATAAAAACTTGCCCTTTTGAGATTGTTGCACTAGGAACGTCATACTGGAAACAAAAGAGAAATGTCCTATTAGACTAAGCAGGTATTAGCCTGCTGGCATCTTGTCAATATAAGATGGTCTTCCTCACGCAGCAGGCCCAGACTAGTGTACCAAAAGCACATTACGAAACAAAAGTGCTGCACAGAGCTGGGAAGTGGTTGAATATCAAAGTACTTTAGTGTGGGTCCAAGGACTGTGTCGTTTATTCACATCTGCACCAGTTGAGCACACTGGGTGATCCTTGGTAAATTATTTCTTCTGCGTCTCTTGGTGAGGTGAACAATATATGACAAAGCTGGGAGTTTGGTGGAATCAAGTAAGTTGCCAGTATTCGGGCCGTATGCACTGAATTATTTGGTAGTTTCAGGGGTGAGATTTACTTATGTAGATTAATCGAGATCAGAATCTTATCTGATTTTTTGTTGCCAATCTACCATGGTTGATTGGCAATCTGCCATGGTTGATTGGCAACCTACCATGGTTGAAAGCATAGAAAGGGCAAGGACAAGGAATGAACACAACAAAAAGTGAACACGGCCTAGGGTACTGTTGTTTTAGGTCTGGCCTAAGAACGCTCTCTTCCTCTCCTTTTTCAATCTCTCGTTTGCTTCCAGACATCCAATCCATTCTCCGTTATTCTCCTTCTATCTCTCACATATCGTTCTCTAAACTCTCTCTCTATCCTGAAGCCCCCTTGTGCCTGCTGTAATTGTCCTCAGAGAGCGGGAGAAAAAGACAGAGGCTCCAGAAAAGCCCTGGGCCCTTAATAACCGACTCCCAGTGGCACCAGCCCTCCGGGGAAATGCCAGATGGAATAAAAGGCCAGTCCGGCCCTGATCGTTAGCTGTATGTATGGCTGGCGCCACGTTTCCCAAAGAATTCATAACAAAGCTCCTTGCATATACATATTTCTGCATGCAGGAACTTTCAGTCAACCCTCTTCATTCGTTGGTCTTTTCAAGTGTCACTGTCATTCACATTTTGCTTCCACCTATCACAGTACAGCATGGGAAAGTAAGTCCAACCACTTAAGTGATTGGTTCGCTTCACTATAACGTAAATTGCTTGCGCACATCCACCTAAAAACTTGTCCTGTTCAGTTACAGCTCTAGCAGACCTACCTATGCTTCTATTTCTTCATTTCTTGTTTCTTTCTTCATTTTTGGAGCGGTAAATTATCTACTTTTTCGTTGCTGAAAATATATGCCCTTCACCTTTAGAGCACACCACTTTTTGACTTGGTATTGCTATCACACCGTTATCTTTGAAGACAAGACTGATAAAAAACTGCAGGATTGCCAAGGCTAGAACTGTCCCTTCGTTATTGTATGTTATGTTATGTTTTCAACTAGAGCTCCCCTTCCAATGTACCCGAGGGACTTAAAACCTGTATTCTTGGTAGACTGACAAGCTTTGAAGTACATAACGTGTGACCTTAGCGTACAACGACCACAACGGGCTCCCCACAAGCAAACAGACTGCGTTCTTCACAGTGTGACTCTGCAATATACATGGGAAAAGTCTGTTGATAGGTGACACGATAAGCAGGCCTCCTTAGTTTACTTTCCAGTCAATGACCGAAGCCTCTCTGAGTAGGCACAGGTCTCCCTTTACAGAATGTCTAGTATATACTGTGTGATTTTTTAGGTGTTATGAATGACTTGAGCCGTGCTGCGCAGCGCAGTTGGATGTTGTTGAATGTTTTTTTTTTTTAAAGTGCTGTGACGCAGCCAGTGCTTGGTGAGTCATAGCAAGTTTTTTTCAATTGCTGGTGGGAGGAAGGGTGAGTGAGGCTGGAGGCAACTCCGAGGGAGGTAGGGGGCAACACAGAGGGTGGGTGGGGTTTAACACGGACATTGGAGGGCTGCTTGTTGGGTTGAAGGGGCAAATCGGACAATGGAGGGCAGAAAAGCGCTGTGACGTTGCCAGTGGTGTCCGAGTCATAGAGCTTTTTTTATGGCGGGTGGGTGGGGCAACATAAACAATGAAGGGAGGGCGAGTGATATCAGAGCAACACGGACAACAGGAGGACGGGTGAGAGCAACAAAGACAACGGGACTGCAGATTCAGACGAGGGAGATAAACATACAGCAGAATAGAGCAGGGGGGCTTTGGATGAATGGAAGTGTGTGGCACACTGGGAAAAACCAAACAGGTCAACTTACCATTTCTTGCTAAGTTAACAGAATAAATCAAACTATACTCATTGTAAGCCACAAGGCGCGTCACATTATAATATTCATCATCATAATAATAATATCACTCTCAGTACCAGCAGCCAGAAATATTTCAAGTGCTTAGATATTGCGCTCAGTGTCCTTGGGCGGCCGAAGCAGATGAAGGTCTTAAAAGTATCTTTTTGGGTGTCTTTTTACTCATTTGGCTGTTAAAATGACCCTTTGAGGTCAGATTCATGACTCACTTCAAACGCCCCATAAAGGTCAAGAAATGTAAAATTCTACACTGCACGTGGTTGAAGTTTTGTCAGTTCTGCTGGATGGCGTGAAGCTAAGGCCCGACTGGCCGTACCTGGCATCAGGCGTTTACCCGGAAGGCTGAAAGGGGGGTTGTTACTGGGAGACGTTTTTAGGTCGAGACTAAGCAGCGTGCATGCGCTTTCTTTGAGAGTTGCTGTATACACTCTGTGGGCTTACAGCCTGCCCACAGCTTTTGATTGGCTCATGTTAGTGTCCTTTGAAAAACGTTCCTCGTAATGTTCTTTTTAAGTGGTTAATGTTTCATATTTGTCCCACCTTTTTCACAATTGTTAACTCCCGTGGAGTAGTGCCGCAGGACTAGTCCTCTTCCACTTGTGCCATTGTATTTCATGTCTTTCTTGTTGTGGTTTGTTTATGCTTTATCAGTACAGTACATGCTTCACAGACACCACGCTTTGCGTGGTGTTCTGTTAATTTATACATTCAGACTGAACACTTCCCACTTTGCGCGGCTCCTGAGTCACAGCTGCCGCGCTTCATTTTATTCCATTATTGCTTGTTTCGGGTTTACAGTGTGTTGGCTCTACCTCTTCAGCTGGGGCGTGGCTGGGTGTTACTATTTGCAGGTCAGTGTTTTCATAACAGCTTTTGTGGATTGGCCCCCTGCTCATTAGTGTAGCAGCCATTTGTGCAGAAAGTGCAGCGGTAACGAGGCACAGGAAGGCACATTAAATCCTGATAATGTCTATTTTGTTACCCCAACAGCAGTCAAAGGGGCCATTTTCTTTGTTTGCACCACGGTAAATGACATCCTTGCTGAGCTATTGTTCCTGCTGCCTTACTGTTCAGATGCGGATTGCCACACTCTAGACCACTGCACTCTTGGCATCTGAACCTCCTGCGTTCTGGCTGGTGCTTGATGTGTTTGCCTATTTTAGACTCATCGGGTTGAGGTGGTGGTGCCAAGAGGATTTAAGGGGGACACATTTGGCATGTACCCTGGGTCCCTCGTCGTGGATGTATTCTGTATGGTGTATAGAATGGTTTAAAGCTGTACATTTTCAGATTTTCTATGACCTGCATGGATGTGATACATGTTTTCTGAGGACAGCCTACATTTAAGATTAATTTCTGAGCTCAGTCGTACACCATGTTAGAAACTCCTGT
This sequence comes from Triturus cristatus, assembly GCF_964204655.1. Taxonomy (NCBI): domain Eukaryota; kingdom Metazoa; phylum Chordata; class Amphibia; order Caudata; family Salamandridae; genus Triturus; species Triturus cristatus. The sequence goes on from NC_140592.1 coordinate 529,649,863, forward strand.
ACATTGAGGTCTGGTTTTGATGTTTTTTTCTGTGTTTTGCAAATTATGTCAGTTTTTTTTTCTTTTTTTTCAAAACAGATTTTATTAAGTTTCCATGGTACAAAGTGGGCAATGCCCAAAGCATATATTGTGAATACAGTTCGACATCGAGAGTACCATATGTTTGAAACACCAACATCGAACTGGCCGACCAAAGCAGGCCCAACAACTAAGGTGTAGCACAAATAATTACAAAGTTCCCTCCAACGCAAATAGCTAGTCATGTGTGTCTCGACAACAGAATTATTCATCTTTAGATATTTTAATAAGTAAGTATGTGAACCGGGCAAACTCATAGAGGGTCTGTGTGTGGCAGAGGGGGTAATTCTATGCCCCCGATATGTTGCCCTGCCGGACCATATCTTCCTGTGCTTCTGTGGGCAGCCCTTTGTCTGGTATACTACGATCTCGGCCCCATACATCTATCCATTGCTGTCTTTCACCCTCCTATTGTCGGCGGGGAGGTCACCTTCCACGCCTGGGCGATGTCCTGCTTGGCAAGTGTGAGGCCCAGAAATAGTAAGTGCTGTTTGTAGCGGTTACCGCCGATCTCTTCTGTACTATGAAGCAAGAACAGTCTTGGGTCGTGCGGGATGTTCCAGGACAGCATGCAACCCAAGCAGGACTAGACCTTCCTCAAGTATAGCTGCAGTGTCTCGCAGCTCCAGACCATGTGGAAGAAGGTGCCCTCCGCACACCCGCATCTGAGACAAGTGGGGGACTGTATGACACCCATTGTCCACAGGCGGGACCGGGTGAAATATGCTCGGTGAAGATATTTGAACTGGATAAGACGGTATCGTGAGGAGAAAGCAGCATCCTGGGGGCTGGCTAGGGTCTCGGTCCAGTCGTCGTCCCTCATAGTCGGCATATCTGTCCCCAAGCTTCCCTGGTCTTGCATAGTGTAGTTGGAGTATGGGTAGTCAAGGTCTGATACATTTGTTGTATCTTGTGTGCCCCCAGGTCACCCATCAGTAGACGGCCCTCCAGGAGGTGAAATTCAGGTAACTCATTCAAGGGGCGAACCAAGGGGGTCAGGGCATGTTGTAACTGCAGGTACTTATAGAACTGCGACTTATGCAGCTGCAATTCAATTTGGACTTGTTGGAATGATTTAAGGGTGACACCCTGCATGATGTCGACTAGTGTGGAAGTCCCGAGGAGGTCACACTTGTGAAAGCCAGGGTTCAGTAACGGGGCATAGGTAACTTGCCATAGCCGAGTCGTTTGTGTCAGGTGCCCTGACTAGCCCATCTTTTTAGCAGGTAGTCTAGGTTCATTTGGCTGTATAGGAGTCTCTGGCCAGGCGTTCTACGGCAAAGGCCAGGTCTGTATGTGGACTATACCACCATTCATTGATGACTAACAGATGGGAGGCGGTGTAGTATGCGTACACATCCGCCGCAGCGATGCCCCCACAGTATGTTGCCTGTGTGCAGGTACCGAATACTACACGGATAGCCCCACCCTGCCACAGGTATCTATTAAGGATTGCATTGATTTGGCCGAAACATGTGCGAGGGATAATATACAGAAAATGTTGCAGCCGATAAAGTAACTGAAGTAGGGAAACCATCTTAAAAATTGCTGAGCGGCCATATAGGGACAGCGGCAAATGTGACCATATCGTAGTTTCTTCAGGCACAGCTGGGAGCAATGGGGTAATATTACATAGCCACGCTGTCATGGGGCTTGGTGAAATAAAAACTCCTAGGTATTTAAATCCTTCTGTCATGTGAGACAGCTGCGTCGCCCAGGTTTTGCTCCTCTGGTCCCCACATATGGGGAAGAGCACCGATTTTCCGGGATTGGCTCCCAGGCCGGAGATCTCTCCGAATAACTGAAGAATCTGAAGCATTCGAGAGCCGGAGGACCAAGGATCAGTCATGAAAAATAACACATTGTCTGCATGCAGCACGATTCTCTCAGATCACTCCCGCGACCATTCAAACCCTCAGATCAATGGGTCCTGCCATACCCAAGCGGCCATGGGCTATATGGCCAAGGCGAATAGCAACGGGGACATGGGGCAGCCCTGCCTTGTACCACGACCAATGGGAAAGGACGCCGACCTGTGTCCCGCCACCCGCACTGAGGCTGAAATGCCTGTGTATAATAACTGTACGTACGCCAAAAAGCAAGGCTCTAAGTTGATAACATGGAGAAGACAGAATGGGTAGGTCCAGCTTAGAGAATCAAACGCCTTGTCTATATCGGCCAGGCGGGTGACTGCGGGCTGGCCTAATTCTGGGGCCTTTGCAAGAGCGTTGTGGACCCACCATATATTGTGCCGAGTGGACCTTTGTGGCATGAAGTTGGACTGGTTGGGGTGGATAAGGTCCTAGATGCATGAGCAGAGGAGACCTACAAGAACTTTGCCCAGTAGTTTGGGCCCAAAGTTCAGGAGGGAGATAGGGCGATATGAGGAAGGGTCTTCTGAGGAGCGGCCGGGATTAAGGAACACGACTATCTCAGCATGGCGCCAATTCGGTGGTAGGATGTGTTGTTCGAAGGCCTCATGAAGTGCCTCCAGCAGATATGGAACCAGAGTTGTCATATGTGGTCACAGGAGGTCACTGGGGAAGCCATTGGGGCTGGGAGCTTTGCCGGGATGAGTGTTAACCAGTGCGGTTCTAAGTTCATCTACTGTTATTGGTGCATCAAGTGGGTCTCATACTTGGTCTGAGACCTTCTGGGGGTATATCTGTTAGAGGGAAGTATAATAAGCTGCGAATACTTGACCTACAGTCTCAGGTGAAGTAAAAAGCCCTCCATCTACATCTCGAAGTGCCTGAACTGGGGTAGGGGACATCGCTGCCTGGCACAGGCGATGAAGCATCTTATTAGACCTGTCCCCCCATTGATATATCCTGTACTGCGTTGCAAGCCAATCCTCTTGTGCCTCATTGATGAGGTGTTGATGTATTTGTTGCTGCAGTTGAAGGAGATTATGCTGCACTCCTGGGCTGGCACCTGCAGCCAATTGTGCTTCAAGAGACCTCTGGAAGTCTTCTAGCTCCAGTATTTGGGCTAGATGTTTACTTTTTTTGCATGCCCGAACGCTGATGTCGAAACCCTGGAGTTTGGGTTTGAGAGTCTCCCGCAGAATGACATTAGACGGGGCTGAATCAGCATTGGGTGAGAAATAGTCAGAAATGGCCTGGCATAGGACCTCTTGGTAGTTAGGGTCTTGAAGGCACCAGGGCGACATACACAATCAGAAGGGGGTTTCTGAGATTGGAGGCGTAGCTTAAGTAAGACAGGTGACTGGTCGGATAATACCCTGGGAAGGATAGAGACATGGGACACCCTGTTTATGTAGTTGTGCGGTAGTAAGACATAGTCAAGCCATGACAAGGTGCCATGTATGGCGGATAGGAAAGTATAGCCACTCTCGGCTGGGTGGTGAGCACGCCATGCATCGGACCAACCAATTTTAGTAGCTAGAAGAGGGAGTTTGGATCTACCTGCCTGGGGCTCCTGCCCTGACCAACATTGACGATCTAGGGGTGACATAACGTCATTCCAATCACCGCCCAGCAGCGTCAGACCCTCTGGGAGTTCCCCCCATACCTGTGAAATTTTATCTGTGAAGTGGTGCCCCAGGGGAGGAGGGGCATAGATACAGACTATGGTTACGCATTCGCCATGTAATGTGCCTGAGATTATGGTGTATTGGCCCCTGGGGTCCAGCCACTGTTTGGATAAAGTGAATGGGACGCAACGATGTGCTAGAATAGCCGTGCCTCTGGAGTCCCGTGTGAACTCTGAGTGGTAGGCTGTGGTGTTTCCAAATCAGGTGAGGAATGGGCTTTGTTTACCCAGGAGGCGTGTCTCCTGCAGGAGAAGGATGTCCATTTGATTTTGTCGAGCAGCCCTCTAACATTCCAGGATACTATGTTTCGTTTGCCCAGCTAAGGAGAATGTGCATGTGAAGTCATCTGTTGTCTATTTGGATCGCTAAATCGGTTGCATTAACGGAGGTGTGATGCAGTCTCTCAGTGCGTACAATAAGTACACCAATATAACTTGGTAGAACTGAACATTCCCCCCCCCACCCACATACTTCCACCAACAAGGAATATCTGTCATGGTGGTGAAGGGTCCGGAGCCCCAATGGGGGGCTCTCGGAGATCTCCGCCAACCATACTTAAACTTCCCAGAACAGCTAAACATAACGATTCAGGAGCTCAGCACTTCCTTGGGTGGCCCCCAGGCTGAATTGGGTCTCCCAGCAGTTCCGTATAAATGAGGAAAATACTCTCGCTGGCCAGGGCCATAGGTCAGGGAAACAATGCCGCCAGGTAGTCATTGTGATGCCTTGGGACTGGGAGCGACAGTTGGATCTGGACCTGTGTCTCCTTTTGGAGTTACCCCGATTCTGTCTATTTCTCTGCGATCCCTGTGAGGAGTCTGATTCAAGCGGTGGCATGGTATGTGGTTTGAGGTGCATTGTTTCGTCCGCCCAGGCGAAGACTGCTTCGGGGGTATCAAAGAAGTATGATTTTGAATTGTGCGTTACCCTCATTCGAGCAGGGTAGAGCAGCATATAGGTTATGTTGAGTTCCCGGAGCCTGCGTTTGGCAGCTGTGAATGACTGGTGTTGCTGCTGCACCAGTCTGGTGTAGTCCAGGAAGATCATTATGGAACATGATTCAAAAAGCAACTGGTCCTTATGAGTTTGTGCAAACTGCAGGATGGCGTCCCGGTCGGCATAATTTAGCCCGGTGCGCTCTCTCCACCACTAAGCAGCAGGATAGGGAGTCGCTTGGTATGACGGCCCTCCGCCGATTTGTAAGGAAGCAGTCCATAGATTTGCCCTCGCACCCCTCTGGGAAGCCGACAAAGTAAATTGTTGCGTCTGGCTCGACCCTCAGCATCCTCGACACGGGACGCCAGCTCCTGTGCCACGACTGTGAGCGTATTCACTTTTTTTTACAGGGAGGCCACAGTATCTTCCACAGTGGAGACAAGAGTCTCTTCCTCAGTAATACGGTCCACAGCCTTGTGGAGCTCTTGTCGTAGGAAAGGGACCTTGGTCCCCACCTGGGGTGGCTGGGTGATCGCCACCAACAATGCCGCGTTATCAGGGACTGAGCCACCGGCGTCGCCTCCCCCTGAGCCACCCGGGGTAGTGACATATTGGTCCAGAGTACTCTGCTTGGGGCCGGGACCCACCTGTTTATCCTTGCCCATGTTGGATGGAAAGGCGCGGGAATGAAGGGGGAGACGTTCTACAGAAAGTATCCCCTCTCGAGCAGCGGCAGTCCCTCCCTCACATGGGCCTCTATGGCAGGGCGGTCAGCCCAGCGATGTCGGTTAGGTAATCCACTTAGGGCGCCCCACTAGACGCCTCCTAGAGCAGCCCCACGTGCCAGGCCTCACAGAATTCGACCTCCGCGGGCCACAAGCCACACCAAGCCTTGCTCGACCGCCTCTGTTGCGCCAAGAGGCTGGCCAAGTAGACCCGGTAATGGGATCAGACTCCCCAGAACTACAGCCCGCTAGCTGCTCCAGCTCGTCTGCTCTCCCCGAGGTCTGAGGCCGCCGCCCCAATAGGATGGAGCCATGCAGTAGGGGTGTAGCCGCCACTCTCAGGTGGTGTCTTTGTCACTCTCCTGGCTGTACTCTATGATTCCCTTATTTCTTATTTCTTATGGCTTCTGTATGGCGGCGCATCCAGCCCGTTAGGTTCCAGGGGGTCCCACTATCTCCCGTTGCACCTTGGTCACTCAGTCCCTCTCCGTAATGGCAGACAGGGTTGCTAGGGCCCTCATCTTCACACCAGATGGAGTCTTCCGGTCCCCAGGTCTCACCCCAACTGCAGCAGAGGAGCAGCCAGGCATGGCCTAATCTCTTCTGCTCCATCGCTGGACGCAGCCCTCTGCTTCAGATCCCTGGCCTCCGCAGCGTGTAGGGGATCTCCCCGATGCACGTAAGGGGCCCGCTAGACACCGCACACAGCACTGGGCCCTTGGTTACCCCTGCCTGCCACATTTGGCTGGCCTCACCACCTACCTGGGTCCCAGGTAGCCCCTGCACAATCTGGCTGTGTCTGCCCGCAGCAGCGCCCCCTCACCTTTGGGCAGGTCCTTCCGCTGGCTTGTGGCCTCTGGCTATAGTCAGAGGCAGCGGCGCAGCAGTCCACGGATCAATGGCAGAGTAGACCAGGCCGCAACAACGCTACAAGGCTGCGTCCGCCATGTTGGCTCGTCAAGCCAAACCCCCATTGGTTTTAATTTTAACCACACGTGAGAAGATGTGATGTAATGGATAGAGCTGCCTACTGGGCACTGAGGACCCGGGTTCGAGTCTCAGCGTCAGCTCAACATCCTGTAATTGTGGGCAAATAACTTAACCTCCCTGTGCCTCCCAAAAATATAGAGTCAAACTGGTGCTCATGTAAAGCGCTACCTTCAAAAAAACTACCCCGCAAGTTCATATTTTTCCCACTAGGCATCTGTAATCCAATTGATAACAAAATCTGGGGGCCATAACTGGATACAGGAGCGACCATGTGGTATTTACTCAGCTGCAGCCCCCACCAGGCATGTCTGGTGCTGTTTCCAGGACAAAGGCCAAGCACACGGAAACAGAAACATTTGCCAGCATCAATGCACAAATGTTGTAGAAGTGGAATTCTGAGTCCAATGCACTTTGTGGCAGTTCTTTATTTAGGTAGGGCCAACTGCTGCAAGGTCTTCTTCCTACATAGTTTGTCACTGGCCTGACAGTTCAAGGCTGTCCCACAATGTACTGCTCCCTTTGCCATAAAAACTGAAACAAAGACATGCTATATCCATCGTTGTTCAGTGTAGACAGGGTACTCATTTTACCAACCGTGTAAAGATGGCAATGTGGTACTTATTTTACTAACCTCGTACAGATGCAGTGTTGATTCTGTCAACTTTGAAAGGATAAATAGCTTTATCTGTTTTGCTGGGATTCAATATGGTGACTTACAGTTCGCAGGTAAAGGAGGCAACACATGTTTAAACCACCTAAGTATAATATTCAGCTACTGCTTAAAGAGGGAGTGAATTCAAATTAGTGATCGTGACAATATCTCTCCCAAGCTCCAATGCCGCACGGCCCCACTTCGGCGCACACAGAGTCATACAGGGAGGTAAGGCAGTGGCCACTGCTTTTTCTCTGAGTGTGTATCTCAGTCGTTGCTGACACGCAGTCTCCTAGAGCTGGGGACCAAGGGAGGAAAACACCCCAATGAAAGGAGAAAGTGCACCCAGCTGCGCCCTCTGGGTAGGGAGCTGAGCTCAACCATGCTGCATCTTTAAACCAGGGCTCTAACTCCAATTTAACGGATGTATTTCTCTTTCAAATAGAGTTCAGGACTAGAAATTATCACCATTTTATAGTACTGTTGACTTGCATCAAGGCACTTGTCTTTATGTCTGTGTGTTAAAAAGCCTTGGAATGTGTCCATAAATGTTTCCCGAGGCAAGCATGTATTCTGCATCACACTGCATGACCAAGTGTATAGTAATTGTATAGCTCTTCAATCACTGGCAGCACAGCATTCAGCATAATGTGCTGCATGGTTAAACACTTATAAAATCTCAAAGGCGAGACCTATTGGCTATGCCAATGATTGTTGTAGCACTGCATCAGTTTCTAAAGCACCCATTGCAGAGTTTCTTGTATATCCAGTTGTTTTCAGGCAACAATAAAAGTGTCAAGATAACACTAGTGATTAATGTACCTGCTGGAGAGAGATAGAAGTTTTTTCTAGTGGCAGTTTTTGGCTCATCTAAGGTAGGGCAGAGGGTTAATGTGCCTGCTGCGAACAAAGTGTACCACGCAGATCACAGAACAGTATTCTTTGTGCATAACTTAGTGGGTTACTGCTTTTGGCACATAGATCTTTTTGTTACCGTACAGTTCATAAGTTACAATCATAATCAAGCACTGTGAACTATGAAGTGTTATCAAAGAGCTACATTTTTGGCCACGTTTTCTTGGGGGAAAACCTCCCAAGCCCTCCTTGTAGCAGTCAGGCTCACCCGCTGCACTCACTATGCACCATACGGGGGCTGGTCTGACAAAATTTGCCAGGACTGCTTTGGGTTCCCAGTCTGACACTGCTTGAAGCCTGGTTTCTCTTTTGCACAAAAGTTGTGCTTGGATCTTAGAACGTTCAGGGGTTAAGAGCGCTGAGGAACCTCAGTCTGCTCTGAAAGGAGGAGGATTTTGATCTGTACAGACAGCTCAGGGGCCAGTGTGTCTGCTGCAGAGATCTGTATAACCTAGAGCGCATCAACCTCGAATCCTGACAGAGGTGACTCCGCCTGTCACTTTTTGATACCAATAAACTGAGTACTAATGTTTGGAGCATTAAAAATCTAGAGCTGCAAACCACTTACAACAAATGTTATACCAAAAGGAAAACATAATTTACATACAATTTTTACCATTATTTTTAAGGCTAATATTATTTATTCTGCGTAGCTTTTTTATTGCTTTCATCCATTAATAATATTGGAATTATTCCTATCTGTTTTCAATTGTGTTTATAATGTGTTCCGTTATTATCGTTATCATCGTATTATTAACGCTATTCTGATAATTACTACTTCTTTATTATCTTTCAGTATTTTGTGTTAATATCATGTTTTAAAGTTTTATTATTGTTAATACTGCTATTATTGATAATAACTATGGGCTTTAAAAGCGCTCTTTGGGCAACTTTTGTGCTCTATTTCCGATAACTTAATTCCTTAACAATATGTCTATGCTCAGCCTATGCAACCATTCAGAGCCTGATTTAAATCTCGGTGGATGGGTTAGTCCGTCACCACTGTGACAGATATCCCGTCCGCTGAATTATACATTTCATAGGATATAATGGGAGTTATATTTTGGTGGAAGGGGTTATCTGTCACCGTTGTGATGGAGTAAACAGTCCATCGAGATCTCAATCTGGCCCCAAGTCTAAAACCAGGACTTCTTTATGCGATTTTCTGAATAGTTTATTTTGTCTTCTCAAAAACCCAAGTGTGATCTTGGTTGTTTTCAATACATACCTTGACCAGAAACTACGTCTAAGGAGAAACAAAAACCATGATACTGCAAAAACCCATGTTTAACTAAAGTAGAAGCTTCGAACTAAGAAGGCCCCCTAAACAAAGAAAGAGCGTGAAAATTTAGGAACCCTACAGCAGCTGGCCAATAAGAAGCAAACAAAAGAGGGTTACTATGAAGCCAATCAATGGTAAGCAAATGGGTGGTCTCTAAGCCCACTTATAGAAAATAAAAGGTCTTGGAGACATTGTGTGCGCTTTCTAGGCGAGACCTAAAAGCATGAACTGGAGTTGCTCACTTGAGAGCCCTGGAAATTTCAACTGCTGGATGGCAAACTATAAACCCTGCTGGGTGTCTAAATTACTCCTCAAAGTTTGGCTAAAAGCACAGCTGGCAGAGGTGTGCAGATGTTTTAAAGATTCAGTGAGGGGGTGACTGGTTGACATAACTAGTATGGGATAGTGATGCATAGTGCTTTAAAAACGTATGTAAAGTGTGAGGTCATCAAAAAAAGCTTTTCATGTATGTGGCCATATTGGCTGCAAATACAATGACCATCTTAAATTTGATGGGGCCAATGACAGCAGTTAGCAGCCCCATCAGAATCATGAGATCCACAGGTACACTCCTCATACACTTTTAGGTTTTGCCTGAGACAACACAGGTGCTGTTGCCTGCCAGACATTTTGTTTACCTACACAGAGCTTACAGCCTACCCATTGCTTTACATTGGTTGTCTTCATCGTCACTCATTTCCTTGATTCTCATTGGTCACCCTGTGCCAGCTTCATTCGCTTTTCAGGAATTTGTCCCTCCCCTGGAGCATGGCCCAAGTGCTGCTTCCTTGCCCACTGTCCTTCCACTGCTCGGACATTCTGAGCTACTTTTTTATTTTAGTTGTAGCACTCCAAAAGAGTGCATGTGTCTCCAGGCCCACTCCCCCATTCTACTTTACGTTGTTGCTTGCACCCGCCCCCTCCTGTATTGTTGCTTGCCTCATCACGTGCCTGATGTGTACCGGTCAAAAGAGAGCACTGTATACACATAATTAAAATGCTAGCGAAATAGCTCGAAACAATGGAATAAAATGATGAAGTAAAATAATTGGTTTAAAGACGATTCACCATTAAGGCAGATTCAACATTCAAAACACCAGTTGTCACGCAAAAAGGTAGCATTTAGGGTTTTAAAAAACATATTAGCAGTTCACACAGCGACGCTGCTGCACGCCATGGCTAAAACATTTACAAAGTCAATAGCTGTCATAGACGAGGTCTATTGGTTTTGCCAATGCTTTTTTCTAAGTCATGCTGCATGACAGCCCTGCTGCTGTACAACATTGCTAACTACTTAGAAAGCCATTAACTCTCTCTCGCAATGCTTGTTTGCCTCACACAAGTACACTGGCTGCTGCAAGTAGCCAAAATCTTTCAGAAGCTGAAATACTTGGTTGACCTGTAGGGGAAAAAGGGGAATTACGATTCTGCCTTAACTCCCCATTTCTTTCTTTGTTAGCTGCACCTTACACAAAGCAGTTCAACAATGTATTCCTCCTACAGACAGAATGTATTCTATAAATGGGCATTGATTGGAAATGGAAAATGTAGGCTTTGTTTGCTTGTAATGAATAGATTATTTATTACACAATGGTAAAGCTCTGTAGACTGTTCTTTAATAGAACAGTGCATTTATTTAAATACTGCAGTCTTACCTGCATAATGCTACTACATAAAATCAAACGGTATATTCCAGAATGTCACTTACTATTTTCCATAGAAATCCCCAAGCTACATACCTCGAAATAAACATGTAATATAAAAAACTGTATAACAGGTAAATGTGAGATATGAACCTATTTTGCCATCTCTTGGTTTTGTTGACATCTTAAGCTGTGAGGCTGAAGTCCCAGTTGCTTGTAAATGCCCCATGAATGGAGAGATTGTTAACCCCTTTGCTGCCATGCCTTCCCCCCGTCCTAAGCCTTTTTTGGATTATTTGGGGTAGTTTCCACTTATGCCTCTGTAACGTTTTGTCCACATAAGGTAATCATGCCAAATTTGTGTCTTTTTTTTCTAACATCGGGAGGATACTATAGGTACCCAGGATTTGTGGATTTCTCTGGAGGGGACAGAGAAATTAGCCAACATATAGCTACATTTTGTTTTTTTATGGAAAGATGGCGGAAAAGTGCTGCAGAATAAAGCATCTGGTTTTTCCCCTGAAAATGGTATCAACAAAGGGTTTGCGGTGCTAAAATCACCATCTTCCCAGATTTCAAGAACAGGCAGACGATTGCCAGAAAACCCAAATTTTCTATACAGTTTTGGCATTTTACTGGGACATAGCTAATTTTTCCTATTTTTTGTGCCTTTAACCTCCTTCCAGTTAGTGGTAGAAATGGGTGTGAAAGCAATAATGGATCCCGGAAATCTATTCATTTCCGAAAAGTAGACAAAAGTCTAAATTCAGCTAGGGGTCATTTGTGTAGATCCTTCAAGGTTTTCCTATATAAACCAACAGTTAAAATAAACAAATATTGAAATTGAGATTTAAAAAACAGCCAATTGTACCACCGTTTACACCTGTAACTTTTTGTAGGTATGGCAGATTTTTTAAAGCAATATACAGCTACATCTGCTGGTCCCTTTTGGTTGAAGGGATATATAGGACTTGTAGGTTCAACAAGAACCCGAGTTACCCAGAGACAATAACTGAGCTACGCCTTGTAATGGTTTTTCATTGTGTCCTGGGTATATAGCAATTCATTTGGTAAAATATAAATAGTGAAAAATAGGTATCAAGGAAACCTATGTATTTCATAAATGGGAACAAAACATAGAATTTAGAAGCAGTGGTTCTTTGCACATCTCCGAAATTGTGGGTACATGTACTAGCATGTGAATTAGAGGACATTTTTAAAAATGACTTATTTTTTATACATTGTTTTCCATTTGAAAGGCAGAAATGCATTGAAAGTCAATTGGTAATAACACTTCTTCCACTTTTCTATGTTCCCCCAAGTCTCCTGATAAAAATGGTATCTCCCTTGTGTGGGTAGGCCTAGTGCCCGCGACAGGAAATGGCCCAAAATGCAACTTGGACCCATCATATTTTTACAGCTCTAGATTTTGGACCCTCGCTCAGCTGGCACCTATGGAAATCTAGCACATCTGTACATTTATAAAAGCTATACACCCAGGGGAATCCAGGATGGAGGGACTTGTGTGGCTCTCACCAGGTTCTGTTACCAGAACCCCTTGTAAACCCCAACATTTGTCAAATAAAACATACTTTCCTCACATTTCTGTGATGGAAAGTTCTGGAATCTGCAGGGAGCCACAAACGCCCACCCACCCAGCTTATCCCCAAGTTTCCCCAAAAAAATGGTACTTCACTTTTGTGAGTAGGCCTAGTGCCCGCAACAGCAAAGGGCCCAAAACGCAACATGGGCACATCACATTTTTCCAGTGAAAACAGACCCTTTTCTTGCAATGTGCCTAGCTGTCGATTTTGGACCTTAGCTCAGCCGGCACCTAGGGAAACCTAGTAAACCTGTAAATTGTTTGAAACTAGACACCCCGGGAAATCCAGGATGGGGTGACTTGTTTGGCTCTCATCAGGTTCTGTTACCCAGAATCCCTTGCAAACCTCAAACTTTGTAAAAAAAACACATTTTTCACACATTTCTGTGATGGAAAGTTCTGGACTCTGTGGGGAGCCACAACCTTCCACCCACCCAGCATTCCCCTAAGTCCCCCGATAAAAACAATACCTCACTTGTGTGGGAAGGCCCATTGCCTGTGACAGGGAACGGCCCAAAACGCAACTTGGGTACATCACATTTTTCCAGTGAAAACTGACCCTTTTTTCGCAATGTGCCTAGCTGTGGATTTTGGACCCATGGTCAGCCGGCACCTAGGAAAACCTAGTAAACCCATACATTTTCAAAAATTAAACACCTAGGGGAATCCAGGATGGGGTGATTTGTGAGGCCCTCACCAAGTTCTGTTACCCAGAATTACTTGCATACCGCCAACTTTAAAATAAATAATATTTTCCTCACTTTTCAATGATGGAACATTTTGAAATCTGCAGGGAGCCACAAACTTCCACCCACCCAGCATTCCCCCAAGTCTCCCGATGACAATTATACCTCACTTGTATGGGTAGGCCTAATGCCCATGACAGGAAACGGCCCAAAACACAACGTGGGCACATCACATTTTTCCAGTGAAAACGGACCCTTTTTTCTCAATGTGCCTAGCTGCGGATTTTGGACACTAGCTCAGCCAACACCTAGGGAACCCTAGAAAACCTGTACAATTTTTTAAACTAGACACCCAAGGCAATCCAGGATGGGGTGACTTGTGTGGCTCTCACCAGGTTCTGTTACCCAGAATCCTTTAAAAACCTCACAATTTGTCAAAAAACTAATTTTCCTCACATTTCTGTGATGGAAAGTTCTGGAAATGGAGATCCACAACTTCCACCCACCGAGGAATTCCCCCAAGTCTCTCGGTAAAAACAGTACCTCACTTGTGTGGGTAGGCTAGTTCCCACGACAGGAAATGGCCCAAAACGCAACTTGGCACTTCATATTTTTTCAGTGAAAACGGACCCTTTCTTGCAGTGTGTCTAGCTTTGGATTTTGGATCCTCGCTCAGCCGGATCCTAGGGAATCCTAGCAAACCTATATATTTGTGAAAACTGGACACCCAAGGGGAATCCAGGATTGGGTGAGTTGTGGGGCTCTCGCCAAGCTCCGTTACCCAGAATCCCGTGCAAACCTCAAAATTTGTCAAAAAACTAATTTTCCTCACATTTCTGTGATGGAAAGTTCTGGAATTTATGGGGAGCCACAAACTTCCACCCATCAAGCATTCCCCCAAGTCTCTTGGTAAAAACAGTATCTCACTTGTGTGGGTAGTCTAGTGCCCGCAACAGGAAATGGCCCAATACGCAACTTGGGCACTTCACATTTTTCCAGTGAAAACGGACCCTTTTTTGCAGTGTGTCTAGCTTTGGATTTTGATAATTTTAAGGTCTTCACAGTACGTTTTGGGCCACTCCTGTCACGGGCACTAGGGCTACCGACACAACGGGTACCATTTTTATCGGGAGGCCTGAGGGAACGCTGGGTGGTAGGAAATTTGTGGGGGCCCAGTGATCCCACTACTTTCTTACACAGAAAACTACTTTCTTACACAGAAAAGTGCAGAAAATGAGACTTTATTTAGCTTCAATTTAAGTTTGCAGAGGATTCTGGGTAGGAAAGTGTTGGGAGATCCATGCAAGCCGCACCTCCCTGGACTCCCCTGGGTGTCTAGCTTTCAGAAATGTCTGAGTTTGTTAGGCTTCCTGTTGGAAACAGCCCACTCCCACTCCGCAGGGTGGTGGTGGACTCCTCGAACACACTGTGGTAGCTTGGCTCGAGCGGTCAGGAAACAGGCGCAGTGCTAAGCATACAATATACCCATACAATAACCATGCGTGCATCCGTTCCAAAAACGACTCTACACCGTAAAAATTATGAAAATATTCTTTCTTTATCTTTTTCTCTTAGTTGCTGATTGGAAAAATAAATAAGTCAATCACAATATACAAATTTCAATTAGTGCAGGTCAAATAAATATTGGCTGTTTGATGAAATAAATAGGGGTGATCATAAATAACAGGGCATAAATACAAGTGCAATATATACAGACAATTAAATACTTTGAGGCAATAAATACTGTACCAATAAATATTGTACACCATCCAGTCCTGTGGACCTATAAATATAGTGCAGCAATAAATAGATAAAAATTCAATAAATACAGTATCCCCAATAAATAATTACAAGTATACAGCACCCCTCATATAATCAGATGACACTTCACTTCTTAAGGGCTGATTTGGCCCAGGCACAGCTTGTAGGGTTGTGGAAGGCTTGAGGGGGGGGCTACTCCCTGGCTGGGACAAGGCTGAGGCCTAAGCTGAGGTAGATCAAAGGGGGGAATACCAGTGCCCTGGCTTTCTCTCTCCACACAACCTCTCTAGGTTAGTCCCAGTTCACCCCTTGCACAGTCAGGTTGGTTTCAGCACCTCCCTAGCCCCTTAGAGCAGTCTCTCAGGTCTCCACAGGGCCTTAGGCGCCCTCTACTCCACTTACTGCCCTTTTTCTGATGTTCCGACGCCGCTGGAGTCGTGTCGACGCCGTGAGGCGGTTCCGGTTCGGTCTCGGCGGCCTCGGCACAATGTCAGTTCTTTGACGACGCCGGTAGGCGGTTCCGGTCCGATGTCGGTGGCCTCGGTTCGATCTCGACCTCCGATTCGACGGCGTCGGGCAGTCTCTTCACGATGTCGACTTCGGGCGGCTCCGGTCCGATGGCGCTCTCGGCTCCGATGACGTCGGCCGGCCTGGCCTCGATGTCGACTTCCGGCGACTCCGGGGTGCGATCCTCACCCCCGACCTCCGGTGCTCCTCCTCACAGGCTCCGGGCGACTCCGGAGTGCGATCCTCACTCCCGACCTCCGGTGCTCCTCTACCTCGGTCTCCGACGACTCCGGAGGGCGGACTTCACTCCTCCGATGACGCCGCTCGCTCGACCTCGGTTCACTTCCTCCTCGACCTCTGGTATTCCTCACGACCTCCGTCGGCGCCCTCTCACGACCTCAGGCGGCTCCGGGTACGACGTCTGCTACTTCAGTCAGCGCCGCTTCTCCACCTCGGGCTCCAGGTCTTCAGGCTACTCGACGCCGGACTCCAGGGAAACCAGTTCTCAGGTCAGAATCTTGCTGTTTTCTTGGTTCTAAGGCCTGTTCCTGCTGTCCAGGTCCTTAGGATAAGTTTCTTCTGTCTTCTTCCCACACAGGGCTATAGGCTGGGATCCATCAGTAGGGACAAGTATCAAGGGTGGGTTTATGGACCCCACTCCAGGCACAAGTTTCCACCCCTGCTGCTTCACTCCTTCCTCCTTCACTGTTGTGCTCCTCTCTCTTCACCAGTCAGGTGCCAACTGCCAGCTCCAACTGCCAACTGCCTCTCTTATCCTCCCAACATTCTAAACGGTCTCCAACTGTCACAGAGTTCTGGAATCTCCTGGAATGTTCTGGAAGGTGCTGGTAGGTTCCAGTGGATGCTGGTGATGTCACAGGTGGCCACCATTTTGTGCTCCAGGCCCTCAGACAGAAGTTTCAGGGGTAGCTAAAAATGGCTCCCTGAATCTGCAGCAACACGAAAAAGTCTGGTGGTTCCCAAAAAGGAAAAATTCAAACAGGGTTTGAGGCAAAAGTGGGACAAAATAAATAATGATGAGGAGGGACCACCCAAAGGGCTGACAGGTCTAACACGCGTCCCCCCCAGCTGAAAGTGGGGAGAGCTACCCAACCCCCTGGGAGTTCTCATCACTAAGGCGGAAATACCTTGAGAGACCGTCTGCATTGGCGTGGTCCACTCCAGGCCGATGTTCCACCTGAAAGTCCATCCCCTGTAGGGAAATAGACCACCTCAACAACTTGGGATTCTCCCCCTTCATTTGCATCAGCCAACGAAGGGGTCGGTGGTCGGTCTGAACTAGGAAGTGCGAGCCAAACAGGTATGGCCGCAACTTCTTCAGAGCCCATACCACTGCAAAGGCTTCACGCTCTATTGCACTCCACTTCTGTTCCCTGGGAAGTAGTCTCCGGGATAGGAAGACCACGGGTTGATCCAGACCCTCTTCGTTGAGTTGCGATAACACTGCCCCAATGCCATGTTCTGATGCATCTGTCTGGACAATGAACTTCCTGGAAAAGTCTGGGGCCCTTAAGACCGGGGCCTCGCACATGGCTTTCTTCAATCTCTCAAAGGCTTGCTGACAAGCCTCCGTCCAGACTACCCGTCGAGGTTGTTTCTTGGACGTGAGCTCCGTGAGAGGGGCTACGATGGTACCGTACCCCTTCACGAAGCGGCGGTAATATCCCGTGAGGCCCAAAAATGCTCGGACCTCAGTCTGTGTCTTGGGGGGTTCCCAGGCCATGATGGCCTCGATCTTCGCCTGGAGGGGTTGCACCGTTCCCCTACCCACCAAGTGTCCAAGGTACACTACCGACCCCTGCCCGATCTGGCACTTGCTGGCCTTGATCGTCAATCCAGCTTGTCTCAGGGCCTGGAGAACAGCTTGCAGGTGACGCAAGTGATCCTCCCAGCTGTTACTGAAGACGGCTATGTCATCCAGATAAGCAGCAGAGAAACTCTCCATCCCGGTGAGGATCTGGTTTACCAGGCGCTGAAACGTGGCAGGTGCGTTCTTGAGCCCAAAGGGCATCACACAGAACTGGTAGTGGCCATTGGGCGTGGAGAAGGCTGACCTTTCCCTTGCTCCATCAGTCAAAGAGATCTGCCAGTACCCCGAAGTAAGGTCAAAGGTACTTAGATATTGGGCAGCTCCCAGCCGGTCAATTAATTCATCCGCCCTAGGGATCGGATGAGCATCAGTTTTTGTCACTGAATTCAGTCCCCGGTAGTCCACACAGAACCTCAGTTCTGGTTGGGCACCCGGTGGTGCAGCTTTTGGTACTAACACCACCGGACTGGACCAGGGGCTGCTAGAAGGTTCAATCACTCCTAGCTCCAGCATCTTAGTGACTTCACTATGAATGCTGGCCTTCACCTTGTCTGACATCCGGTAGATCTTGGACTTCACAGGTGGGCTGTCTCCTGTGTCCACGTCATGGACGCACAGGTGAGTCCTACCCGGGACAAGGGAGAACAACGCAGAGTACTGCCCCAGGGCCTGGCGACAGTCCTCCTGCTGTTCAGGAGTTAGAGATGGGGAGAGAATCACTCCCTCCACCGACCCATCCTTTTCCTGAGACGCAAACAGATCAGGGAGAGGCTCGCTTTCCACGTCCTCTCCTCCGTCAGTCACCATCATCAAGATGACTTCGGGCCTCTCGTGGTGGGGTTTGAGGCGGTTGGCATGCAGCACCCGCAGGGGCTGACGAGGGGTCTTCAGGTCCACCAAGTAGGTAGCCTTACCCTTCTTCTCCAACACCTCAAAGGGCCCTGACCAGCGATCCTGGAGGGCACTAAGCTCTCCGGGTTCG
Source organism: Triturus cristatus (assembly GCF_964204655.1). NCBI lineage: Eukaryota > Metazoa > Chordata > Amphibia > Caudata > Salamandridae > Triturus > Triturus cristatus. Next base: position 529,668,010 of record NC_140592.1, read on the forward strand.
ATCACCCACACCTTCTGGCCAGGCTCCAACTCCACCGGGTGAGCGTTGTGGTCATACCACGCCTTCATTACTGCTTGGCTGGCTTCCAAGTTGTCAGAAGCTTGCTTCCACAACTTAGCCATTTGGCTCCGGAAGGCCAGCATGTAGCTCACCACATCCTGGGGGAGCTTTCTGGGAGTTCTTTCCCATCCGTCTCTCACCAGGTTAAGAGGTCCACGTACAGGGTGCCCATACAGAAGCTCGAAGGGGCTGAAGCCCACTCCCTTCTGTGGCACTTCCCTGTAGGAAAAAAGTAAACAGGGTAGGAGGACGTCCCATTTCCTCCGCAGGCTTTCAGGCAGACTTCTGATCATGCCTTTTAAGGTTTTGTTAAACCTTTCCACTAGACCATTGGTCTGGGGGTGGTAAGGAGTTGTGAACCGGTAGGTCACTCCACACTCCTTCCACATTGCCCGCATATATGCTGACATGAAGTTGGTCCCCCTGTCGGACACAACTTCCTTGGGAAAACCCACTCGGGTAAAGATTCCCATCAGGGCCCTAGCCACAACAGGTGCTGTTATGGTCCTCAGAGGTATTGCCTCTGGGTACCGTGTGGCATGATCCACCAGAACCAGGATAAACCTGTGACCAGCTGTAGTTGGTGGATCTAATGGACCCACAATGTCGATGCCCACCCTTTCAAAGGGGGTGCTAACGACAGGGAGTGGTTCCAGGGGAGCTTTCAGCTTCACCCCTGTTTTCCCACTGGCTTGGCAAGACACACATGTCCGGCAGTAGGTATCGGACGACACTTTCATCTGAGGCCAATAAAAGTGTGGGACAAGACGGGCGAAGGTCTTGTCTTGCCCCAGGTGTCCTGCCAATGGTATCTCGTGAGCCAACTCCAGAAGGAAGGCTCGATAACGTTGAGGAACTACCAAGGCTCGTGACGATCCATGTAGGGGTGCCTTGGGTTCACTGTAGAGGAGGCCATCCTCCCAGTAAACACTGTAGTTCCCTTCAACGTTCCCTGCTGCCTGGGCTTCGGCCTGTCGCCTCAGCCCCTCAAGGGTAGGGCACTCCCTCTGGCCCTGGCAGAATTCCTCCCTGGACGGGCCTCCCTCCACGTGCCACTCGGCCGGGATGGGTAGGTCCTCCAGGTTGGTAACGTCCCCCTCCGCAGACTCCTGGTCCACCACCTCCGGTGGCCTATCCGTCCTACGGGGTGGAGACGCCGAGGCAGGCTCCTCCTGTCCTCGGTTCTTCCTTTGACTGGCAGCTGGCTGGGCCTTTGTTCCAGGCTCCAGCCGGAATGAACTCCCTCTTCGGGTAGTCTCGGACCTTGTGCTAACACAGGCCCAGTCAGGTGTACCCAGCATCTCGGTGTGAGTCCGGTATTCCACCTCCTTCCAAGCGTTGTGCTCCATGTCATTGCCCAGCAGACAATCGACTGGCACGGCAGGGCTTACGGCAACTCGAAGTGAACCTGCAACCCCCCCCCATTCAAAGGGAACCTCGGCCACTGGATAGTGACCTGTTCTGCCGTCAGCCATCGCGGCTGGGTGGAGTACATCGGGAATTACCTGCTCTGGAGACACCAGTTGGCTACGCACCATAGTCATACTGGCTCCTGTGTCTCTCAGAGCCTCCCCTCTTTGGCCGTTGATGGTGATCCACTGCCCATACTTTGCGGTATTTGCGGGCACCTGGATCTTAGGAACCATCTCCCGTTCTCCCAGGGACACTAAAGTGACACCCGCCCACTCCCTTCCCTTAGTTAAGGGCATCTCCTCCCCGAGCACTACACTAGCTACTCCGGGGGGCTTTCCTCCAGTGGGAGGGGGTGATCGTTTCTGACACTTCGGATCTCCTTTATAGTGTCCAACGCCACCGCACTCGTAGCAATGGACAACCCTTGGCTGCTGACTCTGGCCAGGATTAGGGTTTCTGGGTGGGTTAGCCTTAGAGGTGAATCCTGTTCCCTTCCCTTGGAAGTTATTTTGGGGGCCTTTGGAGAACTCCATTTTCTTTTCCCCTCCTTCTTTCTTCTGGGGGGCGCCCTGTCCGGCCTTTTGAGTATCCCCTCCAGTCCCCCTTGTGGACACCCGGGTACTAGCCCAAATGTCCGCCTCCTCAGCAAGCTTCCGGGGGCTGGTCAGCTTGCTATCCACCAGGTGTTGCCGCAGTTCAGGGAAACATTTCTCGAGTAGGTGTTCCTTCAGTACTAGGTCAAACAGCTCCTCGTAGTTCCTTACTTCACTGCCCTGAATCCAACCTTCCAGTGCCTTCTTTGCATAGTCCAGGAAGTCCACCCAATTCTGTGTGCCCAGCTTGTGACTACCCCTGAACTTCTGTCTGTACTTTTCAGGTGTTAGTCCAAACTTTCTGATGAGCGCCAGTTTCATGGTGGGGTAGTGGGTCTGCTCATCCTCTTCGAGGGCCAATAAAGCATCCCTACCAGCTGGAGGCATGTACCTATACAATCCTCCTCCCCAATACTTCTCTGGAACCCCATGGGCCCTCAACGAGACCTCATAGGCTGCTAGCCACTTGGCGATATCGTCGCCCACCCCATAGCTAGCTACTATGTCCTTTGGCAGGTAAGGTTTGGGTTCCCTGGTGGACTCTTGGATTTGGCTGCCACCATTAGGAACAGTTGGTGCCCCAATTCTTAGGATCTGAAGCTCTATCTCTTTCAGTCTTATCTCATGAGCCATCCTCTCTTTCTCCGTCTCATGAGCCAACCTCTGTTCCTCCTTCTCCTTCTCCAGCTTTGCTAAATCCCATGTGAGCTGTCTTTTCTCTCTCCGATCTGCTAACTCCACGCTGGATAAGCCCCCGCTAGAGACAGTGCTGCCCTTCCTAGAAAGTGTCCTGGGCCCTGCTGACAGGTTCCCCACCTCAGGTTGGTACATCTCAGCCCCCTCGGGGTCAGGCTCTCCATCCCTGTCTTCCTCCTCAGCCTTGCTTTCTCGGCGTGCCTCCCCCCAAGCCCTTAAGCTGGTTTGGAGTGCACCCTTCTTTGCTCCTGGGGGACAGTACACCCCCTCCCGCTGGCAAAACTCCCTGAGTTGGGCCACAGTGTACGTTTCTAAATCTTCCAGTACAAACTCCATCTTGCCCACTCAGGTTAGAGGACAGGTTTTGTGCAGTAACAATGCAGGGGGGTACCTTTAATAATACCTCCTCCCACCACCAGAGTAAATCTGGAAAAAACAAAAACCCACAATTAGGAAGGCCGCTTTGAGAAAACTCCCGGTGTAGGCCTATGGACTACCCACAGTTATTGTTGAGTATATGTAGGCACAGCTCTATCCCACCACTGAACACCAATTTATGTTGGAAACAGCCCACTCCCACTCCGCAGGGTGGTGGTGGACTCCTCGAACACACTGTGGTAGCTTGGCTCGAGCGGTCAGGAAACAGGCGCAGTGCTAAGCATACAATATACCCATACAATAACCATGCGTGCATCCGTTCTAAAAACGACTCTACACCGTAAAAATTATGAAAATATTCTTTCTTTATCTTTTTCTCTTAGTTGCTGATTGGAAAAATAAATAAGTCAATCACAATATACAAATTTCAATTAGTGCAGGTCAAATAAATATTGGCTGTTTGATGAAATAAATAGGGGTGATCATAAATAACAGGGCATAAATACAAGTGCAATATATACAGACAATTAAATACTTTGAGGCAATAAATACTGTACCAATAAATATTGTACACCATCCAGTCCTGTGGACCTATAAATATAGTGCAGCAATAAATAGATAAAAATTCAATAAATACAGTATCCCCAATAAATAATTACAAGTATACAGCACCCCTCATATAATCAGATGACACTTCACTTCTTAAGGGCTGATTTGGCCCAGGCACAGCTTGTAGGGTTGTGGAAGGCTTGAGGGGGAGGCTACTCCCTGGCTGGGACAAGGCTGAGGCCTAAGCTGAGGTAGATCAAAGGGGGGAATACCAGTGCCCTGGCTTTCTCTCTCCACACAACCTCTCTAGGTTAGTCCCAGTTCACCCCTTGCACAGTCAGGTTGGTTTCAGCACCTCCCTAGCCCCTTAGAGCAGTCTCTCAGGTCTCCACAGGGCCTTAGGCGCCCTCTACTCCACTTACTGCCCTTTTTCTGATGTTCCGACGCCGCTGGAGTCGTGTCGACGCCGTGAGGCGGTTCCGGTTCGGTCTCGGCGGCCTCGGCACAATGTCAGTTCTTTGACGACGCCGGTAGGCGGTTCCGGTCCGATGTCGGTGGCCTCGGTTCGATCTCGACCTCCGATTCGACGGCGTCGGGCAGTCTCTTCACGATGTCGACTTCGGGCGGCTCCGGTCCGATGGCGCTCTCGGCTCCGATGACGTCGGCCGGCCTGGCCTCGATGTCGACTTCCGGCGACTCCGGGGTGCGATCCTCACCCCCGACCTCCGGTGCTCCTCCTCACAGGCTCCGGGCGACTCCGGAGTGCGATCCTCACTCCCGACCTCCGGTGCTCCTCTACCTCGGTCTCCGACGACTCCGGAGGGCGGACTTCACTCCTCCGATGACGCCGCTCGCTCGACCTCGGTTCACTTCCTCCTCGACCTCTGGTATTCCTCACGACCTCCGTCGGCGCCCTCTCACGACCTCAGGCGGCTCCGGGTACGACGTCTGCTACTTCAGTCAGCGCCGCTTCTCCACCTCGGGCTCCAGGTCTTCAGGCTACTCGACGCCGGACTCCAGGGAAACCAGTTCTCAGGTCAGAATCTTGCTGTTTTCTTGGTTCTAAGGCCTGTTCCTGCTGTCCAGGTCCTTAGGATAAGTTTCTTCTGTCTTCTTCCCACACAGGGCTATAGGCTGGGATCCATCAGTAGGGACAAGTATCAAGGGTGGGTTTATGGACCCCACTCCAGGCACAAGTTTCCACCCCTGCTGCTTCACTCCTTCCTCCTTCACTGTTGTGCTCCTCTCTCTTCACCAGTCAGGTGCCAACTGCCAGCTCCAACTGCCAACTGCCTCTCTTATCCTCCCAACATTCTAAACGGTCTCCAACTGTCACAGAGTTCTGGAATCTCCTGGAATGTTCTGGAAGGTGCTGGTAGGTTCCAGTGGATGCTGGTGATGTCACAGGTGGCCACCATTTTGTGCTCCAGGCCCTCAGACAGAAGTTTCAGGGGTAGCTAAAAATGGCTCCCTGAATCTGCAGCAACACGAAAAAGTCTGGTGGTTCCCAAAAAGGAAAAATTCAAACAGGGTTTGAGGCAAAAGTGGGACAAAATAAATAATGATGAGGAGGGACCACCCAAAGGGCTGACAGGTCTAACACTTCCCAAGATGGCCACTGAGCCCAGCAACAAAAACGCAGGTGACTATCTCGCAAAACCAGGAAGTTTTGAGATTGATGATTTTGAAGTCTCCACAGTATGTTTTGGGCCATTTCCTGTCACGGGCACTAGGCCTACCCACACAAGTGAAGTAACATTTTTATCGGAAGACCTGGGAAACGCTGGGTGGTAGGAAATTTGTGGCGCCCTGTGTTCCCACAATTTTCCCACACAGCAAAGTGAGGAAAATGTGATTTTGTTAGCTAAGTTTGAGGTTTGCAGGGGATACTGGGTAGGAAAATGTTGGGGGATCAATGCAAGCCACACCTTCCTGGACTCCCCTAGTGTCTAGTTTCCAGAAATGTTTGTGTTTTGCAGGTTTACATAGATGATCGCTGAGCCCAGGACAAAAAACACTGGTGACCCCCTTGTAAAACCGGGTAGTTTTGTGATCTGTGTTTTTGGTCTAAGGCATGCAGACATCTAGGGAAACCTAAAAAACCCAGACATTTCTGAAAACTAGACACGGGGGGTCCATGCAAGTCACACCGCTAGCCAAGAGTCAGTCCACGCACACCACCATCCACACATACCACCAGCCAAGCACCATTCACGCACTTCGCCAGCCAAAAGCCATCCACGCACACACCCAGCCAAGCGCCATCCATGCACATTGCCAGGCAAGCGCCATTCATGCACACAGTCAGCCAAGCACTATCCATGCACACCACCAGCCAAGCGCCACTCACACACTCCACTAGCCAAAGGCCATCCCTGCACACCACCAGCCAAGCACCATCCATGCACACCGTCAGCCAAGTGCCTGTCCACGTATACCACCAGCCAATCGCCACTCCATGCACACCACCAGGCAAGCGCATATCTACACACACCGATGTGAGTCCACACACACCATTAGCCAAGTGCAAGTCCACACACACTGCCAGCAAAATGCCATCCAAAGGTCAGTACACGCGGACCGTCAGCCAAACTCCAGTTCACAGACACACACACAAACTTTCCCTGGTTTCTAGTGGTTTTCTGCCTCTGCTTAGGGGCAGATGAGACTAAAAATATTAATGAAACAGCCAAAATCTGTGCCTAAAAAAAGGGGAGCAACCCTTGCCTATGGGGCTTTTCCCTGACATACTCATAAACATGTCTATGGTGCCAAGTGGGCTTTCTAACCCCCCCCCGGGGGCAGATAAGGGGCTATTGCCCGATCTGTCTCCCAAGGGAGGCAGAAAGACCTTTTGGGGGGTGGGGGCATTAGCATGCCCATTTTGGCAGCCTCCACCCCTATGTATAAAAAAACCAACACAATCCCTAGTAATCAGGATCTATTGCCCCCATCTGCCTCCCGGGAAAGGTAAAAAGACTGTGACAAATGTATTTGGAGGGTGGAGGCATTGGCACGCCCATTCTGGTTAGCCCCCACCCCTACGTAGCTTTCCATTCCCCCCCCCCCCGGAAGGACAGATTTGGGACTATTGCACCCGTCGACCTCCTGGAGGGGGCAGAAAGACTGTGTCAATTTGTTTCGGGTGTGAGTGCATTGGCATAAAGACTGTGGAAATGTTTTTGTGGGGTGGGGGCATTGGCATGCCCATTTTGGGCAGCCCCCACCCTTATGTATAAAAAAACATAATCCCTGGTGCCTAGTGGGCTTTCTGCCCCCCCGGGGGCAGATCACGGGCTATTGCCCACATCTGCCTCCTGGGAGGTGGCATCCAACGCATGCAAGTGGTTAAAGCTGTTCTCTGCAAGGTGAGCCCATCAATTGGCACTGATTGAAAATAGAATGTTCAGGTTTGTTTACCTTTCATACATAGAATGTTTACTAACCAACTGACAATGGTTAGGTCTAGTGGAATTGTGTGATTCTGTGGCATGATTATGGCTTTACCCCACTTGGCACATAATTTACCATATAATCTGCAGATTTCAACAAACATAGTGGGGCAAATTTACTTATAAGTCACACAGTGCAGCAACCAAAGTTGATGTGCTCCATTATGCGGAAGGAAGAGAGGAAGACAGCGCCATATCTACTCGGATATTGTTCTATTGCTCTTTACCCTAGCAAGTGCTCCAGGTGCCATGCAATGGGAGTATGTGGACTGCAGTGGAATTTCGTTCTTACCTCTTGCACCACTACATAGTCTTTCTTCTAGCATGGTAGATGAAGAGGAAATGCACTTTTCTCTAGAAAAGTACTGAAACATTCCTAAGAAAGGGGACCCAAAGGGGCATACTTCGATTTGTACAGACCATTTGATATTATTACTGGGCCAGGAGCTTTACTGAACATCTGCGAATGAAGCACTAAAGTCATCTCATTCATAGCAGAAAGTGCAAGGGTTTTTTGATTCTGTAACCAGAGTATCCCTTCCAAACTGGGATCATTTTTGCTACCGAAGAATTGTGGTTAACAATTGATGACTTATATTTTCCAGAGACCCTGGCTCATTCACCTATAAGCAGCCAAAATGCCCTGCCAACCTTAGATGCTTGAGCTGCCTTCAGCTTATCTCAGGAGCAAAGATGCATTTGGGGCCTTTAAGGTGTTGCCAACGTTCTGTATTTAGTCTTCATGCTGTCCCAATTCCCCAGCCAGAGTAAGATTAACTTGGATTTTACTTCCAATGAAGGTTGGTAGTGAATGCATCCTTTTCAAAACAGAACTGTACTTTGGTTCTTGAAGGCAATTATTCCACTAACTATGTATAATGCTAAGTTACTTCCTGAAGTATTGTAGAAGCCCTTTTGTCATTATGTGCCACTGATAAACCAATGACTGTAGGCCGCACTGGCAGTCTGATCAAGCTCGACCATCAGTCCCAAAAATAGGAGAAAAGCCTTAACTACTCGCAAAAACCTACCTGATCAAATTTGTAGTCATGAACTCCAACACAATAAACTCTGGCACCATTGCTGCGGGCAAGATTAGCCTACAAAACACAAAAGAATAAGAAAGATCAAAAGAAGCTACAGTTGCCAGCACCCTTTGTAAGTCAACAAATAATGCAGCCTCTCACTCACCTGCTCCTCTGCGTATGATGGCACAAGGCCGTCCAACTTGCCATCGGTCAACGCAATGATTACACTGGAAGTGGTTCGACCTCCGGCCTTTTCAATTTGTTCATTTGCCTGCAAGGAAAAGTAAAACTTTTATTGAATGCCACAGCTTCTCTGTATGTCCCCACTGCACCCAAGTAGGAAGAATTGATACCTTCCATCAAACTAAAATTGGCACTTATCCCGCCCCGGATGTGACATCACTTTCATGACTTGGACTTCCAGGCCCCTGGGGACCTGCCCATGATGTGACGTCACAACCGGGACACATGACTGTGTAGGTTATGTAACCTGTGGGGTGGCCACGTGGTATGTGACATCACCTTAGTCAGGAGGCCTGTCAAGTGGGGTGTGACATCACCTTGGTCATGTGACCTCTGAGGTGGTCACATGGGGTGTGACATCACTTTAGTCAGCAGCTCCATCACGTTCCATAGGGGGATGTAGCAACTGCAGGCTGGAATTCAACTTTGCAATGTACAACGCCATAGGGGTACATCTAATGAGGCTTTATAGCAGCCCTATATGTGGCATAATGTTGATATAGGCACCTGTGGGCAGAAAAACTGCTTTGAGACCTAGAGCAACATACTGCCCTGTAACACACCTGGGCCATGGGGTGGGGTAGAGCTCGGCATGGTACGGCACAGGGGGAGAGAGGGATGACCAGAACTGTACACAGCGTGGTGCCGGGCAGTGATTTCTGCTTCCTGGCTCCCCCAGCAGCACTAGCGGTCCGGAGTCGTTTCCTGTGGCGACGTACACTCTCGGGAGTGGCATAGAGGCGGTGAGACAGTGAGTGAGTCACCGCGACCCTGCAACAGCCTAAGCCCCAGCAGTTGTCTATTGTGGAGTCACCTGTGGAGAGCAAGGCAGTGCGGCCCTAGTGTGTATTCCGCTACCTCAGATGTCCAGGAGTCCGGTAGTTTGGTTAGCTGAGAGCAAATTGGAGACCTTGGTGAAGAAAAGCTAAGCAGTATAGAGCAGAGCTGGTGTGCGTGAGTCCCTCCCCCGTGGTGTGCCTTGATTTCTGACGGTAACAGTGAGGGGAGGGGGACTCTCACCTGTTTTTCTTCTTTTTTCTATCAGACTTTCTCATATTTTTTCAACAGAGTCGCAGGTGTCTATTATGCACTCAGCATAATCTGCTTGCCTGCTCCTACCACCACTGTCTTGTCTACAGGAGAACACCTTTGTGCTACAGTTGAATATACTACATATTTAATTTTTTTGGGAGGCTCTTAGAGGTAGTGTGCAGGGTTGGCCTAGGCTGCAGGCCCCCATGATGGTCAAACGGGTGCGGCTTGTGCGCTGAGAGGAGGGCTCTGCTTCCTGCACACATCATTATTTTTCAAGGAGAAGAGAAGTTTGTCTCAGGGGCATTTGTGTTTGGGCAACCGTGCAGAATTCCATCAAGGTGTCTGCGCTCAGGCCGTAAACTTTCTACTTCTGGATCATTTGCCACTAGTTCTTCCACACCTTTAAAAACTTAAAAAATCATCCAGCGAAAGAAGACCCAGTCCCACCTGTCTCTCCAGAAGTCTAATCCCTTTGTCCTCTCTCTATTCTCAAAGGGGAGAGCGGAGTAGGAAACAAGTGTCTGAAGAGGCCAGGTGTAAATAAGGATGTCTTAAAATTAGTTACGGTGTTGCCCCAGGGTACGGTACTGCTTTGCATCATATTAGTCGATTTACTAGCAGTCCAGTTCTGGCTGACCTCTCAAGCCAGTCCAAAATAATTGAGTAATCTGTTAGAAATAATGGAGGAAATGTACACTGAGGCTGCTCCCACGATGGATGCTGATGGAACTAGTGGATTTCAGTTGAATTTTGAGGCCAGTTCCAAATCCATCATGGCCCCATCTGGGATCCTGTCCGGTGGGAAAGATGTGGCTCATGGGTTGGAAACGTTGTCACCTGTGGAGACACTTGGAGTAACTCATGGGGGGTTTGATGCGAGTTGTGTGAAAATGACCTTAGTGCAATGGAGGACTATCTATGCCAGACGCTGCCCTCATGGAGAAGAATCAGAATAGGGAGGCGAAGTTAAAATCACCTATTGCCTCGGCCTTGGTCTTGACTTCGCAACTAGACTGTTTAACCAGTCGTACTTCATTACTGGCTGTGTATAGTAGTAAACCTTCTACATGGGCTTTTTTAATGGGTTTAATGAACTCCTCTTGTAATTATCATTTATCTCTTACCACAGCGCACCAAGTATGTGTGCAGTCATTTAATTTGGTATGGAAGGGAGAAGGGCCCACTCTGACCTTTTATTATGTATAGAGAAGGTCTTATCATCGATTTTGGCTCTGCTGGATAGATCAGTTGCAAATTATGATCATGTGTTGTATGTCTTGTCTCCAATTTTAATAGGAGTGCAGTACTTAACCTTGCTTGGCTTGTGTCCAAGAAAGGAAGAAAGAGGCAAAAAAATCTCAAGTCCTCCCAGACTAGCATAGTGGTAAAAAATGGGGTGGCTGAAATTGGAATTCAGGCAGGTGATGATAGTTGTTTTGTGGCCACTCCTTGTGAGACACCCAATGGTAATGCGGAGGGGAGATTAACAACATGCCCAGTTCTCCCCTTCTAAATCATTCTTCTGATGTACTGTGTAATGTAGCCCAAAGTCCAAATGCACCTGAAATTGAGAATCATCTTCCAGTTTTTAGAAAACAGGCTCATAGTAGCTCTGGGGTTGCAGTTTTTCAAGAAGCATACCCTTCTAGTGCTAAGTTATTAAGAGTCCACCACAATGGTGATTATCCTGTAAATGGGGACCCCCAGGGTTGGAATAAGGCAAAGTGCCCGGAGGGAAAAAAGAAAAGAGTCCTGCGTATTACGAAATGTAATTTAAAGTGGCATGGCCAAGCCAGCGACCAAGATGGCCACTTGGCATTTATGGATCCGTCAGAAGGCCTGGACATCCTGCATTTTCCCCTGCGATCATGACAGATCTCGCTCAAGCCTGGCAGCGTGAGAGAGCAGACACCGCGCTGACCATGGCGGTCTGACCAGGCTGAGGAACTGTGCCTCCGGTGGTGAGATAAGGCGTTCAGAAGATCGGGGTCTGGGCAGGATCTGGCAAGAAGCTGCGCAACCCCTACGCATGCAGGCAGGAGACTGAGAGCTGCAGAGGAGGGCGCCTGACGTATACCGGGACCCGCTGGGGCGGTGAGTGAGCCAGGCACAGGCGGGCGGCAGTGACTCTCCCCCTTATGATTCAGGACCGGCTTGGCTGAGTGTAGCCGCATTTGGCTGCACCTGTGCTCGGTTCCTTGCATCCGCCATTACCCAGAGGCCCAACGAGGAAAGGGCCCGCTCGTGTGCCTGGTAGACACATTTTCGACCATGGGCGGACACCGAGCCTCAGGAGAAGAGTGGGACTGACATCGACCCGCTGCCGTAGCGCCCCGCCGCCCTTCAGCACTGAACCTGCTCCCTCTTGCATCCTCTGCCGGGCTGCTAGTGATCCTCCGGCCCCATGCCTGGCTGCCAGTAGAGCGAGCGGCCTGCTGACTGACTCGGACAGATATTGCATCATTGCCTCTGTGCCCCTTCTATGGCCTTTACAGCTGGCCTTTTGCGCGCTGCCCCCGGGGGACCCGCCTCGACCGCTGCACTCACATGGGCCTGTTCACGACCTGCTGTCACAGCGCTGAGTACACACATAGGCCTGGCGGGGGCGAGATCCTGCATTCCAAGCCCCAACTACGCTTAGTATTTCCCGGACCTGTGCAGCCCGACGGGCGCAACTGAGACCGACCTACCGTGCTATACCTGAGTCCCGTGATCTTTAGACTGTTCAGTGGGCTGCATGGCCATCCCCTCCAAGTCATCCAGGTGCGGACCCCGTTAGCGCTACCGACTTCCTGCTTCTTCATTCTACTTCCAACATTATCTCGTTGCCACCTCAGTCTGTGTCAGTGCTCTCATAGTGGGAGCCTAAGATCTGTCCCTTCGCTGCTTCACTGGTGCAGCGGCTCCACGGCATAGGCCACAAAGATCCCAAACAAAAGACCCTCCCCTTCGAAAGATTAGTGGATAAGGCTCCAGAGGAAATCGCCAGCAGGGCGGGGGATGCCCCGGATGCAGATCGGGCGGACGACCGGGCCGCATTGTCCACATCAATGATACAGGAAATGAGAGCTGGTTTTAAGGCGCTGTATGGGTGGTTCGATGCGCTGGACATGAATCTGGCTATCTTGGGCGCCAAAATCCAGGTACATGACAGGCATCTTGATGTGGCGGAGGCGCGTATTTCGGACATTGAGGATGGCACCGCGCAATCTCTGAAGAGGTTGGAGCGCGTTGAACGAATCCTCAAGGAGGTGGCAATGAAGAACGACGACTTGGAGGCGCGAAGTAGGCGCAACAACATCTGCATACTGGGAGTGCCGGAGTCCACCGCTACTGGCCGATTGGACCTTTATGTAGAGACTCTGCTGTTTGATCTGTTTGGAAAAGACTCCTTCACCAATGGGTTTGTAGTAGAGCGCGCTCATCGGTCCTTGGGGCCTCGGCCCATAATTGCACGTATTATGAACTTCCGGGACCGTGACACCGCCTTGCGCCTCGCCAGAAAACGAGGTGACACCATCTGGCAGGGTTCTAAGCTCTCCTTATACCCGGACTTCACGGCTATGGTGCAGGATGCTCGCCGTAAATACAATGGGGTCAAGGCCACTCTCAGAAACCTAGGTTTAAGATATGGAATGCTATACCCAGCCAGGCTGAAAGTCGATGTGGGCGGCAGGTCTTGAATCTTTGAAATCCCACCGAGGTGCAGGAATTTTGTCATGCCTACAGACAGAACAACAATCGGACAGAAACAAGTGCGGCGGGGGCTTCCCACTCTCACAGTGGCTCAGTTGCACGTGTTGATCTCTTCTCTAGCTCAGGCACTGGTTAACTCTGTTGTGATACTGGATCTTATGTATTATAGATGACACCGGGTAAATGCTCTGCATGTTTCAGTAACGTTTCAAATGGTTGCCCGACTGACGTGGCGTTGCCACCACTCATGGTGTATGCTTTGGGTTTCTTCCTGATTTTGCTGATGTACCGATTTAAGGGTTTCTCTTTCCAGCGTAAAGTCAATTGGTACTTCATGTTCAGATGTTTATTAAGGATCTGCCTCGCTTTGGGGATGGTGAGCTTGGGTGGGGGGTGGGGGAGGGGCAATTGTTATTATTTTACAGCTGAGAGACGTTTGCAGTTATGTTCACTGTCGCAGTTCTTGCCTTTTCATCACTGTTTGTGCATGACACACTTGACACATTCCTCTGATGGCTCAGCTGGGTAACACGGACAGTCCCTCTGGCTTAACCCTGATGTCCTGGAATGTTCGGGGACTTAATGACAATCGCAAGAAACGACAAGTGTTGCATTATTTAACTAGACACAATGTGGACATTGCTTACTTACAGGAAACACACCTACCCACATCAGACCCGGCTCGCTTTGCCGCTAGTTGGGGGGCACGCAGGTACTTTGCTAATTACAGTAACTACGCTAGGGGCACTGCTATCCTTATCCATAAAAGGGTCCCCTTCAGTCCTGGTTCCGTCATGGGGGACAAAGAGGGTAGGTACATAATCATCACAGGTTCACTTATGGGACACAGTACGGCTCTGGTATGTGTGTACGCCCAGAACATAGATTTCCCTGATTTTTTTCATTCACTACATGCCCAACTGGGTCAGTGAGAGCCCAGTTTGGTGTTGATGGGGGGGATTTTAACCTACTCCTAGACATTAGATTAGACATTAGATTAGACAGTACAGCTACATCGCCGGACATGAAGCCCCGGGCACGCCGCGCTCTTTTAGACGTTTGTGAGCAGATATCGCTTCTTGATATATGGCGTCTGCGCAACCCTGCCCTCACACGGCGTCTGCGCAACCCTGCCCTCACACACTACACCCACTATTCTGACCAGCATAACACCTGGACTAGGATAGACTTTTGGTTGGTCTCCCCGGGTGTCTCGGGCTGGTTCAGGTCTCTTGAGACTCTGCCAAGGACGTATTCAGACCACTCGCCAGTGATGCTTCACTTGAGGGTCCCGCGCCCGGAGGGATTCGAGCTGCGATGGAGGTTCCCAAGCCATGCCCTCCAGGATGATCTTTTTAATGCAGAGGTATGCGAGGCTATTGAGGATTACGTCTCCATTAACACCGGATCTGTGAACACATGGGCAGTACTCTGGGAAGGGTTTAAAGCCTACATTAGGGGCGTGTGCATTGCCAAACACGCCGGAGAGCTTAAGGATCTCCGCAACACTTTGGCACGTATCGAACGTGACCTCGTGGACTTAGATAACATATCGCTACACACCCCAGACCCGAATTTGATGGGGTGACGCTTGGCCCTCCTTGTTGAACACAGGGAGACAGTGGACCGTGAGATATTATATCTCTGCAAATATCAGACCGCCAGGCGGTATGGAGAGGGAGAGTGGCCTGGCAGGGTACTCGCGCAGAAGCTCCAACCCCCTTACAGCAAAGCCTTCATCACCGAGCTGCGTTCTTCCGCGAATCAACCACTCACCACCACCACTGAGATTTGTGACAAATTCTTAGACTATTTCAAGACCTTATACACTATTAAAGTAGGGAGTGACCCCACAACACAGGAAGCCTATTTTTCAGAGATTGTGCTAGTCTATCTTGAAAAAGATATGCAAGTCTTCTTAGTGGAACCAATATCTGAGGCAGTTGTCCTTGGAGCCATTGACACCCTCTTCTGTTCATCTGCCCCCGGGCTGGACGGCTTTACAGGGGACTTCTACAGGGCATATTGGCGCCGCAATTAATAGAGGTCTATGCAGAGGCCCTCAAGAAACAAATACTGCCCCCCAAGCTTTGGGAGGCGGTTATTATACTTTTCCCCAAACCTTGCAAAGACCCGACTTTATGCGGATCCTATAAGCCATTGTCCTTACTAAACTTAGATTATAAAATCCTAGCTAAGATCATTGCCAACCGCCTCTCCCAGTTGATGGAATTCATCATATCTCTGGCCCAATCGGGCTTTGTCCCCCACCGATCCACCTTACTGAATCTTAGGACTCTCTTTGCTGTTTTCACAGAATTAATCTGGAGGTCCTAGCTGCCGCAATCCTATTGGACGCGGAAAAGGCTTCTGATTTTTTGGAGTGGCCTTTCTTCATTGGCGTTATGCGCCGCATGGACATGTCCATGGGATTCATTGCTGCCGCCGCATTATTGTACAGCAGGCCCACGGCAAGACTGCGCCTGAACGGCACACTGTCCCGTCCCTTCTCTCTATCCCAAGGAACACAGCAGGGCTGTCCCTTGTCTACCTTATTGTTCATCCTAGCCATGGATCCGTTAATATGCCATTTCCAAGAACGGCATTTACAGAGTGGTTTGCAATTTAACACAGGCCTCCTCCTTGTCTCGCTCTACGCGGATGACACAATCCTCTATGTTAGAGACCCTTGGCTGAATTTGGAGCCGCTCATTAGGGAAATACTCAGTTTTGGCAGTTTCTACGGCCTAGGCATCAATTGGCATAAGTCGGTAATCTTTCCTTTAACACCTAGTACGATCCCATGGGAATGCGAGTTCCCCCTGGAGTGGTGTTCTGACTCGGTCAAGTATCTGGGTGTCCATATTCACTGGATACAGCTCAGATAATCAGTCTGAACTACGGGCAGGCAGTCAGCACCCTCGAGACCCAGATAGAGAGATGGCTGCGTTTACCTTTGTCCATTGCTGGCAGGGTCGCGATCCTTAATATGGTAGTGCTTCCAAAATGTTTGTATCTTTTTAACAACATACCTATACCCTTACCGAACAGTTTTTTCCTGACTTTGCGAGCACACCTCATAAGACTCATCTGGGGCGGCAAGCCGGCACGAGTTCGTTGGCAGGTGCTCACTCTTCCATAAGACAGAGGGGGTTATGGCGTACCGGATTTCCAATGATACTATCTTGTAGCCCAATGTTGCTATTCCTACGCCTGGTTCCACCCGGACGCCAGGATTCCATTCCTCCGCCCGGAAGCGGACTTAGTCCTGCCAGATCTGCTATCCACAGTGCTGCCCAAGGGCGTGTCACGGGACCCGCATGACATACAGACGGTTTCCACCACATTATATTCCTCTGCCTTACCCCTCCCTAATGCTCGCTGGCTGTCAATAACCGGCGAAAAGCTGGTACACCGCACTTTAACCAAATTTGACATTGTCAAAATGGAAGATATATATCCAGAGGGAAACATTTTTTCGATGACCGAGGACGTCCGTTTCCATGACGTAACCTTTATGGACAGGTTTGTGCTGGGTAGGGTCCGCTCAGCACTCCCGCCATGCTGCCCGTTTTCCCCCTTGAACCTGAATCGTTCTACCCCCTCACGTTGATAATCGAAAGTGTGAATAGTGCTCATCTAATATCTAAATTATATAAAACATGTGCTGGGATGAGACCGGTGAGTGATGACAAAGTCCGGAAAGAATGAGAGTCTGATTTAGGGCGCCCCATCACAGACGAACAGTGGGCCAAGTGTTGTGCAGTTACGAAGGAAGTCTCGCTTAATTGCAGGCACAAGCTCCTTCATTTTAAATTTCTACGTCGTATATACTTTACTCCTGCCAAAGCGCGCAGACTTGACCCATCCACACTTGCCAGAAATGCTCGGCGCCACAGGCGGATTTTGCACACCTCACATGGATCTGTCCCAAGATGCAGACGTATTGGGAACAAATACACAACACATTAGGAGACATGATCAATTTGACCTTGATCCCCACACTGGAAGTGGCTTTACTGGGATACACAGTAAACTTCCCCAAAAAGATTAGAAGATTTGCGTCATTATGTCTGCTGCTGGCCAAAAGAGAAATTGCCTTGCTATGGGGTCGCAAGTCAGTTCCGACACGTCAGAATTGGCTGCGTAGCCTGGCCTATTGCAGCACTAACAGCGAGGTTTATGCCAGCACCATACCTAGCTCCTCACGCCCTAAACACATATGGGGACCTTATCGAACCTATGTGGAGACTCTACGGCAGTCATCCGCCTCTCAACTGGAGCGGGGCATGGTTCCAGAGGGGGTGGGATAGAGGATCTCCTTCCCTTTCTATTGCTAGGAACACTCATGACGCTTACCACCAAGCCGGACTCTATTCTAATGTATAGCGCTATATGCTTACTAACTCCGTGTTTTCCAGAGATAGGTCCTTACTAGGCGATGCCGGTATGGGACTATGGGATTGGGCCTGGGGACTGTGTTTTCATAGAATGACTCAGTACTATATACTGTAATCGATAGTAGTGTGTGTTACACAATGTACAACGATGGAATTTATTTTGCTGTATCAATGACCTGACAGTGAACTATTATGTCTGTATAGTTTGATATGCAACAAATTGGGAAAAAATAAAGTTTAAAAAAACAAAATGTAATTTTCAAAACCTCACGTTCTCTAATGTTTTAGAAGAGTCCGCTTCTATTACCAAGCGTCGAAAAGTAAAAGGGCCAGAGAATGCTGTTGTTCATCCAGGTCCAGAGCATCAGTTTGCCCGCCTCTTCTCATATATTTTAAGTACCAATTCGAGATTGTCACCGGTTTAGAAAGGGAACCAAGAAAATGGGAGCAACTGTCCATAATAATAGGGGTGTAGTGAATGGATGTATAGTGAAGGATGATGCCGGGAATGGGCTTATTGAAATAGTGAGAACCATTGAAGAAGGCTGAGGAGTCCCCCAGGAGGTGGAACAGGATCTCAAAAGATCTCCTCTAGCTCCCCTTATCGAAGAACCTTCTCCCTTGTGTCCAGTGCCCAAACTTGTGAGGACTCTTAATAGGAAGGCTCTTCCTTTCATTCCATTAGAACAGCCGCTTAAATAAGGGACAGGGTCAAGGTTTAATAATAGTCCTGGCAAAGGATTTTGTCTTGGCCATCTATCTCATACACTGGACTTTGTTTCCTTGTTTGATGGTGAACTGGGCCCACTAAATAGAAGTTTCATTTTGCAGCTTCTACTAGAGATTGAGGCCCTGTGTCTGAACCCCTCACTACACTTCCAAGTTCTAGGGTCACATTTACCTTTAGGATTGTTGTACTGTTAATCCTGGCTAATATGGACCATTTTCGGAGAAAAGGTATTGATGTTTTTTCACTTGAAATAACTTCAGATCCTAAGCATTATGATCCTGGATGGGGCATCCAGGACCTCTGCCAAGAGTTAATTAGTAGTAAGGGGGCTGTAAGTTTGAAGGATATTACAATCTCATTTGTTAAAGATACGGGGAGGAGAGTTGTAAACATTGCAGAATATGAGGACCTGCGGGTTAAGGAATTTGGGAATAGAGACATGGTAGCGCCATGGAGTTAGGTGGCAGGTACACTAAATGTTAAAAAAAATATCGAATGTACAATTTTGTAGAGGTAGCACCTGGTCAAAATTCTTTCCTGGAACATGGCGGGCCTGGGACACTCTAAGTCCAAGCTACATTTTTAATGAGGTTCTGCCCATTGAAAATTTGTCTACAAGAAACCTGGATATGCTCTGGTTTTAAATATGATAATTATTTGGATTTCTCTTGTGCAGCACAATTCATGATAAAAGGGCATGCTAGTAGTGGAGGTATAGCCATTTTACTTAGTAGTAGTATAAATTGGAACCCAAAGGTGTTTGTTCATCTCCCAAAACGGTGCATTTGCTTTAAGTTAGCTTTGTGTAATAGGACTGAAAGTCCCTATACGTCCTTTCTTCTGGTAAATGTGTACACCCCCCTCGGGAGGTTGTGTGATACTTTAGTTGAGTCCATCTTCTCTTTTGTACACAACATTAGCGTTTCGGAAGAAAGCACATTGATAATTATTGTGGAGGATTTTAATGATAAAATCTCGAACTGTTCCTCTTTTGTTTTTTTAAATATTGGCTTGAATGAGGTGTGGAAAATTCTAGAGGCTGCTTTGCCTGGTAATATTAGATCAGACAGGCGGGACCTTTGCTTCCTGGACTGCCTGAGATCTAATGACCTTATTGCTCTAAATCGTAGGTTTCTGGAGGACTCGCACGCCTCTTTTACCTTTCATTCCTCTTGAGGCCAATCATTAATTGACTATTTGGTGGTATCTTACAAAATATTTTGTGATTGCTCCCACTTTGAGGTATTGAGGATGGATCTAAGTGATCATAGTATTCTTTTGCTGTTTATAAAGTACAATATAACTACAGTAGTGGAAGCCCGGAACGGTTTATTTGCACCACCATCAGAAATAGTTTGTGCAAAATATTTAACTTTTTTTTTAATTGAATATTTTCTAGAATTGTCTAAATTTTTGTAACTCTATAGTAATTGCACTTGGTCATGAATTTGAGGAATTCGGTATTTTAGCTTTCCGATACTATTTTACAGTACAAAACCGATTTATTGCTTTAATCTTTGTTTTAATGATGGAGGTAATTAGTTAATTAGTACTGTGTTAGTGTTGCACTTTAAAACATTGCGCATTACTTGTTTGTTGTATTTATTAGTCCTGCATAGTATTGCGGTTTAATGTTTAAATGAATTGATAGCGCATTTCCACTTTTTCGGCGTATTAGGCCTTAGAGCATAGTTGTAAGTTGATTTTTTTTATCTTGTACTTCAGAATTTTATGTATTTTATATCATATGTATTGTTTTAAAAAATGTATATATTTTACTGTATTTTATGAGGCCCTCTTTACGTTCCAAATCACAATATTAAAATCTTGTAATCTTGAGCAACCGTATGAAACATGGTGACTACTCAACAAACTTTCCGTGCCTTCAGAGGGGCAGCTGTGACTTGTCTGAAGGCACAGAGATCTCCACTAGGCACTTAGAGATTTCTAAATATGGTGCCCTGGTGCACAGCGGGCCACTACAAAACCCTAAATTATAGCATGAGTCTTCAAATAGGTCCTAAAGCAAAATGAACAATTGTGCAGCACTTCAATGGAATCTCTATATCCATGACCTCATATTATCTTTCCAAATCCCCCATTGCTTCCCAGCAAAGTATGTACAACACAAATCTCAACACTTACATATATTCAGAAACATCCAGGACTGGAGTTTGATATTACAAGATCATGAAGACACAGTATAAACTAACAAATAATTACCCCTCCGTTTTTTACATGTTGAATCTGCTAGACTTTCACTAAAAATAGAGTTCTACCTGGTGTTCTAATGAATTTTGCACATTATAATTTTTTTATCACCCAAAAGTGAGCATATCAGAGCGGCATGGGTACCCTGAAATTCATTCTATTATAGAGATATACTGTTTGTCAGTAGGATTTCCTAGTGTTTGCAAAATCCCTGGTGCACTGCTCACCGCTGAAGGAGAGTGTAATATAGTTTTCAGAAACATCCCTGCCAAACTAACCTGTATGGTGCAACTTTCCTCTAATAATTAAACATATCCAAAGGCTTAGAAATAAATACAACCCTAGTGATAAAATCACAAGGGTACAACTAGAGAGTGTGTACAATCGGTGTGTCAAAATTCGGTTGAAATAAGAGTGCCTAGAAAGAATTAATAATTCTGTTTATAATGACACTTCCAGAAGATTCCATTCCCAGTAATTTAAGGATGCGGTAGAACAGGTTTCTATTCTCTCTCATCAGTTTAGCATATCTAGATGTTCAGAATAATACTTACTAGCTTTAACCCCTCGTGCATGTAGGTGTCACCAGCTGGCTTCACTTTGCTTAAGTCGTCAAGGCCTTTTGTGATTTGTGCTCTAGGAAGAAGGATAAAAATACAAGTTATGCTGATTATTAAAGGATCTGCAATACACAGTCAGAAGTCGCCAGTTTTTTCCACATATAGGAATACAGAGAGTTGGTGACAGTTGCCCTTTTTAGGTCGAGGACTACCGGTCTGCCGAAGGCAGAACCGGAAGTCGAGATTTAATGTTTCCTAGAGTGGCTCCTTAGCCCGCCTCTCTTTTTGCCTCTCCTCCATTGGCTGGCTTCCTAAACGGAGGCCCGCCATTGGAGGAGAGAGCCGTCCCTCCAAATAGGCTCCGTCTTTTTCAGAATCGGGGGCGTGTTCCTTGCTGTTCTTTCCACTTTTTAGCCACGCCCTTTTAGAACAGCAGGAACACGCCCCCGAATCCGAAAAAGTTTCGGAGCTTCCATCCGCCATTGTTTTGCTGTCCTCTGGCCGTGAGGATCTTCGTGCTGTTGTGAGTATAGTTGGCGGCGCTGCCCTTCGATGAGCAGGGATCCGCACCGTGCCTTGGACGCCTTTCCCCCTTGTTTTTACTGCAACTGTGGAGAGAACTTCCGATTTAATTTCTTCCAGAGTGAATGTTTCGTTTTCCAGCTTCCGGTCAGTTACTTGAGACGAGCTTTCCCTACCGTCGGTGTTTAAAGTTGCTCTGCGCAGGAAGCGAGGAAAATCGCCCTCACTGAGCTTGTAAATTTGACTTGGATGACAAGCTTGTTTTCTGAGAACATGGGCATTACAAAGTTTTCAGGGGTGTGCAATTAGAAAATGGCATTACCAAACAGATCCGCATGCGTAGTGAGCTAGTTTTCCATTCCTCTCTGTATTGCAGATACCGCCATTGTCATCTTCAGGACTATTCGGTGTGGTGATCGCATATTCTATTTAGTGTTAATTACTCTCACAGTAAACCTTTTTAACAAATGTATTCAACTAGGAATTGTAGGTGCCTAGTTCATTATACATTGTATTGACTGCTTGAGAAAATGTGCAAGTCTGTTTGGATTCGTGGCCATACCCGTCGGATTCAATTATATTGGGTCGACTTGGCATTGCCTCTCATTGGTTTTGTCGTTGGCAGTGTAGCAGCATTTTGTAGGTGTAAGACATTCTGCAGACATGAGTCCGTTAGCATTACTGGAATACTTATCTGGGAGGCTTATTACTGTGAATAATGACGTATTACTAATGTGCGCAGAAATGAATCATTGCTTCGACTGTAGTTTTATCTTGTCTCTGTACAAATTCTTTTGTCTCCCTTCAAATAAGTATTCTTGCCATGAAATTAGAGCTTGGAAATAACAAGTCTGGCTTTTTTTGATGCAAACGAAAGACACCGTGGTGCTGCGGAACAGTTGTGGTTTTGGTAATGTAGGTTTTCTAATTAGAAGGTACTTTTAAGTCGTTTAGGTAACTGCTGTGCAGAGAAGAGACAGCGATGTTCAGTGTGTGTGTGGAATTTTAGAACAACGGTTCCGTTGGTCTATTTTTTTTCCAGGACTTCTCCAAGTGTGAGAACGTGCAAATGACACACTTTTCATTCAGTGATTTAAAAACAGAGGCGTTTCAAGTTGCAAATCCATTATATTCTTGTTTGCACCTTAGGTAGTGCAACAATAGTGCAAACGGTGCTCAGAAGTGTGATATGGAGTGTACAGTATGATGCACATATATGGAAGCAAAAGTGTCTACTGTTTAGACATGACTATAAGTCCAATATGAGTATTGTTACTTAATCATACATTTTTTTAAAAAATGCTATCCCTGAGATAGTGTTGACGTTTCCACCCAAAAACCCATCTACCTGAAATAGAACTTAGCAAGCCCTAAATGAGAGTACACATTTGAGGTTTCCTCCTGAAAATACTGTACTTTCACCGGGCAACCCCCTTTGTAGTCCTCACGAAATGGTTTAATAAAATAGATTCCATTTGTAATCGTTTCTTATGGGAATATAAGAGGCCAAGGACAGCCCTTGCCCCTTGGGTAAGGTGGTTGGGCCTACCCGAACTTTAGATATTATTACTGTTAGACCTGTCACCCTAGGTGTGGGTATTCGGATATGACCGCTCTGTAATCCTGGCTTAATTTATCATAGGCAAAATATTTATTATGCGATAATTATCCTTTAGTCTGATCAATCTGTTTAATGGAAGTTGCTTTTTTGATATTTGATCGACTCTGTTTAAGAATATTTCAGCAGTGAATTAATATATATTGTCGTTAAATGAATTAATCCAATATACTTTTTTTCCAAATACTTGCTCTGTTTCCTAGATGTAACTTTTTCGCACTAGCATGGGAGTGGGTGTCATAAGCATCAAATGTAGTGTTTGTACGACTTTAAGGACAAAGGAAAGTCGTGCTAATGTGCTGTCTATTTATTTTTATTGTAGTAGTTTTATATAGCGCGAATTCGACCCGAAGGTATTGAAACGGTTTAGATGAGCATCAATTACCTTACATAAAGTCACGCTCATTTTTTTAGGCACGGGAAAATTAAAGTGATTTGCCCAGGATCACAGGATGTGGTGCTGACGCCGATGTCATGTTCCCCAAGTCCAAAGTCTGTAGCTCTGCCTGTTACGTCACATCCGCTCTCACATTCAGATGAATGCATTATGGGAATGTTTCTTATGACCGTTCCTGCTTTATAGAAGGCTGTATTGAGTAGTGCTCGCTCACCCCCCAAGTTGGAACCGTTTTGCTCGTCCATTAAAAGTCTCGATAACTATTAGACGTTGCGCGATCTTCCCCGGAGCACAGTTTTGCACACTGGCCAGTTTACTTTTGCCCTGGAAAGAGCGTGTCCTGCTGGGCAGTCAGGGCAGAACTAAAAATAAAAAATTAGTGCCGGTGAGTGCCACCTGCAACCACCGGTTCACATTTACCAGTGTGTGTGTGGTGTCAGTGTTATGCCGTTATGTGTGCTGCGAAATGCACGCATGCGTTGTGGTTGTGTTAACTATTGTGTTAGGATGATTTTGGATATAGAAATGCGTTTAAGCGTTGAGCACTGTTCCTTATGCCAACGAAGGTGCACTCATATGCACAAATGTGTGTTTGTTGAAGTTTGTGTGCCTTTCTTGTGCGTGCTTGTGAGGCTGTAAGAAAATAAAACTTTATTAAAGATAATAAAAACCCTAATGTGTATCCGTGCTTTGCGGCGAATGGCTATACCGGTTGTGTTTGTGTATTTAGAGCAGACGATTGTCACGCCATCATAAACACCTTTTAATAACTCTGTGTGTGTGTGTGTGTGTGTGTGTGTGTGTGTGTAGGTGGCTCTGTGGGTGGCTCTATTTGTGTGTGGGTTGCTCTATGTGAGTGGCTCTCTGTGGGTGGCTCTGTGTGTGTGGCTCTGTGTGCGGGTGCAAATGGAATAGGTCTCGCATTTGAGAGTGATTAAGCTATTGACAGTGTAAATAACAATGCTGTTTCTTTAAATGTTTTAAAAACAAAAACATAAACAAAAATAATGTCATGAGCAATGCCAATAGCTCTAACTTTAACAATGCCGAGACCATTGCATTGTAAATGCTTGTTTTGCACTCTCACTTGGGGCCGATTTAGAGCTTGAAGGGCAGTCTCCCCATCTGTTAGGGTCGAGGAGGACATTTCTGCCGTCACTCTGACGGACGGTGATCGCTGTATTCAGTGGAACGGCCTTAAAGTGGTTCCTCTGAAGACTTTGAAGGTTAGTGCACGGCCTTCATTTTTCGTGCGGCCGTGGAACAAACATTTTAGTTTTTTTCAAAAACATACTCCCAAAAACAGGAGTTTGTTTTTGAAAAAACAAAAACGATTGACTCCCACACCCTGGAAGTTCTCTCCCAGGATATGCGAGAGGTCATTTTTCTTTTTTTTTCTGTCCAGGTCTGCCAGTTTTTTTCCTGTCAATGACGATTAGAAAAAAAAGCAGACCCTTTGCTCTAAATACGGCAGGCGGTCCAATATCCTTACCTCGACGGGCCTACTTGGTCAGAGAAAGCTTTCTGATGGCGAAGCTAGACGGGGCACCGTTGTCAGAAAGGCAGTCTGCCAGACGATAACTAGAGCGGGTGGGCCGAGATTTTGGTGGCCTGCCTGCCATGTTTGTAGTGGAGTACCCTGTCCCCCAACCTCTGAACCGGGCCCTTAGATACAGTGCTAGTATTCAGGCGCGCAACACCCATTGGACTCAAAGGGCTTCAGCCCCCCCCGCCCCCCCACCCGTGTGTGGCAGCCCGGGATGAGACAGATTCCCGGCCAAAAAAGCAGCCGCATCCGAGCACTTCACAGGTCTTTAAAAGACCATTTGCATGTTAATGAGGCCTTGCTGTTGTTTCACCCCTTCTAAGAGCCTCTGCAGCTCCACTCTGCCTATTGCTTAAAGTTCAGCCCCCCCGAAATTTTTGCTCAGCCCCCCCCGAAATTTGGCTCTAGTTGCGCCTCTGCTAGTATTGCATTTGCAAATCGTTACAGCTGATATTGGCATCAGTCCAGGTATCTAGTACAATCTATTGTTACTTGTGCTGCAGCCCATGAAAACAGAGGCAATCGTTTCTAATTTGTTTATTGCTTTTCTCATTAACCGCACCTCATTGGCAGTTAGAACTCAAATGTACAAATTGCAAATCTACATAAATGTCAATGATTTCAACAGCTTTAGTGAACATTCTTATTTCAGTCAAACTTTGCTCTTAATGATCACACCATTGGTATTTATCTGATTTAATTATCACCATTCTGACCATTGAAATACAGTAGTGGGCCCGGCTGTCTCTGGACGATGTCATCAGAAGTTATTGTCAGTTTGGCTAACACTGTCCCCGTTTTCAGTCGGGGTACACCCCTCTAACCACATTGACCCTAAGTGCTGTACAATCTGCTGCTGATCAGCCAAGGAAGTCTGAATTCAAGGTGGACTTTGGAGGAGGGAATTTCGTTTTCCATGCCATCATTATGGTCCTTTTCCGTGATAGTTGTGCTAGGTGAATACACTTCAGAGTTTGCTCAGCTTTTTTAGTCAATGTAAAGTAAACCAAAAGACACCTCTCCGATCCAAGCAGGTTAGCCATGTTTGTGAACTGGGAGATAGATGGTCAGAGTGACCCCTCACCAGTATTCCTATAGCCGCATGCAAGCCCACACCATATGTTAAATCCCAGCAAGGGAACAGGTGCCTAGATGTGAGCCAAATATCCTATGAAGCTACTTCAGGGTCATATATAGATGGTGAAGGAAGTCAGACTGAATCATCTTAAAATAGGACACTGTGGGTCATTCTATGTGCATATCCTACTTATGTCTCCCATTCCTCATCAGAAAACACTTTCCCAGTATCCTCTTCCCAGACGAATTTTATTCAAGAGCTCTTGAAAAATAGATGTAGTTGCTTTCCTCCAACTTCCATGCGTAATCATTGTGCACAGAGCATCTTATGCCTCTGATTCTTTGGCACTGGTACCCCAAGTCAGTCTCACCATTCTGGTGATCTGCCTGCACACCAAAAAAAGCCCACTGGGATTTTGTTAACTTCCCTGATAACATTGAACGTTTTCAATTGTTCATTCTCATACCGGTCACCCATTGTATCTAAGTGTCGGTCTTCCCAAGCAACAAGTATACATATTCCTATTGCAAAGGGACCGACTGCAGAAATAATTATTGGTAAACTATGCTGATTTTCTAAACATGAAAATATATAACTAAGTGTATTCTCAGGTGATGGTACAAGAGGGAATCTACTTGCATTCTGAATTATCTGGGTGTGGGTGGAGCCAGCGAGATTAGCCCAGATGCAAGGTTGAGGTGTAGATGGTTGAGTGGAATAATTGAATCATTTGTTATGGCTTGGTTGGCTTTAACAGCTTTACAGTTAATGGAAAGACCCCAGTGCTACTGTTTCTGAAATGTCAGATGAGAGTTGGGGGCAGCCGCTTCTGTGCTGTGCGGTTGGTTCGTAAAAATAAAAGAGCAATTGGAATAGACGATGCACGAGGCTCCTAGGCACTCAAAGATTCGCAGCGTGGTACCAAGCATTGTGAGGTAGGTAAGGTCTGACGTGTATGATAAGGCTACCTCACTGTCATTCCTGTCCTCGCATTTTTGTCTGGATTCTTAGGCCTTACTGAAGGAGATTGTTGAGGTAGTATTTGTGTTATCATAAAATCATATATCCTAGAGATAAACCATGTGACTGTTAGATTCAGTTAGGAGTTCATGGATGCGGTTTGAGAATAACCAACTGTTTATTAGACCTGGAGCATGTGACGGTCAACAGTGGTTTGAGGCTCGGTAGGATTAAAGATAGTGGATAGAAGTGGTGTTGAATATTAGCGGGTGGAGTCCGAGTATATGGGGTTTGTGCACAGAACACTGCTCCATTCTTGGTTAGGGCCGCCTTATTGTTGCATTATCATTGGGGTGTTTTACAGACTTCCTTCAATTTCCACTCATGAACAATGAGACTGTCAATGCCTTCAATACATTAGCCATTGGTTGCCATTTAGAATATGCCTTAGTTGTGTTCCAATATGTTCAATTTAATGCTTTGAGGTTAAGTCAAATGAAAGCTCTCCCTTGAAACATGTTGTATCATTTTCCCCAATCCTTAATGCATTTCGGGATGGCTTTCTCTCTTCAGGAGGAACTCTCCTTATCTCTTGAAACCATGAACAAAATGTCACCTATTAAGCAACACACAATACGATAACCTGAAACACATTATTCGTAAAGTAGCCAGTACAAGTGAAACCATAATACAATCAAAACATAAAACAGGTAATCCCATATTATTCAACTGCAAGACTTGTAGGGCCCTTCTCGTTGTTGAGAGAAATGACTGAGGTTGTGCTCTCTTACTTAATCGAAACCCGACTAACATAGAGAAGACGCTCAGCACGTATGGAAACGGCATGAGACAACTAGTGAGGTGTGCAATGTTCTCCTCATAAGAGGTGACTCCAACTGAAACATGACGGACCCTATGAAGTCTAAATTAAGAATAATACCACAAAATCTGAGCATCTCCGTTTTTGGCAAAGTTGAAGTGGGCTGTTAAGGCTGCTTGTACAGCAGCGTGGCCATGCATATTACAGCATATCTCGGTTGGCACCCTCTGCCAAACTCATCTGTGTGATCTAACTTACCACAATGCTGTGTATTGCAAATTTTCTTGTGTCCTACTTTGCTGTCTAAAGTAAAGACGTCCTTATGGGCACCATGTTAGAATGGTGAAAATGCTATTATATGTGTAATGGAAAAGTAACTAAAGGTGTACGTATGTTTTATCTAAACAAAAGAGCTTTCTACTTAAATGCATCAAAGGTGTTAATGAAAGTGATTGAGCATATAACTGCACTATATTGTTGCAGTCTGAAGTAAAGACATCCTTATGGGTGACATGTTGGAATGGAGTGAATGGTATGATCTCTGTAACTGGAACACAACTAAATGTGTAAGAGTGTCTTGACTACATGACTGAGTATCTGACTTAATGGAACCAACTGTACGGGGCGTCATGGCCAAGGTGACAGATGGACCGGTTGCATAGTAGTGAGCTCCAGCCTGCTGCCCCATCGGCATCAATCTTGAATCCGGGTGACCACGGATGACTCCTCAGATGGCACAGAAGGTGGGTGGTGCTGCTGCCTAGGTGCTGCAGCAGTGCTTTCCCATAATCACCGGCGGTGCAGGGAGCATTAGAGCAGTGACTGGTGCAGCCTAGCTCTCCTTGTGGGGGCGAGGTGCTACTGTGCAGGAACGGCAGCACCCAGAGGCTATGTGGGGCTCACTGAGTGGAACTTTGGGGGCCCACACAAAAGGATGTCAATTGGCTGCCCCGTGGATAATGTGGCAGAGTCCCGCTGGATCGGGTGCCTTTGGTGTACCGAGGCCTGTGACAGACTGCTGCACTGACTATACAGGAGCCGTGGATGCCCAGCAGAAGAGAGGGTTGGAACACCTTAGCCACCCGTACATTTGGATGACAGAGAAGCAGTGCTGGAGAGCCTATCTCCATGATAGGTTAGGGGCATCGAACCTGCCTCCTCCTCCCCCCTTTTTTGGTTTTTGAAGCACTGCAGGTGATGGACCCTGGATTAATTCCTGTTGAACCTAGCCTTGGTTCTGGGGTCTCCATCTGGGCTTGATGTAGATCGGTCCTGTGACTTAATAGGGGGTTGGTCAGAGCCCTCCTGGAAGCGGACCTATCTGGAGAGCTGCCTCTGGAGGTAGTTGAGGCCTGCACAATGGTGAAGTCTCAGGGCCCCATGCTGGGAGGCCCCAGTGACTGATACCGGAGAATGCTAGTGATCACACAGAGATGGTGACCTGCCCCCCACAGTGGAAAAGAGTATGCAGGACCTTGCAGCCAAACTTTGACATGCTTATGCAGGCAGTATGGGATATCAAGAATGCCTTCAAATCTAAACTGAAATGCATTGGTGAATGTTGTGAGTCAGCTGCACACAGATCACAAGAAGCTCAAAGAGAGTGTTGAGACAAATCTGCACTGGTATCACTGAGGCCCTTACTCTCCAGGTGTGAGTTCCAAACTTGGTACTCTGCAGGAGGAAGTGCGCTTTTTGAGGTGGAAAGCAGTTGATGCTAAAGGTGACTCACAATGTAATATTACCCACATTGTGGGCCTTTTGGAACCAGCGGAGGGACCGGGCATGGACCTGTTTCTGGAGTAATGGCTGGCCTTGACAGTACTGGAAGGTAGAACAGCTGCTTTTTTCAGTGGAAAGGGCACACAGGGTTCCCGGTGGACCCCTGCCACCGGGATCTCAACCAAATCCAGTGGAGGCCTGACTGTTTAAGTATAGAAACAGAGACCATATCCTTCAGGTGGCAAGAAAGAAAGACACCTGGTTGGTGGAGAATAGCTGTATTAACATATTCCCAGATTACACGCCAGAAGTGCAGAAAATATGTGAATCTTGCCTGTAAATTAAGCCTAAACCCCAGCAGTTAAATATTCACTGTGCCCTTATGTTCCCAGCTAAAATGAAAATCACGGATGGTGAGTCATCAAGATTCTTCTTTTGTCCCTCGAGGAGGCCAGGACATGCTTGAAGACCAGTGGTGTCACCACGCCACCCTATGCACAATCTGGGGGTGAGGGTTGGTTGACACAGTGCAACAGACAACAGAGAGGCAGGCGTTTAAGTAGCAGACCCACTAAGGAACAGGCTGTCAGGGAGAGAACCCTGGCAGTACATGAACTTGAACTCCAGGCAGGTTCTGCTAAGCACACTTGTTCTCCTGGCTCAGAAGTGCAGGAGGGCAGCGAGGAAAAAGTTCCTACAGTGACCGCGGACGCTATTGTCCGATTCCCTTGTATGGGGGAGAGTTGGAATAGGTGACGGTGGGGATAGGTGGTGGTGAGGGACAATGGTGTTGCTGAGGGGAGGGTCCCAACTCTTGTTGGGGAAGCAGGTTGACTGCTAGGTAGCGCTATTCAAAGATATGATGTACCACAGCTCCTCTCAGGTTCCAAATGTGAAATGCTGCTCATGTCAGTTTCACCGTCGGCTGAGTGTCTTTTGACTGCATAGCCAAGCACTGGGAATTAAGAACTGGTTTATGTTTATTCCAAGACGGTGCACCATGCTCGTGACCTGTAAGTTTGATGGTTACTGGGGGGATTACAAACGAGTGGCCTATCCCCTGCCTGTGGCCCTCTCATTAGAGTCTATTCCATGTTACCAACATGATGGAGACTGATAAATAGAACATTTTGACCTGGAATGTGCAGGATATGGCGTAGCGTGTCAAAACATATAGAATTCACACTTACCTCAAGTGTAGGCACACACACTTTGCATTCCTGCAAGAGACCCACCTCTCTGCTCTGGAGCTGACCAAACATCATAAGAGATGAGCAAACCCTAATCGGGATTTGCAAGAGATGTGTTGGTTTGGATTGCACCAGGAATACCCTTTGCTGCTCATTGTTCTCAGGTATGAAGGGGTGGAGGGGTTGCTGAATAGCTACATTTTTGTTCGTGGCACTTTAGGTGCCAAAAACTGGGATCACTAGTTTCCTTGATGGGTTGAGTCTGGCTCTTCTTCGCTATACGGATGTCCCACATGTGGGGACTTGAATTGTATCCCTGATACGGTGATGGATAGATCTTTCCTCCCATGCTTATGAGGCAGCAGCCTCCAGACAACAGTAACAAATCAGTGAAAAACCAGATGTTTGAGCTGCGGCGCTTAAGGCACCCAGAGGCCAGGGAATATTTGTTTTATTGTGGTCTACATGCCCTTCATACCAGAATTGACGTTTACTGTAATGTGGAGGCCGGATCGAGGGTGGTGGGCATAGAATATCTGAGATGTACATTTTCAGACCACAATCCCCTAAACCTGGACCTCAGTTGTAGTTTACTAAGTCAGAGAGTTCCAACATGGCGGTTACCAGTAGGAGCATTGCAGGATATTGGTTTCTGCTCTGTGATAAGAGAACATATAGATCATTACTTTTCTGAGAATGGAGATAATGCATCTGACCTCTCAATAGGATGGGATGCCTTTACGGTGGCCATAAGAGGTTTATGTCTTAAAAAGACACATGGGGTGAAAAAGTCCTTATTGAGGGAGGCAGGAGAAATGGAGAATGAAATTCATGTTCTAGGACAAGATTTGGTCCAGTACTTTACCTTAACCTGCTGACTAGCTAAATGCAGATTGGATTATAAGGAGTTACTTGATACATTGAGGAACATCGACTAAAGGGAAAATGTGGCTCATCAACATGCGGAAGGAGACAAGGAGGGGGCACTTCTAGCCTGGCTTCTTCAATCTGAACAGGTCACAGCCCCTCTACACAAGATTCGTGCTCGTGGTGGGCATATTGAGCACACACAGCAGGGTATAAATGCCACCTTTCGAGCTTTTTGCAGTGCCGTGCATACGGCCTCGCCAGGAAAGATTGAAGAGGTGGTGGGGAAATATCTAGATAGGGTTATATTATCCTGTCTTAACCGATTGAAGGGGCTTAAACTGGAGAAACTGACTGGAGGAGATTAAGTAGGCATGAGGGAAAATGCAGGGCATGGACGGCCTTCCAATGGAATATTATGCCACTTACAGCATACGTTTGGCTTCCTGCTTGTTAGCGTTTTTTGAGGTGGCCAAGGCTAGGAGATCCCTACTGGTGTCTATTAGAGATGCCTTGTTGTTAGTGCTTTCCAAGGCGGGCAGAGATCCTCTAGAAGAGAGCTACTATCTCCCCTCGTCCTTACTTAATCTTGACATCTCGACTGTAAAGTTTGGGTAAGATTGCGGCTAACCGTTTGATGTCCATTATGTAATCCTTGCTGCAGGCTGATCAATGCAGCTTTATTTCGGGAAGAAATACTTTCCTTAACCTAAGAAGGCTCTTTATGATACTGTAAAAAGAACAATTGATGGACAGAATGCTGAACAATGTCAACCATTCACCACAGTACAGATATCTGGGCCTAAATCCATTGTTTTTTCGCTCCCCATGCCATGCCTGCTGTTCACTTTGGTAGTAGAACCCTGCCATATGATCTCAGATGCACAATCAAGACTATTGGAATTGATGTTAATGTGTATAGATGTGGTTTTATCATATGCTAGTGACATGTTGATATACATAAATGGTCAGATAGTGTTCTTGAACAATTTGGGATACTATCAGTTTTGAAGATCAATAAAGATAAGTCATTATTGTTCCCAGTGGGATGCTTGAGCTCTGAGTTAGGGCCAGAAAGTGTACTGAGTATAACTGAACATTTTGGCATAGCATCAGGCCTGAAGATCAATATAG
Organism: Triturus cristatus; assembly: GCF_964204655.1. NCBI lineage: Eukaryota > Metazoa > Chordata > Amphibia > Caudata > Salamandridae > Triturus > Triturus cristatus. The sequence continues at coordinate 529,700,908 of NC_140592.1, forward strand.
AAAAGTCATTTTTGTTCCCATTGAAAGCCTTGAGATCTGAGTTAGGTGGCTCTTTGCTTGAGTTTGCATTGCCTGCGGAATGTAATTAATTACTATAGCTGGGAACCAACTTTAAACATATACCGGAGAAGTAAGACATGCTTGAAAAATGATAGAGTGATCGCCATTGTATGTGACTTTCTTACTGCCAAAATTTACCACTATCACTGTAAGATAGACTAGCAGTGTATACGATAATAATTGTCCCCAGCTGGTTACAGCTATTTCACTGCTGTATGCATCTAAACCAGAGTATACTATTGAAGCAATTATGCACCACATTGATTGCACCGGTTTGGTGCAGATGATGGACTGTAAACATGGACACTCTGTAGTGTCAATAGGAAGGAGGTGGGCTACAGGTCCCAGACTTGGAAGGACAATATATAGGGGGTGGTTTGAGAAAGGATTGAGTTTGGACACAAGGATAATGAGAGGGTGAATAGACACCAGAGAAATGTTAGGTACACTTTTTCACAGAAGTGCAGCAGCAGTTAATATGGCATTGAATGAATATTGAATCAAAACACTCAATGCCCCACAAACTCCTATCTGAGTAATCTCTGGATTTAACCAAGTAGTGAGAGAAATGAACATGACTAGATGGAGGGAAGGAAGCAGTAACTATATAAGCGACCTGAACAAATGTGGCTTGTTTTTAGGTCTCGTCTCGCTTTTAACTGTCGGTAGGTGAAAGCCTCTTGTAGACCACACTATAAATCTACAGTGGGATTGCAGACTGTCCACCTTTTACCATTGGTTTGCTTTATTGTCACTCACAATTACTTGCTTCTTATTTGATAGCTTGCCTTCCTCTTCTTGTGTTTGTCCCTAGAGCAAAGCGTCTTTCATTAGCTGACTTGTATCCTTCTACGGCTCATATTTAGGAAACTATGGGCCAGATGGACAACATTTGGGAACAGCGAATTCCAAATTGCAATTTCTTGCAATTCGCAATAAGGAAATTGCTATTCCTAATGTATCTAACTTGTTGAGTTTCAATTTGCGATTCCTAGTGGGTTACAAATCGACATACCTCATAAATATTAATGTGGTAGGTCAGATTTTGTGACCCATTAGGAATCACAGCAATCACAGGAATGGTGGTCTGTTGGGGTCAGCAGACCACTTTGTCTGTGATTTATTTTTATTAAAGCACACCTTTTTTCTTTAAAAAGCTGCTCGTTTTCTTTAAAGGAAAACAGGATGTGTTTCAAAAGAAATATGAAACTTTTAAGTTTCATTTTTTAAGGGTAGGCAGTGGACCACCTCCTTTGAATAACTAGTATAAAATGTATGTTTTGCAAACATAATTCAGTCCCACAACATTAATACATACCAGTGAGAATCGGTATTTGGAAGGAATACCCTAAGCACGCCCCTTCCAAATACCGAATCACAAACCCAAACTGCAATTTGATAATAAGTTACTGAATTGCAATTTAACTTTTGTACATTAAAAATGTTTTTTTTGCGGTTGCAAAGGACTGAATCTGCGAATTGGGCCATTTGTGACCACAAATAAGGATTTGTGCCTGAGGCCCTATGTTTTTCTTTTTCTTTCTGCACTCCATGAGAGTGCATGCGTTTTAGCTCTCTCCCTAATCAGCAGCCCCACAAACACATGCCCCTTGCTTGCTCATCCCTTCCACCAAGCTCGTCCACTTTTCCCCCCACCTCACTCTGGCTTTTTATCTACTTTTTGAGCCTTCACAGCCTAGTCTTAAACTCCTTTGTTGCTGTTACAGATCTTTAGGATCTTACAATTTATGTAATGAGGTAAAAGTAGTACATTTCGTGTAACAACCACCAACAAAGGGCTTCCCTCTCGAGGACAGTCAGTTGTAGTTGAAGTTGGGGCTGCAGTTCACTGGAAACTCCAGGGCGTACGCAGTCCCGTTGACCCAGATTGAGCGGGCTGGACATTGACAGTAACAGGGTTCCCAACTTCCTAGCTTAAGGAAATGTACCTCGGATGAAGGCTGCCATGTTTGTTTGAAGGCTGGCCTGTTTCAATGGTGGCAGTGGGAAGCCCACCTGGTTGGCACAGCAAACACTCCAACTGTTTTTAGAGTGTTTCGGCTTCAGAAATCTCATGTTATAGTTTCACCTCTGATTATTCCGTGCCTCCATGGTATCTTCGAGACGGATATATTTAGTCTACGGGCACAAGAGGCCTCTAAATAGGAAGGACTTTAGACCGAACACTGCTGTGCCCGCCTTCATTGCTGACTACCATGAGAGCCGCATGCTATGAGGAGTAGGGCTTTCCTTGTTGGTACTTTGGAGGCTTCATTGCCAAGGCTGTAAGGTTTCGTGGTTACCGCTACTGGACAGCTTTGAGGTTATTCACTATACAGAAGCAAAGGGTGCAGAGTAACGGCCAGAGCTGCCCACTTTGATGCTGGAGACCCAGGTGTGAGTCTGGGCATCAGCTCTACATCCTGCGATTCTGGGCAAATCACTTAATCTTTTTGTGCCTACCAAAAATGTATGTGTCCTTGTGTAATGTAACTGGTGCTCATGTTAAGCGCTCCAATACCTTTGTGTCCAGTTTGCACTATATAAAAAAACAACAAAAAAACAAACCTTTTTACATCTGTCGGGGAAACAAAGGTTCACTCTATCTTGCCTGGGCTCACCAAGTATTGGTTAATCCTTCTTACTGTTTGGCAATGCATAGCCCTCTTTGGGACTCACATCTGGCTTTTACGTGTTGACATGGCATTTTAAAGCATTAGTATGGTACTAGAAGCTGATCTTGAATAATTATAGGGCCCGTGATAAGCTAGAGGGCATGAGAATTCTCAGTGCATATACAGCGTGGACGTGTTGTTGTGCGCTCTCTAGATATAACAGCATGCATTGGTCATGAAGTTGTTTCTAGCTTCAGGCTTCCAGATGAAGCCATTGAACTTCGTCGAATTAAGAAAATATGTATATATTTTATTTTGCAATTGTTGAAATATATAGGCCTTATCATTTATCTTGAACTTGTTGTGGAGAGTATAGACTCCTATCATTGGTGAAAAAATGGCATAACTGAATACGCTTAATATTACCTAAGTTTTTGTTTGTTATGGCGTGCGCTGCTCTGCGAGGCATGCTGTATTTGGGATATGGGCTATCGGGGACTTTGGACACGCCCACCGCTTTTGGTTGGTTAGCTGGCCTGCTGTTTAAATTTCCTTTTCCCTGGTTAGTTAATATTTTGCATCTGTCCCACGTTTCGGTTCCCTCTCAGCAGAAATCACCAATTGATTCTTTTGGTTTGCCACTCTGGTCATCTCTTGACTCCTCGTTCACACACCATCCACCGTCATTGCTACTGGCATGAAACTATGGATGGGGTAACTGTTCTAATGGCACAGTCTGTTAATACAATAATGTGAAATAAATAATATGACAATCCATTAAAATAAAATAATTTTGTGAGTTCTCCCCCCACCCTCCAAGCGCAACTGCAGCTTCCATCAATGTCGTTATGTGGAGGGGGTACAATTAGGCATTTTTCTACAGACCCCCCTCATGATGCTGATGGCACTAAAGGAAAGAAATTCGAATGGTTAGGCACCAGATTGGCACGAGGTACAAAGGACACCATCACAGTGGACAAAGTTGGCTTTGTATGAAAAATTTTTTAGAGAGTGCGGGGCTCTTACAATAGCATAGTGTTCAGTGGAGTGAAACTGGTGAATAACACTAGATACTAATATGTAACCAGCACTCATGGTGCCTGGACTAGCTACTCTTCTTTACGTTGCAGAGTCTTGCAGTTGCTAGCACTTTCTAGTAATTCATAATGCAAAGTCTGCATACAGAGTGAGTATGCGAGAACATGTACATATGGACTATACAGACCAGCCGGTGTCTTGGTGCAGAACATGTTTATTTTACTTATTTAGAACTGTTTATATTGGGCAAACCTCACCACAAGTATTGATTTACAATGATACCAGCACCAAAGAGCAGTAGTTAAAATGGTCATAGAAGGATTACAGACAGAATTACGGGAAGGAATAGCAACTTTAACGTTAATTATGTAAAAGGTAGGTTATGAAGGGATGCATTTTAGTGTGTTGAGTGAAGGTAAGGGATCAGGCAGATTTCCTCAGACAGATAATTCCAGGATCTGATAAATAGTGATTGGTGACTCCAAAAGTCTTATGTTATTACTTTGAACTACCATTACATTAGCCACCAACTAACTAGACACCACAACCATTCCCTACTGCAGCATCAACCCATTGTATTTTAGCAAGTACATCAACATTGTCTAAACAGCTACACACACTACTCATAACACTACTTATAGCTGTACCTTAACCTTAACTCTGCCCCAATCCCTATCCAAACCCTACCTTTTATGTGGTGTACACTGTATCCAGGTTCTGGGCACCGCAATATCAGCACCGGACAGTGCTATTTTAAGCACACCCTTCACTTCATTATTATTATCAATAAAATGAATTGGAGCTTTTATAGCCATGTCTTGTTTTGGGTTTTTAGGTACCACCATAGAGTGGTGTGGAGCAGATGAGTATGACTAAGCCAGGATGTAAAATGTGGAGATTGTAATCGACCACATTATTCTGACACACCTCTCTGTCAAAAAGACCTAAATACTTAACAAGTAACCTTTAATAATCTGTAAGAAATTGGGTTATTATTTGGGGTGGGTGACTACCCACCTCAAGAAATAACCACGACCCTTGTCAGGCTAAACCCTCACAGCCAGTGAATTACCCTGAGGACACCCCTTAGTAACAAGGGCACAGGGCTGAAGTATGTCCGTAGTACCAAAACATAATTAAAGTAAAAATGCAAAACAATAAAAATCACAAACTGAATTATGGAAATAGAGCAAAATTTAATAACCAAATTGACACCAAAGTAACACAATCTAATAAAGGGTACCAGAGATATGATTTTTTAAAGTCTTAAGTAGGAATAGAAGGAGACAATGAATGATACCATCACACAGTAGGAGAAGCATAAAGTGCCAATGATAGTCAGTGGTTGGAGTAGACCAGAACCTAGGTGCAATTTGACACTGACCGGGTGAAGTTCGAGTCAGATACACGAACCAGGTTCATCCTGGTCAAAGATTTTACCTTCTGACTTTAGTTCTTTAAATCCCAACCCACCACAGGAGTACTCTTCTAAAGTCCCCAGGACCTCAGGGGGAGGCACTTGGAGACTCACAGGTTGTTAGATAGAGGCCAAAGCAGCAGGGTCCAGTCCAGGTCCAGTTGCCACTAGTCAGCTGGGTAGGTGCAGGAAAAGGCCTTTTGTAGCATTTTGTTTTCCTGCAGCTTTAACAGTTGGTCAGCCTTATATCCCCTGGAGTCCACTTCTTTGTCCTCAGTACAAAAGAGCAGGTCCAGTTCTTCAGGGCTCTTCTCAGGTCACAGACAACAAGTTTAGTCCTTTTCTGATCTTCCACAGGTCCAGGAGTGTTCTGTAGGGGGTGTCTGGAGGTGCCACATTTATGTATGGCATGAGCTACTGGAGAGGGGGGGGATGACTCCTGAGCATGCCATAACCAATGGGATAAATGTTCCTGGGACCAACCCTACCCACTTTGGGGATTTTTAAGATGGCAAACACTTTGGCCACACTAAACTTGGTCTCTGAGGTCTCTGGTGTATATGGGGAGTGCACTATAGCAGTCCTAGTGTTCTCCCACAACCAACACCAAAATCCATTTGAAGCAGCTACTGTACCCCCAATAAATCTAGTGCCAGAAGTGTGGTAGAGAAAAGCAGGGGTTTCCAGCAACCAGACAGTGGATAAACATGAATTGCTTTGGCATCCGGTTTCCTATCCTTTCAATAGTGCACCCAGTGTTATATGTAAAAGCAGCAGACCTGTCAAGCAGGATTTGACATTCAAGTGGGCTACGGTACTGTAATGATAAAAAAAATGCTCACAGCCCCACCCTGCATATTCTCTCAGGTTCAGAAGAGTTATATCTGCCCATTCAGGTGGTCAGCCTATTGTTTGCTCATGGAAAGCACTTCAAACCTTTTTCACACCAATTCAAATGCTATTTACTGGCTGGACAAATGCAAATTTAGCCTCCAGGAACTTTAGATAGGAAAAAGGAAATGTTCTAAAAGTTAATTTCCCTGAATATTTAATAAAAATCTGACTTCATTATTGCATTTAATTTTTTATAACTTTTAAAAATAGTTGTTTAATTATTTTTCTAGCTAATCTCATTCTTGAGACACAGTATAAGGCTTTTAATCTGCACTCTGATTTTAATCATTGCACAGGCCTGTGTAAGTAAAAAATAATGGCCATTCTTTGGGATTGCGGCCTGCTCAGGGACGCACAGGCCATTACCACCCTTCTACTCAGCTAGCGGCCTTGCGGGAAGGCCGCCCATAGCGTGTTGGACCCTGTCCCTCAGGAGGTCGAGCCGCCTGGCCTCTGCCGGCCTGGGCTACCCTGCCATCATCTAAGTCTGTAACCGCTGCCATAAGAAAAATATTTTGATTGAATTATAAATTGAAGATGGCAAGAGAAAATGAGAGAACAAAGAGAACAGAAGTACTTAATGAAAATTAAAAAGAGTGGATAAGAAAAATATCAAAATATTACTAAGGATAAAGTCTCTTCTGGTCGCCATCACTCTAGGAATTTCCAAGCCCACACCTCTCTCCTCAGACACATATGTAGGTAAGAATAGCAGGGATCACATTGCGAGAGCATTTAAAGCTGTAGCTGCCAAAAACATAAAGACGCAGCGCAGCAGACCGGGGGCAGAACAGGAGCGGACCACAAGCCCCAGGAGCACGAGGGGCAGCGACAGCTGACGACGCCACGCCCCCACCTTGCCGGGACCTTTATCTGGACCTCGCTCCTCCCGCTTTGCGGGATACGCAGCGCAGCAGACCGGGGGAAGAACAGGAGCGGACCACAAGCCCCAGGAGCACGAGGGGCAGCGACAGCTGACGACGCCACGCCCACTGAGGTCACGGGCAATATCTACGAGTCCAGGCTCCCGCCACGCGGGACGCGCGCTTGAGGGCGCCGGGCTAAGCCCGGGCAAAGGGCGGGCCGTCTGTGGCCATCAGGGGCAGGCAGAGGCAGGGCTGGGCCCACTCTCTGAGGAGTCCGAAACGAGCGTATTTGCGTCTGTTGTACAGCGACTGATGGCCCAGTAAAAGGTACTGTACTACTACAAGTGTGGATTTATTTTTTTCATCTTGAGACCTAGTTCCTACCAAGCCTTGTGGAAATTACTGTTTATTATCTACGAGTTCTGATAGCCTCCCTCCGCCCATTTGCCCAATATGGGTAAAAGGAAACTGGCAGATACCACTGGTGGGACTACGAACACTGTTGGTGGGGCAGCTAAAAGGAAAAAGGCAAAAAGAACTACCAAGAAGGTACTGCCCATCTCCACAATGGATCGCATTGAAACATTGGTTGACGAGTGCGAACTGATCCTTGATACTGCGAAACCTCCCGTTCCCAATATTTCAAACATATCCTCGCCAGTGAATAATTGTACGCCTCGTTCTGTGACCATCCCTCCTATGTTTAACAAAAAGCCTTCTCGTAATCTGTCATTTAGAGAGGACGCTTTACCTGAAAACGAGATATGTTTGGTGTCCCCTCCCCTTGGCAACAAAGGTAGCAACTCTGTACCCCTCGAACCTCATATTTTAGTTTGCACCAATCGTTATGCTCCTTTGTCTGAATCCCTTGTTGCACCTGACGAGACTGATCTAGCTAGCAACCTAGAATCACAAATTTCTGCCTCTAGGGGGGAGGTGGGGAAGCTCCCTATTATCGATGGAAGGGAAACACTTAATGTGATACAAACTATTACCTCCCTTAGGGAAGAAATAGGTGAACTCAAGTTGATAATTCAAGAACTGTTGCTCATTGTTAAAAAACCCCAGTTGAATTCTGCGCGTCATAATTTGGGTGGGCCTTCTACCTTGTCACCACTAGCACATCCTTACCATCCACCTATAAATTCTACTAGTGAACAGTCCCCGCCCCTTGTTACATCTATCCATGATATAAAAGACACAAGGCAGATTTCTAATGCTAGATCTTGTCCGCCCACTATGATCAAGAAACCATGTTCAATCCCTAGTCTAGCGAATATTTCCAGACCGCCTAAAATTTTTGACTGCCAGCCTCTTCCCTCCTTCCCCAAAGTGTCTCCCCCTAGTGTTGCTAGGCAGCCCACTGTTTTTATGGTTCGTGTCCCTGTTCTAGTGGGGAGAGAAGATGAGGGCTCTTTGATAAATAAAGTTACACACTGGGTTCGCCATGTTAGGGGGTGCCGATCCTTAATTATGAGCGATATTGTCAGGGCACAAAGGCATAGATCTGAAGATAATCTATCCCCTTTATAGAACTTACCCTGGCCAGCCACTTTGTGGCTGAGGGACTTTTGGCATTGGAGTTTAGAACTTTTTCTCCAGGTACCTCTTCTATTCAATTTAGGCGCTACCCTTGTACAGAACCCTTATCAACGAGAAGTCACATGTCAGAAATGTTGAGAGAGGGCCAATCTAACCTTGACTCTAATGATTGACAAACTTCCGGGTCGCCCATCCCTACTGAACCGCAGTTATCTTTTGTTAACAAGTCTAATCACAACATTGTTGATTTACCCGTTCAATTCTCAAACAAAATTATATCTCCCCTTAGCTCCATTGGTAATAATCTTGGTGAATTAAGTGATTTTACATCTTGCGAAATGTCCACTCCCGCTGATGTTGTTTCCATAGCTTCTATCACCAGTCTTAAGATAATTTCGTGGAACATTGCGGGTTTACGCAATAAGCTTTCGTTACCAGACTGGAATAGCTTTATTCTTAAGATAATTTCGTGGAACATTGCGGGTTTACGCAATAAGCTTTCGTTACCAGACTGGAATAGCTTTATTGATACTCAAGACATTTGCATCTTCCAAGAAACCTGGAGCCTAGAGCCATTGCACAAATCAGGTTTCAGTTGTTTTTTCTTACCAGCTACTTCCAATGGACGTGGGATACCGTCAGGGGGCCTCATAATTTGGACAAGCATCAATCTTAACTGTAGGGTAAAACATCATCTGTGTACATCATTAGACTTAATGCGGCTAACACTTATTGGGGTTAAAGGTGGCCCTACCGTTGAGCTTTGTAATGTTTATGTAAGAGGTACGAAGGGTGGCGCAAAGTCGATAATTGTCACAGCCTTGAGTGAGGAAATCACCTCCTGCCCTCCGGAATCTTTAATTCTGGTGGCAGGAGATATGAACTGCACATTCGAACCTCTAGCTGCCGAGGACCTGCTCGACATAGAGGCTGACGATGCTAGGTGGGGTATTCCGTCACTGTCCTTGCTGCCAATTAAGAAGTGGCCCCAGTTGGCCATCCAATTGAATGCTCTTTCACTCGAATTTGGTCTTAGAGCTGCAAACGGTAGATTGCCGTCTGACTCTTTTGGCGCAAATACTTTTAACAGAGCAATTTGCCCCTCTTGTATCGACTATATTTTAGTCGATCGTAGATTGTGGCAATATACCGTGGACTTGATTATAGTCCCATCCATTGATAGTGATCACAATTCCCTGTGTCTGTCTATGACGAACCCCTGGTCTCCTATCCCTTATAATCATGCCATAGGTCGAACCATGCTTACTAAGGAAGTTGTTCCTTCTAATTGCAAGAGGCACTTGAAATGGCCGAAAATTGTCTGTAATGACCAAAAACTGAATGCCATTAAAGTATCCTTGCTGGCTAAAATAGCAGAATTACAGGCAGCATGTAGAGTCACGGAAGGGCCTCCCAATATTGACAGCATTTACACCGAAACAGTAGAGACGATGGGTTCTTTCTTCTTGTTACCGTCCCGTCCCCCTAAACATAAGCCCCTTAAGGCGCCAGGGACGTGGTATAACTCTGAGTGTAGGAGTAAAAAGAGCACTCTGATGGCTGCTGTTAAGGAACAGGATTGTCTTCTGGTGAAAAATGCCAGGAAGAAGTATAAAAAGGCACTCTTAGAAGCCAAACGTAATTGGGAAGAAGCCTCCTGGTTAGACCTAAAGGCCGCCAGCTTGGCTAAAGATGGGAACACCTTTTGGAAGCTATTCAGGAAGTTTAAAGATCAGGATCCTGATATTATTCCTAACCATATTACGGACCATGCGTGGTTCGAACATTTTAAAAAGCTTTACTCTGGGGTAGTTTCTCACAATACAGGTGTTCATGTTGATCCTTCATTATTATTTTCTCCTGTACAACCATTTTCCCCTTTTGAGGAACCCGAAGTTTTGCTTGCCATTAATAAAATAGTCCCAGGAAAGGCACCAGGGCCGGACGGTTTGCCAGGTGATCTGTTTCGAGCAGACCCTCAAAATTGGGCTAGGTATTTTACTCTCTTACTTAATGCCCTCCTTAGAGGATCCCCTGTCCCCGAATCATGGAAAGGGGCAGAGGTGATCCCAATTTTTAAAAAGGGCTCTAGCGAGGATCCTGCCAACTACCGCCCAATCAGCCTCATTGATGCTGGCCAGAAGGTGATTGGCAGGGTCTTGTTAGAGAGAATTTTGTCGTGGACTATTGAAAATGACGTCTTGTCAGATTATCAGGCAGGCTTTAGGGCAAATGTGGGAACAATTGACCAGGTATTTCGGCTCCTTCTCCTCCACTGGAAGGTGGTCTCGATTGGCAAGGGCAGTCTCCATTTGGCCTTTATAGATCTGAAGACTGCCTTCGATCTAGTTTCTCGCGACCGTCTCTGGTCGGTGCTAAGGGATTTGGGAATCCCACTACCTATTTTAGACCTCTTGATTCGCCTTCAGAGGGCAATTTTGCCCAGGTAAGATGGGGTCGTCAGGATCAAAAAACGTCAAAAATTCAGGTCATTAAGGGAGTGCGCCAGGGCTGTATCATGGCTCCCACTCTATTCTCTTTATTTGTGAACGGAGTAGTAAGCTTTTTACGGGAGATTCCAGCTGATGCCTCGGCCCTGGCGGGTGAAAAGATTCCAGCCCTACTCTTTGCTGATGATACCCTGCTAATTTCCAAAACATCAGCAGGGTTGCAAAAGCTTCTTGAAAGGTTCAACCTCTTTTGCAATCTGAGAGGCTAATCCATAAACACCTCAAAAACTAAGCTCCTTTCGTTTAATCCTTCAAGATCTTCTAAAATTAATTTTATTCTAGAGGGAGCTTCCTTGGAGTCTGTAAAAATCTTTGATTACCTTGGAATTAGGATTTCCGACAAACTTAGTTGGAGACCCCACATCGATAAAATGCTCCTAAACCACAAGAGAGTTGCGGGGGCTATTGGGAAGGAACATCGCTCATCCCAGAGCAGGCCCGTCGCTCCCGCACTGGTGGTTTATGCTGCAAAAGCTGTAAGCTCTGCACTTTATGGGCCGCACTCTGTGGCTTCGATAATGTTAATGAAATCTCAAAGTCGGAAAACAAATTCCTCAGGGATCTGGTCTCGCTCCCTATGGGCACCCCGCTAAAGCCTTTTATGAGAGATATGGGCAGGCGCTCATTCAGGGATCTTGCCAGACTACGCCCCTTGCTTTTTTGGACCCGCCTATGGCGTACCCCCGAGCTCTCCAAATATGTTGAGGGTCTTAGAGAAGTGATGAGCTCGTCGGATTCCCATAGGATCACTTGGCTGTCTAATATCAAAAAGTCCTTCTTTGCAATGGGCTTAAGAGAAGTCTGGGAGTCTGGAATGCACTTAAGCAAGGCCGATCTAAAGAAGGCTTATTGGATTTGGATTGACAACCAAGAGAACACTGCTGTGAATATTGGTAGATTAACTGAGGCCTTTTATTTACACAAACCAGTGATAAGGTTGGAGTTCTACCTTGACCTTATCCAGAAGCCTAGAGACAGGAGACTGTATATTGAGTTCAGATTTGGTACGCTGCCCATTCGGGAGCGTACAAGTAAATGGAAACCCCCCTATCAGACGATTGCAAGTTGTCCATGTTGCAAAGCGAAGGCTGAAACTGTAGCGCACTTCTTATTCGAGTGCCCAGTCTACAAAACTCCTAGGGCAAGATGGTTGAGTCCCGTCTGCAGACAATTGGGCACTGCGAACCATCGTGTAGCGCTTAGAATTTTACAACCGGATACTAGTGCTTTGCTTGTATGTGGGGTGGCCAAATTTCTTGCCTGGTCCTGGTTGATTAGATCAACGCTCCTGGGTCCTTTGTCTTAACATGCTTCTTTTTGCCTCCCTACAATATGATATATTGCCTCTCCTTTTCTTTTTTTTTTCTTCATGTCAAAATGCTCAGGGGATACATTTCTCTTTTTGTATCAAATGTAATTTAATGCTTTTTTAACCTTGTGACTGTTTTTTTTAACTTATTTATTAAACGTTTTTAGATGTCCTGTGTTAGGTTGAGGGGGGAGTGGAAAAAGGATGTAGTAATGTATCTTTATCCAGTATTCCGTCTATTGACATTTGTATCACTCTCTCGCCTTCATTGAATTTCGCTCTGATTTTTATTGCATTTTTATGTTTGTTTGTATGCTTTTATGATATAATTTTATCGAAATAAAGCTTTTGATGATGAAAAAATAATAGCACTTGGGCGCTAGTCGATGTAAGGACATATTAATTTTAAATTTCAACATGTCCTACTTTTAAATACCATGCACCCTGCATTCTGGGCTCCAAGTCCTAAATAAGGGGGGCTATTAATATTTAAAAGGGAGGTTTGGACCTGTAAAATTGGTTTATTTTGACAGACAACATTTCAGAATTTAAATCACCACAGTCAGGCTACAATTGTAGGCCTGACACCATGTTGTACACTGTCACTGTAGTGGATGGCAGAATAGGTGCTGCAGTCCACTTGTGATATTTACCTTACAGGCCTTGAGTACATTCTATACCATATACTAGGGGCATTTAGGAAATTTAAATATACCAAGAAGGAATATGTAAATTCAACAATTTTTAAAGAGAGGTAGGCACAGGCACTTTACTGCTGGTGAACAAAGGTAAAGTGCACAGAGGTCTAAAAACTGCAAAAATAAAAGGTCCAGTAAAAGGTGAAAAATCCAGGGAGATCAAGCAGAAAATGTGAATTTCATACCCATTTCAAGTTCTAGCCTTCCTTGTCACCATTCTTACATACTGAATGAACACACTCTTAGGCAAGGCAGTCATGAATGCCCTCATTTTAAAATTAAATTTTATACAATTAAAACAATCACAGATGTTTATGTTTAAGCTGAATCCTACCATTTCTAATTGCCTTGCATAAAGTATACCAACACCTCATACAGCTCCTGTTAGTCAACGACAAGCAATGATCAGCAGGAGGGAACAAAGGACTGTGCTGCATAAGACTGGGATTCAGATTAATGAAGATTACAAATAAGTAGTCAGGGCATTGCCCCTTTGTCGGCTCCTTCATCACAGTCCTTACATAAAAGTCCTTACACATTCAGAATGTACCAAGTAGTCCATGCGCATCAATGAGATTACAGCAATCACCAAAAAAGTGACCCAAAAGTCAAATATGGACTACACACAAAACAGACCTATAAGCAGATGAGGGACCACACCCAAATAGAAGTTATATAGACATACTAAAGTATCTAGAAATACCCAGGTAACAGTCCTAGAAATGTTATTCAGGAAGACTGACCACCGGTGCCTCTGGATCCTTGTGGGTTGAGGAACCTTCAATGCCAATTAGGCAGATATGATAACATCATACATCTGCTGGCTAAGGGTTGACATGGAAGGAGGCTGTCCCTTTATAAAAGACCAAAAGGAAAGAGGCAGAGACTCCGACTTCTGAAAGAGTGTCATATGCTCCAGATACGCAGACCAGGGTGCCTGATTGTCCAAAATATAGAGTACTACTTCATGCATAGACAATGAATCTGTAATAAAATAAGGCAAAACGATTAACTATTTAAATGAAATGATGAAGAAACATTAGGACGAAAAGAAGAATCTGGCATTAAAACCACTGGGGCCCAGAACAAAGTGGAAAAAATGACTTGTTTCAAAAAAACAAAAATAGCCTTTTATGCATGAGAAGAGAGATGTCCATGTAATTCCACAACTCAAAAGCAGCCAGTCGGAAGCGATAACGCCTTCATCAGATCCCTCACTAGCACCCAAATGGTTTACAGCCCTCTGGTGTTTAAAGGTCTTCAAGTAGTTCTTGACTATTGCCTCTGCATGGGATCCCCCACACACATTTCTCTAAATGCCAAAAAGGCAGAACACTGACCTCCCAAAGATGGAAAAACTTAAAACAAAGTCATCCCACAAAAAAATCCAAAATACATAATGAATCACAAATCTGAAGGTGTAGACGGTGCAAAGTTGCCAGCTGGCAAGATTGACGGTTCTCCATGACACCTCCCTTAAACAACCCTACCTCTGTGACCCATCCGGATCACTTGCCATGCCATTAGGTGAAGATGGATCATTTCATTCTCAGTCAAGGCTGGTAAAAGAAGGGGGAAACAGGACTAAGAGAACTCATGGCTGAACCGTTGTCATATGATGTGGCAATGGAACCCAAGGGCGCCATAGCCACCATGGAGCAATGCCATTCCAGCCCCCATTTATCCCAGAAGTTGACCGGAACACATGGACAATCTGTGTTGCTTTGCCAGTTTAAACCACCACACTGCATTGGCATTCTGGTTTGCTAGGTGGAAACTGCCAATAGATAGTAAGTCTCCTTATGCAAGCCCTACTGCCATTCCAGGGTCAAACAACCTTGCCTGACACTGTAAAATGCGTCTCACAGTGTAGGTTGGTGCTAAGTCACCTGCTAAGGCTGGCTGCTCCCATGGTGACAACAGCAAGGACCGTGTCAATGCCCCCAGTCGGGTAAGCACTGCAACTGAGGGACTCCATGGCTCGGCATTACGTAAATAGCAATGAATGCATGTAAAGGAAGGATACACTCATCTGAATACGACTGTGCAGAAGGACACAAAGGAGTCAGGAAACGATAGGAGGCATGGGGCATAGGGAGGCAAACAGGAAAGGGAGTAAGTGGTCAGACTAAAGAATATGTGGAAGGAGTCAATCATGGCTGCGTTTGTCAGGAGTGGGTTCACTTAAAATGTAAGGACTGTGAAAAAAAAGAAGGATGATTATTTGCTAAACATATTTCACAGCTACTGCTCAATTTCCTGGTTCTTCAAACTATTAATCACATTTAGGTTATTTTCGTATTTCTCACAAAGAAGGATCATTTACAACAGTGGCTCCCAAACGTTTGACTCCTGAGGACCATCATTGAGTCACTGCTGGAAGCCGGGGGCCCCAAGCATTTGTACTATTTAAATTTCAAAAATTAAAACAGTAATTCGCAAACAAATACACACACAAGTGCACACCAAACAAATACTCTAATTACTAAAGATTTTATATTGAACAAATGTGCAAAAATCAAACATTTTAATGGGAAGGTTCGTGCTGCATCTCTGCAACTACTTTTCAATGTTTGGTTTTATTTCGCGGTATGAAGCTGCTGCTCCTGCCATGGACGCACTGGAAACCGCAGCAGCCCTGGCAAATGTTGTCCGACGAATCCCCGCGGTGCACACCAAGTGAAGTGAGTGAGCATGACCATTATAATGGGGGCTTTAGGGGGCTCTGCCCCGAGAACATCAGGGGAAAATGGTGAATTCTACAACACATTTCTCATTATATATTGATGGGGCTCTTCAATGATTCCCACACTATCACCCTCCAATGCGCCTCTTATCTCTCCATAGCCCCTCTGTCAAATGTGTTTCATTTGCTTCATAGCACTTCTCAGACCAGTGTAGGGTGTCGGAGCACTTTACATCACACACATACAGAGACAAGGAATCATACGTGTGTAAATCAGCGTATAGAGAATGTAGGATTCACGGCATCCATATTGGTAGGCCTTTTTTAAGAGTGCTTGGTCTGAAAAAGAACAAACTCAGGATTCAGAACATAACACAGTGTTTAGCATTGACTTTAATATTAGGAATTTATTTATACCAAAACAATCCTTTTTTACCAGCTTCAGGATAATGAAAGACTGGGAAAAAACATAACTTACCCACTTGTACTATGCAGCTCTTTGATGGCTGTTCATAGCACACTGTGCTAGATTAAAATTGTAATTTGTGAACTGCACAGTGCCAAAAGAATCTCAGTGACAAAAGCAGTTACCCACTGAACTATGCACATAAAAAATTGTTTTTTTAAATGCATAGTTTTTTGCAGCAGGCTTTTTCACCCTCTGCACTACCTTAGATGACTCAAAGCTGCCACTGAACAAAACTCCCATCTCTCTCTAGCAGGTACATTAATCACCAGGGTTATTTTGTAACTTTTATTGTTGCCAGAAAGCTGCTGATTATACAAGGAACTTTTTTCAGTGCTTTTTAACTGCTGCCAGTTGACCCCCGGGAATGTGTCACGGACTCCTGGGGGCCCGCGGACCACAGTTTGGGAACCACAGTTTCACAACATACAGTATCACATATTTGTTTTGTCTGCCATCTACCTACCCCTTCCCACACCCATACCCAACAGTTGCTTTGGTTTATTATATGGCTAAATAATTTATATAAAGGCACTTACTAGTGTAACATTAATGGTGGCTTCAGTATCTGAAGCAAAACATGGGTAAATAAATTCGTGGGTGGATTGTTTGAGTGAATCCACTGGTAATTATTCTAGGCCCCATTCAATTACATTATCTTTTATTTTTATCTCGTTCTGACGCTACTGACAAGGAACAAGCGTATGCATGGGGTACAGCTTGGGTCCTATGTGACAGAGATCTTCATGGAAGCCCCAGTGTTGGAGATTAATTCAAAAATTCCTCAAAATACTTTTTGTGCCGCCTGAATTTTAAAAACAAAATATATATGGTGTGCCCACTCCAATTTCAGTGCATATTGTCAATACATAAAGACAATATCCGAGACATTACATAAACAATCTAAAAGTACTGATCGAAAAGACTTTATTTAAAACATTGCTTTAAAGACCCACTCTTTTTAAACAATCTGAACTCCGTGGAAATGATAAAACTGTAAAATCAAACATTGCTCAACTGACCTGTCTCCTGTCAGCGGTAGAAGAATGGAAGCCTGGGTAGAAAATAGTACAAAGGACAATCTCATCCGAGGACTGCAATAAAGGAAAGGCTTGATTAATGCAGGAATACACACATGTGAACATTTGCGCGGCTTAATAAAATAAATCAGACATTCGTCGCATATATGTTCCGAGATGTCGAGTCATGCCGTTAGTTGTGGTATCTGTGCATGCAGGACATGGTGGACAGAGGGCATTACTAAAATGACACTAAAGCTAACTTATTGGCAATCTGATTAACGCTTTTTGTGATGTTTACTTATTTTTAAATTGCAAATATAAACAGATTTGAGTAAAAATTGTACGCAGAGCAGAATATGCCTCAATACTAAATCGATTTTTTCGGGATCACTTTATAATCGAATGTCTATAATGCGCTGCAAAGATGAGCAAATTGTCCTGTCTTGTCTCTGGGCAAACCCCTTACCTAATGCGGGAGTATCGCAATAATGAATCAAAGAAACAATAGGTACAGCATGCTTTGGTCTAATGTGACAATACATATATTTCGGAGTACTAGTGAGCTTAGAAAACAAGCATTTTCAATGCAATAGGTCTCCCATTTGCGAGAGTTTGAGCTATTGGCATTGAAAATGACAATGCCTTTTATTTATGTGTTTTTAAAATCAACACACATTTAAAAGGCATTGTTATTTATGATGCCATTAGCTCAAACTCTTGCAAATGCGAGACCACTTTAATGGTGGCTGCACCCCTTTCTTTAGACGATGCTTGCCGAATTCAGGTTACAGTGAGCAGCGTCTAAAGAAAGGGGCGCGGCACATATTGAAGTGAAAGGGCGGTATGGGGCGCTGTCACCCAAAAATAAAAAATAAATAAACAAAGGTTCTGTACTGCAGCCGCTAAAGTTAAAGAGAACCACATGCAAAATAAATAAATAAAGAAGCGCGTCTGATATAGTTATAGCGCACAGCGCTGCAAATTAAATAAATAAATACGCGCGGCTGCTATAGTTAAAGTGAACTTAGCTGCAAATTAAATAAATAAGTGCAGCCGATATAGTTAAAGTGGACCCGCAGCCATTACTATTAAAAATATGAAAACAGGCAGCATGCGGCCTTTTAGGAAAGCATGACGTGGGTGGAATAGTGGAAGATCATTGAAGAAAATAGTGCTCACAAACTAGATAAAGCAGACCATGTAACAACACAAGTCAAAAGTCCAGTCCTTATGGGAGGTTACAAATGCAGACAATGCAGTACCAAGGAGGGACTACTAAGCCTATTTATCAATCAAAAGCAACGATTTTGAAAGGACAATTACGGGAGCCCACCGAAAAGATGGGCAGAAAATGGGTAGAGCTTCTATTTCATACTTGAATACAGCATTCCTCGCAGAGCAGCGCATGCGCTTCCCAGGCTCAACCTAAAAAGAAACAGTGATTGAATAGTACCAAGAGTAAAACATAGTGGGGGTTATTAGGTGAGGTTTTCCGTGGGTTCGTGTGTGGCCCAAAGCAACACAAAGCATTGTGTCAGCTTACTTACCATTCTAAAAGCCTGCAGGCGCAGAGCAAAAATGTGCAGCATGGTGCAAGCACCTTCGCAAGCCTTAGGATATAAACCCTTTGGGTCTTATTTAGAGTTTGGCTGCTGCAAGGCGACTACCAAAAAGGGGTTGGGGTACCATTCCCCCTATTTCGAGTGTTAATGGCCCATATGCACTCTAAAATGGGCGGACAGGACACCCACCACTTTCAGGCAGATGCAGATGTCCTGCATCTGCCATACTCTAAATAGGGCACCAAGTTTCAGTTTGATGCAAAGGGCCTGATGAACAAAAGTTTAGCAAGTCGCAAACCCTTATCAAAATGGTTAGCGACCATCAAACTGGCCTACTTTGATGTATCATGTGTCAGTAAACGTTGATTTACTGAAATAGCATGGTGTATATGTAGGCAATGACGATCTTTTGTGTAATGTCCCCCCAGATTTTTGCACTATCTTTTTTGCTGGCTTCAGAAGTCTGTGCACCTTACCCTTCTAAACAGTAGTAAAGCCTGTACTTCCTCTTTATACATGGTTGAATAGGCATACTCAAGACTAGTATTATTAACTTGCCTATAAGTCCCTAGTATGTAGTACATAATGTACCAAAGGCCAGGAAGTTAATTGCCACTAGTGAACTACAGCACTTAATGTGCATCTACTACAGCAACATGGCTTCAGGCCTACTACTGTAGCCTGACTGTAAGAGTACAAAACATGCACTGCAGCCTATAAAAAAAAACCTTTTTACAGGTAAAAACCTTCCTTATAAATATTAATAATTCACTCCATGTCGTCCTTGTAGTACACAATGCATGACATATGATATTTAAAAGTAGGACATGTAGAAATGTAAAGTTAACCTGTCCTTACAGTTACTAAGCTATATTAACTGTAGGAAGGATGGCTGACCTACAGAGAAGCACTGGAATCATTAGTAAATATTAATATTCGATCTCTAGAATGGGATCAGATAGAAAAATAATTCAACCACTATTTTTAATAGTTGTTAAAAATTCAAATCAATGTTGAAGTTAGATTTGCAGTAAATATAAGCAACTTTTAGAAAGTTACCCTTGAGTTGCCTTAAATCTCAGAAGACTAATTAGCATAGGCATCTGCAAGTTTCTAAGCCTGTGCTCAGCCTTCAGTAGGTGTGGAAAAAGTTGTGACATTCCTCCCAAGAGCAAACAATAGGCTGACCTGAACAGGGAGAGATGACTCCTCTGAACTCCCTAGAATATGAAAGGTTGGGTGCTGCGGGTACACTTTTTGCCTCTACAATGTCGAATCCTGTCTGACAGGTCTGTTGAGCTGCATGTAACTCTTTCGGCACATTTGAAAGGGAGAGAACAATATGCCTAGAAAATTCTTGTGGATGCCCATGCCTGAATCCTGAAGGGCCCTTTCTTTTGTACTTCCAGACTTCTGTCTCTGGGTTTGTTTTGGGTACAGTACTTCCCAGATGTGTGATGGTATCATGTGTTGTTTCCTTAACATACACAATTTGCAAATGCCAATTTGCTAATTGTAAAGAATACAGTATTACTATCAGGGACTTTTTAATTTAGGGGTTTGTCAACTTTTCTAAGGCAGCTATTCCATCCGGTTCGGGAAGGCCGTCAGGTGGACTGATAACATGGGTGAAATCCCCTGACCTACTATGTGTATGCCTTACTATGCCTGGTGACTTGACATACTATATATATATCTATATATAATGTTTACTCTTACATCTGTTGGCACCAATTCCACTAGCAGCAAGGAAGAAAGGATTAAAGTTGATTAATGGAATTTGGGGTAAGCAGATGCCTGCTGGGAATGTGGAGAATTAGACAGATGAAGCTAGCAACAAGGGAACTGGGGATACTATATAAAGGTCATGTTTTCTCTCCTCACCGAACATTGATAGTGTGTTAGACCTGTCAGCCCTAGGGTGGTCTCCCCCTCCATTTTTGATCGTGCTTCGTTTTTTCCACCCTCATTTTTATGTTGGACTTAGGTCTCCGGGCGCCTTTTCATTGCCAATCAGTGTTAAGGTGCAGGTGCTCCCTTCTCCCAAGATGGCTGCCACAGGCCCCTGCTACTGCAGAGTGGTCTTCATTAGTAGCACCCTAGCTGCCAGGAGCTGGCTGGAACCCCACAACAATGTTGCAACACCAGCCCGCCTTTTTGTCCCATAGCTAGAATGGGGAAGCTCCTGGAATGTGCTGGAACCTTCTAGAAGGGAGGTGTGGTTTTTACTTTTGCCGCCTTGGCTAGAGGTCACCTGACCTAGGGCTACTTAAGTGAGGGAGGGAACTTTTTCTAGTTAGTTGGCCAGTGGGGTAAAGCAGAGCTGGAGAATCCACGCAGGAGTTTTAGGCGGTAGGGCCTAGCCAGGGACTTATGCCTCTGAGAGTGACAGGATTTAGGTGCTGCCTCTTAAGTGAGTGAGGGATCCTGTAAAGCCCACTGATCTTGCCCAGCAGTAGGAGGACCCAGGGAACCTCTGCCCAGCCGGACTAGGAAGGACCTAGTCGCCAACTCAATCCCTACCCCCCAGGAACAGAACCCCCCAAGGGCGCCAGAGACATCTGCGCCATCAGGACTTCAGGTCACCCCTGAATGCAGAAACGGAATGCTGAAACCTCATGTCATGACGGCATGCTGAAACTGAATGCTGAGACCTCATGTCACGACTGCATGCTGAAACTTCATGTCAAACCTGAACACAAAACTTTATGCCAAAGCTGATTGCGGAACGGCTGGGGATCAACCAGGTACTAGCGCTGAGACCCCTGCGCTCCCTGACCTGGCCTGGGATCCCCTGCATCAATCCCCGTTGAGCGCGGAGCTCTCCCGCTTAATTTGACCCCCCCCCCTTTTGTGCGGGGACCAGAGCGCGCTCACCGCCGCGGCCCGGAAGCCTGAAGTGTGCCCCCTCATCGCGTCGAGGCCCGCGGAGAAGCCCGGGGCCCCGTCGCTGCCATTGCAGCTGCTGGCGGAGGTGTGTGAGGCCGTGGCCTGCCCCCGTCACGGAAGGATCTACTGCGGAGTCCGGAGCTGGGTCGGACGCCTCCAGACGTCGAGATCAAGGTAAGCCGGGAGGCTTGGGATAGACCCGGTGCGCCCCCTACAGACCGGGAGCAGCACCGCACCCTGAGACCCTGATTCCCGTCCGTGGGAGTTCTCCCCGTTCACCCAAGACTTTGATACCCCTCCGAGGGATTGCCCCTTTCCTCCAAGACTGTCGAGTAGCGTTGTGCCCCACGAACTGCACAGAAGTACTTGAGGCTTGCTTATTACTAGTAGCGCCATGCCCCACAAACCGCACAGAAGTGCCGGATGCTTGCCTATTAGGAGTGGCACTGTGTTGGTAGGCTCTGCTCAGAAGTGCTTCATGCTGGCTTATTACGAGTAGCGCTATGTTCGCAGGCTCTGCTCCGAAGTGTTCAATGCTCAATTATTACGAGTAGCGCTATGTTCGCAGGCTCTGCTCCGAAGTGTTCAATGCTCAATTATTACGAGTAGCGCTATGTTCGCAGGCTCTGCTCCGAAGTGTTCAATGCTTAGTTATTACGAGTAGCGCTATGTTCGCAGGCTCTGCTCCGAAGTGTTCAATGCTTAGTTATTACGAGTAGCGCTAGGTTTATAGGCTCTGCTCACAAGGATTCAATGCGCAATTATCACAAGTAGCGCTGGATTCTTAAGCTCTGTTCAAAGGTGTACAAGGCCTGACTGGTGCGAGTAGCACAGTAATCGCCGACTGAGGCGCTAAGGGTACCAGGGGGGCGGTAAGCCCGCGAAGTCTGCCCTCAGTCCCTACTAGTCCCCAGGTGTGGCGCTACGATTCCCAGTCCTTACAACAGATGTTAAGGTATACGAGTGTGGCCTAGGGCCTCAGGGGGAATTGCTGGTGAATATAGCGCTGAGGTCATCAAGTACTGCCTACAGCACCATTATGCAATATTGGTGAAACAGATGCTAACCTATGTGGAGAATGCCATTGACCTCTAATGAACTGCATTTACATCTAATGAACTGCATTTACATCTAATGAACTGCATTTACATCTAACTGCTTAGATAAACTTGAGTTGTTTGCATAAAACCTACAGTGTGGCGTCCCTTATTGTGTGCGTTCCCTGCTTCAGAGGATGTGTGTGTTGTATGGTTGCTTTACACATAAGCCTTTGGGTGCCCAGCCGCTCGAGTCACGTTACCCCCTTAGGGCTTGGTGACCCCAGGTCTTACATTGTTGGCGAGCGGTGGGATTAGGACCTGTGACCATACAGCACCCTCCCGTGAAGCGGAGGGCGCCACAATTAAACGCCTATTGTATTGAAGCTCTGCAACTGTTATTACTGCACTGATTGCATTCCACTGTCCAGACTGAGGGTGTAAAATCTTGGTTAGCTGGAAACTGTCACCCATATCCTAGAATTTTTCTTCCTTGATATCTAGGTCCCCACCTGTCACGATGGAATTCCGGTTAGCCGACCTCGAGGGGTACACTGTAAGTCAGCTGAGAGAATTCGGGCAGGGGATGGGGGTGCCTGGGGTGCGGAGGGCCAAAGGACCGGAACTCCGTACCGCCTTAAGGGCATGGGTAGAGGCCCACCCAGATGGGAGAGAGGATGAGGGACAGGAGGCGCCAGATGCACCTCAGGAGGAGAGCGCCCAGGAAGTACTAGACATACTAAATGTAGATGTGTCTGAAAATGTGCCCCCAGGGAGACGTTCTGGGGCCAGTAGTAGGACAGGGTCTAGGAGGATCGCGTCTCCAGAGGAGTATGAGGACAGGAGGGAGGAGAGGCAGTTAAAGTGGGAGCTGGCCAAGTTGGAACGAGAGAGAGAAAATGGGAGATGGGCAATGGAGGAAAAGAAGCTGGCGCTCGAGCTTCAGCTGAAGGAGTTGGAGCTGCGCGCCCTCCAGATAAACGCGTCCAATAAGGACAATGGTGGCAGCGTACCAAGAGATCCCCAAGAGTCAAAATTTTATTTGCCCAAAGAAGTCATTGCCAATTACACCGTGGGGGATGATATTGCCAAGTGGTTGGAGGCATACGAGGTGGCCTTGACAGCCCATGGGGTACCCGAGAGCAATTGGGGAGGTGGCCTGTATCGCTATATACCTCCCAATGTCAGGGACACCCTGTTATACTTAGCCAAGGCGGATCAGGTTAGGTATGCCCCCATGAAAGAGGCCTTGCTAAAGAAATTTGGTCTCAACCCGAGAGGTATAGGCAGAAGTTTTGTGGCAGCCATAAGCTGTCCACACAGAATTGGGTGGATTTTTTTGACTATGCCCGTAAGGCACTAGATGGTTGGGTGCGTGGCAGCGAGGTTCAGGACTACCAAGGGTTGTACAATCTTTTTTTAAGGGAGCACCTCTTGGATAAGTGCTTTCCGGAGATGCGCCAACATCTGGTGGACCGCAAGTTAACGGGTCCCCGTGAGCTTGCGGAGGAGGCAGATATTTGGGTGAGCACCCGGGTGTCTCACAAGGGCCCCGGGGGAGATGGCTCGAAAGGCAGACAGGGTTTCCCCCAGAAGAAAGAGGGGGGAGATAAAAAGGTGGAGTTCTCGAAAGGCCCCCAAAATAAGTTTGGGAAGGGAGTAGGAACCCCACCCCCGTCCAATTCCACAAGACCCACTTACCCTGACAGGAGTCAGCAGCCAAGGATTGTGAGGTGCTATGAATGTGGGGAGATTGGACACTACAAGGGAGATCCCAAGTGTCGCAATCGACCCCCAGCCCCAACGGGCGGGAAGAGCCCCGGGGTAAGTAGTGCAGCGCTTGGGGTGGAGCTGCCCTTAGATAGGGAAGGGGAGTGGACAGGCCTGACACTGGTTTCACTCGGGGATAGAGAGGTGGTCCCCGTAGTGTCCCTGCCCCCGAACACTGCTAAATATCAGCAGAGGGGGAGAGTTAACGGGGAGGATGTGGAGGCTCTGAGGGACACAGGTGCCAGCATGACCACCGTAGTGAGGCGGCTGGTGTCCCCAGACCAAGTAGTCCCCGAGGAGTTCCATCCGGCCGTATTGGCTGACGGCAGTGTGAGTCACTATCCAGTAGCTCGTGTTCCATTTGAGTGGGGAGGAGTCAAAGGCCTACTGAGAGTTGCGGTGAGCCCTGCCTTGCCTGTGGGGTGCTTGCTAGGGAACGACCTGGAGCACACCAAATGGAGAGATGTAGAGTTTCGAGCTCATACCGAGATGCTGGGATTACCAGGGTGGACTTGCGTAGTCACACGGTCCATGGCTGCCCGGCATGGAACTCACCCCGGGTTGGAGCCTGGAATTATGGCCCAACCCAACGCCAAGTGTGGAGAGAAGAAGGTGGTAGAGGACACGCCCCGTGAGGTGGATGGGGAGGCCGCAGAGGTGCCCCCGGAGCCCGCGGAGGTGGATATCGTTCCCGTGGGGGACTTGCCGACCCTTGCCGACTGGCATGTGGAAGGAGGGCCTACCCGGGAGGAATTTTGTCAGGCACAAAGGGCGTGCCCCACGCTTGAATGCATGCGGCGACAGGCCGAAGCCCAAGTGGCCAGTCAGGAGACGGGCGGATATCATGTGTATTGGGAGGATGGTCTCCTGTACAGTGAGCCTAAGGTGCCGGTGCATGGATCTTCGAGGGCCATAGTGGTCCCCCAATGCTACCGGGCCTTCCTGCTGGAGTTAGCGCACGAGATACCCTTAGCCGGACATCTGGGCCAGGACAAAACCTTTGCGCGGTTGGTCCCACATTTTTATTGGCCCAGGATGAGGATCGCCTCAGACACCTTTTGTAAGACCTGCAAGTCTTTCCAGGCAAGTGGCAAGACTGGGACTAAATTGAAGGTCCCTTTGGAACCGCTCCCAGTGGTCGGGACCCCTTTTGAGAGGGTCGGCATAGACATTGTTGGGCCGTTGGACCCTCCGACCGCAGCGGGACACCGGTTCATTCTGGTCTTGGTGGACCACGCCACTCGGTACCCAGAGGCTATTCCTCTGAGGACCATCACTGCACCGGTGGTGGCGCGGGCACTGTTGGGGATTTTTACCCGAGTGGGATTCCCCAAGGTCGTGGTGTCGGACAGGGGCACGAATTTCATGTCGGCCTATATGCAGGCCATGTGGAAGGAGTGTGGAGTGACCTACCGGTTCTCCACTCCTTACCACCCCCAGACTAACGGGCTCCTAGAGCGCTTCAACAAAACCTTGAAGGGAATGATCCGGAGCCTGCCAGAGGGCTTGAGGCGTAAATGGGACGTCCTCCTCCCCTGCTTGTTGTTCTCCTACCGGGAGGTACCGCAGAAGGGAGTCGGGTTCAGCCCGTTTGAGTTGCTCTATGGCCATCCCGTTAGGGGTCCCCTCAGTTTAGTGAAGGAGGGGTGGGAGAAGGCTTCGCAGAAGCTTCCCTGTGACATTGTCAGCTACATGCTGGCGTTCCGCAGCCAGATGGCCAAGCTGTGGAAGGCGGACTCAGAGAACCTAGAGGCTAGCCAGACCGTTATGAAGGAGTGGTATGACCGCAACGCTTGGACGGTCGAGTTGGACGTTATACAGAAGGTGTGGGTCATGGAACCTGGGGAGCTTTGTGCCCTTCAGGACCGGTGGACTGGTCCGTATGACATTGTGGAGCGACGAGGCCAGACCACATACGTAGTGGATCTAAAGACCCCCCCGACAGCCCCTGAGGGTATTCCACGTCAACCGCCTGAAGCCGCACCATGAGCGATCAGAGCTTGCTCTCTTTATGGTGATGGATGGGAGCGAAGAGGAAGAGAGTGAAGCTCTTCCTGACCTTCTAGCGGTACAGGAGAAGGATGGCTCGGTAGAAGGTGTAGTCCTTTCCCCATCTTTGACTCCAGAGCAACAGAGGGACTGCCGCCATGTCCTGGGACAGTTCGCCTCGTTGTTCTCCCTCACGCCTGGAATCACTCATCTGTGTACCCATGACGTGGATACAGGGGACAGCACCCCGGTGAAGAACAAGTCTTACCGGCTCTCTGACCGAGTGAAGGATAGCATCCAGCGTGAGGTAGCCAAGATGTTGGAGCTGGGGGTGATAGAACCTTCCAGCAGCCCGTGGGCTAGTCCGGTGGTGTTGGTGCTGAAAGCGGCCCCATCGGGTACCACACCGGAACTTCGGTTCTGTGTGGACTACAGGGGGTTGAACTCTGTCACGAAGACAGATGCTCACCCCATCCCACGAGCAGACGAGCTGGTGGACCGGCTGGGAGCAGCCCGGTACCTCAGCACCATTGACCTGACATCCGGATATTGGCAGATTGCCATGGCCGATGGAGCAAGGGAGAAGACAGCATTCTCCACCCCCGAGGGCCACTTTCAGTTCCGAGTGATGCTCTTTGGGCTCAAAAATGCTCCGGCCACATTCCAGTGGTTAGTGAATCAGGTACTATCTGGTCTGGAGTCCTTCTCAGCGGCATACCTGGATGACATAGCTGTCTTCAGCAGCACCTGGGAGGACCATCTGCAGCACCTCCGTGAGGTATTGCAGGCGCTGCAACGCGCTGGCCTAACAATTAAAGCCAGCAAGTGCCAGATTGGACAGGGATCTGTCGTGTACCTGGGACACCTGATGGGCAGAGGTAAGGTGCAACCCCTCCAGGCCAAAATAGAGACCATCTTGGCTTGGGAGCCCCCCAAGACCCAAACAGAGGTCCGAGCTTTCCTCGGCCTCACTGGGTATTACCGCCGGTTCGTCAAGGGATATGGTACCATCGTAACCCCCTTGACAGAATTGACCTCTAAGAAGCAACCTCGCAAGGTTATATGGACAGCTGCTTGCCAGGAGGCATTTGACACGCTGAAACATGCGATGTGTACCGCTCCAGTACTCGCAACTCCAGATTTCAGTAAGGAATTCATTGTACAGACAGACGCCTCAGAGCACGGCATAGGTGCGGTGCTCTCGCAACTCAACACCGAGGGCCAAGATCAACCAGTGGCCTTCATATCCAGAAGACTCCTCCCTCGGGAACGGCGATGGAGCACCATTGAAAGAGAAGCCTTCACGGTCGTCTGGGCTCTGAAGAAGTTGAGGCCATATCTCTTTGGAACTCACTTCCTCATTCAGACCGACCACCGGCCCCTTCGCTGGCTCATGCAGATGAGAGGCGAAAACCCCAAGCTGTTGAGGTGGTCCATTTCCCTACAGGGGATGGACTTCCGGGTGGAATATCGGCCCGGAGTTGACCACGCCAATGCTGACGGTCTCTCCAGGTTTTTGCGCCTTAGCGATGAGAACTCCCTAGAGGTTGGGTAGCTCTCCCCTCTTTCGGCTGGGGGGGATGCGTGTTAGACCTGTCAGCCCTAGGGTGGTCTCCCCCCTCTATTTTTGATCGTGCCTCGTTTTTTCCACCCTCATTTTTATGTTGGACTTAGGTCTCCGGGCGCCTTTTCATTGCCAATCAGTGTTAAGGTGCAGGTGCTCCCTTCTCCCAAGATGGCTGCCACAGGCCCCTGCTACTGCAGAGTGGTCTTCATTAGTATCACCCTAGCTGCCAGGAGCTGGCTGGAACCCCACAACAATGTTGCGACACCAGCCGCCTTTTTGTCCCATAGGTAGAATGGGGAAGCTCCTGGAATGTGCTGGAACCTTCTAGAAGGGAGGTGTGGTTTTTACTTTTGCCGCCTTGGCTAGAGGTCACCTGACCTAGGGCTACTTAAGTGAGGGAGGGAACTTTTTCTAGTTAGTTGGCCAGTGGGGTAAAGCAGAGCTGGAGAATCCACGCAGGAGTTTTAGGCGGTAGGGCCTAGCCAGGGACTTATGCCTCTGAGAGTGACAGGATTTAGGTGCTGCCTCTTAAGTGAGTGAGGGATCCTGTAAAGCCCACTGATCTTGCCCAGCAGTAGGAGGACCCAGGGAACCTCTGCCCAGCCGGACTAGGAAGGACCTAGTCGCCAACTCAATCCCTACCCCCCAGGAACAGAACCCCCCAAGGGCGCCAGAGACATCTGCGCCATCAGGACTTCAGGTCACCCCTGAATGCAGAAACGGAATGCTGAAACCTCATGTCATGACGGCATGCTGAAACTGAATGCTGAGACCTCATGTCACGACTGCATGCTGAACCTGAATGCTGAGACTTCATATCAAACCTGAACACTGAAACTTTATGCCAAAGCTGATTGCGGAACGGCTGGGATTCAACCAGGTACTAGCGCTGAGACCCCTGCACTCCCTGACCTGGCCTGGGATCCCCTGCATCAATCCCCGTTGAGCGCGGAGCTCTCCCGCTTAATTTGACCCCCCCCTTTTGTGCGGGGAACAGAGCGTGCTCACCTCCGCGGCCCGGAAGCCTGAAGTGTGCCCCCTCATCGCGTCGAGGCCCGCGGAGAAGCCCGGGGCCCCGTCGCTGCTGTTGCAGCTGCTGGCGGAGGTGTGTGAGGCCGTGGCCTGCCCCCGTCACGGAAGGATCTACTGCGGAGTCCGGAGCTGGGTCGGACGCCTCCAGACGTCGAGATCAAGGTAAGCCGGGAGGCTTGGGACGGACCCGGTGCGCCCCCTACAGACCGGGAGCAGCACCGCACCCTGAGACCCTGATTCCCCTCCGTGGGAGTTCCCCCCGTTCACCCAAGACTTTGACACCCCTCCGAGGGATTGCACCTTTCCTCCAAGACTGTTGTGCCCCACGAACTGCACAGAAGTACTTGAGGCTTGCTTATTACGAGTAGCGCCGTGCCCCACAAACCGCACAGAAGTGCCGGATGCTTGCCTATTACGAGTGGCGCTGTGTTGGTAGGCTCTGCTCCGAAGTGTTCAACGCTCAATTATTACGAGTAGCGCTATGTTCGCAGGCTCTGCTCCGAAGTGTTCAATGCTCAATTATTATGAGTAGCACTATGTTCGCAGGCTCTGCTCCGAAGTGTTCAATGGTTAGTTATTACGAGTAGCGCTGGATTTATAGGCTCTGCTCACAAGGATTCAATGCGCAATTATCACGAGTAGCGCTGGGTTCTTAAGCTCTGTTCAAAGGTGTACAAGGCCTGACTGGTGTGAGTAGCGCGGTAATCGCCCACTGAGGCGCTAAGGGTACCAGGGGGGCGGTAAGCCCGCGAAGTCTGCCCTCAGTCCCTACTAGTCCCCAGGTGTGGCGCTACGATTCCCAGTCCTTACAACGGATGTTAAGGTATACGAGTGTGGCCTAGGGCCTCAGGGGGAATTACTGGTGAATATAACGCGGAGGTCATCAGGTACTGCCTACAGCACCGTTATGCAATATTGGTGAAACAGATACTAACCTATGTGGAGAATGCCATTGACCTCTAATGAACTGCATTTACCTCTAATGAACTGCATTTACCTCTAATGAACTGCATTTACATCTAATGAACTGCATTTTTCATCTAATGAACTGCATTTACATCTAACTGCTTAGATAAACTTGAGTTGTTTGCATAAACCCTACAGTGTGGCGTCCCTTATTGTGTGCGTTCCCTGCTTCAGAGAATGTGTGTGTTGTATGGTCGCTTTACACATAAGCCTTTGGGTGCCCAGCCGCTCGAGTCACGTTACCCCCTTAGGGCTTGGTGACCCCAGGTCTTACATAGTGTTAAATGAATCATGGTGAGCTCTGGTTGATTTTATGATATAGTACTGCACTATTTTGCATGGGGCCTTTCGTGTGGATTATTTAGGAAAAGCTGAACACGCACATTACATTTTAAGATATGAATCTTGATGAACTATGAATGTATGTTTTTTTACTACATGTAGAGGGCTACAAATGTATGGGATATTGAACTGCATGTACTCGTTACAATCTAGGTGCTAGATCATCGCCAATGTCATTTAAACCATTTGTAAATAATACACTTTAGTTCAATGATTGTTTTATTCCTTCATATGTTTTATCTGTGTTTTTACTTTGCTTTTATGGCTATGAGCTGAAATAAAGCTTATTTGAAACTGATGAAGGAATACCAAATAGTAATATATCACTATTTTGAAACAATTGAGCTTCATACATACTATTTTGTTATTCAGAGATAGCAATTCTTTAAAAATTGCTATTTCCCACTGTAAAAAAAAAAACAATTTTGTACGTCTGGCCAGCCAAAGTCCTGAAACCTTCCAGTGAATCAATTAATTTTCTTCAATATTTAGAAAAGCAATATACACGATCATAATTTTAAATATAATGTGATGGTCGTTAAAGGAAACAAACTTTGGCATAGCCAATAGGTCTGGTCTTGGCACGTTGGTGTGATGGGTATTTTTCAATATTTTTATTGGAAGCATATGCCATGACATAAAACAGAAAAAAGAAAAAATGTAGCCACTAAAACATGACTGCTACATGCTTGTCCTAATTTTGTTTTATTAAAAAAACATTCACTTATGTGGCTGTCCTGATAGTGGCTTTTGTAAAATAATGTGGCTTTCAGCTGTGCCATATAGTTTTATAATACATCTTTATGAAGGAGTCCAGAATAAATCACAAGCAGCTGCAATATTACAATGCACTAAAACAATTTATATTGGCATCTTTAAAAATTGCCATCTAACCAGCCACCTGAAATGCAGACAAACTAAATAGCTGGAATTAAAAGTTAGAAAAAATAAAATAAATTAAAAGATACTTTTTTATTGTTGTTTTTCACATAGGTAACATTCGATGGCACACATCTGCATAAATCGTCTCAGATAATTGCATGATCAAGAAATTCTGACAAAATGCCAGGATGTATACCACATGTATTGACTTTAGTAAGCTATTCCGTCAAGTTAAATACTTTCAGTGAATGTCAATTATTGTACAATCACTGACATAGCTTATGGTTTATTCTTAAAAATCTATTAATTGAACATAGTAGAATTAGCATGAGATCATAGCAAAAAGGAGTGTAAAGGTTCCCAAACATCTTCTGGACAAGATACCCGAGGGATCGTTACCTCATTTGTTTCTAATTGCTAGTACAGTATACCAAGTCATTTGTCCAGTGTTTGGTTGTTGCTGTCAAACCACGTCCCAAGTGCAAGGCAACTTGCCTCTTTGCTGGAAGCAATGTGTGTACAGTTCATTTCTGCCAGGCTATCTCTCACATAATCCCGTGGGGGCCATATTAGGTGTTAGTTGGATAGTTTGGTTCACCATATTGGAAATATTAATAACTACTTGTTGCTATCAGGTACCTATTGGAGGACATGACCAGGCCAGAAGGAGGAATCCCGAACCTGGAGCCTGACATCTACTGCATATAGAGTCCTCCCTCAGGCCACATTTGATCAGGTTTGGGGCATGTGTATTTCCATTCATTGTCAGTCTTGTGCCAGAGTAGATTTAGCTTTCATTTATCTATTATAGCTCTTAGTGAAGCCACTGGTCATTCTTCTTGCATATAAATATATATGTATTTGTTATTAGGGAAGTCAAGATGAGTGTCAGTGTCTTCAGTTGAGGTAGTTCTTTGGGAAATGTGGAGAATGCATTTCTCCATACACTTCAAAATTTGTAAAACAGGAAAATATCGAGCGGAGTATGATAAACTTTGTCAATTATCAGGTGATGCGGGGTGAAAAGGCCATCAAGGAAGACACCACCTAGAAAGGCATAGTGCATAGCTGTGATGTTACTCTCTTTTCATGAGTTAGTGGTGACTAGGGGCTATTCTTGAGGGAGAAGCAGATGGAAGAGTAATGTTTTTCCTGCGATGTCCTGACTCAGAGTTTGTCCCAGGCCCATGGTGGGCATGCACTTTGACAATTACCGCCACAGGGTGGGTAGCCAGATGGCACAAAGTGTTTTTCAGAGGTATGGGGGATGGTCTGTCACTTTCAATCCCTAAAATGGGGCATGTATTGTGGTGGGCCGCACTAATAGTGTACAAAAATGCAGATAGTAGAGTCTGAAGTCAGGCGCTGAGAATCCGCCCTGCTCGTATGAAAGAGTGAGATTTCCCATGTTATTCTTAGTTGCTACCAAGCACATGTAAATTTTACCATTCGAAAACTGAGAAGTTGGAATACGAGTTTGGATGATGAGACTGGTATGTTTAGAAAGAGGGATAATTATTCTGGAAGGATTGCCATTTTCATTAAGGTTATTCAGCATACTATTGTAAGAGGAGGGGTAATCCAGCACTGTACTCGGCCTTCAATTTTCAAGATGGCTGCACCTTAATTGTTTTGCAGAATTACCTTAATATTATGATGGACCCATATCCCCAGATATCAGTTAGAGGCTGAACACGACTATAATGCGAAATCCAGGAGCATTCCAGTGTTTTTGAGTTACATGAAAGATCTGCTGTTTATACCGGGTAATAGACAGGCCAGATAGAGGGCAATATTTGATAAAGTTTGGGTGATGGGGATAACTTAGGTCCTGAATTTCAAATGAAGTGTACTATGTCATCAGCTTAGTATAAACAGAACAAACTGTCATCATTTACCCTAAGCTGTAAGAATATTTTGCCTATGTCAATCCTGTTAATCTATTTTCCACTCATTTTAATATGGTACTTTCATCCTATAATCTTATTGTATAAAGTATAAGTGTCTTGGTGTAGTCCAGCCCTTGTCATCTACTCCCCTTCCATTTGGTTCACCCACCTAATGGTGACAGTTTAGAATGCTGGCTTCTCTTAGAAGGCACTTGAAGAGAGCATGAAGAAAGCCTAGCAAGATACGTTGGAATAAAGATTTCATACACTGTACTATAGTTTGTATGGTATAACTTAATTGGCAACAAGCGTGTTAAGCTGTGAAGGGGGCAGCCATCCTTTTCCCCAGTGCTAACAGGAACTTGCTTTCCAGTACGAACATTACCACTTCTGTCAAGGTAAGACTAAAAATTCTTGAACCTGCATAAGGAAGTGCAAATTGCCAAGAAGGGTACAAAATAACTTTGTAAATTGCCCTTCGGGTTAACCTCTTTCATAAAACATTTGGGCTATAACCCTGTGTTTCTGTTTGATCATTCCTCCTTGCTGCTTACTCTAAGAAGTGGTTCAACTTTCTACACGGTGTAGAGACAGAATATCGAGTAAAAAATATCGAATTGCACAAATATCGTGTCAAAAATATCATGGGTCAGGAATGAATGTATGATGCTACAACGCATACATTTAAAACGCATGCCTTTACAACACAGTTTTTACATCGCAACATCCTTTACAACGCATTCTTTTACATCGCATGCCATTACATCACATTTTCAGAAACTACCTTTACAATGCATCCCATTACATCGCATTATACCTTTACAAAGCATACCATTACAATGCATACCATTACATCGCATTTAAGTTAAGTGTTGGATAGTATAGCAGTAAAAATTACTATTCTAACTCCAGTGAGTGCAACACTAGGGTAAGTGTTGGATAGTGGAAGGGTACTATGCGTTGTAATGGTATGCATTGTAATGACTCGTGATGTGATGCCTGCGTTGTAGTGACATGCGTTGTAAGGACATGCGTTGTAGTGACAGTTTGTAATGGCTGCGTTGTAATGACATGCGATGTAAAGGATGTTGCGACGTAATGACTGCTATGTAAAGGTAGTGCGATGTAATGACTGCGTAGTAAAGGTTGTTTCCCGCCAGGAATATCGACAGACAAAATCTCGTGGTCAAGAATATCGATTTTAGGTAAGTAATATCGATGTAAAAAATATTGAAGGATTTAATATCATTTGCAAAAATATAGTATTTAAAAATATCGATTTTTTATTAATGTTATGTATTTTAGTATATATTTCATGTGTGTGATGTATGTTTTTTTATAAGAACTGTTTGTATTTTGAATACAAGAGTTAAAATTTTAGTAGTTATACAAAAAAATATTAGAATTTTGCGTATTTAGTTCAATAGCAGGTTGTGAGATTATAGAGGAATAGGGTGGGAAGTAATTTAATTATAAAAATGTTATGGAGTATTTTTAGTAGTTATTTTTTGTTTATTTGAATTTTGCGTTTTTAGTTCTGTAGCAGGTTGTGGATTTATAGGGGAATAGGGTGTGAAGTAATTTAATTATATTACATTTATTGACTAATTTTTATTTATTAACATTTGTTTAATTGAGATGTTATAGTGTTAAATGTGTACATTAATGTATTATCAATTATTTACTAATTAGTTAATTAATTTTAATTAATTAATTGATAGTTAATGATGGTACTTGTGTAATTAATTTTAGGTGTGTGTTGGGATGTTTATAGGTGTAAATGGTGGGAAGTTTGGGAAGTATTTTTTTTATTGATGAATTATTAATTAGTTGTAAATTAATTTGAAGTAATTAATTAGCAACTGATCATGGTAATTTGGTAATTAATTTTAGGTGTGCGTCTTGTGGTGTTTATAGGTGTAGATGGTGGGAAGGGTGGGAAGTAATTTATTTTTTATTGATGAATTATTAATTAGTTAATTAGTTTAAATTACTTATTTAGTAATTAATTAAGGTAATTGTGTAATTAAGTTTAGTTGTGGATATTATAGTGTTAAAGAATGTGTACTCAATGAATGCTATTTTTTTTATTAATAATATGTTTGAATTCATTATTAATTATGTTAATTATGGGAATAAATTTAAATAAGAATGATGAAGTCTTTTTTTATTGGTGTGGTGTTATAGGGTAGGAAATAAAATAAATACATTTATGTTTTAAATAAATAGTTTGTTTGGTAATATTTGCTCCTTTTAAATAAATATTGTTTATAAATGTATTTATTAAATTACTTTATATAATATTTGTACCTTTTTGTTATATGTAATTAATATTACAATATGTTTTTTTATAAGTTTAATATATTTAATTGTATATTTTTAAATTATTGTTAATTAATTATTAAGATTATTTAATTTTTTTCAATTGTTTAGATTTTATTAGTAATTTTTTTTCTCTGCTATCCAACACTTTCCCTACTGGTGCACTCACTGCAATAGGAATAGTAATTTGTACCCCTTTGCTATCCAATACTTTCCCTACTGTTGCACTCACTGCAGTGGGGATAGTAATTTTTACCCTTCCCTTATCCAATACTTTCCCTACTGTTGCAGTCAGTGGAGTGGGAATAGTAATTTTTACCCCTCCGCTATCCAAAACTTTCCCTACTGTTGCACTCAATGGAGTGGGAATAGTAATGTTTACCCCTTCTCTATCCAGCACTTTCCCCGCTGTTACACTCACTGGAGTAGGAATAGTACTTTTTTCTCCTCCACTATCCAGCACTTTCCCTACTGTTGCACTCACTGGAGTCGGAATAGTAATTTTTACCACTTCGCTATCCAGCACTTTCCCTACTGTTGCACTCACTGGAGTGGGAATAGTAATTTTTACCCCTCTGCTATCCAATACTTTCCTTACTGTTGCACTCCCTGGTGTGGGAATAGTAATTTTTACCCCTTCGCTATCCAGCACTCTTCCTACTGTTGCACTCACTGGAGTGGAAATAGTATTTTTGTACCCTTCCGCTACCAGTACTTTCCCTACTGTTGCAGTCACTGGAGTTGGAATAGTTTATTTTACCCCTCCGCTGTCCAATATTTTCCCTACTGTTGCACTCACAGGAGCGGGAATAGTCATTTTTACCCCTTCACTATCCAGCGCTTTCCCTACTGTTGCAATCACTGGAGTGGGAATAGTAATTTTTACCCCTACGCTATCCAACACTTCCCCCACTGTTGCACTCACTGGAGTGGTAATAGTTATGTTTGCCCCTTCGTTATCCAGCACTTTCCCTACTGTTGCAATCACTGGAGTGGGAATAGTAATTTTTACCCCTTTGCTATCTAACACTTTCCCTACTGTTGCACTCTTTGGAGTGGGAATAGTAATTTTTACCACTTCGCTATCCAGCACTTTCCCTACTGTTGCACTCACTGGAGTGGGAATAGTAATTTTTACCCCTCTGCTATCCAATACTTTCCTTACTGTTGCACTCCCTGGTGTGGGAATAGTAATTTTTACCCCTTCGCTATCCAGCACTCTTCCTACTGTTGCACTCACTGGAGTGGAAATAGTATTTTTGTACCCTTCCGCTACCAGTACTTTCCCTACTGTTGCAGTCACTGGAGTGGGAATAGTTTATTTTACCCCTCCGCTGTCCAATATTTTCCCTACTGTTGCACTCACAGGAGCGGGAATAGTCATTTTTCCCCCTCACTATCCAGCGCTTTCCCTACTGTTGCAATCACTGGAGTGGGAATAGTAATTTTTACCCCTACGCTATCCAACAACTTCCCCCACTGTTGCACTCACTGGAGTGGTAATAGTTATGTTTGCCCCTTCGTTATCCAGCACTTTCCCTACTGTTGCAATCACTGGAGTGGGAATAGTAATTTTTACCCCTTTGCTATCTAACACTTTCCCTACTGTTGCACTCTTTGTAGTGGGAATAGTAATTTTTACTCTTCCGCTATCCAACACTTTCCCTACTGTTGCACTCAATGGAGTGGGAATAGTAATTTTTACCCCTCTGCTATCCAACATTTTCCCTACTGTTGCACTTACTGGAGTTGGAGTAGTACATTTAAATCTTCCGCTATCCAACATTTACCCTACTTTTGCACTCACTGGAGTGGGAATAGTAAATTTTACCTCTCCGCTATCCAACACTTTCCCTACAATGCACTCACTGGAGTGGGAATAGTCAATTTAATTATTTTCCCATCTGTTGTATTTATTGTATTGCGAAATGTACGTTTTAATTTTTTTAAATAATGTAATGTTTTAATTATTTATAGAATGTTTTTTATTTTGAATTATTGATATATGTATATATTTTATTTTTATATATTTTAAAAGTTTAAAAATTAAATATTGATAATAGTTAATAAATTATTTTAAAGCAAATATATGTATATGCATAAATTATTATGTTTGTGTGTTTATTTTTGTTAAATTAAGTTTATTTTTTATATTTAGTTAAAATGTATATTACATTTAATTTATTTTCTTAAAGATAATATTAATATTTTATGTATTTAATATATATATTTTTGTATTTATAGTTCTAAATCGATATTTTTTACATCTACATTTTTAACTTCGATTTTTTTTATTCAATATTTTTGTACTTACCTGTTTAAGTATAGGGAGTCGATATTTTTACATTCTATATTTTTTCTACGATATTTTTGACATCTATTTTTTTTGTAATCGATATTCTATCAGTGAACCTTTTCTACACAACCTAGTTTGTTCTTGCGGACAGGCAGCTGGGAGTTTACAAGCTGCACCACACTCTGTACCAATGGAGCTCTGCTCCTGTGCAGCTACACTGGATGTTTAGTATGAGGAGCTGTCTTGTTGGTAGGCCCACCCGCTGTGCAGCTGGGGATATGCTGTTCCACTTTTGTGTAAGCATAAATGGGGTGGTCTTCTCTACAAACATGCCTCTTATGTATCTGTAGATACGCTGGTACTGTATCTGAGAAGGTGAGCTTTCAAGAGGAAAAGTCTCATATTGCCATAAACAGAAGACTATGTGCATACCACTGCGATACGCACAACAGTAATAAATTACATTCTCGTTCTCGAAACCTCACACCACAGAATCCCTCTCAAAAACCTCAGACTTGGCATGTCATGATCATAAGCACAACTTTTGGGATTTTACCAATATAACGATCTGTGTGTCATGTTCACACACACACACACCTTCAGGCAACATACATCATTGACAATTTATCCTCTTAACAACAACGAAAGGATTCCACAGATTTAGGTGCCGATCACGATCCGGTAAAAAATTCCCCCGTGCGACTCGTATCGGGTCTTTTTACCGTACGAATCGTACAAGTGGCGTACGAACTGGCAATCACGATTCGCATGGTAAAAAGTCCATACGAACCGCACTGGGAATCATTCCCCACACGTCCTCGGGTCGGAAAATGTGTCCGACACGTCCTCGGACGATTTACCGTACAAACGTGAAAATCCAAGTCCGACCGAGGAATCACGATCCATCCCGTGCGTCCGAGGTTACAACCGTATGGAAAAAACACCGTCCGCACCGAACTCCTACAGCAACCATGGAGACATGTGCCCGCATACGCGCCCAACACTCCCCCCAGCCCCCGTACGTCCGACACGTACCCCCCGTATATGTATACCCCCACCCGTCTAGGTACACCCCAGTACGTTCCAGTCGAACCCCCACCCCAGTACGTGTCATAGCCCCGTCTACCTACACCCCAGTACGTCCCAGTCGTACCCCCACCCCAGTACGTGTCGTACCACCGTCAATGTACACCCCCCACCCCTGTACGTGTCGTACCACCGTCCATGTACACCCCAGTACGTTCCAGTCGTACCCCCACCCCAGTACGTGTCATAGCCCCGTCTACCTACACCCCAGTACGTCCCAGTCGTACCCCCACCCCAGTACGTGTCGTACCACCGTCAATGTACACCCCCCCACCCCAGTACGTGTCGTACCCCCCGTGTACCTACACCCCAGTACGTTCCAGTCGTACCCCCACCCCTGGACGTGTCGTACCACCGTGAACCTACACACCAGTACGTTCGAGTCGTACCCCCACTCCAGTACGTGTCGTACCACCGTCAATGTACACCCCCCACCCCTGTACGTGTCGTACCCCCCCGTGTACCTACACCCCAGTACGTTCCAGTCGTACCCCCACCCCAGTACGTGTCGTACCACCGTCAATGTACACCCCCCACCCCTGGACGTGTCGTACCACCGTCCATGTACACCCCAGTACGTTCCAGTCGTACCCCCACCCCTGGACGTGTCGTACCACCGTCAATGTACACCCCCCCACCCCAGTACGTGTCGTACCACCGTCAATGTACACCCCCCACCCCTGGACGTGTCGTACCCCCCTGTACCTACACCCCAGTACGTTCCAGTCGTACCCCCACCCCAGTACGTGTCGTACCACCGTCAATGTACACCCCCCCACCCCAGTACGTGTCGTACCACCGTCAATGTACACCCCCCACCCCTGGACGTGTCGTACCCCTCTGTACCTACACCCCAGTACGTTCCAGTCGTACCCCCACCCCAGTACGTGTCGTACCACCGTCAATGTACACCCCCCACCCCTGTACGTGTCGTACCACCGTCCATGTACACCCCAGTACGTTCCAGTCGTACCCCCACCCCAGTACGTGTCGTACCACCGTCAATGTACACCCCCCCACCCCAGTACGTGTCGTACCACCGTCAATGTACACCCCCTCACCCCAGTACGTGTCGTACCACCGTCAATGTACACCCCCCCACCCCTGTACGTGTCGTACCCCCCGTGTACCTACACCCCAGTACGTTCCAGTCGTACCCCCACCCCTGGACGTGTCGTACCACCGTGAACCTACACCCCAGTACGTTCGAGTCGTACCCCCACCCCAGGACGTGTCATAGCCCCGTCTACCCACACCCCAGTACGTTCCAGTCGTACCCCCACCCCAGTACGTTCCTGGCGCACCCCCAACACAACCTCCTAAGTACGGAGCGCACCCCATGCCCCAACATCACAACCGCATGTACGAGTCTTACAAAGCCACACACAAGGACAAAATCGTACAACCAAATGGCCCATGTACACACCGTACACACGCTCAAAACGCACGTACACAACCAGGACAAAATAAAACAACACAAGAATACACCATTCGAAAGGCACACAGCCACTAAACATGGCCAACAACCACTAAAATAACACAATCACTGACCTGCAACTGCCAAAAACAAACAGAGGCCCAATACACCACCACTCCTTATAACACACCCACCCAAAATTCAAAAACTGCCACACCCACCCATGGACCAATAAAAAGGGCCCACACACACAAACCATGAGCCTTTGCAACAGACTCACTGCTGCCAGACACCACAGAACCAGACTACAAGCTACACCACACCTTACACTTGCACACCTTCACACGACCACCCTCACAAACACCCTCTCATCACATTCACACACACACACAACCATCCACACCCCCCCCCCAACATCCACACCCCCCCCCACACCCACACCATCCCCACCCACACCCCTCACCATGCCCACTACCAAGAATCCAAAGTTCAGTCACCGAGAGTTGGAGGTCCTTGTTGATCAAATCCTCAGAGTCGAGCCACAGATCTTTGGAACATTGGTCAGAAGCACCAGCCAGGCAGCCAAAACAGCCATGTGGCAGACCATCGTCGATGCTGTGAATGCTGTTGCGGACACCAGGAGGACCAAGCAGGATTGCCAGAACAGGTGGTACGATCTGCGGAGGAGGGTCAGAGCCAAGAGGCAGGAGGAACACGACCAGGCCAACGCCACCGGAGGAGGGCCCTCCCGCAGAGCCGTACAGTACCATCCCTGGGAGGAGAGGGTGATGGCCATACTGCCGGTGGAGGCAGTTGAAGGAGTAGAAGGACTCCGAGACCCGGGTGAGTACACAAACAACGCACATCACATGGGGGGAACTGCAACCACAACCAAAATTAATAACAGGCACGCAACCACCACAAGCCATCGCATTACTCAACCACACTCCATGAGCAGGCACATGCCACTGCTGCCACCATGCCCCATGCACCCAGCTGGACAATGTCAAGTCACAGGCCACAGAAGACAACAACACATGACACGGTA
Source organism: Triturus cristatus (assembly GCF_964204655.1). Lineage (NCBI taxonomy): Eukaryota > Metazoa > Chordata > Amphibia > Caudata > Salamandridae > Triturus > Triturus cristatus. The sequence goes on from NC_140592.1 coordinate 529,742,125, forward strand.
ACCCGGATGGCGGGAGGCTGGGCACCAAGAATCACATAGTGCGACTCCAAAGCAGACAACAATGCCCTCTGCCCATATGGCCTAGGTCACAGCCAGACAAACACTGTGTCCCAACACAGGAATGACTTGCCAGCAAATGGCGGACGCCTTGCATCAACACATGGGGGTGAAGGCACTGTTTTGCACATGCCAGCAGCTAATGAACAGCCAACAGTGTGAAAGAGTGGCAGCACACACCACCACAGCAGCAGCGCACAGACACACAGCAGACAAAATGGGTGCCTGGAGATCAGAAACAAACTCACATCAACAGGCCAAGGGCCACTCAAAGATCTGCTAACAGTGTGTGCCCAGGAAGCTGGGCCAAGGTGACAGAGTGTGACACACGGAGGGAGGGAGAGGGGGACAGAGAGGGAGGGAGAGGGGGACAGAGAGGGAGGGAGAGGGGGACTGAGAGGGAGGGAGACGGACAGAGGGAGGAGGCTGACACACGGAGGGAGGGAGAGGGGGACACAGAGGGTGGGAGAGGGGGACAGGGAGGGAGGGAGAGGGGGACTGAGAGGGAGGGAGACGGACAGAGGGAGGAGGCTGACACACGGAGGGAGGGAGAGGGGGACACAGAGGGTGGGAGAGGGGGACAGAGAGGGAGGGAGAGGGGGACTGAGAGGGAGGGAGACGGACAGAGGGAGGAGGCTGACACACAGAGGGAGGGAGAGGGGGACAGAGAGGGAGGGAGAGGGGGACAGAGAGAGAGGGAGACACAGGAAGATGGACACAGGGAGGAGGCTGACACACAGAGGGAGGGAGAGGGGGACAGAGAAGGAGGGAGACACAGGGAGAGCAAATCAGTCCTTTGGTGTGTGGGAATGTCTGCTCGTCAGCAGGTGGACTGCGTGCATGTAGACAAGGGTGGCCAGTGCCAGAACCCCCCCTCTTCATCATGGCAAAACGCAGGGCCATGTTACAACCTGTACACGAGCACAAGGACAGCCACCTGCATCATATAAGTGTGTGGATCCACTCCATGTGCACATGTACAGTGCTACAAGGAAGGCGCAAATGCATAGCTCGGCACACATGCACACTCCACTGCTGACTGCAGTCACACTTGACGCAGCAAGTAAGACTGTGCCACACATAGTTAAAGGGGCCAAATTGGTGCCCAAGGGACACACACATGCACAAGTGCACTGTGAGTGGAATGCAAGACAGATCCTAATTCCAAGAGGAAATGTGCCAACTTTGTAACGGATGAAACATGGATGTTGCATGGATCAAAATTAACATTGTCTCTCTCACACACAGGTCAACGTCGTGCTGCACCCCCCAACACTGGGGGGGAACACTCACAGGACCCGGATCTGCAGGAGACCGATCCCACCGGCAGCGACCACTCTCACCACTCTGCGGACGACCCCGACCGACCTGGCCCCTCTGGTGTCCAACCACCTGCAGCACCTGCGTCAGGTACAACCGTGCCAACCACCACCCCCACTCCTGCCACATCCCAGGAGACACCCAGGATCCCTGCCCCAACACCACAATGCAGCCAGGCTCGCCAGGAGGGACACGGTGTCCCGGGCACCCAGGAGGAGGCAGGCGACAACGCCAATGCCACCCCTCAGGGGTCCCGGAGACCCGATGTGCCCACAAGTGCAGGCCAGACGCAAGTGGGCAGGGGTGGTGGGAGTGGAGGACGGCGGAGGCGCGAGCCTGACCAGTTGGCTGGGGATCCGGTATTTTCCCATGTCCGTAACATCCTGGACTCATACCGGCAGGACACCACGGGCATGGCCCAGGTTGTGTCCGTCCTCGAGGGGATCAAGGTCCAGCAGGCCCAGCAACATGCGGAGCTAATAGCCTGTCTACAGGTACACCAACGGAGGATGGAGGACAGACAGGCTCAGCAAGTGACGGCGTCCCAGGGGATTCACGCTGAACTCCGTCGGATGGCCGACACCATGGCCGACCCTCCCTGTGCCAGAAGGCGGAGAACATCACCACCCACAGGGAGGGATCATGAGGAGGAGGAGGAAACATCTGACGGAGCATCCCAGACGTCGTCACGGCCTGCTGCTGAGGTTCCCCGCAGGAAGCCGGGTCGTCCACGGAAAGGACCGTGAGGGTGGCTGCTACATCACCATCTCCCAGGACACCTGGCCTGGCACCTGGCCCACTGGAGCAACAGCATCACAGCATCAAGAGACATTCTCTGCCACATGGCCCTGCTGGTCATTGGCTGACCAATGTTGACAAAGACTGTGGCATGGACTCTGAGGATTTCCAATGGCAAGGACACCAACTCCCCTACTGAACTTTGGATTCCCTAATCCCGGAAAGGCCCTCACTTTGCCCCCCCCCCCCAATAATAAATCACACTATTAAGAGTAGATGCCTGCTGGTAGCATTATTACCTAACATGTGTCTTGTACAGTCTAAACATGCCTGAGTCATCTGTTCACTTCAACCATCCACACCCTGGGGCCTGAGTCTGGCACAGGACACATGGCTCACAGTTTTCTAGGCAAGACAGACATGGAGCACCATACACACCCGTGATGGTCAGAACCAGCTGAGGGGGTGGCCGAACAACCGTGCTGACAGACACATTGAGTACAGCAACAGTCATGCGCAGAGGTCAGGGATCCTGGCCCGTGTCCTGGGGGGCACCCAGGTACGTGTAGACAGGTGGCAGAACCATGTCCTGCAAGCTTGAGTCCGGTGGATGCAGAGAATGGGGTCATGGACAACGTTGGATGCATGGGGATGGCACATGTCACAATACCCACACAGTCATGGACATCATGCCCATTACACAGTCTCAGCACACACACACAGCTTGCATCTTGCCACTCGACACATTGACACATAGCCACAATCAGGGAATACCATGCCACACATGCAGGATGCACCGTGCCAACACACCAGCATTGACTGAGAAGAGGCACCTTGGAGGCATAGGGACACCTTTAATAGTCATGTGTTTGGGATTGCAGAGGCAACTTGAAGTACACATGAACACATCATGTGGAGTAACATGTGGCTCCAACACTGGCACCCCCCTTCTGCAGCACAAATGCGTGATAGCCATGGAACTGGCACACAAGTGTCGGATAACAGCTAAATACCCACAGCTGCTCACGGAGAGACTGCCATACACCATACATCCGCTGATGTGGAAGTCCCACGCCATGTCAAGACAATGTTAACCGTATGTGTCCGAGGGCAGTGTCACACACATTGATGCCTTCATCACAATCCACTATCCCATCACTGATGACTGACAACCAGGCAGCCCATCTATTCAGGTGTACCCAGCTGCATGTCGTGTCCCATGGGGATGCCACATGTCTGCAGAGGAACCAAACCCCGACCGGGGCAGTGTGCACACATCGTGAACAACTGCCACACCCAATACACCCCAGATGCATCCCTTACCCCATGGAGACTTCCAAACGTGTCCGTGCCTGTAACGCTGAGTCAGCCCACGATGCCATGTCCATGAGGAATAGCAGTGCCACAACAATGCAACCAGAAGACGGCATGCGCAGGTACCTGGGGAAGAGAGACACACAAGAAGTCAGCCACAAAAAGCACAGCCACTTGCATGTGCATTGACTCGACACATGTATGGATGACAACATGCTAGGTCACAATTATGAGTGGGGAAATACTACCATCACTGCCACCATCACTCCAGTGACACACCCACACACACCTCTGACTCACGTGCCATACATGCAGGTGGAGACACGCATCACAACACATGCCACACGGGGACCAAGGCGTGCACACTCAGACACTGGTACTCACCACTAAGCAAAGAAGTCGCGTATGAGCCGAGTCCGGATGTCCTCTTGCGGCTCCACATCCTCCACATCACTAGCCCCATTGCCAAGCCCTTCGTCCTCCACGGGTGGATGGTCCTCGTCATGTTGATTCAGGATGAGTGGCACAGCTCTTTCAACTGCCATGTTGTGCAGCATGCAGCAGACCATGAAGATCTTGCAGACCTTCGCCGGGGCATATGGGAGTGCGCCGCCGGTCTTGTGGAGGCACCTGAATCGGCTCTTCAGCATGCCAAACGTCCTCTCTATCACTCGCCTTGTCCGGCCATGGGCGGTGTTGTAGCGGAGCTGGGCCGGCGTGATGGGGTTGCGGAGAGGTGTCAGCAGCCAAGGCATGTTGGGATAGCCAGCGTCCCCTAAATGGAAAGCACATGGATATCGTTAGAACTGGCGAAGCGGTAGTGCTGCTCGGCCAAACAGAATACAGGACAGACAGACTGTACCCACCAACAACACATGCCCGTTCGTTGCGCAGCTGCATCATCATATCAGGCATCCCGCTACGCCTCATGATGTAGGCATCGTGTGCTGATCCTGGAAAACGAGCACAGACATGTGAAATCACCATGTTGGACAGACACACCACAAGGGCATTGATGGAGTGGTAGTGCTTCCGATTGCGGTACGCCACCTCCCGTGCGTGTGGTGGTACCAAACCTACATGTGTCCCATCTATGGACCCAATGACATGGGGCATCCCTCCCAGGGCATAGAAACCACGCTTGACCTCAGTCATCTGTTCAGGGGTTGGGAACTTGATGAAGTCATCCAGGTGAATCAACATGGCCTCCAAGAAATCATGCAGCACACCGCTGAACATGCTCTGGGACATGCCACCAACATGAGCTATGGTATATTGGAAGGTACCCGTGGCAAGGAAATGTAGGGCAGCCATTACCTTCAGCTGGGGTGTCAGTGCCGTAGGATACCTGTGCTGCGGTTGCAGGTGTGGTGCCAGTCTCGCCGTCAGCTCCAGAATCAACGGTTGGGTGAAGCGGTAGAGCCGGATCGTGTCATTCTCCTGCATGGTGGCCAAGTCTGGAATTCTTCGGGCAACAGGAGGCGCTCTGCAGTAATTTGGAAGTGACAAGGAAGAGTGAGTGCACTACGAGAACAACTCATGTCTACTGAGCACATGTAAATCTGGCAATACACACATGCCACATAGGGAGTCAGGCATGTGCTACATGCCCAGGACACGTATGGATGCAAGGTGACACTCCTTCCAAGACCCAGCTACACACGGTGATTGAGAACCTCCCCATGCCACGCCATGAAAATAGCTGTGTCCCAGTGCAAGTGCACTGCCCGACGCAAGACAGGAGTGACATACACCCACACATCAGCAGAAGTGTGATGCCGATTGCAGAGACTGGCAGCGGAACACTTGAGCCACAGGTCACATGACATTACACTAGTCCAGCCCACACACCTTGCCATGAAGGTGCACATGTCATGACTCCCCACACATTCCTTGTGAGTTTGCTGACATGGCCTTGTCACGCTACTCCGTGTCCCTTGCATACATGTGCACCTCACATCCGATAACACATGTGGCATGGTGTTGGGAACAGTGTGCAATGACAATCTACACACAGCCACATGTTGGTTGCTGCAACGGCTGCAGCTTTTGAGGGTGCTACAACATCAACCCGATGTAAATCCCGGACACATATATGGCATAGTCACATTGTGCACTGTGGGTAGTGATGAGTCATGTGTCATGACCCCTGTACCGGGCATCATGGGACACTTCCGTGTGTTGGTGTCCGTGCCATGCCAGTGACGCTCACCCCAAGTGCGCAGTCCCACATGCACACATGTCAAAGGAGTCAAGGGCATGCCTGGCACACATTGCACCCTCACACAGTACACATGTACACATCTCATCATACATCTGGTGCCTTCTCCACTCAGGAGGCATGTTCCACATCACAGCCTGTGACACCTGTGCCCCACACATGTGGTAATGCACAGACGATGCCTTGATGTCCATTCCTGGACAAGTATGTCCATCCATGGACAAGTATGTCCGCCCTATTCCTACATGTGTGTCGCCTATCACCACAGTGATGTGTAAAATCCGCCGTACTGCTGCTGAGAGGGCCTGTGCATGTTCCCAAATCACTGTGGGAGTGCTGCCGTATGTGTACCCATCGTGATGGCGAGCGTAGATGCGAGTGTACGGTCCGTACCACTACGGGTACGCATACGCGTGCAGACCCATAGTGATAGAGAGCGTAGATGCGAGTGTTCGGTCCGTACCACTACGGGTACGCATACGCGTGCAGACCCATAGTGATAGAGAGCGTAGATGCGAGTGTACGGCCCTATCACTAAGGGTCTGCACGCGTATGCGTACCAGTAGTGGTACGGACCGTACACTCGCATCTACGCTGTCTATCACTATGGGTCTGCACGCGTATGCGTACTCGTAGTGGTACGGACCGTACACTCGCATCTACGCTCACTATCACTATGGGTCTGCACGCGTATGCGTACCCGTAGTGGTACGGACCGTACACTCGCATCTACGCTCACTATCACTATGGGTCTGCACGCGTATGCGTACCCGTAGTGGTACGGACCGTACACTCGCATCTACGCTCACTATCACTATGGGTCTGCACGCGTATGCGTACTCGTAGTGATAGTGAGCGTAGATGCGAGTGTTCGGTCCGTACCACTACGGGTACGCATACGCGTGCAGACCCATAGTGATAGGGCCGTACACTCGCATCTACGCTCTCTATCACTATGGGTCTGCACGCGTATGCGTACCCGTAGTGGTACGGACCGTACACTCACATCTACGCTCACTATCACTACGAGTACGCATACGCGTGCAGACCAAAAGTGATGGAGAGCGTAGGCATGCATGTACGGTCCGTTGCCATGCATTTGGGGTGCCCTAGGGCCCCCACACGCACCGTACCTGTGTGTGATGCTCCAAATTACATAGGGGACAAGTATTAAGGCCTACATGCATGCTGGTTGTCATGGAGACCAAGTTCAAAATTCGAAATTGTTCTGGAAGGTGCACAGCAGAAGTCAGTTGGGATTTGTCTACTTTGTTGCAATGTGTTTGTGGGGCTGACATCATGCAGGAGAATGAAACCGATCGAGAACCCACAGACTGCTAGGTTTGAAGGGATTGGTGGAAACATAGGATGCAAATGTGAGTGACCAATCTCTCTGTACTCCTGTGCATGAGACTGGGCAGAAGGGCACATATAAGGCAGCCAGGTCCCATGAGGGAGCACTTGCCTGCACATCTTTGCATTCGTCGACCCAGCTGCTGCTACTGATTCCCTGGAACCATGTCAAGGGCTGTGGAGAGGACACAGCCATTCACCCTCGAGGAGAACATGGCTCTGCTGGATGTGATCCTCCCACAGTACTCCATGCTGTATGGGCGACCAGGTTATCAGGTGAGTGCATAGGCCACTGCCACAGACTGTCCCTATGTGGTGACTGTGACTTCTGCCATTGCGTCCAGGTGTAACACACATGCCATGTACTGTCGGGGGGGTCCCAGGGGGGGGGTGCCTGATGTCTCCCAGCAGTGCCCTGAGACAGGAGGGGTGGGGGCCTATCACTCACAGCAGTGCCCTGAGACAGGAGGGGTGGGTGCAAAGTCCTCCCAGCAGTGCCCTGAGACAGGAGGGGTGGGTGTGGAGTCCTCCCAGCAGTGCCCTGAGCCAGGAGGGGTGGGTGCAGAGTCCTCCCAGCATTGCCCTGAGACAGGAGGGGTGTGTGCAGAGTCCTCCCAGCATTGCCCTGAGACAGGAGGGGTGGGTGCAGAGTCCTCCCAGCATTGCCCTGACACAGGAGGGGTGGGTGTGGAGTCCTCCCAGCAGTGCCCTGAGACAGGAGGGGTGGGTGCAGAGTCCTCCCAGCAGTGCCCTGACACAGGAGGGGTGGGTGCAGAGTCCTCCCAGCAGTGCCCTGAGACAGGAGGGGTGGGTGTGGAGTCCTCCCAGCAGTGCCCTGAGCCAGGAGGGGTGGGTGTGATGCACAGTGTGAGCCTTGATCATTGATTGTGACATTGCCATCATTCCACCTGTGTACCCACTGTGGCACGTAGTGCTTTTTCCCTCACCAGGGGATGATGTCCCTATGACAAAGGTGCAATGCGTTGGCTGCATGACATGCCTTGTTGTTCCCAGCTAATTTGTACCCATATGTCTCTCTGTGACATGTGGCTGGTGTATTGATGTGGTGTCACTTGTTCCTCCTCACAGGTAGGCGCCACTGCCAAGGAGCAGATCTGGCTGACCGCCGTCAGTGCTGTGAGGGGTGTGGATGGTCGGAGGCGGCGCCTGGCCCAGGTGAGGAAACGCTGGCAGGATATCCGGTGCTGGACGCGGAGGATTGCACGGCTCCTGCTGGGGGACTCACCTGAGAGCCACAAGAACCGCGGCCGCCGCCGTCTGAGCCACCTCCACAGGCGTGTGCTGCCGGTGGTCTTTCCAGACCTTGAGAGGCGCTTACAGGCGATGCAGCAGCCGGAAGGGGGTAGGTACATGTGTGTTTGTTGTGTGTCACCGGCATTTGTAAGGGCACAGTAGCATGAATCCACTGGCAGGGTTTAAAGGTGCTGTGCAGATCCTGTTTGCCCCAGTATAGCGCTGTGCCCCTGCCACCCTTCCCCTCCTTGCTATGTGTTCCCTGGTCTGTGTGTAGTCACTCCTTCACAGGGTAATGTAGGCTGGCGCTTTGTCCACGGGAACAATGTCTGTAGCATCATGTGTGGGGGTGGTGTGTAACAGGTTGTGGGACCTTGCCTGTGCACTGTCAAGTTCACTGCATGTGGGTTCCATGTCAGTTGGCACTGATGCTGACTCCAGACATGGGAGTTGGTCTCTCATGTGTCATGCCTTACAGCGCGCATGTCCTATGTAGTGGCCTGTGACATGATGTGCATGAGTGTGCGATACACATAGTGCAGGGATGGTGACGTGTGTTGCAGTCATTACCATTCAGTAGCATGTAGTTGCGTGCCCACTACTGTCCCCTGGGGCACCTTTTCCTCAGTGGTGTATGTGTCATCATAAACGTGGCCACTGTCAGTGTCTACAGCGTAAGTTGTGCTCTGTGCCATTGTCCCCTGTCACCATGTATATAGACGTGCTAATTTGTACAGGTGTCCACTGTGCAGCCTGACCTGATTGTCCTTCTTCATACTCACAGTTGCCAGTGCCTGTGTGTCTTGTTATACTCATCTGAGGATGGGCACTGGTACCTCATTATTTGTACAGGCGCACCTTGGCTGTTTGGCGTCCAATCTTGCTTTTTGCCTGCCCCTGTGTGTATCACCCAGACCATGAGATGTTGGTGCCACCTGTGTCTCCACAATTTGCCTCGTGTAGGGTCTTGTTGGGGCGGGCAATGCCTATGTGTTAAATCCTGATTACCACTTGCTGGGTCTGGGCAGTGTGTGATGTGCCTGGACACACACGCAATGTGCAGTGACCGAGTCATGTTGTGCATGTTTTCAGCATTACCTATGCAGCATGTGTCTCAAGTTCATGGATATGGTCCCTGGTCATCGGTATTTTCGCCAACGCTGTGTGGTGCAGATGCAGTGCTGGATTGTCCCCAGGGCCTGGGTGCTATGTCAGACTCCTTTTCCTGTGTTTAGCTATTGTCTCATGCTCTCCATGGTATTTCAGTGGCATGGTGGCTCAACCAACTGTGTGTTTCATGCCCTACATCGGTACCCTGTTCAGTAGATGTTAGGGATCTTCCTTTTCAGGCCATGCAATGTTACCTATGTAGATTGGACTTATGTGACAGATGTGTACAGGTGTCTGAATAATTTCTGTCTCTCCACCCTGCCCACAGCATCGTCGGGGGACACAGAGGGAGACATGGACACAGACCAGGCGGAGGGACCGAGCACCAGTGCCAGCCGTGACATCGGGTCTGGCACATCGAGTGGGACAGAGGCGGAGGAGAGTGTGGCCGAGGACCTGTCGACTGGCACATCAGACTACGAAGCTGACAGGTCCGGGGACGATGTCTCCGAGTGGGCGGAGGCTGCACCAGCAGCTGACAGCGGAACAACACCTCGCACCGCCCCCTCAGTTTCCACCAGCCGCCTCCCACTTGCTCGTGTCCCTTCCCAGCGTGCCCGGTCACAGCATGTCTCCTTCCTGCCAGGCACCGCACCCCCTGCCCCTGTCTCCACTGCTGCCGCCAATGCTGAGTCTGTGGACATCCAGCGGCAACTGCAGGTTGGTCAGGCTGCGATCCTTAATGTCCTCCATGCCCACGGCAAAACCCTCACCAACATCGAGGCTTTCTTGGAGGGCATTCATTCATCGCAGGCTGACCAACGCAACTTGCTGAGGTCCATCGACTCCACACTGACTGCAGCAGTGGGTCTCCTGCAGCGCGACCTCCCCCCACCTACCCCTGCCCCATCCACACTTCCCACTCCCATGCCTGTCACACGTACACCCAGACGTCGGCATGCACCCACATCAACGGACACGGGCACCACACCAGCAGGGAAGGTCCACCGCACTCCTCCTGACACGCACACACAGGGTGAGGTAGGCACACCCACTGGGTCGGGGGGCAAACGTGTGACACGCAGCCATAGTGGGAGTCCGCATTCCACCCAGTCCACTCCCTCCAAATCCCCTCCCCTCAGCTCTCCTGGCCACATCTCCCCCAAGGACTCCTTCATGGCCGCTCTGTCCCTGAGCCCCACAGTTACACCACCACGCAAGCGGTCAAGGAGGTCCCCGGTCAGGGTGGTTGAGTCTCCCCCCCTGTCTCCACCCTCCCCCGGTGGCGCTGCGACCCATCCCTCTGACCCCCCCCCCCTCCTTGGGGCCTGAGGTCCCTTCGGGTGCAGGGGACTCCCTGGAGGACCTTGCAAAGGTGTGTAGTGCCATCCTGGCCTCCGCCTTTGGCACTGACCCACCCCCTGTGGTGGACTCCTCCATCCCTGCACCCACAACGCCGCCCCTTTGCCCTGATGTCCCTGCAGTGCCTGTTGCTCCCCCCCCCCCTGATGCCCTCACCAGTGTGGAAGACGATGCCATTTGACTGTGCAGGCAAGGTAGGGGACACGCATCCCACTGTGTCCCCCATCCAGCTGAGAATCATTGACTGCCCTATGGGCTTTGTGAAGATTGAACTGCCTGCGATCCACGGACATTGTGCTCCTGCTGAATAAAGCTTAATTTTGTTTTCATTATCACACTACTGCTATGCTGGTATTGGTGTTGGTGGGGCTGCTACATGGTTTTGGGTGGTGTGTAAGGGTTTGGGTGTGTGGGATATGTAGTAGTGTACTGCTCATTGGTGGGACCCTGTGATCTGTGTGCCATCACAAGGTGTTGGCTAACTTTCTTTGTTCATGTAGGCAGTTACTGCATGGTGCACTTGTCCAAGGGTGTATTCCTTCCTCTGTGTACCCAGCTTTCTTCCCTGCAGGGTGTTCCCAATGTTTAGCGCAGAGCTGTGTCTACATGAGCTGTGTGTGTGACGGAGCCCTTCTACTTTGGCCATGCATGCAGGGCCATGTCTCCACCTGCGACAATCGTGGCATCCTTGGTGATCACTGTACTTGTGTGTGGAGTCTGTTGACATGAGTTCATGGGGACATGTTCCCTTGTAGCCAGTATGCATGTGGATAATTCTGGCCTCACACACATGTGTTACACCCCTCCAGTCTCAGGGCACTGCTGGGTGGACTCTGCACACACCCCTCCTGTCTCTGGGCACTGCTGGGAGGACTCTGCACCCACCCCTCCTGTGTCAGGGCACTGCTGGGAGGACTCCACACCCACCCCTCCTGTGTCTGGGCACTGCTGGGAGTGATAGGCACCCACCCCTCCTGTGTCAGGGCACTGCTGGGAGGACTCCACACCCACCCCTCCTGTGTCTGGGCACTGCTGGGAGTGATAGGCACCCACCCCTCCTGTCTCAGGGCACTGCTGGGAGGACTCTGCACCCACCCCTCCTGTCTCAGGGCACTGCTGGGAGTGATAGTCACCCACCCCTCCTGTCTCAGGGCACTGCTGGGAGGACTCTGCACACACCCCTCCTGTCTCTGGGCACTGCTGGGAGTGATAGGCACCCACCCCTCCTGTCTCAGGGCACTGCTGGGAGGACTCTGCACACACCCCTCCTGTCTCTGGGCACTGCTGGGAGGACTCTGCTCCCACCCCTTCTGTGTCAGGGCACTGCTGGGAGGACTCCACACCCACCCCTCCTGTGTCTGGGCACTGCTGGGAGTGATAGGCACCCACCCCTCCTGTCTCAGGGCACTGCTGGGAGGACTCTGCACCCACCCCTCCTGTGTCAGGGCACTGCTGGGGGGACTCCACACCCACCCCTCCTGTCTCAGGGCACTGCTGGGAGTGATAGTCACCCACCCCTCCTGTCTCAGGGCACTGCTGGGAGGACTCTGCACACACCCCTCCTGTCTCTGGGCACTGCTGGGAGTGATAGGCACCCACCCCTCCTGTCTCAGGGCACTGCTGGGAGGACTCTGCACACACCCCTCCTGTCTCTGGGCACTGCTGGGAGGACTCTGCACCCACCCCTCCTGTGTCAGGGCACTGCTGGGAGGACTCCACACCCACCCCTCCTGTGTCTGGGCACTGCTGGGAGTGATAGGCACCCACCCCTCCTGTCTCAGGGCACTGCTGGGAGGACTCTGCACCCACCCCTCCTGTGTCAGGGCACTGCTGGGGGGACTCCACACCCACCCCTCCTGTCTCAGGGCACTGCTGGGAGTGATAGTCACCCACCCCTCCTGTCTCAGGGCACTGATGGGAGGACTCTGCACACACCCCTCCTGTCTCTGGGCACTGCTGGGAGTGATAGGCACCCACCCCTCCTGTCTCAGGGCACTGCTGGGAGGACTCTGCACACACCCCTCCTGTCTCTGGGCACTGCTGGGAGGACTCTGCACCCACCCCTCCTGTGTCAGGGCACTGCTGGGAGGACTCCACACCCACCCCTCCTGTGTCTGGGCACTGCTGGGAGTGATAGGCACCCACCCCTCCTGTCTCAGGGCACTGCTGGGAGGACTCTGCACCCACCCCTCCTGTGTCAGGGCACTGCTGGGGGGACTCCACACCCACCCCTCCTGTCTCAGGGCACTGCTGGGAGTGATAGTCACCCACCCCTCCTGTGTCAGGGCACTGCTGGGAGGACTCTGCACACACACCTCCGATTTCTGGATATGTGCGCTTGGCACATACACGGTGGGGGTACGCACAATGCATTCGAGGTGAGGGTACGAGTCTACTGACACTGGTGTGGTGGGGGTACGCTCCGTACGTCCGCGGGTGTGGGTACGGGTCGTACTTACACTGTTGGGCAGGGGGGTACGCTCCTTGCATTCGCGGGTGGGGGTACGGGTCGTTCTTACACTGTTGGCATGGGGGGTACGCTGCGTACGTCCGCGGGTGGGGGTACGGGTCGTTCTTACACTGTTGGGGTGGGGGGTACGCTCCTTGCATTCGTGGGTGGGGGTTCGAGTCGTACTTACACTGTTGGCATGGGGGGTACGCTCCATGCATACGCGGGTGGGGGTACGGGTCGTACTTACACTGTTGGGCTGGGGGGTACGCTCCTTGCATTCGTGGGTGGGGGTTCGAGTCGTACTTACACTGTTGGCATGGGGGGTACGCTCCGTACGTCCGCGGGTGGGGGTACGGGTCGTACTTACACTGTTGGGCTGGGGGGTACGCTCCTTGCATTCGTGGGTGGGGGTTCGAGTCGTACTTACACTGTTGGCATGGGGGGTACGCTCCGTACGTCCGCGGGTGGGGGTACGGGTCGTTCTTACACTGTTGGCATGGGGGTACGCTCCATGCATACACGGGTGGGGGTACGGGTCGTACTTACACTGTTGGCATGGGGGGTACGCTCCGTACGTCCGCGGGTGGGGGTACGGGTCGTTCTTACACTGTTGGCATGGGGGGTACGCTCCATGCATACGTGGTGGGGGTAGGGTCCATACATATCCGTCCCCACGCTATGTGATGTTTGTGCGGCCCGTACCCAGGCCTTTGCCACGTGGGTGCGATCCGTCCCGCCATTGTTGGGGTGACGTGTGTGGGCGTGGTCCGACTCGTACCCACGCTCTTCAGGCGTGGGTACGGGACGTACCTGTCTGGTTGTGTTGCCGGTTCGCGTGGTGACGGACTTCCGTTGTGGCGGTCGCTGGCTTATCAGGACACGCCCCCACCCCCTCGTGGTGACCAGGGCATGGGAGTCAGGTATGTCCAGGCCATGTGTGGTGTGTGACTCATGTGGTTGTTTTGTGGCCTGCCCTGGTCGTGCCACCCCCACCCCACCCCACTTTCCCCCCTCCCTTAGTTATTCTGACCTTCTGCGGCGTCTGCGTCGTAACCTGTAGAGGAGGTGGACTGCTATGAGGGCAGGGATGACTCGTAGGTTCGGGTCCATGTCTGTCCGTCGCGTACTGGTCCTCCTTGTTCGCGGCGTCGTCTGTCCGTCGCGTACTGGTGGTCCTTGTTCGCGTCGTCCTGATTTCCCGGCAGTTTTTGGCTGCCGCAAAATATTGACCGTGCGGGGTGACGTCGGTGCGAATCGTGATTCCTGGGTCGTGAATGGCTGGCTGCGTGCGTCCCGACGTCAGGTCGGCGCTTTCCCGGATCGCATTGGTAGGTGTTTTTTGTTCGGTCGGGCTTTTTTACGAATCGTACGGTAATGGTGTACCCGTGCGAATCGTAATTCCTTGTTTGTAAAATTTGACGACCGGGTACGCGTCGGGCGGAGATTATGCTCCGTCCGACGGTTCGTACCCGGTTTTTGCCGGATCGTGATCGGCACCTTAGTGTATCACAGTGATACACACACCGCATAGTAGTTTCATAAATGTTATTTTCACAGGATATACATGTACGGTAGTGATTTTAAAATTATTTAGTAATTGTCAAAAAGTAATTCAAAGCATAATCTGCATTTTGGGGTAAACAGCAGCTATACGGTATCAGGTAATTCTGTGTTTTGAAGCCTACTGTAAAAATATAACAAACATAAGTGGACTTAAACTCAGCAGCAAGAATGACACAACCAACTCATTTCCTGTATGCAATTGGTGAGGCAAATCAACCATGGGTTGGTCAAATAGTTTGAGTCATATTTATTAGCGATTGGTGGAGAGAAATTCAGTCTGTTAAGAAAACAGCACATTTCATTACATAATGTGGGTATTCGGGGAAAGAACATATATGAAACTCTTCCTGAACCAGTAGTAAGACCAGGAGAAATAGCAGAGAAACAATACTCTCTTATTAAAGACCAGCTACTGAAGTGTACCAATAATTCAAGCATTCAAGAAAAATTATTAGCTAAGAAACCAAGGGCCTCATGTAGGTAAATAAATTTTACCGGTTCGTAAATACCGAGCCGTACCGAATCGGTAAATTAGAATCGGTAAGTTATATGTAGGTAAAAATTCGGTAACAGTTACCGATTCGGTAACAGTCGGTAAATACGAATCGGAATTCACCGAATCGGTAAATACCGAGAATACCGAGGTGGTATTTACCGAATCGGTAAATACCGAGGTGGTATTTACCGAATCGGTAAATACCGAATCGGTATGTACGGATTCGGTAAATCAAATCACATGACTTGACGAAACAGCCAATCCAGTGCAACGACAGCCCACCCAACCAGGAAGTGCCCACACCCAGGCAGGTGTACATCATTAGCCGAAGTGGCCACACCCAGGCAGGTGTACATAATCAGCCGACCCTGGAGAGGCTTGGAGTGCAGAGGAGAGGCAGGGAGCCGTTGCATGTGCGAGCGGGTAAACGAACAGCATGTCCAGCCAGAGAACACAGAAAGACGGAGGGGAAAGGAGGAGGAAGCTGAAATTTAGCCCCAAGGAACTCCAGGTGCTGGTGGAGGAGGTGGTGAAGCAGCACCAGAAGCTGTTTGGAAGGCAATCCCTGCAAGTGCCTGAGGCTGAAAAGCGCAACATATGGCTGGCCATCCAGGCGCAGGTCAATGCTGTGGGAGTGACCCACAGGGACATTGAGGTCCTCAAAAAGCGCTGGTATGACCTCAGGATTGTAACCAAGAGGAAGATGGGCGACATCCAGAAGGAGGCCAGCCAGACCGGAGGTGGAACCAACAGGGCACCTGCCCTCACCGAACTGGAGGAGCTGGTGGCGGCCACAATCGAGCAAGAGAGCGTCGTGGGCCTTGGGGACGCCGACAGCTCTGCCAGAGCCGCAACACACCAAGGTAAGACGAAAGCACAGCAATGTTGCCCCCCCTACCCCTATCCCACATCCCCCATTGTGAAACGAGAATCACACTGCAGTCCACACGTGTCAGTGCAGACAGGCAATGCATTCCGGGAGATGTAGTCAGGGCAACACTAACCATGACGTAAATGTTACAGGGCAACAAGGCATGTCACGCACTCGAGGCACAAGGAGACAGGGGACATATTGGAATGTGAAATGATTCATTGTGACGCTTGCAATGCAGCCCTTCGGGGACACTGAGCCAATGTTGTATTTCTGTCCACAGATGTGACACCATGCAGGACAGGGCATGCTGCAGGAGAGACGGCACACCGGCCACATAAATCACCTCTAGCCAGCACGAGTGCAGACCAGGGAGCAGGCCCACTGGCAGCCGCACCACCAACACAGCCAGCCTCGCCGCACACAGAGCCAGCATCACCTCACCGAGAGCCAGCATCACCACCACCAGAGCCAGCATCGCCACTCATGTTCGATTCACCGGCCACATCTCCGCTTGCAGGTGTGAGAATGAGGAGGCGTCCAGCAGCCAGGCTACGAGCCTTAGACACCTCGTCAGACGACAGCATGGGCCCAGAAGACCGCACCGGGCCCCAGGAAGGGAGCCATGCCACTGTGCCCCACACCTCACAGGCAGCACAGACGGAAGCAAGAGGGCGCCGCAGGTCGCGTGTCCAGAGTCCACCAGCACCCACTGACGGCCATGGTGTCTTCTTGGGGCTCGAGGGCCAAATGTTGAAGCAACAGCGCCTGCAATCAAAGGCAGTCATGTCAGTCCAGAGGCACATGCGGGTGATGAAGACGACATTAGTCAACATGGACACTAACATTAGCGGCATGGCTGCGGGCATTCGGGACATGTCCCAGTCAATCCAGCAGTTGTGCAGCAAATTAGATGCTGACATCGAAGCACGGCGCCGGGAACGCCAGAGACGGGACACCACCAGCAGGGCACTCAACCGTCTGGCAACTGCTACTTCTCTGCTGTGCCGGCGCTCTGTGACGATGCAGGAGGGCCTAACACAGTGCTGCAGCGACCTGTCTCGGGGGATGGTGCAGGTGACAAGTGCACTAGGGGTGCTATTGACTAGTCAGGCGTCGACAACTGCTGCAGGGGATGCTGCGGAGAGCATCGACACCAGCAGCAGCATCACACCCCCCGTCCCAGAAGCACGCAGGAGCAGCAGGCGGCTTGGGGTTGGCTCTAGTGAGGATGCACAGGCCGTGCAATCCACCACTGCAGCGCGTATGCGCAAACATTGATGTGGCCCTGCTTAGCCACTTCCCATTGGGTGACGTAACCCTGGACATACTCCTTGTATAGATGGTATATTGCCAGATTGGCCTGTTCATGTGTTCATGGCGTGGTGCCACATTAAAACTACGTCAGGACTTCTCACAACTCGCTGTGTCCCCTTACTTACTCAGAAATAGTTGCATGTGATCACTGCCTGTCTCTCTCTCCCATCGATTGCAGTTGGCACTCTAGCTGCGTTGCCCTCTGGCTGGCCTGACTCATCCTCGTTGTCCTCAAAATATGTCAGTTCCACATCTGTACCTTTTTTCGTGGCAAGGTTGTGCAGCATTGCACAAGTGGCAATAATCTTGCAGCAGGTGATGGGTTTGTACTGGCGTGCGCCTCCGCTCTTGTGGAGGCAGCGGAACCTGCTCTTCAGTAGTCCAAACGTGCGCTCCACCACATTGCGTGTTGTTTTGTGTGCCACGTTGTATCGTCTCTCACTCTGGGTTGCTGGGTGTAGGTAGGGAGTGAGGATGAATGACCGGCATGCATATGCACTGTCGCCTGGATGAGTAAAAGGGAACCATCAGTAACAAGCCTCTATACACTATGATTTGCAGGTTTCAAGGGGCGTCACTGTTACTTACCTAGCAGGTATCCCTCTCCGAATTCTCCGGCACTCAGTCGTGTGTAGATCCCACTATTCTGGAAGATGTAAGAGTCGTGGGTGCTCCCCGGAAACTTTGCAACTATATCTGTGATGATGTTCCCTGCATCACAGATCACCTGCACATTGATGGAGTGGGTGGACTTCCTGTTCCTGTAGATGTGCTCTGTATCAGCTGGAGGACAGATTGGGATGTGTGTACCATCAATACAGCCGATGACATGGGGGGAACTGTGCCATGTGATAAAAGTCAGTTTTTGTTTTCTGCAGTGCAGCCTGTGTGTTCGGGAGGCTTATGTAGTGGTGCATTCTCTGCATCATGGCATCCAGGAACTTCCTGAAGAAACGTGACAGGCAACTCTGGGATACCCCACCCACCGCAGCTATCACCACCTGATAACTGCCGGATGCCAACAGATGTAGGCTGCAGAGCACCTGCACATGTGGGGGTATGGCGTGCGCCCTTCTTATTGGATGGTCCAGGAGTGGGTGTAGGTCCCTGATTAAGTCCATGATGGTTTCGGGGTCTAGCCTGTACCTCTCATGTATCTCTGCATCAGTCAGCTGGAATAGTGAGATGCGCTGTCTGTAGATTTGTTCCTCCCGTCGCCACACCCTCAGTCCTGCTGCCTGTAGACGTAGGCGCCTTGCAATGACGTACATAGCGGCCATGTTGTCCACGCTGTTGCATTTTGGGTTTGATTATATGCATTGTTGATGGTTACCACCTGCTTTCAATCCGTGTTAATTACCGACTCTTATTTACCGATTTTACTGGATTTCTTAATTACCGAGTGCTCCTACATGTCATTTTAGATTTTACCACTTCATATTTACCACTTCATGTTTACCGATTCGTTAATTATGTCTTCGGTAAATATGAATCGGTATTTTAGAATTCGGTAAATATGATTCGGTATTTACCGCCTCATATTTACCGAAAAGTCGTTTTTGGACTCCTACATCTCACTTGTCTGAATACCGGTCGGTAACGGCATATTTACCGAAAATCGGCCGTTACCGACCGGTATTTGGCTACCTACATGAGGCCCCAAGTCTTCAAGAAGCTACCAAAATTGCCAAAGTGATTGAGCACAGAGCAGTATGCATCAAGGAGGTGAAAACTCTGGTAGGTTTGGCTAATTAATTATATAAGTTACATCTTATTTCAGAGCGTTTTATATGAACAGAATGGACTGCTGGCACAAATACTTGAACATTGAAGAAATGAACAAATAACAGATTTTAAACACACATTCTGACTGGACGTCCCATATCATTGTGCTGGATCTCAACCTAGCAGCTGTATGTAGAGACACATGTTCTCTATTAACATTATTTACTTTTTTTCATCTCAGAATTTTCTTACCTCTTTTCACAAAAAATCTGGAACATTAGCAAGCAAGTGGCTATGATGAACATATATGCTACAATTAACGACTTTGGGAGACCTAACTACACATGCCCCTTTTCATTGGATGTCACTCATAAGGTGCAGCACAGTGGGTTCTCAGCCCAGGGGCTTGAAATATGAGTTGCAGGAATGCCGGGGAGTGGGGTGGGGTGGTGGTCAGGGGAGGATGTACTGGTGGTTAGCATGTGTTCATTGCTTTGAGTGAAACACTTGGGCCCCCATTAGGATGGCGAGCGGACTTCAGTCTGCCCGCCACCCTAGCGGTGCTGGGACCGGCCGCCAGTGGTGCGGCGGTCCCGAACTGCAGATTACGATGCGACTGGGGGGCGGTCGCATCCCGCAAATTCAACATTGTGGCGGGCGGTGCTGTAAGCAGCACCCGCCACAATGTTGAAAATGCATGTTGTGCATTGGCATACACAACGTGACAGGCACCGCGTGGTGCCTGCCACCTTGTGAATGCCAATGTATGGAGGTACTATGGGTACCCCCCAAGGGCAGCCCCCCACCCCTCCACCCCCGGGAGCCCGCAATGGGCCCCCTAAAGTAAACTCTGCATGCCTTTCCATAGCGGAGTCTCCGCCATGGGAAGGCATTCCACCGCACACATCATGATATGGATGGTGGTGCCTGCAAGGCATATTTTGCTGGCTTTGTAGCACAATTACACTTTCACAGAAGAATGAAAGCGGCCCCTGTTGTGTGTTCCTGTTGTATATTTTTTCCCTTCCACATGGCAGCTATGAAACCTCAGAGGCCAGATTTGAAGGCAAATTATCATTCAAAATGAAGACGCGCCCTTGGAAGACAGCCCATGACACTTGATCTTGGTTTTTGAATGCCCAGCAAATGTGACGAGATAAGAGCACGATTTACGGACCTGTTTAAAGAAAGGAAGCACTCGGAAGGATAAGACAATGCCTGACATTTGACCTAGGTCTTTGAATGCCCAGCAAACATAATGAGATAAGAACAAGATTTAAAGGCCTTTTTACAGAAAAAGAGTTCAGGGAACAATACTGTAAATATGGTTTAGGCAAGGGGGGGGGTCGAATTGAACCTGGACAGCCTAAAGCAAATAATACCAACAAATGGAAAGCAAGAAAACATGAGTTACAAACCACAAAGACAATAGCAAGCAACGGGTGGAATGTATCCCTATGTCAACTTCTGAAAGTCCCCAAGATGTGCTGTCTGGTAGGCTGCGACCTAAAAAATACACTTTACAAGTGTGAAAAACACCGGATAGCATACAAGCTCACACTTTTGATTACCTCAACCAAAGTGTGAACAAACTAGTTTTCCAGGTAAAAACATATAGCATGATATGCAAGTAAACGATCCTGATTGCAATATTTTGTTAGATGAGGGTCCTATTTCTGTGTAAGTAGACTTGTGTTCCCTATTTACATTAGTTAACAGTAAGGTGTTCAATTAAATATTTAAGGTAAATGATTATGTCATAGAAACTCTTGATATTTCACTAAGTGGGTACAAAAATGATCAAATTATCCTGGAAGGTATGGTCAGCATCAGTATATATTTTAAAGATTGCTCCACTGTTGGAAAGTTCTATGCTGCTAACAAAGGCTCATGTTTATTAGACTGGCAGTACAAAACAGAGTTAGGTATTACTCTTGATCCCAACAATGTTGAAAATGTTCTTATGGTGCATATCTCTATCGCTGAAAGAAAAATGTATGATTTTCAACATAACATCAAGCTAAAAGCAGGAGCAGTGCTAGTTATTCCTAAACAGTGTCCAGTTCCACAGTTAATGAAGGAACCATTATGATGAAACTAAAGAAACTGAAGATGTGGGACTTATTGATCCTATTTAGTGCTCTGAATGGTTGCCTTCTGTGGTCCCGGCCAACAAAGCACATGGAGAAGGTAGTCAGTCTGGGCCCGATTCACAGAACTAATCTGAGACAAAATCCTAAACTTACTACTTTTGGTATTCACAAAAGACACTTACTACTTCTGGTATTCACAGAATGCACTTACTACTTTTGCTTAAACTTACTACTTTTGCTTAAACTTACTAATTTTGGTATTCACAGAAGGCATTTAGAAGTAGTAAAGTTAGTTTACTACTACTAAATGCCTTCTGTGAATACTAAAATGAGTAAGTTTAACCAAAAGTAGCAAGTGCAGTCTGTGAATACCAAAAGTAGTAAGTTTAGGATTTTGTCTCAGATTAGTTCTGTGAATCGGGCCCATTGTGATTAGACCAGCAAGACCTAAGCAACAATATATGGCTAGACAGGCATCCACTTCCCTGGTACAATGAGATGTTATCTACCACTGGAGGGGCAAGTTTACTTTGATTGAATTACCTATGGCAAATCACCAGATAGAATTACACTTAGAATCAAACTCATTGACTTCATTTAGCACCCCATATGACCTTATCGGTAACGCAGGGTACAATTTGCCTTGGTTTCTGCTGCTGTAGCATTCCACAGAATTATGTAACATATTTTAGATGGTACATGAATCATACTATGTTTTCAAGATTATATTCTAATTTATAAAGCAATGTTCAATAATATGACAATATTTTGTGAGAAATATATAACCAAACTAAGAGATGCTGGTCTTACAATAAAAAGGTGAAAATGCCAAATTGGGGTGGGCTCAATTGACTATTTGGAACATGCTGAATCTAAAGATGGAATTAGATCTCAGATAAGCCTGACTGATGCAGTAAAAAATGCTCCACCACCTTCAACAAGGACGAACTAAAACTGAAATAATTTTTAGAAGTAGTTGAATACATATCTTAGTTAGTGAGAAATTTTGCAGATATCGCTGACACCCCGCGTATGCTGTTGAGGAGAGGAAATCAGTCCATTTGTGGTCCAAAATGCCATGAGACTTTTGACATGATCAAAAGTGCCATAGTAAATGCACTTCCTCTGGAATTTTATTGAATTTGATTTAGAGCTCAGCTAAGGTCAACAAATACATAATTAAAACATAATAAAATAATTGTATTGTTCAATATTAAAAATAATGTAAGAAACTTTTTAAAATCTTATATAGATTATAACAGGTATATTCATCTGGCGGTGAATTACAAAACTCAATTAAACTTCTTGCAGCTCTAAGATTATGTCTAAAACATATAGGCTTTATATGCCGACGCCAGGCTTTTACCAGAATCAAGTTTGGACAAATTGATAACACATGTACTAAATCCTGCCATCCTCCATTACATAAATCACAAGTTTCTGTGGAATTATCTGATTTGTCCCATTTAAAAGTCCTCTGCATAATTTCGAGGTTAAAAGGAAAACTATTTTAACTACTGATGCAAGTAATAAAGGATTAGGAGCCACACTTTCCCAAGTACTTGGAGACAAAGAGAAAATTGTACCATTTGCCTCTCCTGTTCTTTCCTCAACCTAGGACGTAACAACTTAGAGGAAGAAAGGGAAGTGTTAGCTTGTTATTGGGCTGTGACTAATTGCAGGTTTACTTGTGGAGGGCTGCAATTACAAATAGGAACGTATAAGATTCTTCTTTACCCCTAAAGGAGCAGAACACAGCACTTCCTGTATTGGTAGGTGGTGGTTAGGCTTAAAAAGGATATTGTTTCAAGGTAGAGTATGTACTAGGTAACGGGAATCTAGCTGCAGATTTTTTGTCACATATGTCCCTAAAGAGTACAGAACATTTTGACTCACCAATAATTGTAAAAAATATTTTAGCAATTGTTAAAAATGAGCAAGAGGATTTTATAGAAAAGAATTAAGTACTTCAATTCAATTCAAAATTAAGGGGGTCATTTTAAGTCTATTCGCTATCGTCCCGGGGATAGGGACCACCCGCCTATATGGCAGCGGTCCCACACTACTAACTACAATGCAGCCGCCACCATGGCGGCTGCAAAATGCAGTTTTACATTGCGGCGGGTGCTGCTGCTGCAGCACCTTCCCCAATGTTAAAAGTGCATGTTTTGTTTTTCTCTGCACTCTCACCTGGTGCAGGGAAATGCGGGGGGCACTATAGGTGCCCCGTAGCACAAAACAAAAGTGCCCCTACACAAGGGGGGCCGGCTACGGGCCCCCAAAGTCAATCCCCGCCAACCTTTGAATGACGGGGGAACCGCCATTCAAAGGCTTGCAGATTGCAGCATCCTAATCCTGCTAGGCACCGCCACCAGTTTATGGATGCTTGCCAGGTCCGCCAGGCAATGGTGGGCGGACTTTGCGTCCACCAGCACACCGCCCGCCATCATTATATGGTGGGCAGAGAAGTGATTGGCGATGGCAGTGAAACCGCCACCAGCAGCCTGCCGTTGGCAGTTTCACCACCATCGTAATGACCCCCTAAGTTTATTGGTTAATAAAAACCATAAACATACACAAAATCCACAACTTAATCACCAATGCAATACATTTAAATTTAGTGAATCTCTACTTCAGCCTATCTAAGAACCAATGGGTCATACTAAGGTGCATCAAAAGCAAATCTAGAAACATGCTATACAAAGGGAGATAGCTAACAATCAATGAGTCACTGTTCAGACAGTGGGACAAAAATGTGGAAATTTTGATTAATTTAAAATAATTAGCCCTTCTGTATCATGTAAGTGGGCACAGAGAAATCACAGAGAGTACATTATAAAATACATAAATAAAATATATGATCTTGAGCTCGCAGAGAATCGTTTAGAAGTGCAACATGCAGATATTGAGGTCTATCTGCGCAAATAGGAAAAACCAGTGTAAATATTGAGGGCTTACTGTGCAGAGGGGGAAAAATAGTGTTTTAAGGCGATTCGTCATCTCGTATCAACCTGCTAGGGTTGCACATGCAAAAACATTGTCAAAGTGCTTAGAGCAAAAATTAACACAACTGTGCAAAGAGGCATTTTCAAAGATGTTAAAGAAAACATTGACACAACTGTGCAAAGAGGCATAGACAGGTTGAACATATGAGAGCGCTCCTGTCAGCCTGGTAAAATATGCGTGCAGCGCTTTATCAAATGCCTAGTACAACATGTTAGTGCGAATGTACAATGTACATACAGCAAAGAGGCATTATCAAAGTGCTTAGAGGAATCATTGAATGACTGTGCAAAGAGGCATAAACTTAATGAAACGCTCCCGTCAGCCTGGAAAGATTAGACGACCAGTGCTTTATCAAAGTGCCTTGTGCACACATTGATGCAGCTATGCAAAAATAGCATTTACTGTGCAATCGAGACATCCAACTTGAATAGCAATGAGGACAATTCCACATGGTTGTCACCTGACTAACCCTTCAATTGATGCTTAATATCAGCTCTGGGATAAGGATCAGTAATTCTCTTATTCTGTCCGTATCAACCCATCATGAATTAAAAGCATTATATAAGTCTCTCTCTAACCCATGTACAGTTTTAAATACTTAAACAGATTAAGGAGAACATTATGTGGAGGTGGCCTCCTACATGTAGTGCCCTAAAGGATGAATTAAAAACTTTGGGAAGTGAGAAGAAAATTGTGCATAATTAAGGGCAAGGTCTTTTTAAATGACAAATTACTACCACTTATAGGATTATGTGACAGAATCTCAGATCTTGCACACTCGAAGAGAAGCATCAACAAGAACAGGGCATGAGTGTTATACTGGTTCCCAGGAATGGACTCAGTAAAGGAGCAGAAGGTTAGAGACTGTACTAGGTTTATCATCAGTGACAACAATAAGATTAACCAGAAAGCTCTTGTGGTAGTCCCTGGGACAAATTAGCACTTGATGTCATAGGACCTTTAAATTAACCTGGTATTAACAAGATGTTTATGTTAGTACTGATCGAGTATCACTTTTATAAGGATTTTAACTAAATTGATGACCCAGATTAACATGAGTGGTTTAATAATCTTTATGAAAAATACCTTCTTGAGGAAGGCATTTCCAGAGGTCTGATTACAGATAATTGTGTTTAATTCACTTCGGTCATAATCAAAGTCTTTTTCTGAACAATTAATTGTCCTCATTAAGGCTATATTGGCCCAAGGCGAATAGGTTGGTAGAAAGAGCTATCTATATGATAAATTAATGTATTCAGATGGCATGCATTAATAGTTATTCTGTAGAGAATGGTATTGCAGCAATGGTTGTGGTTGTACCATACTAACTCCAGTTCAAATTCTGGGGTGCCCCATTTATATCCTTTAGGGTCAGAAAACCTAGTACTAAACAATGTCCAAACTGGCCTAATGGTGGTTATCAAGTCTGAATGGACGGAAAGGTCATAGGAGACAAAATTAAACTTAATCAATGTAAATACAACCGTCAATATGATGTCAGACAAGGGATCAAAGCGTACCATTGGGCAGTGGGTGATTGGGCAGTGGTAAAGAAACCAGTGGCTCGTACTAACAAATTGAGTGTGTTTTGTAAACCTATGCAAATCACCAGTGTTAAATGCAATGTGGTGAGAATGGACAATAGACAAACATGGATCATGGACAGGCTTGTCAAGAGCCCATCTTTATGAAGCATAGGTCAACAAGGATCTTCACAGCGGAAATGTGAAATTAACAGTATGAGAGAAAATGAGAAAGTAAGATGCATTAATCTGTATCAGAGTGGCACAAAGACTATCATATGGGTTGAATAGTTTTTCCTTAGGAAGTAAATGTCTTATAATTTATCCTAAGCTGTATATAGTACCTATGTCTATGTTAATGATATTAATTAGTTTTCCACTTGTTTCGTTATGGTGTTTGCATCCTATAATCTTACTGTAGAGTATAGCTGCCTTGGTGAATTCCCATCCTTGTCCTTCTGTCCCCTCCTCTTATATGGTTCACTTGCATAAAGGTGACAGTTAACAATGTTGGCATCTCTTCTCGAAAGGAGCTTAAAGATTGCATCTTCATATTGAAGAGTTTCTCACACTGTACTGGGTGAGTGTATGTTATTTCTTCACAAATGTGTTTTGAATCGGAGTGATATTGTCTGGACATGCAAGCTGTTTTTTTCAGCGAAATAGCAAAGAAGGTTGTGGATAAGGGGTTCCCTGTCTACTGTTATTTGTAATGCCGATTCATGGTATCGTTTGACCTGATTTGAGCGGTAGGGGGGAAATAAAGTAATTTTACCCAATCTATAAATGAGCAGGACAGTGTCATACTCTAGAGAGTTGTAATAAGGAATTCTCACTCCAATGAGTCAAATGCCTCGGTGGCATCCAAGAAAACTGCTGCTGCATCCATCCGTGGGTCAAGTTGGTGAATAAGTTAAAATAACTTAATAACTTGTATAACGTGGATCTACCTGGGATCAAGCCAGACTGGTCAAGCAGAATTATGTTTAGAAGCAGTGATAGCAGTCGTACATTACGAAGAGGTGCTGAGCTAGGATGTGGATATATTTGTTTTTTTGTAAAATCATTTTTATTGGCATTTGTATTTTGAAAATACAGTACATCATAAGCAAACTCTGGTAAAACATATTCTGATCAAGTATACATCTGAACATGGGGTAGAGTATTGTCTCAGTACATGACACCTTCAACATTTTCAATAAGTAGTAATGTCAACGTAGAGAGAGGAGTGAAGTGAGTCATGTAGCCTTGCAGGGCATCTGACGAGCTGTATTGGGAGTCGGGTGTTTCCTCTCACTGTCAACCCTACACTTTGATTGGGGCTATGTGCCAGTTAATGATACAAACTGTACAAACCGGGGGATATAACTGGGGTACACTGTATCTGATGGCATGTCACATGGTAGGAATCCGCAATCCACTACATTCTAGCTGATTCACGATTTAGGCATGCGCAGGGGAGGGAACTGGAAGGGACTGCTGGGAGCGATTTATGTGTTGTCCATGTAGGGCCTCTAACCCCAACCCACCCGGTGTCTGTTCGATGGTGGGACTGCCGGGTTCTGCACTAGGGTGCACGTGCGCCATGGGGGAACGGGCAGCCTGGGATAATGGCACCTCTGACATTTCCTGCGCAAAGGAATGGAGAAGAATAGCCCACGGCATGGACAAAGGATGCTTGCGGATTCCCTTGACTTCTTCGGACCAGAGCATCTTCTCCTCTGCAGCGCCCCATTTCTTAACTGCCCCCACCCATGCCGCCAGTGGAGGCCCCCCGGTGTCTTCCAGTGCATTGCTGTGCACCGCCTAGCTTGAAGAACTGCCAGGGTCGCAAAACGTGATTTAACTTTTTGACTCTTTCAACGTTTGTTGATGCCTAGCGCAGGCCTCCCAAGTGCGGATGTCCGTGAGTCCCGTGACTGCATGGAGAGGATGTGGATATATTTGTTAGTGTCCAGCTGCTATGCATGGTCTGTATTACCTCCTTGATTTTGGCCAATGTTTTGGGTTTGTCTAAATATTGGCAATGTGCATTTTCCAGCCATGCCAGAGTAATGTTTTCAAAATAACCATTCATTTTGATGCACATGTTACTGGATTTAGAGGTGTAAAGTTTGAAATCAAACTTGGTGGAAAAGTTTAGTACACATTCTGCATCAAGCACTTTGTTCTTCCTGTCTTGTTATTTGTAAAAAAAAACTTCATTTGCAGCCCAGGGGCATCGAAGTAGGATTTATCCAGACTTTCTCCATAAATCTATAAGCTGGGTATTTAAGCTCTCTTCCAGCTAATTCCTTATTTTCCGAAATCTTGCTATGTATCCTAGCCAGCACGTCTGGGTCTTAGGAGTCTACAAATCTGGACTCTAGCACTAGCAGATCTAGCTCTAGTCTGCGAAGGAGGCGTACTGAGGGACATATTTATCAAGGGTTTGGGTTGCGGTGGCGTCATGTAAAATGCGATTTATCAAGCCACGCAAGGCCTCTTTGCTAGGCCCTGAGTGGCTTAATAAATCAGGAGTAAGTACACGCAACAGGACATGGGTGTTACATTGGTGTTCCCACACAACTCCCATGGATTTTGATGCATTCACAGATTTACAATTGCTGATGGACCTGGGTATGCACCAAAATGCTTTGCCTTCCCATGTGAGGCATAACGAGGAGAAATATCTTTACTTCTACTCTCTACTTCTAATTTCTATTTGTGCTGCATTCTGCTGCACAAATAAATAGAGGAATATGCCTCAGGGGATTGCTTTTGTGCCGGCAGGTGACCTTCCTGCATGCAAATAATCCTGCATGCAATGCCGGCACCCTTGCAAAATGGATAAAGGGTGCCTGCGTAGGAGCTAGGCAGCCTATTACACACCAACGCAGGGAAACGGACAGGAATGTGCCGTATTGTAATAAAAACGGTGCATTCCTGCCTTTCGCTGTAACTTATTTTTTTATAAATATGGCCCTGAGGGTTTTTAAAATGCAGCACTGTTTGTCTATGCAGACTCCACTGATGACTGTTTTGCCTGCTTCCCACAGCATTTCCATGCTATCCACTGAGTCTTCATTAAAAGTAAAATACTGCAGCTTTAACTTTATCTCTGACCACCGTATCTGATAAAGCAATGGTGGGAAGCCAACAGATGTGGGCTTGGTATTGTGTTCTGGGATTCGGATGTTTAATAGCGTTGGAGAGTGATCAGATAGAATTCTAGTCAAATGGTCAACAGATATTGCCCTGCAGCAAACATCTTTGGTAGTCACCCATTAAGCACTTCTGAACCATGTATTGCATACCATGGAGATGATGGGCCATTCCCAGGATGTGGGATTTCTGTCACACCATACATCAACCAGTTCATGTGCTCTTATTAGTTCTGTTAATAATGCGCCTGCGGCAGTTTGTAGCACTATGGTGAGCCGGATCAATCTAGATGCAGGTCTATGCTAAAATTAAGTCTCCTCCTGAGAACATTGATTGGGGCAATAGTTGCAAGCATTTATTCCACACCTCCTGGATAAACATTGGATCTTCTTTATCGGGTCCATTCGCGATTATGCTAGTGAGGTGTTTCCGCCAGCACACCCTGGATAATAATACATCTCCCCTGGGTATCATGAAGGATCTGCAATCGATGAAAGCAAAGGCTCCTTTTAAAATTATTTGTTAGTATATCGGGAGGAAGTATTGATGAAATGGCTTAGTGTATTTGATGGGGTGAACACTTGAGAATAGCTGCAGTTTCCACATATCTCTGCTTCTGGACATTCACCATCATTGAGTTTTGTTGTAGGGGTGACATTCCCAGTGTCACTTCATAGAGAGGCACCTGCAAAATCCTTCTGTTCAAATGCCGCGGCCTATTGAGGACAGCATAATATATCAGAGACCTGGCTGCTGTAGTTTCCTCTTGGCAGGCAAGAATTCCGGTCTTGCCTCCTGCACAGCCATGTTGAAGTCAGGGGATATTGAAATGGAACTGAGAGCATTCACAATGCCTCCTTTTCTTCTGGCTAGAATTAGCACTGTGTCATGGTCTTGAAAATTAAGTAGGTGGGCAATGATGGGACGTGCTGGTGACCAGAGAGCGGAGCTCGTGACCAAAGTGAGAGATGAGCCAGCTCCAAAGCGAATAAACAGGAGAAACTGCCCATGCCCAAAAAATTGGTGAGCATGAATTCGATGAATTTCTCTATCTTGCCCTAGCCATTGATTCCAGTATGCCCAAGATGCCCAGATTATTTCTTCATGACCACATGCAAGGTCTTAGCTACTTCCAGATGATCCCCTTGTTTGTTGAGCCATTATTTCATTACGCCCATTCTATTTGCAAAGGGGTACACTTTATTGTCTATGTTGGCGAGTCTTTGTATACATCCCAATCAGAAGAGACCTGACATCTGGTGGTTCCTCAAACTAAGCAGTGGAATCTGGAGAACAGTCTGATGAAATCTGCCACTCTCTTTCACTGATTGTGAATGGCACACTTGGAATCAAACTATAATTTGTTGTGTTTGGTGGTTGTCTTTCCCCATTATAGTTTTTGATTAGTTAGCAGATTATTCAGAGGTGTTATTGATCGCAGCATGGGGAATGGTTTCAATTGCGCTATTCACACTTGATAAATGCTTCACTTGTGGTGGTACTGAGCATGTTGGTAGTATATGTTCATATATGCCCTTACCTCTAGTGTAGGTGTAATTATCGGTTCAGGGAGCAGGCACAGAAGACAATATGCTTCACAAAGTTTATTGACAATGTAATCAATGTTTTGCCCCTGAGGGCTTCAGCGCAGAAATGTCAGCATAGTAAGGGTTGTGATTTTATCTTGATTCCAGGAACCTTATTGTGCATAGGTTAGGTAGAGGCTTGTACTTAATATGTGTGCTGGGCTGACAGCAATTGCTGAATTACATGTTTTTATGTCCAGTAGACAATCTTTGCTCAGAGTGCTTTTGTCCTCTGGATTACGTATGGAGACAGTATATATATCTGCATGCTGTGGTTGTTCTTCTAAAATGTCACAAGTCATGAGATCACGGATGTGCAGGTCTTTAAAAAACTATCTGCTGTCCCAGAATGACCACTAGTAGCGGGGGCACAAACATACCCATCGGGCCAAAGACACATTCAGCAACGCAGGTCGAGGGGCACCACATGACTATTACCAACAGAGATGTTGGGAAAGTTTCCAGTCCCTCCTTCCCGGATTACAGCTCACCTCTTATCTTGGACCAGACAGGAGAATGTACAGAAAGAAACAGACTGGCTACCGTCCACCACCCCCCGAAAGTAGTCCATCGAAAGGAGCACCACAAAGGAGCAGGCAAAGCATGGTGTCCAGGCAGCTATCAGCCCTCTCACTACAGGGAAAGCACACTCCACTAAGCGAATGGAACCCACTGGGTTATCGCACACTGTCCCCTGTAGCAGCCCAAGGACCCAGGCTTTCGTGTGGTATGTCTTTGTCTGTATGCTGCCCAGGCCCTAGTCCAACATAACCAGAGTAGGGAAGTGCCGCCTTGCAATGCATGCCAAGAAACCCAAGTAGGTTGTGAGGCAGTGGGAGTGCTGGGGGCGAGCAGCAGATGGCGTGAGTAGGTAGAATAGGAGTCTTGTCTTTCCCCAAAGAGAGTGCCCACAAAGTTCATGAACACTGACACAATAGAGGTACATGTTTGGGTAATCTAATAAGAAGGCTTATGCTAGAAGGAGTTCTCTGGCTAATGGCGCCTCACTGAAGTACGACCATCTTGAAGCCAGACATTCTTGTGCCCTAAAAAACATACTGTGAACCCCATTGCGCTGTGGTGTTTGCTGTGGTAAGCTGCCCCCAAACATGACTGACAATTTAACAGACCAATAAAGGAAGCCCCCTGACCCTCTATGTATGTATAATATGCATCCTTTTTTTCACAATAATAGGGTGAAGCAGCTAAGGTTGTCTCAAATGCCAGACCTAAAAAACAAATTATTACATAATGGCTGACAGCAACCTCTAACTCCCCTTGACCTCCAACATTTAGAGGCCAAATGTAATTATAAATAAAGAGAATTATAATAGCTCCCCAGTTAAGCTTGGTACAGCCCCTCTCTGAACAACGAACAGAGAAGGCCTTTGAGTTAGCCCCTGTCCGCACTGTTAGTTTTGGGTCAACCTCTTTCAGCAGTTGCTCAAATAAAGTGCCCTTCGCAATTTGGATCGGTAGGCTTTGACTACTGTAGACACCATGATTTCCACCTGTCAGTGCGCAAATCAGTTTCCTCACAGTGTAGTTCCTACATGGACTTTGGTGCTCCCCGACTGGACTAGTCTCTAATTCTGAGGAGCCCAAATCAAGAATCACAACTGTAGCATTCTCAGTAGGAATGTAAAGTATTTTTAAGCACAATACATGAAGTATTGCATAAGCATGGTTAGCAATAAAGAATACAAGTCGTAAGTACAGAGAACTCGATAAAGTTCTATACAAGAACCATCATAGATTCGCCTGACAAATGGAAAGTGGAGGTCCCCATTACAGAGGAAGAGTATGTCCCTTTATAAGACTTCAGACAAAGGATTTCAAACATTTTTAGACCGGTACATGGTTCTACGGATATACACCAATAGGAGACAAGCAAGAAGAAACATTTTACTACAGAATACATTTGAGGATTCTCTCATAACACTACAACATTAAATACAGTCACTCTCACAGTTTCATCAAGCACAATAATTGACACATTGTGTAAATGATAGTCTGGGACAGATGCGATGTCCTAGATTGGGTAGAACATGGTGAGAAGCTCCTGGGAACTTTTAATGTCTTCTAGGGAGAACATTGCAAATCTTTATTTAGAACCGAGAAATAACAATGATCACGTGGTGTGGTGCAGCATCAATTCAAAATGGAAGACAGTACATCTTCGTTTGGATTAGCGCAAGTTCGTTTTCAAGCAGTTTAGATGCATAAAGATGAAATAAAGTTCACACACCTACATTCAAATAGTGCATAATGCTACTTTGCCTATAGATGCAAAAAAGGCACGCTGATATTCCAGAATGCTATTGCCGCCCTGTCTTTACCTTTTACCCATTTCAATAAATCAGCCATCTTATACTGCAGTATCAAGCATTCTCAAATAAGGAAACTGGAATAGTTTTGTAAACAAATTGTCAGAAGGTTATGATGCAGTGAATGTATGTGCCATAAAGATTTACAGAGCTCCCTGTTCAAGTGCCATACTTTTTTCATGAGACAGCTTCTTTCTCTAGAAAAATAATATGCAGAGGCCGCTCCATGAGCCAATGTATCCTACAAAAACATAGTGAAATCGATGCTGTATTTTGTACAGCTATGTACAGCCCCACACAGCATGTTATTGCAGGCAGGCTAAACACTGACTCTTCCGCAATTGGGAGGAGGGCAGAGAGAGCAGCAGAGAAAGTGATCTGCCACCCTCCCTTATGCATTCTTCAAAATGCCTAGAATAGGGATCAAATTGCAGGAAGTTGAAAGAACTGTGTCACAAGCTAGCGAAGGATCGCAGCTTCCCTGTTTAAAGAGAATGTGATGTGGGACATTTGTGGAAACAAACAGAACAACTATATCACTTCCACAGTGGAGAAAGAGAACAGGGTCAGTCCTTCGTTTATATCCAGAATGGTTCACAGCGACAGAAGAAGGCCGGTCAATGCACTGCTTCATTTACTATTCAGTGTGTAGGCAGACACTCCTCTAGTTGCCTGAATAAAAGTGAAAATAAAAGAAGGCTTTTCTCACAGATGGCAAGACCAACCTTTCCTCTGTGCTGTTTCAAACCAAATATTACTCTACCATGGAAAGTAGCATCCGTAAATATAGCTAGCTCAGAGATGAGAGTGGTCACCTCCTGTCCTCCACCAGCAACTCTGCATTTGTCAAAGCTGACCTATGCTTCAGGGTGATCTGGCATCTGCTTACCCAAGCACATTGTGGTATATCATTATTATTATCATCATATATATAGTATTATATACTAATGAGGCATTGAGGTACTTTATCGTGAGTAGCGTGCTACTTTGGAACCAAAGGTTCATGGTTAATGTAGTGGTTTTTGGTGAGTGGGGTTAGTCTTGTGTTGTCGGAGGGAGCCCCTTCCATGCTTTACCACAGTTTGTGGTGAAATCAAAGAGAATTAGAGGGGAGAGCTAATGGGGATAGGGGAGGAGGTGTGTTAGCTCATGGGAGTCGATTGGTGAGGCGATTAGATAGGGTAGATGAGGATTAGAGTATTGATTAAGGAGTAGTTTGGGTAAAGAATTCTGTTGACAAACGGCAGGCAAGTGATTACTAGTTTGTGAGCATGAAGTGGTTATGGATAATGGGTGGGGATGTGGGAAATTCACACAAACTACATATAGAAATATAGGTACGATGACATGCAGTTTTGTGAAGCAGTCGAAAGAGGACATGCAATTTTGAATAGGGGTAGAAAAAGGTGAGCATGACATACAGAGGAAGGGATGTATTTGATGACCATAGTCAAAGTCATTTTTGGTTTGTGCCGACTTTATGCAATATAGTGGGTGAAATTGGTTTAGAATTCATGCATTAGTAAGACAGCGGTGTTAAAAAACAAGTATTTGGCTGTGCAATAGTAATTTTATGAGTACATCTGTTTATACAGGAACCTGTACCAGTGCACCAAAGGGCCAGTTTGGGTGTGTGTCTGTTTGTGTGGAGGGGATGCTAAGATCTTAAGAGACCACAAAATGTGTGGAGGCCACACAAACTATTTTGCTTCAAACATAGGTAATTACTTGACGACTCATCCAATAGATATGTTACAAACATCATCTTGCAGAATGGCAGGCCAGTTTTTTTTATGGTACTTTAAATGCTCCTGGGTTTTGCCAGTGGTGTTCCAACCAAATATGGCAACTGCACATGACCCTGCTGGAGTACCCCCTGTACCATAGGTCTGGCTTATAACTTATTGCCTCTTCTTGATTTTGGGATGGGTGAGTGAGCAAACGCAATAATCAGTTCTCCCAAGCAGAGCGATCTGTGCAATATGTGACACAAGGAAGTTACACGGGCAGTGTATTTTACCACAATGCACGACATAAAGCTTTTCACGGAACAGAACATTTCCAGATGATGATGAAATCTCTTCGGTTTCAACATCTGTTGCAGTTGCTCAGTATTTTCTATGCTAATCTTGGGACTTTGTCAGTTGGTGCGGTTTCTCAAAGATTTATGACACATCAACTTATGAGAATGATGGTAAGCATTTGTTGATCACTCACTTCTGAGTTCATATCATGCTACCAACTTCACTTGGGTTCCCTAGGCTCTCAGACAGCACAAAACAAATGTAGCTTGTTTAAGTTCACAAAATTAAGAAACTGGAGCATATCTCCCATAGGAATGCAATAGGGGTTGCTATAGGCAATTCTTACCCTGCTTACCAGTCATATGGATTTTGTCTTAGTCAGACGGCTTCCCGATTGCTGTGTGCTGAATGAAAAGTCAGTTGCACTGGTGCATTGTTACTTCGGCCAGTCGACCTAACACACGAGTAAATGCTGGCATGACATAAATGGTTGTCAAAGGTGGCACAAGCATTCATATTGACATATTAGCTAAAGATGTCATAAGCTTCAAAGTTGTCACAATGCTCAAACTTGTAGTGTAAGTCATGGTTTGCATAGTCTTTGCAGTTGGCATAAAGATTCAAACTGGATGTAAAAGTGGAAACTACCTTGGAATAACAACTAAAATGAAAGTTGAAGTAGAGATAAAGAGTAAATGCTACAAATACCGAAGGCTGCAAAAAGCTGAGGTTACAAGAAGTAAGTGTACAAGGAGTAAAAGTCTAAATAATCTCTAAATGATTTCGAGAATGGTTGTTGCACCCATCCTACACCGTCCGATATCTCTTGTAGGCAGCTTGAACCTATGCAACGAGTACAGTGCGTATCACTTGAACACAAACTTTAATGATTTGAAGTAGGAATCCTCTCTATGCACGAACAGGAGAGCAGAGTTTCGCAGCACCCATGCTTAGTGGTCTCAACTAATCAGGAATGACAAGCTGCCGATACCCGAGGCACACATAGGAGGATTCACCATCTAAAAACCCCTAAATGAAGGTTTATAACAGATCAAGCAGATTAGATACTTCTCAGGGATTCACTCAGAGGAAAGGTGTATGCCATCGGGGTGGGCTCTCTGAGGCAAGGAGAACCCTGTACTTGTAATAACATTCTTCAGCCAGCGCCTCTGGTGGGTGGGCAGCCGTTTTCCCTTCCTAGGAAACGCTCCTTGGTGCTTCCATCCCATGCATACGTTCCTTCAACTTAGAAAGCCCTCGCTCTCCCACCCTTGCACGATACTCCATAGAACTTCTGTGAAAACGTATTAAACATCCTTCTAACTTTCCCTATCAAGCACAAATATATGACTGAAATTAGAATTTGAGAGTGGCACCCGACAGCTGTTGTGCATGTTGTAAAAACATGCTGTTTCCTTCCCCACCAGCCAAAGGCAGCTACAATGCCAATGAGGAAGCAGTAGAGAAAAAGAACAAGGAGAATAATTAAATGATGGGCAGGGTCCCCAGTACTGTAGCCTCCTCGAACAAAAGAAGCTGGTTTAGTAAAATTGGACGTACTGGTGTAGAATATGCGATGTTACATCGCATGCGCTACAATGCATGCGATTACAACGCGGTTCTTACAACAACCGGGTTGTTACAACCCGAACCATTACATCGCAAGTCGTTTCTACAACTTGCTGTAGGGGGCGCGCTGGACTTAGGAATAGTATAATTTACTATTCCAACTCCAGTGTGCGCAACAGTAGAGAAGGTGTTGGAATAGTAAATTATACTATTCCTTAGTTTATCACGCCCCCTACAGCAAGTCTTAAAAACGACTTGCGATGTAATGACTTGTGTTGTAACAACGCGGTCATTGTAACGACCGCGTTGTAATCGCATGTGTTGAAGTGCATGCAATGTAAACGCTGTTTCCCACTGGTGTACTGCTCTGACAGAGAGCTTATCCAGGTGATTTTTCTCTCTTTCTTTTTTAAAATAATAGAAATCTTTTGATGGCTTTTCTACCAGACATCTTTTATATTAAAGCAGTTGTCACATAAAAAGCTTTTAGGGGCATATGTACAAAATTTAGGAATTGCGATTGTCACCGAATGGCAATTAGGAAATCGCAATGTGTAATGTAAGAAACTTCTAATCGTTTTCTATAGCGGTTCCAAATAGGTCGCAAATTGATCTACCTCATGAATACTAATGAGATAGGTAGAAATTTGCGACCCATTAGGAATGATAGCCATCACAGGTATGGCAGCCTGCTGGGGTCAGCAGACCACCATGTCTATGATTGCTTTTTAATACAGCAAACATTCTTTTTTAATTCAGCCCATTTTCTCAGAACTTGAAGTTTCATGTTTTTAAGAATAGGCAGTTGTCCGTGGGCCCACTGCCTCTTCTTAAAAAATATAATTTTTGACATTCACAAATGCGAAGGGGCCCCGTTTCATTTGCGAATGGTTACCACTACCTTTTAGTAGTTGGGAAAAAATGGGGGGTAAATTTATCATTGAGTTGCATCGCCCTTGCGCCAAGCAAGGGAGTGCAAGGGTGACGCAACTACTAAGTCAGATTTATAAAGAAATGCAAGGCCACCTTGCATGACCCTGCATGGCTAGATAAATCTAGAATAACGCTGTGCAAATCGCTGCGTTGTGTTACTCTGCCCCAGGGAGGCGTTCAAGGGTGGAGCGTGGGTGTTCCCAAACATACACGCATGGATTTTGGTGCATTCCCACATTTACAATTACTGGTATACCTCGGAATGCATCAAAATGCTACGCCTTCCCAGGTGAGGAGTAGCGAGGAGAAATATCTTTATTTCTCCTCATTTTGTTTTTCTAAGTGTGCTGCATTTTGTAGCACACATAGAAAGAGGTGTCCCTTCCTGCAAAAAAACAATCCTGTATGCAACGCAGGCACCCTTGCACCATTGAGTAAGGGTGCCTGCACTGGCGCTATGCAGCCCATTGTGCATCAGCACAAGGAAAGTACAAGAAAGTGCTATATCATGTTAAAAACAGCACATTCCTGCCCTTTCAAACAACGCAGCAAGGTGGCTTGCTGCGTTGCGCTGCGTGAAAGCTTATTAAATGTGCCCCTAAAAGTATTGCAACCGTAATTCGATCACAAAACATTTTATACATAACACTGCAATTCGGTATTTGGAAGGGACGTTCTGAACACGCCCCTTCCAAATATCAACTGCTAAACCAAACTGAAAATAGTAATTCGGCATTTGTACATATTAAAAAGCATTTTTGCGGTCAGAAATGGCCCGATTGGACCTTTTCTGACCGCAAAAATGTTTTGACATTTGGCCCTTAGTGAATTATCCCTAGCACCGCCCCCTCTCTCCATCTTTTCCAGGAGGCAGTGAGCGGCTAAAATCTGTCAAATAACGAACAATAGCTTGAACGGAAAGGAGGTTACTAAAGGTGCAGTCCTGCATCTCATGCCCACATTAAAACAACTGTACGAAGAGAGACGGAACAAACAGTTGGACCCTCCTGTGTCAAGATAAGGGGGAAGCCACTATCAACACTATTGTATGGCGATGACGCAGTGCTCATGGTTCGTGCGCCCAGGGTACTGGGTCATCTGGTTCAGGCTTTTGTGGATTTTATGGCCCTACTCGATTTGCAAGCAAATTTTATAATATGTCACATTGTCATGCGGACCGAAGGCTGTTCCTATACCAAATATGTCGATTGGTTCTCAGCATTTGAGCAACATCAGCACTTTTCCATATCTTGACATGATTTTTTCAGCTGAAGGGTTTTGGATGGCTAATATTGTGCACCGTTGCATGACATTTGCAATGGCTAATGGCTCTTTGTGTAGCCACCCCCAACCTGTGGGGGGGGGGGGGCGGCTCTCTTAAGCCTCTCTTGCAGATTTATAAAGTGCAATGTGTACCCATCGCCATGTATCGCCATGTACGGTGCAGAGATTTGGGGTTTCTTGAATTGCAAGGCTATACAGAGCGAGGAAAACAGATTTTGTAAAAAAACTTTGTCTCTTCCTATAGCTGTTTCACACTATATTTGCCATAAAGAGCTTGGATTGCAATGTCTTGTTAAGATAATGGAACTAACTAGACTGCTGAAGCAATGGCCATAGGAATTGATATATTGTGTCCTGTACATAAGATTGTAATTTCATATACTTTTATGTGGCACAAGCTTTTAATTGGAAGTTGGATTAACTGGAAGTTTAATTGTTTTTTATTCTTTTTAAACGTATGTCCATTTATAAATGTCAATCTATGAACTTTATTCTCTTGTGAAGACTAGGAAATTATGGATCTTTTTTGTACACTTTGATGGTTTAAAAAAACAACTGAATAAAGTTATTATGAGTTATGAGCTTAGTCTTCCTTATATAGCTGACCGTGTTAGTGTTCGTCTCGTATTGCTGTGGCTTGCAATTCAGAGAAACCTTGAGGCCGAGCTAACACACAACATCATTTTGGATTGTGGTACCCAGTTTACAAGTGAGAGCCGGGAACAGTCGCAGTTGCGGGCGTGAGCACGGGAGGTGGGGAGGGAGGGAGGGGAACGGGGAATGGGATGGGGGAGGGGCAGTGTTGGGGGCGGGGGACGGGGAGGGGGGGAAAACTCTAAAGCGGAACGTAGTCACCCTACCATATTAGCGGCAAAAGTAAAGCTTAAACTACAGTTCAGTATGATGATCCCTGAACATCGCTGCCCGGCCTCCGGGATGTGGGCTCATGAGCTGTGTACGGCTGTCTGAATGGCCACAGGATATATGGCATTGTTATCAGCGATGCAGGCACAGTAATAATGTATGCTGCTGCTATTATTGTTCTGCAATAAAAACGGTTTTACAAAAAAAAAATCATTTTGGATTGTCTCTCTTTGGATAACGGTTCACTTATTCCCTGGTTGGCATATGTGAAAGATGAATAGGGTAAAATTGGAATGGAAACTGCTTTCACTGAACCATCAACGTGCATTGCCTTAGATAAAAAGATGGTAGCACATGCACTTTAAGATTATGAACAATCACAGCGTCTAAGGGGTACTTTGGTGAAGCTAAATGTGTCTGCATATATCGGGTTATGTGAATCTGATTGTTCTTCCAATTACATTTGACGTGCATGGAATAGATGGGAGCGATCTTTGCTATTTCGTTGTAGATCAAACACAGTGAAATACCTGTTGTGCTTTCCCCAGGGTTTTGTCCACGATTTAGAGGCTGTAACTTGTCCCTGTGATAATGTTTCACGCCAATCAATGCCACACTTTAACTTCTTTTGTAAATTTTTATGTAAGGTATACAAGATTGTTTTTAATTCCAGTTCTACAACAGTATTTACAAAGCACTGGACAATACAGGCCCGCCCTTAGACTTTTAATGACCCAACATAATGATAGAATTGTTTTGCATGATGGGGCCTTTTCATAATGTGCTGTGCGAACTCGTATGTCTATGTTGTCTTTTAACACATATTGTTATGTTTTAACTTTATAATTACTTTTTTATTTGCTGTTATGCATTATACATTCTGACGTACTGTTGTATGTGCTTTTATGGTTGTTATCATACTTCAGAATAAAGCTATTTATTGATTGATTGTGTCAAGATCACATCTGCTCACTGCAGCGGGCTGCTGCCCCTTGACAACAGTTTCTAGGAAAGCGGCATGGAGGAATGGGGTGGATTCTTGCACAAAGGCAGCGTTAAACAGCTCCACCACGCTTCTCATCGAATTTGCTTCCGATTAGCAGTAGATTGCGCCCTTGACAGCCAGGGATGCAACAATACTCTGCAAAATTATCATTCTGTAGCCAGGGGAGAGGATGTGGTATTACCGCTGAAGGTGCTGACTTTGGAAATGGGAAACCAGGTTCCAGTCCCGGCTCAACATCCTATGATATCACTGAAACTCCCTGTGCCTAAATTTTTTTAAATGAATGTGTCTTTGTGTAATGTAACTAGCGGTCATGTAAAGGGCTCCAATGCCACGTTCGCGCTACATAAACACTGCAAAAAAAAAAAAACATTGGCGAAGCCAATAGGTCTCGTCTATGCCAGATCTATTGGCTTTGTCAACGTTTTTTTAGCTATGTTGTACAGCATAGCCAAAAGTAGCAAAAAAAGTGCTATGACGTGATCAATTCTGTACGCTTTATAGAACCTTTTTAACTTTCGACCATGCTGCAGAGCAGCCATGCAGCTGTACAATATGGCAAAGAAACATTGACAAAGACAAATAGCTCCACTGTTTGCCTTCTCAATGTATTCTTTGCCATGTTGTAAAGTTGCGTGACTGCGATGAGGCTTGGTTGAAGGTAAAAAAAATGTGCTATAAAGCGACCAGCGTTGACCACATCCTAGCACATTAATGTACTTTTAACCATGCTACAAAGCAGATGCACTACTGTATAGTATTGCTAAAAAACATTGACAAAGCCAATAGATCTCGCATTGGTGAGACCTATTGGCTTTGCTAATGCTTGTTTAACTTCAGCGAACTGATATCAACTCCACTCTATGACAAGTGGCAAAAGGGAGACCGGTTACTGTCCTAAATCTTGGAGGTGAGATGAAAAAACAAAGAAAGCGGATGCATGCTGAATGAACTGAACACCTTTCTGGTTTAAAAGAATTGAGTGAGAGCTGAGTTTCACATTGCACCTGCAGTGGCAGCAACAGGAAGTGATGACGGGAACGGGAAAGGCAGAGCGGCAGGATGTACAACAGGAAAGAGATACATTATCTGTCAACGAAGGAGAGCTGTAGATGAGCTGCAGCCTCTTATTTGATGCAGAGGAGCCGCTAGGCCTGAAGCTTCAATTGCTCTTGTATGCAACTTTCTTCTAGCTTTCCATCAAATTATTAATTTTACCTACTCAGCATGGACCTTTGTGCTGCAGCCTCAAAGTGACAGGCACCTTCCTGGCATTTCGGAAGGTCCAGAGACCTGCAGCAGGATGAGAACTCAGGGATATTTATTTGTCAGCTGGAGCCATATGTAATAAAAATAAATTGCAATATTTTTAACTTTACTGGAACATCCTTTTTATGGAGCAGTCTATAAGCTGGTAATGACATGGGCATGTTCGAACAGTGTGCTAGCATCTGCAGAGCTGCAACAGTCTGGGTGGTGCTAATTCTGCAAACCATGGTGGGAATCAGCATTATCCATGACCTCACCCTTGATGTGACAGATGCAAGGTTATAAATGATCTTATAGGTCAGGTTACACATCACGTTGCCAGTCACACTATTAATGCGATGAATATGAGTACAATACTATTTATTGCTTTAGTTACATGTTGTTATTTAATGATGATGTGCTCATGTATTTTTACTTATTGGTATAAATATTGTGAGGTCAAAAGCATTGAATTTGGTGTGTGATTTATGGTTTGCAAGGCTGTCGTGCAAAGTATGGATTGTGGAGCTAACAAAAAGTGGTGAATTTCAGTGGCTTTGAGTGTAGTTTTCTAACCACAGCTTCCAGTGGCATCTTTAGAAGTGAATTAAAGGGAGGAACATGGGGGACGGGGTATAGTGGGCCACTGATAAAGCTTGTAGGGCCACCATAAATCTGTTTATATATACATATATTTGTACATACATAACTCTATATTCACCTTATATTACTATCTGTATATTCAACAGTATTATTTGAGATTTCAACATTGATGCCATCAATTATATCATTTAAAAAGTACTGTGTGATGTAATATGTGAAGTCATAAGCAGTGCATGCTGAGAGGTGCAAGATATAATTAGTTCTTTAAACTATACCATGGAGAATTGCTGGGGTGCTTCTGCTTTTAAACACTAGTTCCTATCTCATTTCTACACCTAACTATAAAATCACTTTTACATTTGTTTGTTTTTCGGTG
The DNA here is from genome assembly GCF_964204655.1 of Triturus cristatus. Classification (NCBI taxonomy): domain Eukaryota; kingdom Metazoa; phylum Chordata; class Amphibia; order Caudata; family Salamandridae; genus Triturus; species Triturus cristatus. The sequence goes on from NC_140592.1 coordinate 529,784,864, forward strand.
ATTTTTTTTTTCTTTTCTTAAAACATAGGCAAATATGGGAATACCATAATTAACTATAATGTCACTTCAACCTTTTTTAATGGAACAGTAAAATACATGGAACAGATAATATTGCAGTCAATGTCAAAAACCTTTAGTGACAGTTTGTCACTTAAAGGTCAAGTTACGGGAAACCTTTACAGGGTTAAAGTCATGCGGACCCCTGGACCAGGCCATGACAAACGGAGCAATTTTCCCTTGCCCGAGGAGTCAGGGTGCAGAGTTGTCCTGGTTGTCCTTGGTGCTGAATGGGAGCTGCGCTGCTGGCGATTTTAGTTCTTACACAGTGCTGCAAGAAACAGAATTGAAAAACACAACAGATATACAGCTGCTGATGTCAGATGATAGTTGCACGATGTTCTTTGTAGATGCAGTATTGAGTGTGGGGTCCGGGTTATTTGACAAGCCTTGGCAACGGTAAGCACAGCAAAAAGATACTAGAACTTTATTGGGTCTGGGGGAGTGACGTAGATGCCTGAAGCTTCAGGGAAGGCAGGACTATAACTCCCACAATGCACTAGACCACCTGGATTTGGGCAATCCCTGGAGAGCCCAATGGCCAGTAATTGTGTGAATCTGGCGAATGGTTTTACCTGTAGTTTGCAGTGGACTAGGGCACCTAGTCCTGGGGATTCTGGAGGGTGCTTCTGTCTTCCACAGGGGTCCCTCTCTTAAGGAGTGCAGAGTTTTAGTCAAGGACAAGGGTCGTTTACTCAGTTCCCAATCTGTTGCCACAGTATCCCTCTTTTGCTTTGGTGCTGTGGGCACAGTCCTGTATTATCAACGACACAGGTCTCCTCTTGGTCCTTCCAAGATGCAAGTAGTTCAGATCTGGTGTCAGGGGATCCTTTAAATCCTAGATTTAGGGTAGTTAGGGGTGTGGGAGCTGGTAGCCAATGGACAGTGTGTCCCTGCAGCTAACCAGCCCCTGAGTTGACCACATTCGGGGGTGTAGGTCATTTGTTCTACCCTGAGCCCTCCATTCTGCCACTCCTAAAGATGGCAGAAATCAATTTGTGGTGTACACAGGCTGCTCACCCTCTAGGTGTGGCCAGCCTTCTCGGGTATAGACCTTCTTGCATAGCTAATTTCCCACCAGCCCAGGTAGAATTGCTTATATCAGAGAAGGTGCAGCCTTTGAGGCTCACAGCCTTGACGTACACCTACACAAGCCTGCTTGGGAGGAGGGAGGTTGTAATGATGAGCGTGATCCATTTCATATGTCAGCAGTGTAGATTTATTCAGGAACACAGCAGGATCAATACAACAGCACCAACCGATCAGCCATCGTCCCCGCTCTGGAATGGGTGATACATCACTCGATGCATCACTCCATTCCATGACATGGACAGGATTCCAAACAGTACTAACACACAGCTTATAGATCATAACAGAGGTGTGACCTGCTTCCTGCCCAAGGCTTTGTTCCTGACTCCTGGGAAAGCGCAGGCTGGTCAGCCAGGACACAGTGAAGCTGGGGCAACCAGGCGGGCAACCTCTAAGGTCACTACCTGGGTGCATGCCACATCACCCAGGGCAGGAGATTCATGACAGGGGTGAGAAGGCATGTGGTTTGATACCAAAGATGACATATTTTACTGGTACCATGATGGAGCTGCCAATCTCGAGTGTGCCCGGTTGACAGTCCATGTTATCCTATGACTGCTAACACTTTTAGCAGTTTGCAATGGGGAACGGCACTATAGGGACACATACATTTGTGCTTATACGTCCTCACCTTTAATATATTGCACTCTGCCTCATGGGCTGAGGAGGTCTACCTTAGGGGTGTCTGACATATATTTTAGGTAGTGCTTTTGACTGTGCCACACATGGTGAGAGCACAGTTGAGTTTGAGCAGTTTGCACTGCCCTTGCAGTCTGCAATGGCAGGCTTGCTGTCAGTAGTTTAGTTGGGTCACCAAGGGTGGCACAAAACCATGCTGCATACTGGGGTCCCCTGTACCAACTATGCCAGGGTACCCCTGGTATCATATACTAGGGTCTTATAAGGGTATAAAAGATTTGCCAATTAGGGTTGGGAATTCACACCTAACAGTTTTGGCAGGCTCCTGTGCACTGTCAGAGTCGAAATCCAGCATCTATTAGTCTAAATGGGGGCAAAAAGTGGGGGGCATCTTCAAGGAGTCCTATACACACACACACACACACACACATGTATATATGTCTACCAAAATGTAACTATTTTAAAATGAGGGAGCTGTTATGTGACTGAGAAGATGGGTAGGCTGAGTAAACAGACCTGGAAGATGGATGCTGTACTTATGCATACATCTCTCTCCTTAACTATTTTTAGCTCTTTCAAAAATACATTATGCCTCGAGTTACTAAAAACCCATTGCTCTTCTCACATTTATAACCCCCTGGTTTCAAACCAGCATCAGCATCTCAGCTCTTGTTTACTTCACGCTGCTTTTCAGGAAAGCCTTTAAATTCAGCAATTCCTATTCTAACAAAATGGCGTTCAAGCGTAACTCACTTTTGTCTTGAATACAAAACATTAGCACTCTAGTTGTACATTAGAACTCTATGGTGATGCTGCAATTGATTGCTAGGGAGTTAACTGACAGACATCTGTGGGTGTTGGAAGTACGTGTTTTATTCTGCATGTCAGATGTTTTAATGAAAAGGATGTGAAAGATATTTGAGGACTCAGAAAATGTGCCCTCATTTTCTTATTTTACAGAAGTATCCTTTCTAGGATATTCCTTGGGTTTTACAGCTTTGTTTACATCAAGATTGTGTTCAGGTGTGTAACACTTTTGTCGATAAATACAGAACATTAGTGCTCCAGGTGTTGTTCATTAGAGCAGTGTGGGAAGCTGCAGTAGAACTATGGGAAATCAACTGACAACCTGCTCCTGCAGTTGAAAGTATATATTTTGCTCGTGAAATCAGACTTTATTCTCACAAGGCTGAGGAAGTTATTGTGAACGTAGAGAAATGTTGCTCTCGTTTTAGCTTCTAGAGCTCCTTCCATAACCTTTGTGACAACATCATGAGAGTAAAACAATTAATCATTTGTCAGTAAAGGGTCAGCATTTTTCACAGGGCAATATAAGCAGAGAACTCCTCAGAATTCCTAAAATAAGTATAAAAACACCAACAAAGGATTTTTATTGTAACTAAAATCAGTTATCACCCTTCATATGTGTTCCTTTTTGTAACCCTCAAAAATAGGCTTTCACTACATTGTATTTCAATGGGGATAATGACTTGAGTCATATAACGGCTGCCACAACATGTTGTCCATGTTGTGGCCAGCCAATCGAGGAGAGGTCCGTTGGTACCCCATACATGCCCTTTCAGGTCAAAGAGTGCTCATCCTACCCCCTTTAATTTTTTTCAATTCAATTTCATGACAAATGGACCATATTCCCGAGTCCTGTAATGCTGATACAACATATTGTTCATGCTGTGCTCAGCCAATCAGGATTGAGAAATCCCCTTTAAGTTGGCCAATTAGAGAATATCTCAACATCAATGGTCCACATATACCTAACTTTGTAACGGCCTCATGCCCAACTGAACCCCCTCTTTAAAAGCTAATTTCTTGAAAACAGTTGAAATGGATTCAGACAAAATCACCAAAATTATACTTTCAGAGAAACGTTCAACTTTTTGGGCAAATATAGTGTAATTCCGTTCTGAATTTTGTTCTGTAATGGACATCAAAGTTTTCTATAGGAATTAACATGGCAAATTCTAATTTTGATACCCCTTTCTTTCTTGCCCCCACTTGATGGATCAGTTCGTAACTTTCCATGATGGAGCAGATATGGATGGATTTTATTCTGGAAAATTTTATACAGATTCGACAAATGGCACCAAAGTTATTGGTGGAACAAAAAATGTTCTTCCTATGGATATTCTGACTGCCACTGTGTAAAATATATATAAATTATACATTAATGTTATGATTTTCTTGAAAAACACAAGGCTTCCGTGAGACAGCTAAAACTATCGCTCTGCCAGACCTAATAAAAAGTGCTGGCTCAGGCGAGACCTAAAAAATAAAGTAGTTTTGAATATGTGAGCAGTGGAAGAATACAAATCAGTCAATCAAAATGATGGTAATGAAGCAAGCCAATAAAAGTGACAATCAAACCAGTCAATAGTAAGCAAATGCGTGGTCTTTAAGCCAACTGTGTTGTTTTGGTATGCTATACAAGAGGTCTTTCTCAAACAGAAAGCTAAATGCTGTCCCGTAAACGAGAGTTTAATTTCCAGATCTACAATAGTCCTTCATCCATTTCATTGGCGGAAACAGCAAAGTGAAAGAAGGTGACCAGTGACGTAGCTAGCCCTTTGGCGTTGGCGGTGTCTGTGTTTGCCGCCCGCAAACGCATTGAAGAGTTGGGGGGTGAAGGGGAGTGCTGGCGAGATTCCACCAATTGCTGCCCCGACAGCAGCAGTGTAGAATGTGGGGGCACCATCCCAAAACTCGTGCTACCTGGGGCGCACCGCACCCCCTTGCTACGCCACTGAATTAAAAAAAAATCTCTTTATTGTCCTTTTGCATATTTACACATTTACGCGAAAATTTGGACATTAGCAATGCATGCATTATAATTACAAATTGTGTTGCGAAGCATAGTACAAGGCAGGATTGATGGTGTCTATGAGGTATACAGTTTTTCTCATTAAGATGGAACCTTCACAATGTAATGCTTCTGCAACACTCCCATCATAGGCTCTGTGGAATGTCACTCAAAATATTACATTCTCCGCAAATGTTGTGCTACAGATCTGAACTGTGGGGGTGGGTATCAACCTAATGAGGACAAGGCAAGACAAGGGGGGAAGAGGTAACTGTGAGTGAAACGCTGCTGCTCCCTCTCCGACCTGTGTCAGCCCATATGCGTGCGATATGTGCAGTGGAGCTCTTATATGCGAGTACCAGCCCAGTAAGTGATCTAGTTGAGAGGGTGTCATAACCGTACCTTTAAGAGTGTGGCTTCAGGGCAGCCCTCCCAGCTACGTCATTGTTGCAGTTGTGCCCTCCTCCCCCGCTCAGTAACACCCCCTCTGACTCCTCCATCCCCATCAGCTACAACAAGATGGCCTCCCACTCTGCGGCTAAGGGGAATTTGCAGAGTCTCAACAGGTCCTCTTCGTGTAGGGCAATACTCTTCACCTTAGCCCGGTTAAATAGGGAGCGGCGCCATGCTGCTGTGTGTGTAGCGCCCAACATCTTTCAATGCTTTGTGATTAGGCGTTTAGTGTCAGCTAAGCCCAGGTCTAGAAAACGGGAAGTGGCACTATGTTTTTCCCCCCTGTTAAACAGGTGAAGAATATAAGCCTCCCAACTAAAAGGTACGTCCTGCCTCGTGCAACTGGAAAAGGTAGTGACCACCTCGTTCCAGTATGCGGCGGGTTCTGGGCACTGCCACAGCATGTGTAAAATGTCTGCATCAGCTAGTTGACATCTTAGGCATACAGAGTACGTACTGGTGAAAATATTTATTAATTTTGGCTGCGGTGAGGTATGCTCGGTGGAGAATGAAAAACTGTATCTGATGGAAACGTTGTTTACGGGGGACGCGTGAGGAACCGTCCAGGGCAGCTGGCCATTCGGACTTAGAGAAGGCGCATCCCAGATCCCCCTCCCAGTGCAACTTCAAGGGACTTAAGAGAGGTTGCAGTGTGCTGACAGAGTGACGCTGCAAACCATCTAATTAGGTGGCCACCATCACTAATCACATGTAGGTATTAGATTGTATGGTGCACTAGAGGCTCTGTAGATAGGCATCCCCACCTGGAAGACAGGGAAACTATAAGTGAGTGATGTAGAAGGAAGCTCCCCAGTGTTACGCCTCCCCCAGCTCAGAGTGTCAGATAATGGTCCCATCCCGAAACAGATCTCTGGTATCTTGAATGCCGGCTGTATCCCAGTCTTGCAGATCCACCGCTGTGGTGATTCACTGTCCCCTGGGGGTTCCCTGAAGGGGAATAGCAGGAGCATAAGGTTTTGTAGCGTGGGTTATGAACAGGCATCTGCAAAAGCATTTATGAGCCACTGCAAGCAGCAGGGAGCCTATGCCTTTGGTACGCGTGCATGGATGAAAAAGGTGTAGTAGGGTGAGATGAGAGGCAGGGAGGAGTGTAATGGCCGTGTCCGCGAGGTGACGGAAGGCTAACCATTTGGCAATCCACTGCACCTGGGCAGCTAGATAATAGTGCTCAAAGTTGGGAGCAGCAAGGCCGCCCTGCCCGGTAGGCAGATAGAGCTTTTTCATAGAGACTTTGCGCTTGGAGGACCCCCAGTTAAAGTCTCTGACTGTTTTTTCTAGTTTGCTGAAAAAGGCTGGTGGTAGGTAAAGAGGCAAGTTTGTGAAATAATAAAGGAGCCGAGGTAGGATCACCATCTTAGCAATGGCAATTCTGCAGGAGATGGACAGCGGCAGAGTCCCTGAAAAAGAGATCTATGATCGGATGGCAGTTAGAGCTCTGGAAATATTGCCATCTAGAAGGTCAGTTTTATTACAATAGATATGAATACTCAGATAGGGGAAAGCGCCGACAAACCATGAACCGGCTCACCGCTCAGTGAGTAGTCGGGGTCTGGGGTGCCCACTATAAAGGGAAACAGAATAGATTTCAAAGCATTAACCCGTAGGCCCGACACAATGGTGAATGCTGACAGTGTCAGATCTAAAAATGGGGGATAGCGTGTAGGTCTTTGATATACAATAGAATGTCATCAGCATATAAGGAAATGCGTGTCATCCCCAAGAGGAATACCAGTGTCTACCTGGGCCCGGACACATGACGCCCAATGGTTCCACCGATAAAGAAAAGAGAAGGGGAGACAAGGGGTATCCCTGCCTGGACCCGCGGCTCACTGCTATGGCCTCCAAGGTATACGGGCCTGTTTTGACTCGGATGGTTGGGTGTCTGTATAACATTCGGATGAGCCCTATGAAGAAGGGCCCAATGCCGAATTTTTGGTGGTGAACAAGTAATCCCATTCAAGAGAATCAAATGCTCTTTCAAGGTCTAAAACTAAGTAGCCTGAGCGTGGCTCCGATAGGGCGTATACGGCCACTCTGAAATAGCAATGGAGGTTTAGGGAAGTGTTAAGGGCCAGGATAAAACCGTTTTGATCAGAGTGGACCAGGACAGGGATGCAGGGTGCAAGTCTGTTGGCTAAAGGTTTTGCTAGGATTTTGTAATCAGTATTTAAGATCGTTAGGGGCCTGTAGGAACTCAGGGACTTGGTTTACCTCCCTAGTTTCAGCAGAGAGACCACCTTTGCAGCGTATAAGGAAGGAGGAAGCGCTGAGCCGTCGATTGCGGAGGTAAAGAGGGCATGCAAGTGCGGTACGATTGTGTAAGCATATGTTTTAAAGAACTCAGTTGGGAGCCCGTCTGGTCCCGGCATCTTCCCCAACGCCAGGGATGCCAGTGCATCTTGCACCTCGTCCACCGTGATGGGGCGTCTGAGGTAAGTCGATGATCGAGGGCCAGCGTGGGTAGGTCAATCACGTCTAAGAAAGTGCTGATTTGCTGAGGAGTCCCATGAGCCTGGGGTGCATAAGGGAAGTGTAGTGGCAAGTCATGGTGAGTGAATATTCAACTGCGTGTTTGCATGAGTCCCAAGTCATCTCGTATGGAGTGTTTTGGACTGCGATGGTGCTCTTGACGTATGAGGGAAGCAAGCAGTCTACCTGCCTTATCTGCTGCAGCCTGTGTACGAAGTTATGACATTGAAACCTTTCCAAAAGTGTGAGTCATTCAGCTTGCATGGCTTCAAGTTTCGCTTTGGCCTTAGGGTGAGTGACCGAGAGGGGCTCCTGTCGGAGGTAGATTTCGCTCGAGGGTACCCAGGGAGGTGTCAAGTTATTTAAGTATGTTTCATTTCAGGCCCAGGCCTCGCTCCCATGTCACCACCTTGAAAGCCTTCCACTCGGTGGACAGGGAGCCTGTGGTGCCCACATTGCGCTCAAAGTACTCTAGCAGCGATGCTCCTACAAAATGTCGGATCTTCTAGCGCTGCAAGCTGCAGCCTCCAGGTGGGGATCGGGGGGGCCTCCACTCCCAGCTAACTGTCAAATACTGGGGTTTGTGGTCAGAGCGTGTGTGCCCTAGGTACTCAGTGTCTTGGATCAATGGAAGCAATGCGGTTGAGGCAGGATGCGATCTGGTCGCACGTGCAGGTTGTGAATTGGTGAGTAGAACGAATATATACGAGAGTCAGGGTTACTCGCTCGCCACACATCTGACAGGGACCAGTGCTCCTGCCATCTACACAGAGCTTGCGCTTTGGATTATGCTGCTGTGCGCGTGAGTGGTGGGTACTAATGGTTTAATGAAACATCTAGCACTGCATTGAAGTTGTGCCTTAAAAGCCAGGGGATATCCTGGCCCGGCCCCGATACCGCCCCCCACCCCTCATCCCCCCGATGTGGTGTAATCTTGATTTTGGCTGTGGTGAAGGCAGGGGGCGATAGAGGAATCTCGCCAACTTAGAGCCTCACAGGCACCCCCTCCAACCAACATGGAAATCGGTCTTGAATATATCACTGGGGCTCTGCTCCTATTGGCCTCCATTCGCTGGGGCTATAGTGCCGGGTCCAATGCGACTGTCTAAGCGCAACCCCAGATTGGCGCACACCGGGCTGTGGCCTGGAAAGGATCTGACTTACGGCGCTTAACTAATCCCAGGGGGGCAGGGGGGGTGCAGACATGGGGCAAAGCACAACAATAGTCCTTCTGAAATGTCTCCCCCCATATTTCACGGCTTGCAAGAGGGACACCTGTAGCCAGTAATTTGAGGATTTTGGCTCCCCTCGGGGAGATGAGGAGAGAGGCTGCCCGGGCCCGAGCCGACCCTCGTGCCACCTCCCCCGTGAGTCGCTGGTAATGCATAACTTTTTAGGCTGCGCCCCAGGGAGAGTGATGTGGGGCTCACAGGCCAGCCGTGCCACTGCGACACCCCTCACAGCACCGCCATGGTTCTTCTTCAGGGGGCGGCCTAGGCCTGATTGACCTCTGTGCTATCTGCGCGCACTGCAACAAAGCCCCAGATTCTGGCTTACCTCACCTGCGATTCCTGCGCTCGGACTCCGCAGGCCGGCCGAAGTCTATGGCATCCCCCACCCCCTGGGCGTCCAAGGCACTTCAGGCGAGTCCTGGCCCAGTCCTCACCGCAGGCCACCGGGCACCGCCTCCGCTCCGGGACTGCAAGTTGTCCAGTAGGGCCACCTCCCTCACTAAATCTGGGCTGCCTAGGCTGCAGGCTCCCCGCGCCTAGCACCGTTCACGGCACCGGCATCCGAGCGTCCACCACCCCATGAAGGACGCCGATGTGACCCCCGAAGCTGTACAGGGCCCACCACACTTCTCTGATCTAATTCAATCTGGTTTATAGAAGGATGGCCAGGATAACTGAGGAATAGGGTACGGAGCGATTTTAGAGCACGTCCGCCATCTTAGGCGGTTAACCACACCCCCTTGCTACGCCACTGAAGGTGACAATAAAATAATTCTATGGGCTGGTCCAAGATGTGAATCATAATGTCTCAAGAAAAGTGCTGAAGGTTCCTGAGGCAAAGAAGCCAATGGCTGAAGAAGACTAAGTCAAAGTCCTTACAGTATACTGAGAATACAATAGGTCACCCGTGAATGGGGCAAGCGGCATTACATGTCAATCCTCAATTAATCCCTCAAGTACAAAATATTCCATGCAGCTTCCTGTGTAAGTCGTAGATTTACAGTTTGGTTGTTTGAAAGAAGTTTTTTTTGTCTTATCGTTAAGTTTGGTAGAGCTTGGGCGTAGAAGTTTGTAGAGGTGTGATACCTGGTGACCTAGTCTGTTGATCTTTGCCATATACTGTGGGATTGACGGTGTGGTGGGCGATAGTTTGGCTTTGTATAGGGCTGTTTTGATTTTCAGGAAGTTGCAGAACTCCGAATGTCTTCTACGCCCAAACTCTACCAAACTTAGCGATAAGACAAACTATTGGGTAAAACAAGGCAATATCTCACTTAATGAGCAAGAACTGGCTATATTATGGACCTCTGCCTCACGGAATAAAATCTCCCCGGTACTATCACAAACAAAATTCTCCACAAGGCTTTCTGGACCCCCGCTCGATTATTCTCACTAGGCCTCAGGGAAGATGGTCTATGCTGGAACTGTAGCAAGGAAAAGGGGGACCTAGCACATCTTATCTACTATTGCCCATCACTCAAAACGTTCTGGGAGAAAATCTTTGGTTTCATAAATAAAGCACTGGGCTGCACACTAATAGCTTTTTCTCTCTCGCCACCGCATTCATGACCACAGGACTAAGATCAGAGCATGACAAAGACCTACTAGACCTGCTTCTGACCGCAGCAGGAAGAATGGTCTTGACCAACTGGAAGGACACAACTAAGACCTCATACAAAGGCTGGGTCAACTGGGTGACACACCTCAGAGGTGCAGATAACATTGCTCTACAAAACTCACCATGGAGGCCAGCAACTAGGGGGATGTATAAGTCACTCGACACGCACCTAGACTCCTACGAACCCCGTTGAATCCATCCCGACTCCCTCCTCCCCTCCCCCTCGGGGGTGGGGGGCGAGCGAGTTGGAATGTTACCACCATGGACCAAAGAGGCATTGGGGGGCCTTACAGGACTACCAATCCTGCCGCAGGCTGACTGGTGGGGTGTTGGCTTTGTCACATGGCTATAAGTAGGGGTGGGCGGAATTTGCGAAATTAACTTTCGCAAATTATCGCGAAAATGTTTAAAATTATCGCAAACAAGCGGAAATATCGCGAAGATGCAGAAGTTTTTTTCCCGCATGTTCGCGAGATTTTCTGCATGGTTGCGGGTCGCCAACTGGGGCTGGGTGCGGATTTCCGCACACACCGACGGCGGTGCTGTCTGATTTTCCTGCTGTTTCCAGCGATGTGTCCAGGCAGCTGTTGGCCAATTTGAAATCTGGCTCGCCACTTGACCCCTGCCCCGCCAAATTTTTGGCTGGGATGGCGGAGGTGGTGAATCCGCTGGTTAATCCCATCCTCAACGCCTCGCTGAGGGAGGGGAGGGTCCCCAGCTCTTGGAAGAGAGCGATGGTGATCCCCCTCCTAAAGAAACCGGGTCTCGACGTCGAGGTTCTGGCCAATTATAGGCCAATTTCACTTCTTCCGGCCCTCACGAAGATCACGGAAAAACACGTCCACGGTGTCCTGTCGCGCTTTCTGGAAGCTAACAATCTGCTCCATCCATCTCAATCCGGTTTCCGTCCTAATTTTAGTACGGAAACGGCATTGCTAGAGGTCACTGAGATCATCAGGGAGACTCTTGATGTCGGCGGGAGGGCGATGCTGGTCATGTTAGATCTATCGGCGGCCTTCGACACCGTCCCCCACAGGGCGCTCTTAGCGAGGCTTTATGACATCGGCCTTAGGGGGACGGCGCTCAGGTGGTTTACATCCTTCCTTGAAGGCCGCCGCCAGACGGTCTGGGTTTCCCAGAGCTCTGCCGAGATGCCGCCATTGGGAGTTGGGGTTCCACAGGGATCTGTGTTGAGCCCCACGTTGTTTAACATCTTTATGTCCCCTTTGGCGGCCTTGGTGGAAGCATATGGGGCCCAGATCATCTCTTACGCCGACGACACGCAACTCCTCTTCACATGCGGGAAAGACCAGGAGTTTGATGGAGGGAGAATTCGGGACTGTCTTACATTGGTCTTTGACTGGTTCCAACGGAACAGTCTAAGGGCCAACTCGAGCAAGTCCGAGGTTCTGTTTTTTGGTTGCGGTGTCGATCCGGAGTGGCAGCATTGGTGGCCGTCCGACATGAGCCCTCCTGCACAGTCTTCCTTGGTGGCTAAAAACCTGGGTGTCAAGCTGGACAACCAGCTATCGCTGCGAACACACATTTTGGGTCTGGCTGGCACCTGTTATGGAATTTTGAAAATGCTTCGTAAATTCCTGCCCCTGCTGTCTGAGGAGCACAGGCGTATTACTGTGCAGGCTCTCGTCGGTTCGAGGCTTGATTATGCTAATGCCCTCTTCCTTGGCCTCCCTGATTACCTAGTTCAGCGCCTACAGGTGGTACAGAACTCTGCCGCCCGGGCTATCTTTGGCCTGCGTAGACGAGCCCGAGCTTCCGGGCTGCTTCAGGCGCTACATTGGCTGCCTGTCCGGAAGCGGATCCAGTTTAAATCCCTGACTCTGATGCACAAAGCCCTGTTTGGATCAGGGGCTGGATACCTGCGGCGGAGACTAGCCTTCTATCGACCAGTCCGCTCCTTGCGCTCGGAATCCCTTTACAAAGCGGTGGTCCCTCGGGTGAGGAAGGCCCGCACGGGAGGGCGCTCTTTCAGCTGCAAAGCCCCACAGCTGTGGAACTCGCTTCCTCTTTCGCTGCGCAGCACTGTCAATTTGTTCCAGTTCAGGAAGAGCCTGAAGACCTGGCTTTTTAATCTTTAGGCTGTTCTTATTGCTTCAGTTTCAGTTCTTTTCTCATTTTTTTTGCTGTGTTGTGTTATTTTTATTCTGAGATGCAGGTGGAAAGCGCCGGGACACTCTTTTCGAGTAGCCGTGCGCTATAAAAGAACGCTGTAACATAACATAACAACTTACCCATGTGGTTGCTTGCGGGCGTGGCCATCTTGTTTTGAGTTGTCTCGCGGTGCATGATCGCGAGAAGAAAGACGTGATTGCACGACGCATGACGTCACTGCGGGCGCGAACTGTCGCGAGACAGCGCAAATGGCTAAAAACAATACAACATCTCATGGAGAACGCGACCGGATCAAGAAAACTTGTCGGCGAACGCAGGGATTCAGGTAAGGCGATCGCGCGTGCGCGAGAATGTATTATTTTACAGCGCGAGCAAGAAACAAATTATCGCCAAGCTGCGGAAACCGTAAATTTTGACATATTCGCGCTCTCCGCGGAACGCGAAAATGTCAGATTATCGCAATTTCCGCGAACGGAACGAAATTTTCGTCCAGGCCTAGCTATAAGCCCAATAAGCCTCATTGCTACAGAACCTCTCTTGTATCCTCCTTTCACCCCTTTCTTTCCTGCTTCTTTCTTTCTATCATCCTTTGCCTAATTTCCAAGCAAGTCAATGTAGAGGGGATTAGCTAAACATATATTTCAAAGTACCTGTAATCACTGCAATACAAATTACGTTTGGCTAACCTCGTAACAGAAATGCTAATGTATCTGTTTATAAAAAAAAATAATAAAATACTTTGAAATAAAAGAAACGAAAGAAGTTTTTTTCCCTGCAAATAAACAGTGAATCCATAGCATAAGGATTGCTTTAAAAACACCAATATCATGATTTGATTTGATTTAAATGACTTTCTAAATAAAATAATAAATAATAAAATACATAAATAAAATGACATATCAATAAATACATTTGAAAAATGTAAATGGAATACTCCTCATCCATACCCTAACAGGCTGATAGCAGATGAAACAACAGTTAAAGTGGTAGTTTGCAGTGGTAGTTTGCAAGAAAATGGTATTAAAGTCACAGCCCCAAATTTTATTCACATTTCTGATGTCTGTGAGAGAGCCATGATGTGACTGAAAAGGTCGGCAAAAAAATCTTTACGTAGCATTTTTTTAAATGGCTGAGAGGTCACAATTGCTGCTGCACTCTCTGTGAATTGCTTTGCGGCCCTATGTTTTAATTCCGATGAATGCATCTTGTACAGGCTTTAATGCCAGAGTGACTGCAATCGTATTAGTCAGATGTAGGCGTAATTGAACATTTTATATATGATGTTTTACCCACGTGAATGGAGTTATTTCTTTCATTTCAGGTGGATTTTATTGTGCATTTCTTACAAACAAATAAACAGGGAGAAAAGAACAATAATATACGGCACGGTCCATTTTAACCCCTTCAGCACGGCGCCGATTACCGCGCCGTGCTGAAGGTTCGCTGCGCGGGCGGGGCCGTGACGGAGTGGTTCCGTCATGCGCACAGCGCGACCGACGCGCATGACGGAACCACTCCGTCATGCGCAGTGATGAGGTTAAAAAGCACAGTTCTGATACATAGACCCCTGAAGGGTTGATTGTGACAGGAAGGTCTAGTATACAGAGCAAAATCCAGGTAACAGGTGACAAATGAGAGCAAAATAACATATGGTATCTAAACAGACCCATAAAAAATATGGTATGAGGTATAATGAATTGGTAGGAGTAAAATAAAGAAAGAAGGAAGGAACGCTAGTAGGTATAGATTTAGAAAACCTGTATAGGTGGACGCAAGCCAAGGAGATCTTAGAGCACGTAGATGCAGGTATGTTTCGGAGGTGTATATTATACAATAGCTAGGGATCAGGCTCAATGTTTTAGGAGGTGATGTTATCAATTCTAGCTACTTCTAGTGTTTGTATATAGATAAGAGAGGGTAAGTGTACAGGAATGTGGGGAGTGGGTCTCCTAGTAGGATTTTACGGTGGTTTAGTGGTGGCAAAATAGTTGTCAAGGGAGTTCCAAATACTTGTATTGCGCACAATCCAGGGGGAGTCAATGGAGTTATTTCTGACTGACCTGCATATGGAGGTTCTTTCTTGTATGAGGTGGCACAGTGAGTAACGAAACGATGGACTGGAACGTGGCTCAACCAAATGCTAAACCTTTCTCAAGAATTTCACCCATTCCATCAGACTGTTTGAATGTGACACCCTAAGTGCAGTGAGTATGTCCAGAGTAGGGCCCTGTGCTCACTGTGCAGCTCAGTGATAAGACACAATATAACTAGAAATTGTCTGGTATTGAATGTCTTAATTTGAAGAGCGCATTTCACCTAGCGTTTTTGGCTCCAGTGTTTCTACTGGGGCAGGACCAAGACTGATTTACTTATGGGTTTTGCCCATCTAGAGTGGCGCAGTGGGTAAAAAACAAAAGACTCTAATGTACCCTCAAGCAAATGTCAGTGGCTTAGTTATTTACAATTCTGCCCTTCATCTTTTGATATTTTAATGTGATGTCTGTGATGCCTTTATTGAAGATTCCATTTAAGGCCAAAGGGCATGAGATGACACTTCCTTTGATACCGTCAAGGTTGTGTGACTTAGTTTGTTACCCCCTACAGTGTCAAGGGGTGTGTGATACCGTACTGCCACCCTTTGATTTTGGTTGCTTGATTCAGTGTGTCTTTTCTGTGCGTCAATGATTTTACGTTCATCTAGATTGATATAATTGATGTATGTTACAAACCCAGGCAGAGCCATAAAAGTGTGTTAATGTTGCTCCATATGATTGTGGGTTTTCATCTGAGCAAACATAAATCGAAGATTGTAGGAAAGTGCCCATTTTTGCATGGTTACCCCCCATTTTGTGCCTGATTTCTGATGCACTTTGACTGAATGTGCAATGGGTCCCTGCCAATCAGGTTCCCAGTGCCTGTGTTCTGTCCCAAAACTACCTTTGTTCCACAATTGGCACACCTCTGGTTTACATAAATCCCATGTGAAAGGTAACACTGGAACCAAGGGCCTTGTGACGAGAGAGGGTCTCTAAGGGCTGCAGCATTTATTGTGCCACCTTCAGAGGCCCAACACATATACACTGCCATTGCAGACTGTGTATTTTGGTGCTGATAGGCACACATTCCAGAGTGCCATGGCTACAAAAACAACCTGTGGCACAGGTTAGTCACCCCTCTAGCAGGCCTCACAGCGCTAAGGCAGGTAGCACTATACAACAGGTGAGGGCATAGCTGTAGGAACAATATGCCGCTACAGTGTCTAAGTAATTTCTTAGACATTAAAAGTGCTGTGAAGCCATATTGAGTACATGGACTGGGAGTTTGTAATTACAAATTCCACAGCTCCATGATGGCGTTACTGAATGCTAAGACGTTTGGCATAAAACATCTCAACATAATAAACTCACACTGATACCAATGCTGGATTTATTAGAAAATGCACTCAGAGGACATCTTAGAGTTGCCCCCTAAAAAAAACGACCAACTCCCTAGTGTACAGCTGACTGGTCTGCACCAGCCTGCCACCCTCAGACATGTTTCTGACCCCCTGAGGTGGGAGCCCTTGTGATCTTGTGGGTCAGGAACAAAGCCTGCTACCACCAAGCAGGAACAGCCTTAAAGGTGGTGAGCCTCAAAGGCTTCCTGCCCTTTATTGTGCTATCCAGATCCTCTCCAGCCAGTGGAGATGCCCGCCCCTCTTACCAAGTCCCACTTTTGACAGCAAGGTCAGCAGAACAATTAGTAAGCAGGTGAGGTGTGCCCCCTCTCTGCCAGAACCATCCCCTAAGTGTCCCAGACCAAGGTGACCCCCTTCTTAGAAAATCCTCCATATTGGATGGAAGGACTTTAGCCAGTGGATGCCCTCTCTGCAAAAAGAGGGGACATACAAAGGGTGTAGTCACCCTAAAGGTAAGTAGCCATTGGCTACTACTTGCCAGTACCTGTGATGCCCATAAATTATGTATTATGGGGCAGCCCTGGAACTTGATCCTCAGATTCCGGCAACCTAAAAGAAAGGACAAAGAAGATGCTATGCAGCAAATCCTTAAAACAACTACTGACTTGGCCCCAGCCCTAACGGTCTGTCTCTAGCTTTAAAGACTCTGCAAGAAGACGATGCCTGTCCTGCAGCCAGCAACTTCCAGAAACCTGAGGAAGACTGCCTGCACAAAGACCAGATCTCCCGAGGACAGCAGTCCTGTCCACAAGAAACCAACTCCAAGGATTACGGATCGAGCTGGAACCGTGACTCTTACCCTCTCTGCACCCGACGCCCATGGCTTGAGTATGAGTGGCCCACCTGTCCTGTGAAGTCTCCCCAGTGATCCTGACCTCGAAACCATCAGTTGCTGACCTCTCCTGGACTCCACAAAGAAGCCTGTAGCCTCATCTCAAAGGGTCACCCTTCCCGCGACCAGCTCCGGTAAAGAAATTCCGATGTGTGAAGGCACCCCTGCATCCTCGGCCCCCCTTCTTTAAACCGTAATGAATATCAGGTTTACATATTAGGAGCCCTGAAGTAATCAAAAGGTAACAAGAACCCATTCCCAAAACTCTTAACAAATAAATTAATAGATCTCGCTCCCTCACTGTCTCTATTCTGTCTCTTTCTTTCTATCATTCTTACTACTTCACCTGATTTTCTCTTTTCATCACTTTCTTTAGCTCCGTCTCTTGCTGTCTCGCTCACTTCCCTACTCTACGACTGTCTCTCCCTCTTCCCCCTATTCTTACTCTCTTTTTTTCACATTTCTTGCTCTTTTTTTCTCTTTCTCTTCTCCCAAGAACTCCTCTAACCGGAGTCATATATTACAATAGCTATTTTGTAGCACAAACACTTCCTAGTTTAAGGATAGGTATTACTATTGCCCAAACAATAGCCCTATGTTAACATCTTCAGAAGGATAAAAAGCTGAGACACCATTTACAGGAGCCTGTGATTACCTGGTCACTGGCTGGACACTCAACTAGTTGGGCTACCGAGCATACTACGCACTGATTTGTAAACATAACATTTTAAGAGTACCCTTGAGAAAGACACTTTTGATGCTTTGGCACATATACCAAAACTGTTGAGAAGTTCCTGCAATAAAGAGTACTTTATATTTGTACTTTATACTTGTTTTATTCCTTCATTCCATCGCATCACATATCAGAAGAATACCATTCCTGTTTATTTCAAGGTAAGATATAATAAAGTACTGGTACATTTTGTAAGTGCAGGAACCATAGTAAGGAGGGGGGAGAGGGTAGCAAAACAAACCTCCATTCTTAGGAATCAAGAGGTGCTTTAACCAAGGGCCATAGAATAATGTTCCTAGTCAAAGACCAGATTAGTTTAATTTTTTTCTTGGGAATATTTATAGAGACTAGACCTGCTCAGATAAACAATGGCGTGCTCTGCATAATGACAAGGATTCATCAAAAGCATACAAGTTTACAGAAGCAGGTGAAGTCATATACATTGCGGAAACAAAGTTTTACATTGAAATACTGTTAGCGGGAAGCAGGGAGACAGAGAAAGAATAGAACTAGTCCTTGCGTTGATGCAGGGTGGTCATACCACAGTCCTAAGCATATTTCCGTGAGCATTCTTAGAGAGTTGTAAGGATTTTTGCATCCGACAAGGGAGTACTTGCATCCTGCTGTTTACAGGTACATAGAGCTCTTACTATCTCTACCTTTGATAATCAGTTATGGTAGGGCTTGAATGCTTAGTCACCTGTATCTCAGCAGGTTTTTTTTGCGATTATGTAATTGACTTGAATGTATCCCATATTTTTCAATCACAAATATAAGAATTGCAGAACGTCTGTAAAGTTTACAACCACACCCGGACTACCTATGAGAAGAATAATGGGATGTTCTGCTCCTTGAACAATGTTTCAGAGTTCTTCAGCTTATGAACTAGTATCAAATTTGTCTGTAAATCAATGGAGCGTATTGACAAGGGCATTACGCCACAGGAACGTCTTTTTTTTTTACGTTCACATGGCGGTATGCCCGGACTATATTTACAAAATGGCACTTTGTAAATATGTGACCCTTTTACGCCGGTATTTGTGTGAAAGGGGTGTGCAATGAGTGCTGCTGCAAACTTTCCACCACAGCACCCATTACTTGTTGACGCTGTCCCAGATTTACAATGAAGTGTAAATCTGTGGTAGCGCCAAAAACTAACGACATGCAAGAGCAGATGTTAGAATGGCGCACGAGGAGAAATGCTTTTATTTCTCCTCGTTTTTGCTTTGTCTATGTGTGCTGCATTCTGTAGTACACATATAAAGTATATAAGGTTTATGTGCAGGACGGTGTACTTTCCTGCACATAAACAATCATTAAATAATGACGATTTTCTAGAAGTAACAAATAGAAATAATGGATTGTTTAAGGTGTCCCTTCCTGCATATAAACAATCATTCCCTGCAACGCTGGCAAACTTGCACTAGGAAGCAAGGGTGCTTGCATTGGCTCTAGACTGCAATTTTAGTGCCAGTGCTAGGGAAAACACAGTGGTGCACCGTATTGTAGTAAATACGGCGCATCCCTGTGTTTTAAAATGTTGGAGCGCGGCGCTGCCAAATTTGGCGCAGCTCCAACATTTTGTTGTACATATGCCCCCCTTTCTTAATGTAAAATAACATTAACCCCACTCAGTCCACTTTTTCCCTCCTTTAAGTTTGCCCTGAAAAATCTTTATTTGCACTGATGAAAAATGAACATTACTGACTTTCGACTTTGCAAGGAATTCCACTAAGATTTCCAACACCATCCTACTCCTAACGAGACCCATATAAAAACACATAATAGTGTTTATTCGAAGACCAAGTCCTAACGGAGAAAAGCACTTTACTGCTAGCACGTCTTCAAAATGTAACACAAACCTGGTCCCCATCACAAGATCATTTTCAAAGAATAATGTGCGTGCAACTCAATGCATTCTATTTTATAAGCTCAAATTGGTTTTCAGAGATCTGGTCTGAAAAGAATGTCAGATATTAAATTATGAAGCATCTGTTCATGTTCTTTCCATTAGCTAATACAGACGGACAATTGTCTGCTGAGGTTTTTTTCTATAAGCTCACACTCATAGTCTTGTGTATCTCCAGAGTGGAGCTGCAAAATGTCACCAGAGAGATCTGTGACTGCTTATGACCTAATGATCTCGGTGCACCATCTGCCTGAAGTATCAATGCAGCTTGTGTCTCATCAGAATATAATTCTGGCAAGAAAGCTCATTCTTACAGTTTATATAAGTGTAGCGGGGTCTTCTTCAGAAAGTCTACTGTGTAATAATAGTTTTATTGCATGATTAATTAAAATTTTACAATTAGAAAAATCGTCAATACACACCCATTAAAACATTTCAATGAATCTAAAATCCATAGTAACCTTAACCAGGCAATTTCCACAGCTCATACTAGAGAATACATTATATACATTAATTTAGTCAATCATTTTTACAAGACAACGAGGCAAATTTTATAGTAGAAATGATTAGTAGCTCGTCCCGAGCTATTAGAAACTTCCAAATTTACTATGCTCAAATCACTGGAATCGAGTTTTTTTTTTGCCAGTATCAGAAATTTGGTAAAATTAGCATTCATTATTATGTCCATTGGTTTAAAGCAAACTATAACAGCTTGTCTACATGTTCGCACACCTCTATCAATAAAACAATTCTTCAAATATCTCATACTTCCAACCTTAATTGATGCACATACGCAAACCAAATGAATAATATTGTCTTCCCAATGATTGCATAATCTGCAGGGAATCGGCCAAGGCATTGCATGCATTAGTCCTGGCAGGTTGCCAAATCTTGCTTTCATAAATATATTTTTGCTTTGTACTGTCCAAGGTATTTCTAGATATGGTTGAACTTTAAGAATCATGTATTCATTCACTTTCCTCCAGGCATGTGTTCGCTTAATAAAAAATTCTTTATTTTTCAGAAGGGATAAATGTTTTGTTGATTTATTAATTATTTTCTTAAAAGAATGTGGTGTCAGCGACATTTCCCATATCTTGTGTATTGACAATTCTCTCAATGCCATGTAAAGATATTTATGAAAGTCAGAAGTGTGATTCAGTTGCAACTCTTGCCAAAGAAGACAGCACATTGGGTTATAAATGTTGGTTTTAATTTGTTTCCATACTTTTACATATTAACCCATCCTTGCGATTTGCTGGTTGCAAAAGCCAAATTCCAGCCGAATCTGGGCTGGCGATGCATTAGCCGGAAGTCAAAACAAAGATTTGAAAGTTTTTGTTATAGCGTTATTCAATATTATAGAGTATGTACCGCAAAGAACTTCACTTCCATAGGTAAGGCTAGGGAGCAATTTCGTTTTTATTACCTATAGTAGTGGCAGATAGGTTGGTCCTCCCAGAGAACTATGTAGTGAACGAAAGGCCCCTCATTAACTGTTACTTCTTTTTTTCATCTCTATTTTATGTTGTGAAAAAGAGCCAATCTCGTCAAACAGTATACCATGGTATTTATAGCATTTCACTTTTTCTAACTGCCGCATTTGAAGATACCATTTATATTTACTGTGGGTCAATACCCTATTGCTGACTTCCATTACTTTAGTTTTTGTTTAATTTATTACCATCTTATTCTTAATTGGGTACATAGATATTTTGTTTATAAGTCGCTGCAGCCCTATCTTTGTCTTACTAAGCAAAACAACATTGTCGGCATATAATACATTTGAAATTTGTTTATCTGCCAGTTTCGGTGGGTGGGCCAACTCGCTGTCCAACGCTTCCGTAAGGTTGGATAAAAATAAAGTAAATAAATACGGTGCTAAAACACAACCTTGCTTTAAACCTTGGGATGTATTAATTCTTCCAGAAAGCTGTGAACCATTACCTAGTCAAACCCTAGTCCATGTCTCGGAATATAATAATTGGATTGCTTTTAAAAGACCAGTACTAATACCGTAGTTATCCAATTTCTTCCATAAAATGTGCCTATCCACACAGTCAAAAGCAGATTTAAAATCCACGAAACATAGATATAGTGATTGTTGTTTCACTTTTTATATTTTTATATTAATATTCCCAGTATTAAAATATTAGTTGCTGTCCCTTGTGCTTGTATAAAACCTGATTGGTTCGGCGGGATTAAGTGCTTATCTGTTGCCCACTCTGTTAATTCTTTGAGGAGAATTGATGCAAAGAGCTTAGCTTCAATGTCTTGCAGCGTAATTAATCTGTAGTTAGCTGGTTGGGACCACTCCCTGCTTTTAGAGATGGGTGAAATTATTGAACCCTTCCAGGACTCAGGGGTGGTCAATGTTTGCAAAGCTTGATAGAATACTGGAGTTAGGTAACTGGACCAAATTAGCACATTCTCCTTATAGAAGACAGCTAGAATCCTGTTTGGGCCAGGGGCACCATTAGAACTCTGTTTCTTAATGAGTTTACATACTTGAGTTTCAGTTACAAATATGTCAGTATTCTTGTTGTCCTCCACTGTACTTATATTGTCAGTGACGGGTTTCGTATCCATGCCTGGGTTGTAATTCAAATGTGAGTGTAAAAACTTAACCCATTCTAATTCAGTTGTCCTGCTAGATCTATTCATATGGTTGACTAGTGCCCAGTTTGTGCTAGAGAAACCCCCAATACCCATACGTAGGCTGTGCCTCATCTCAGGGTGTGGTGCAGTAGAATCCAGAATGGGGCAAAAAGCCTGGTGATATCTCATGAATAAGTGGGAACAATACTTCAGGTGAGGTCTCATTATTGAATGACTGCGGTACTCCTTTTGACTGGATGAGCACAGTACTCCAGGAAAAACCCTGCACCCGAGTGGCCACAATTTACTTGAGAATATCTCGCAAATGAGCGTACGCAGTACCCCAGGTCAGGTCCCAAGGAGCCTCTGCGCATTCACAGTATGGCCTATTCATAAAGGCAATTTGGAGTTTGTGCTGTAGTACTCTTTTACGCGCTCCTTCATGCCTTTGTGAATTGTCCCTTAAACAACTAAACTGGCATTAAATATTCCGGGAATATTCATATACAATTAGTATAAATATAACTTTGCCTTATTTGCAGTTTTACGAATAAGGAGTTGGATGTTTCAGAGCCAAAATACAAAGGCGTGTAAGACTACATAAAAGAGTACTCCTTGGGTACTACTTCCAAAATTGTGAAATGCTTCTGTGACTCGGCCCATTATTCCAGGTGAAAACCTTTATTTAATGTCTACCTGCAGTACTACTAGCAAAGTCTAACTACTGCGTTGGCACCATTCAGCAGACGAGATATCAATAAGTAAGCACAAAACATCAGGTGAGGCCTGACAAGTCATTGTCATAGTGCAAGAGAAGTCTTTAGTAATTACAGCTGGTTTAGAGAAGTTTGACCCTTGGGTACTCACATGCTCCGGGTAGCTAAGCTTCTCATGACTGGGTGGGGACAATATTCCAGATGATTTCTGAATAATACGTTGGGTAAATACTCCATAGCAGGCCTCACTTACAGAGTGGGCACAGCGCTTTGGGAAGATCTCAAGACTGAGTACGGATAATTCAACAGACGAGGTCTCATGAATGAATACACAATACTTCAGCGATGGTGGGCAGTCATGATACACCAAGGTTGCCCTCACTAATGAGTGGATACAATAATCCAGCACGCTTGATTGGACTATTTTACATAACCAAACATCCTCTTTCCGATGACAGGTCTGTTTCTCTCCCTCATGCTGCAGTGTCTGAACTAATTCGGTGACTCAGAAACGAATCATGTATCTCTTCCTATCAAGTCCGATTAGTCACTTACAATACTCAGAAAATTCAGAGAGGAAACAAAGATAGAAAAGAATATAAAAATGAAGCAATTTCCTGTGCAGAATCGAATAGTTTGTTCTCTAAACTCTATGTCAACATGTACTTGGGTGAAGCAATGAACGCCCCTTTCCAAGTTCAGGACAGAATGTAGAAACTGCACACAATACCTTACAAATCTCTGCGTCAGCTTCTCCACAAAGCCGTAGATCTCGGGCCAGTTTACTCCTATGCTGCCAGACCTGTAAACACAGCGAAAAACACACATGAGGTTCCTGCATTCAAGACAGCGAATACCACAGTTCAACCGGTTAACAAGCCCTCTCTAAGGCTTACAGTAGTCTAGCCCTCCTTGCCCTTATACACGGGAGTCAACAGCCAGTTCAGGTTAAGGCTGTTCAAGTACCCAGCAGGATGTAATAATCAGATATCAGGATATCAGAACAATGCTTCGAGTAGTTTTTAAAAGATGAAACATATAAGCATTAAAAATACTCTCAATTTGCCGCCTTCTCGAATTGCCTTGAAAATATTTCATTACATTTTCAGCGAATTCCCCTCATTAGTGCATTTAAAAATATATCATTGAGGTTTGCACCCCAACCCTCAACATTTCCTTTGTCTGTCTAATAGCTCCTACAACCAAGGCGTTGATTCAGGGCTTAGATGTGAGAAGAAAGGGATCATGTTTTCACCTAACCTGACTTTCTTCTTCAAATCAAATCAAAGCGTATTGTCATTTCGGATACAATCCATAGTCAAATACATGCACATATTGTAGAAAGCAGTTATACACAATCGGTAATTCCTTCAATTGAATAAAAATAGATGGAATAAAAATTATAAAACTATCAGAATACATTACAGTTCTTAAAAAGATTTCTAAACAGACAAAAGTGGGTTAGTACATTACATACAAAATTACTAATTCCAAAAAGTTGCGCCAGAGATTTTCTGCAAGAGTTACATTTAAAATCTTCAGTAGGATACATATGAATACAGTATTCTAGCCCACAATTAGCTTGAATCTGCCAGGGCACTTAGCCAGTTTCTCCTATGCTAAATCGACTTGAGAATACTACGCAGGCCCCAGTATTTTATTTACAAACTCTCATGGCTACCCTGTATTGTTGTATTGTTGTATTGTCGAACCCCCGAGCAACCTACGGAGAGGAACAATCTGTGACCCATTTTGTTTATACGCTAGGCAGAAAAATGTTCCTCCATTTCATCAGCATCAAAACAAGCAAGGCACAGTTTTGATGTAGGGGAACCAGCCCTCCAATTACTGGTAAAGTATGCTAATGGCAAATGTCCTAGTCTGAACTTGATATACAATTAACGAGGAAGTGGAGGGTTTAAATAGTCCAAAAATGTCTCGAATAGGGCCAGGTTTAACTTCTGAGAGTCTGGCCGTCGAGGTTCCCAAACGTGTGGATTGCTGAAGTTTTCCCTACTCCCATTCCCATAAGCGGTTCTTGAAGACATACAGGAAGTGGCGGTAATGGCTCCTGTGTTGGACCACAAATCACTCAGATGCAATTTTGTCAAAGATGTCCTGATTTAACTTACCCATGGTAATGCTGATGTACCGGGGCATGATAAAATATCTTGAGACATACACTGTTGGGTTCCAGTTCCACCACTGACCAAATACAAAGCCAGTAGGGGATTAGTTTTAGCTTAATTATACCTACTATAGGTTTCAAATTAAGGATCAATCTCATGGGTCCAAATGGGGTACTTAGTTCTAAACAGTGGCCATTTTTAATATGCTCTTCCTGTTACTCTAAACTTGATGGGCTGGTAATATGCTAACATCTTCCCATTATATCTCCTCTGGATAAAACTCTGGGTAAAAATGTACTCGTTTTTATATTCTCTCTCTCCCACTGCACGATTGGCATGCGTGACAAAGTCTAGCACACCACTATCAAAGCAGTGCCTTCCAACCAGCAAAACTCACATTCTCCTCTGTACTTGCCTTCTCAAGCCTTGATGCTTTAGTTTCAATACTGTGGTGCATTGTTGACGATACTTTTTCTGCAATGTCTACATTCAATTTTAGTGACTACCTGTAATCTACATAGGTGGGTTGTAAGAGGCCTAAATTAGCTTTGATTTCATGGAGCCAGATTAGAAGGGGGTTTCGGCCTAATTAACCTAAATTCAACCCAGAAATTGTTTCTGTTTCTTTCGATATTAGGTCAATTTCGTCCCGCAAGGTATATCCAGGATCATGACAAACAAAGCCTCAAATATCTGCCCTATTTCTGGCTGCTTAAGCCTCTCTTGGCTTTATGGAGTCCACCTGCTTTCTTAACGATCTCTCTAGGCTGATTTTGATGAAAAATGTGTCCAAAATAATACACATGTTTTAAGATCTTTCCTGTCAAATCAAATCAAATCAGCTTTATTCAGAATATATGCAATATATCAATAAAAGCATACACCATAAAAACAATTCATCATAATGAGCAATTCATAACATTAATTTAATCTGTTAAGTTTTAAAATAGCCTATTCTGTACACAAAACATTTAAAGAGAAATTCAAACAGGACAAGATTATTGTTATAGCTTGACATCACAGAACTATCAAGAGGTAAAGTTATAGGAGAATGCATTGCAATTTCATCTGGGTGAGTAGCTATTCAGTTTCATAACTCAACAATTCCAAATGTGAAAGGGACTTTCTTCTCTTTATGGCCAATTGTACAAAGAGGATAACCATATTGCATGTTGTTACATTTTCCAAATTACATATATGATATAAGGCAGATTTGTACGTAAACAATCTGTTATCAATAAATAGAGGTCGTATAATTTCATTTCTGATGTCCCTATAAAATGTATAAAAAAGTAAAAAGTGCAAAGTGTACTGGGGCATTTTACCGTCACACAGGCATTTGGGTAGATTAGAGCTCCACTTGCCCATTTTAGGGAAAGCGATCTGAAAGTGCGGTGTGCTCAGCCTTCGCCTAGTTAGGTAGAATCTATATTGTGGATTTCTTATGGCTATAAGATATGGTTGGGTGCCTGCTGAATTTGGGCCTTCACAGTAAGATCTAACAAGTGATTTTTTCCTTGATTCCACCTCTCTTACAGATTCTCTGGATTCCAATAATCTCTTTTTTATCTTCCCTTTGGTATAATTCAAAATAGTGTTGGGGTCGCAGGGATCAATTATCACATTGCACTCAGATAAAAGACTATAAATGTGCTTTAACCATGGTATCTTCCTATATTGATCAAGTGTAAGACAGTCCATTATTATGTCTTTAGTAAAGTACGTCTCATCTTTGGACCATATTCTGAACCACAATGTGAGCGCAGCCATACTGATCAGGTCACAAATGTAAGGTGCGTTTAATTCCTTGTGAGCAATGAGGGTAGCCGATGTGTTGGGTACCGATAGAATTTTTTTTTCAAGGGTTTGTAATGCAGTAGTATCTGTCCTGCCCCATAATGCTCTGCCATAAAAGACCCTGGTTGTACATTTACGTCCGTATAGCTTGAGGATTTCACGCACTGGCCTGCTGCCTATTTTTTGAGAGAATCTAAAAATTGCCTCACTCAATCTTATGAATTTTAATTTACAAAAATGTATATGTGCACTCCATGATTCATTACTATTAAAAAGAAGCCCCAGATATGAAAAAGTAGATGTCCGTTCGATGGGTACTCCATCGACTTAATGTCTTCAATTCTTAGTTTTACTTTTCCCGCAAGTCATGACTAGTGTTTTACTCAAGCTAATTTTTTGATATTTTGCAGTCATGAAATCTGTAAAGTTATCTATCAGACTTTGTAGACCATTTGCAGTCCTCGAGATTAGGACTGCATCGTCTGCATATAGTAAAACTGGGGTTATACGTTTACCAACAACTGGGACATCCACCCTTACGTTCTGTAATAAAAAGCCGATGCCATTAATACAAAATGAAAATAAAAGGGGCGCTAGGACGCAGCCTTGTCTGAACCACGGGTAACTTTAAATTGTGTGGTACATTCCCCGTTAGGGCCGTAGCGTAGCCTTGAAGTTACGTGGGCATATAGCTGAGATAAGAGGCTTATTATATCGTGTGGGGCGCCCATCCAGCGTTTGCCAAAGCTTTGCGTGATTCACTAAATCAAACGCGCTGGTAAGGTCGACAAAACAAATGATGCTGGCCTTCCTTAACTATCGTGTATTTCCCTATTAGCATCTCGAGGTTGACACATTGCTCAACCGTACCAATACCCCTTCTAAAACCAAATTGGGCTGCTGTTAAAATATTTTTCTCCTCGACCCAGCATTCCAATCTATTCAGCATAATTCTACCCATTAGTTTAGACGAAGAATCAAGAAGGGATATTGGTTGGTAGCATTTTGTGCTTCCTCTGTTGCATTTTTATAAAATAGGGACGATCATACTTTCCGCCCAAGTTATAGGCAGTGTCCCACTAATGCTAGCATTAAAAAAGTTAACTAAAATCTGGGACCAGAAATCAACATTATATTTTAAAATATCAATAGGAACCCCATCTAGGCCTGCGGCTTTACCGCTAACGCTATTCTTTAGGGCGGTTTTAATCTCCTCGATAATAATGGGTACTATCTTATCAACACTTAGGGATATGATTTTACAGTTTTCATCTATCTCAATATACTCATGTATGGGGTTAAAAATGTTCTCAAAATGGGACAGCCAGTCTTCTGGGCTCACTACCTTTTCAACCTTAGGGGATGTACTGTCCTTAAATAGTGGTTGATCTATTGTTTTCCAGAATAGGGCAGAGTCCTTAGTCTCTGCCGCTTGGATCAGGCGGACTCCCTTATTTCTAGTTCCCTTAATTTTAATGCTTCTTTGTAACGTTTCCTGAGAGTACAGATGCTGTCAGCGTTTCTAGGTCTTACTTTTAATGCCTCATTCAAATCTTAGTTTAATTTGGAACACTGCTTGTTGAACCATCTGGGATGGTGGTCCTTCTTTTTCTTTTTCCTACATTTTAAATTATTGCAAATTTCAGCAGCAATGTTTTGGAAAGCACTTACTATCTCTATATGGGTGGATGATTTATCCAGGCATGTGTTAATAAATTGGTTGTTATTTTGAACTATGACCTTTCCTGTCATATCTGTGGGGTTTCACAGGCCTGTAAGAATCGAGTGAGGTTAATGAATTTCCCTAGATCTGAAAAGAGCAAGAATCAACTTAAACAAGTTACTATATTGTAAGTGAGAGATGCTGTTATGGTTTAACAATTGATGCACGTAGAAACTTTATTCACAGATTCACTGACATCAGTGGTGAAATACAAAATGATGGGCTCCCATTCAGAATACTTAATGTGATGGGGGGAAATTTTGCACATCTATTTTAAATAATAATGATCTTGGTTACTCAACCTTAGACATTAGCGTGCTATGCTTGTCTTATGCCTGCCTAGCATGTGAACCAATCTAAATCATCAGTGATAACATAATTTACAATGCATATATTATTTTCAAGCCATTATGCATGTCAATTTAACAATCAGATACTATGTTAAACAATTCAATTTCCAAGTCATAAATGCTTGAGAGTCTTCGCCCAATGAATTTCAGGACAAAAAGGTCCCTTCATCAGGGGCTATACCCGTCAAAAAAACATATATGATGTCAAATTCAAAAAGCTTTTGTGTGGTATCATTACACAGCAATGTTGGAATTGAGTCAAAAAGTTAGTAAGTCACCGTTCAAATAAACCAAATCCAGGTCTTAAATATCAGTCATCCTTGCCGTGAGCTAAACCATGCTCAATAAAAACCTGTGATTTTATGTTAGCGTGTCCCAAATACCGACAATCTTTTAAACTTGAGCATACACTTACTTTTATGTGATCCTCAAGCTTCCTAACCGTTAAAAATGCCTCCAACTCTTGGGGAGGAGCCTAGCGCGCATCCAAGATGGTCGCGTGAGCACAGGGCTCCCCGGACCCTTGCTGCTCCTCGGAATTTATCCTGAGAATATCCTGATGTGGTTTATGAAATCTGGCAGATGAAGACCGGCTGAGCACGTATCTCTTTTCAGAACTCGAATCGGACCTGGGGATCCTGATTTGTCGTTGTTCGAACTTTTGGGACCCACCCGACGGAGGTGCCCGGGGCGAGGGTGAACCGTGGAGCCGTGTCGTAATTGAACAACAGCGGCTGCAGTGCGGTGCCAGTGGCCGCTCTACCACTTTCGGTTTCACTTTTGGACTTCAGGGGGCTGGCCTGCGAACGCACTTGATGTGGCGAGGTGTTTCCTTGGCCTCTGCACGAGGCCTTGTCTCCACCTGCCACTAGTGTGCCCATCGCCTTGGGTCCCCCCGCACCGCTATCTTGTGGTCCTTGGTGAGGCGCTGGTCTGCGGTGCCGGTGCCCCTACGACTCTTGATCGGCGGTCCCCTTCGGTATCCGTGACCACATGGGGGGCAAGGGGGGCCCCGAGGGGCGTAAGACTAAGGCCTCCCTCCGCGGGGGACCGGTCCAGGCCAACAACATGGACCGCTACACTCAGGGCAGAGGGTCCCCTGGAGCGACCGGCCCCCCCCCGGATGCCGCCGGCGGTGGCACGACCGTTTCTCCGGAGCTTTCCCTGCAGGACATCATGGGCGCCATTGATGGCATCAGGGAAACCATCGCCACGCAATACGAGGCCCTGGCCCATAAAATCGACACGGTGGCAATCGATGTCACCTTAATTCGGGCAGACCTCTCCAAAACTAACGAGAAGGTTCAGGCTCTCGATGCGCGGACCTCCGCCCTTGGTGCGGATGTGTCGGACCTGCAGGCCGCGCTGGGTGACATTAAGGCGGTCAACGATCAGATGGCTCGGCGGCTGGAGGACTTCGAGGGACGGGCCCGACGCAACAACATCCGTGTCATAGGCGTACCGGAGTCCTCTGACAACCGCCCGGTTGACCTCCTGGTCGAGGAACTCATCCTCCAACAGTTGGCCCCTGCAGGCCTAAGCAGGTTCTTTGCCGTGGAGCGGGCACATCGAGTTCCGGGCGGTCGGCCGCGGCCGGGGGCCCCCCCGAGGCCTATCGTGGCCAAATTGTTCCACTATAGAGACCGAGATGCGATTCTGCAGGCCTCACGGGTCCACGGCCCGGTTCGTCATGAGAACTCATCCATTAACTTTTATCCGGACTTTACCCAACTTGTCCAGAAACAGCGGATGGGATTCCAGGGGGTGAAGCGTCGTCTCCGTGAACTGGGCCTAAAGTACTCTATGCTCTACCCTGCAAAACTCCGAGTGGAACATGAGGATCGGACTGCCTTTTTTGACTCTCCTGTGGCCGTGAGTGACTGGCTGGACTCGCTGCCAGACAGAGGTGGCCGTCCTGGGCCCTCGGCGGGCGCCGAAGGTGACGGGTCCCCTTTGGAGTGACTTTTGGTCCTTGATTCTGCCATTTTGCACTGTTCAGATGGGTTTTACTTCTTTTGTTCATTCTGTCTCGCTAGGACCTGTGTGGGGGGCGGGCGGGGACGGGTCCCTTTCCTCCTCCGGGGTCTTTTCGTAGAATGGGGTTAGGAGGGCGACAGGCACACTGCAAGTTGGGGGGGTTTTCTGGCCCGCAGGGGTGCAGGGTGGGGGGAGTTGTTTTTGGGGGGGGGTTGGGGGGAGGGAGGGGTTGTTTTGCTGTGTGTTTTTCGTTTGCAGGGCGAGGTACTGATTTTTGTCCAGATTCGGGAACTGTGCTACTGAATGGGGGGCCTTTGATCTATTGGAGGGGATGGGGGGGGACGGGTTGAGGCTGATGTCGTGGAACGTCAATGGGTTGGGGGACCGTATCAAACGGGGTGTAGTACTGCAGTATTTGCGCCGTCTGACTCCTGATGTGGTGTTTATCCAGGAGACGCATCTGGTTGGTAATGTTTGTCATGCAATGAACAGGGGGGGATACCGCCTCGTGGCCCATTCTGGTTTCACAACTGGTTCCAGGGGGGTGGGCATTCTCCTGCGATCCTCACTTCCGTTGGATATCACTGGGGTAATCTCGGACGACAGAGGGCGCTATGTGTGTCTGACTGGAAGGTGGGAGGGGCAGCCCCTTTCCTTGGTCTCAGTTTACGTCCCCCCGGGCCTCCAGAATTCCACCTTTGCGGACTTGGGTCGAATGCTGCTTGAACTTCCGGATAGTCTTTTGCTTATGGGCGGGGACTTTAATTCGGTGGTTTCGGGTGACCTGGATCGTCACCCACCCAGGGCCCTCCCCGCTGCCCAGGCGTGGCTTGGTGGACTGCTGGAGACCTTCGGTCTGGTAGATAGTTGGAGATTAATGCATCCGACCCAATGTCAGTACACCTTTCACTCTGGGGCGCATGGGAGTCTTTCTAGGTTAGACTATTTCCTTATGCCCGCGGCACAGACTGGTCGGATACGAGAGATTAGGCACCTGGCGCGGGGTATCTCCGATCATTCCCCGCTGTGGTTGCTCTTTGACACCGAGTCGCGGTCTGCAGGGCGGATCGCTCCCATCAACCCGTGGTACCTGCGAGACCCTACGACTCGCGACAGTCTGGTTAAGGCTATGGACCAATACTTCCTTGAAAACGAGGGGTCGGTGTCGTCCGCAAGGTCGCTGTGGGAAGCTTTTAAAACCGTAATCCGCGGACACGCCCTCTCCCAGATAGTGGTGGCTAAGAAGCATAAGAGTGAGGCAGTGGTGAAGCTGGAGACTGACATCTCGGGGCTGGAGTCGGCCTTGGAGACGGGTGTCACTCCGGACGGGCTCCATGCCCTCAGCCTGAAACAGTTTGAATACAGGTCTCTTGTCACTGACGCTGCCAAAACGATGTATAGGGAGCAGCAGGGTCGGTTGTATGATGCCGGGGACAAGGCGGGAAAGTTGATTGCGTGGCTGGATAAGAAGGAGAGAGTGAATCGTGTGGTCCCGGAGCTGCGTGTCTCGGATGGAGTGTGTCTGACTGAGCCTGGCGAGATTGTGGAATGTTTTGCTGACCACCTCCGGGCCGTGTACTCCCCGGTGACTGATAGGGACGAGGAAGACTCTTGCCTTCTGCTGAGGGATATTGCTTTGCCCTGCCTGTCCGTCGAAGACCGTGAGCAGCTGGACGCCCCCTTGTCTGTAGATGAAATTGCATCTGCGATTCGGTCCCTTCGTTCGGGCAAGGCGATGGGTCCCAACGGTCTGCCTATTGAATTATATAAGTTGCGCCCGGATAAACTCGCGCCCTTCCTCCGTCGTATGTTTCAGGAGTCCCTTGAGGCAGGCTCCCTTCCTGACGACCAGCGTCTGGCTACGATAGTCGTGATCCCCAAGGACGGTAAGCCACGAGACCGCTGTGCCTCCTATAGGCCTATTTCACTGCTAAACGCAGAACCTAAAATCCTGGCCAAAGTCCTTGCCAATCGTTTGTTGAGCGTCATCTGCGACCTGATTCATCCTGATCAATGCGGCTTCATCCCTCACCGTAACACCGCTCTTAACTTGCGGCGTCTTCACGGCGCCCTCGCCAGGGCGGCGTACCTCTCCGAACCGGCCGTGCTGGTTTCTTTAGACGCCACGATGGCCTTTGACACCATCGAGTGGCCATTCCTCTGGGCGGTCTTGACCAAATTCGGCTTTGGGGAAGGATTTCTTGGCTGGGTGAAGCTTCTTTACACGGGACCCATGGCTCAGGTGGTGGTTAATGGTCGGGTCTCTCGGCCCTTCGCTCTCGGTAGGGGTACGAGGCAGGGGTGCCCGTTGTCCCCTCTGCTCTTTGCTCTTGCCCTGGAGCCGCTCGCTGCTTGGCTCCGCTGGGAGCCCTCGCTCAGAGGGATCCGGTGGGCCCCGGGCTTCGAGGATCGGGTCTCATTGTATGCAGACGATATTCTCCTGTATCTCACCTCGCCGCGGCAGTCGCTTAATGTTCTCTTTGATGTTCTGACTTCCTTTGGGAGAAATTCGGGTCTAACGATCAACTGGTCTAAATCCTGTGTCTATCCTATCTCCGGCGACCCTCCTCTCTTGCCGCCTCGGCTTCCGATCCAATTATCTCTGTCCGGCTTTAAATACCTGGGAATATACGTCTCGATGGACCCGGTGGCTCGCTATGAGCAGAATCTCCTGCTTCCACTTCGGCGTTTGAGGGAGGACACGGCTCGGTGGTGTAGGCTGCCCTTGTCCCCGCTGGGTCGGGCAGCGCTGTTTAAAATGATGTCCCTTCCCAGATTCCTCTATGCACTTCAGAACTCCTTCGATGTCATTCCTGTGTCCTACTTTCGGGAGGTGGAGAGCCTGCAGAGGAGACTGGTGTGGGACGGATGGGCTCGTATCGCTCTGGCAAAGCTTACTCTCCCCTGGTATGACGGGGGCATCGCGCTTCCCGACATTCGCAGGTATTATTGGGCCTCACAGCTATCGGCCATTAACCATGCCACGTATGCGCCTGGCTTGAATCCGGCGTATGAGATGGATAAATTCCTGCTTCCCGGCGGAAATTATAACAGGGCACTTTACTCCAGCTCGGCTGGACGGACCCTTACGGGCCCTACTAAGATTGCGGTACGGATCTGGAGGGCGGCCAATGTAGCCATGGGCTGGAGTGAGCGATTAACATGTGCTACTCCCCTGTTTGCCTCCGACCGACTGGGAAGCCTCTGGACAACGAAGGGGTTTGAACGTTGGGACACGATTGGTATTAGTAGAGTGGGAGACTTATGGATTAAGGGTGCGGTTAAAACATTCGCGGCGCTCGAGAGCGAATACGAACTTACGGAAAGGGAGTTCTTTCGCTACGCCCAGGTTCGGCATGCCCTGCTCTCTGTTTTTGGGGAGGGGACCAAGATCCCGGCTTCTTCGCCCCTCGAGGACCGCATACTCGATGGTCATGTCCCCGACAGTACTATCTCTTTAATTTATAAAAAACTTATCAATAATCGGGCTGACCTCTTGGTGCGCCTCCGGGAGGCGTGGACGGGGGATGGGGTGGAACTGGACGACGAGGACTGGCAGTCCGCACTGTCGTCCCCCAAGGAAGTGGCCATTCCAGCCCGTCTCCGCCTGGTCCAGCTTAAGATTCTCCACCGGGTGTATGTGACGGGTCCCCGTCTGGTCTCGATGGGATTTTCTGAAGACGGGCTCTGTAAGCGGGGATGTGGGCTCAGTGCCACCTTTCTCCATATCCTTTGGGAGTGCCGTGAGGTGGCTGAATACTGGCGCCGGGTTCATGTGGTCATGGGACAAGTCACCGGGGTTGCGCTGTTGCCAGAGGTGCGTCGCTGTGTCCTGAATGTGTGGGAACCCAATGATTATAACGCGGCTCAGACTCGGTGGGCGGCCCTGGGGAGCATGATTGCCAAGAGAGATATAGCGCAGCTATGGGGTTCCCAGCGGCCTCCCACCGTGTCCGTATGGAAGGAGAACATGGACTGGTGCATGTTCAGGGAGAAGACTGTGTATGTGGCTCGTGGTAAACCGGGGGCATGGGGTAGAATCTGGGGGCAATGGAACGCGTATCGTGGGGGTATCTGTACTCCCCCCCTAGTGGACACCGATATTGCTTTGTCCCCCTGACCCTTGATGGTTCCTTGCGACTTTTGGAATAACCGAATATAGACGTTCCTCTCCCGTGACCCCCCCCGACCTATCAGTACTCCTTCCTCTTGATAGCTATTTGAAGGTCTGAAGTAGAGTCCCCCGGAGGTAGCCTGACCCACACTTTTTGTCCTTATGCCTCGCCTTTTGTTTTTATTTGTTATTTATGTTAAACCTATGTATCCTGCTTCCCTAGTACTATCCGGAGCCGTGTACGGGACTGGGCCCCGGGAGTCGACTACTGCCTTAAGTACTGTATGATCCTTTCTGAATCTAGCGGCCGGCCCTGGTGGTTGTAGGCCCATGCTTGTAATTGATTTATTGTTCAATAAAATTTTCAAAAAAAAAAAAAAAAAATGCCTCCAACTCTGTCTTGCTCAACCTGTGTATTCAAGATTCAATATCAGAATCATATGCTGAATATACAAATGCATAAAACTATCGCTCGTCAACTATAACATACCTATGAGCACTCGGGAATTTCTCCTGACGTATCTGCACTGAAAAAGTGCAATCAAGAACTGCCGATGTTTAACACGCCGTCACCCAGGATGATATCAACAGGATATATGACGCTCTTCGTGCCTCTAAAAACGCAATAAACCCAATTACAAACACGTCAACCTCTAAGAAGCTATGAAACATATTCCACATCCCCGATGGTATTTCCCCCATGCCTTGCCTGATGTAGATGATCTTGGGCTCCTGCAAACGCTGACGCGGTTGGTTACGCTAACCGTCTAATCCCGATGTGAGGAAATACTATACGCGAGAGTTCCGTATTCTCGCGATCTTTCACATCAACACGGATACCGCCGCCATCTTAGAATAGCTAGTTGCTATATACATAGCATCATGCTTCATCTAAAAGTAAAACCACCAATGTAAACCGCAGTCAATTAAATGATGCGTTTTATCTGGTTCGAGACTTTAGAATATTTGGATATGAACACAATCTTGTCTTCTTGTTTGATTTGTTTTTGCAATAAAATCTCCCGTGGCTTCGCCAAAGTTCTATTTTTGTGTTCCGATAGTAATTCAGTCGAGTATCCTCTGTTGATGTAGTTGCTTGCTTGTGCATTAATTGTTTCTTCACAAATTGATGTCTCTGAAGTTATCCTTCTTATTCTAAGGAATTGAGAATATGGGAGATTCCTCACTAGAGGTGACGGATGGAAGCTTTGAAACAGCAACGCGCTGTTGCGATCAGTAGGTTTTTTAAATAATCGTGTGCATAATTGATTTTCATTAATCTCTATCCAAACATCTAAAAATGCCAGTCCACTTTTTAGGTCTCGCCTGATCCAGTGCATGCGCTGGTCTGGCCGAGACATTTAGTGTACGAGTTTTCAAAGTGCTGCCACACGGCCTAGCGCTTGCATTCACGCGAGCGTGCATGCGTGCAGCCGGTAGCTTTCAGCGCCCAAGGCGCCATCTGGAGCTTTCACTTTTTCTGCCTGCGTCGCACGGCCAATGCTTGTTTTCCAAGCTTTGCCACGCACGCACACAACTCCTGCTTCTCCCCCTCCCCACCACATATGGTGTCTTGCGCGCACGGCCAATGCTTGATTTTTTTGGCTCTGCTTGCATCTCCCTCCTCCCTTCTCCCCCTCTGTTGTCAGTTTTGCCTTTAAGCGCTTGCTTGTTCTCTTTGGTTGTATTTCCTTTTCTCCATTTTACTCTTTCTTCGCTCTCTGTCTCACACTCTTTCCTTTTTCTTTGAGCTCTATATTTGTCTTACTTACCTTGTTCTTTTTCTCCCATTGTTTTTGCATGCCTCGCTCATTTTTTTCTCTCTCTTTTCACCTACCCTTTCTACCTCTCTTTGTTTCTCTCTCTGTTTAATCTATCTAGGCCCCCGTTGCCCTCCATCTAAGCCTCTCTCTTCCAATATTTTAAATTGTGCGTCGTTGCAGTATCTGACTTCTCGCACTGATACATCGGCAGGCAGGAGGCAGCACGCGCCTCCCGGAACCCGAGGACGTCTCGTGACCATCTCTTTATCTCATGATATAGTTGAAATCGATATGCCTACAACAGGCTTCTTTGAAATAGCATATATTTCCAAATCTTCCTGAAATAAGATGGCATCCGCCTAGGCGCGGTATTGAACTGCATTAAAATTACATTTATGTAGCGCTTGGCACCCCTGACGAGAGGCGGTAGCGCTATATTTTGTGTTAAGTAAATGAAGCAGGTGCCGTGCTGATCAGTGTTGATCAAGGTGGGATAACGGCATTTTAATGGCAGCTGGTATGTGACAAGTGTATGACAGGTTACAAACACTGATGTCGTGGTCCAGGGATATCCACACAGTGGGCACAGCCCAGGGGAGGGGTGAGAAGGGGGTGTGCTTAGCACGGCTCTGCAGTTGAGTTCTGCGTCTCACATTATCAGGTACAACATTAAACTAGAGGAAACTGTACATTACGGCACCGCTACCAGCTGTCCTTAATAATGTGTGCCCCGCTGCATGCAACAATTCACTGTTCGCCACGCTGCCCTCTCGAAAAATATTTCGGAGTTAAAAACATAGCACAGTGGTCAGATTTCTATCCTTGTAATATAGATTTGCCCACATTTAATGCACACACAAGTGAACTTTTCTTACTGACTTCTGTGGGTACATGTAGTTTCTTCCTCAATATGTAATCACCTCACGTGCAATATTGTATATCTTTTGTTTCACATATGTTATTGGGATATCTGCCTATCAGGAAACAACTGATTCATAAAATGATAATTTATTTTTCACTAAAACATTTTAAGTG
This sequence comes from Triturus cristatus, assembly GCF_964204655.1. NCBI lineage: Eukaryota > Metazoa > Chordata > Amphibia > Caudata > Salamandridae > Triturus > Triturus cristatus. The sequence goes on from NC_140592.1 coordinate 529,822,523, forward strand.
TATTAATGAGAAGAACTAATTAACAGATATAAAAACACTTTATGCAAGATCTAGGCAAACGCCGGCGCAGAACAAAGCTCTCAGCTACACCCAGGCTTCAGACAAGTCCATACCTTTTTTTAGAGAAAACCACTCCATCCCTAAAGGTTGCACTTTCTTCCTCTGTCCCATATCAGTTATTTTCCCTTGTCTCTGTTCCTCTGTTTCATTTCTCCTGTCCCTCCTGAAGGTTTTGAGTTAATCTTACAGAGTGCATAAAGTGCTGGGCAAACACTCAGCATAATTTAACTAAACACACACTCACTCAATCACTCTCTCTTCCTCGCTCACTCCCTCTCTCCCTCCATCTTCCCTCTCTCTCTCTCTCTCTCGCCTTAACTCTCTCTTCTTCTTCTTCTTCTTCTTCCCTCTTTCTCTCTGTTTCATCCTCCCTCTTTCCCCTCTGTCTCCCTCTTCCCCCTCTCTCTCCCTCTTCTCCCTCTTTCTCTTTCTCTCCCCCTCCCCCTCTCTCTCCTTACCTCCCTCTCTCCGCTCTCTTCCCCTCTTCCCACTCTTCACTCTCTCTCCCCCCTCTTCACCCTCCCTCTTTCTCTTCCTCTTCCCGAACTCTCTCTTCATCTTCTCTCTCTCTCTCTCTCTCTCTCTCTCTCTCTATGTCTCTATCTCTCTCTCCCACTTGCCTCTCTCTCCCTCTTCCCCTCTCTCTGGCACTCCCCTCTCTCCCTCTTCCCCCTCTCTCTTGCACTCCCCTCTCTCTCCCTCTCTCTTCCACTCCCCTCTCTCTCCCTCTCTCTTTCTTCTTTCCTCTCTCTCTCACGCTCCCTCTTTCTTCCCTCCTTCCCTCATTGTTCCCCGCTCCTTCCCCCCTCTTCCCCCTCTGTCTCCAATACACAAAGAAGCATATGGACTGCACCGAGGTAAGCAGAAACAATTGTAGTAGAGGCGACCTGAAGCCTACAATAAGTGATAAAAGTGCCGCGAGAGGCTCAGATAGCTGCCCAAAAGCGAGACCTATTGACCATGCCGATGCTTTTTTTATTTTATAAGAAGGTAGAACAGCGAATTTATGAATCATAATCAGTTCAAGTCTAAATAAAAGTAACCGTGCTAAGACCTCAGTGTATTCCCAAAGAGGAGAGGCGAAGATTTGGCAGCAGTGAGCTCTGCAGTTTTTTTCATTAATCCTTTATGTCAAATCTGACCATCCGCCCTCAACATAGTCAACAAGCGCCCCCCAAGCATTGGCATAGCCAATAGGTATCGCCTTTGGGCTCTTATAAGTGTTTAGCCATGCAAAAGTTGATGTTGTTGCACCAAGGATATTGTGCTGCAGAACTAAATACTTATAAGGTCCCAAAAGCGAGACCTATTGGCTATGCCAATGCTTGTTTTGATTGTATGCGTGAATGGCATTCTTGCATCTTGCTCATTTAATGACCTTATGTTCTCCAATAATGTTTCTTCTGAGTTTTTCCAAATTATAAAAATGTCATCAATGAACCGGCAAAAAAAGACAAGTCCTTCCGTCCATGCAGGGTTTGTTCAAATGCAGTCATATTCAAGTTTTGCCATATAAGTATTGGTGTAGACTGGAGCTCTGGGAAACCCCATCAAAATTCCATTCAGTTGTAAATAGAACTGTTTATTCCATTCAAAATAACTATGCTTTAGACAGAACTCAAATAGTTCTAGTAAAAAACATTTCATCATCACTTTCTCTCAATAATGTCCATTCTACTGCTTCGATACCAAGAGCATGAGGGATCGACGTATATAATGCAACTATGTCAATGGTGCATAATTTCCAATTTTCTCTGTCCTCCTGGGGTAATGATTGTAATTTTCTCAAACAATCAGTGGTATCTTCTATGTATGATGTCCATTTCCAGACTATAGGCTGAAGATATGTATCAATATATCTCCCAGGATTTTCAAAGACCGACCCACATCCTAATACTATGGGTCTACATCGGAGGATCTTGCAAATTTTTATGTACTTTAGGGAGCATATATATTTTCGGCCTACGTGGATACTGAGTTGTCAAAAACTGTTTAGTTGTCTCATTAATCCAATTCAATTCTACAGCTTTTGTTAAGATTGTTGACAAAAGATTTGATATTTCAAGAGTTGGGTCATTCTCTAGTTTGCCGTAAATATCATTGTTCTCAACATGTTCTTGTACCTTATGATGATACATGGATCTGTTCATCATGACTAGGCCCCCAAACTTGTCTGCTTTTTGGAAAACAACTTCTTCATCATGCCCAAGCTACTTTTCACTTGACCCCTTCTCCCATTCAGAATGCCATGAGGCTCACAAATATTATTAGGCCTATACTGAATGGGGGGCCCTCTGAAGGGTGGGGACCCCTGCGCTGCACAGGCTGCAGGGGACCTGTTTTATGATCCTGCCTCATATAAGTTCTCCAGGCTTAAGCTGGCTTTGTTTTGGAATTAGAAAGGCAACCTTCTTTCGCTTTGCCCTCTGACTCTTTGACACATCACCAGAAGCAAGGCAGACCTTCTAGACTAATGGGTAAGTTAATGACAGAAGGGCTGCTACCTTCCATAAACCCACTACTAATGCAACAGCCTACCCAACCCCTTTTCTTTACAATTGTGTGAATGAGGGTAAGTGGCTCATAATGGTCAAATACAAAAGTTAGAATGACTACTTCGGTATGGCCTTAATTTCAAAGAGATACATCAGCTAACAACTGTGACCCTCAGCGACTTTGTCCCCTTTGTATGCACAATGCAACAAGGGGCAAAAGCTGCAGTACCAAAAGCAGGCCTTGCAACTCTGAGTCATTGCCTACGCATCTCACAACTTGGACCGCAGTATCATTCTGCAACAGAATGAAAGGCACCATTGACTTTATTAGTCACACACCATGCTAAGAAATCCAAATTCTGCTGTTATAGTGTAGATATACCATAGACTATTAACAGTGGTCTGGGTAAAAGCAACTTCTGGGCTTATAACAAGGTTCTGCCACTAATAAGTGTTTTGAAAATGTTATTGTATTACACTTATACATACTCCAAATCGCATTCTGACATGTTGCATATGTGCTCAAAGATGGTGCGCTTTCTGATTTCCACATCAGTGCCTATGCACACACTTTTTCTTTCGGTGTGCCAGCGCATATGCCCACTCTTTTACTGTCTGTAGTGCCACACATGCTCTAGCCTACTGACTTTGCCTCTGCATGTCAGTGCATGTGCTAATGTTTCCTAAGTTCTAGATCAATGTTTCCACACCACACGTGTGCATGCAGCACCATAAATGCTTGGACAAGCTAACATCGGCTTGAGCATACGCTGTGTCAAAGGTAACTTCACTATTCCACACCAAAACTCTTAACCCGTGGCGGCTGACTCATAGGGAGCTTACCTACAAACAGTTTAGACCCTGACAGCTTCCAACTCAGGCCATTCATTTTCTTATGGTGGGTCTGAAGGCTCAGAATTCTAACACATGTGTCACGCCAGTGCCAATTCATTGCCAATATGTTGTGCCCATACTTCTTCATTGTGTAGAAGGGTCACAATACACAGTTACATTTTTAACGAGAATGTGAAAAGTATATAAAACACTTAGAAAACCTTGGCCACTATGCTCACGTTGACAACCATAGGCAGGTGCGTCTGCCATGAGTTAAACATTTAAAGATACAATGCACGTTGAAAGTTCGGGCAGGAAAGAAAGTGTAATAAAGTAAATCCACACCAGATGAAGATATGTGGTAAGAGGTATTTATTACAGCCTCAACCAACAGCCAGCATATCAACTGTCATCATAGAACCCTCACATGACAGAACCTCAGAACAAGCTGGTTCCATGCCTAGTGTTCTGGCATGGAGCCATGTTACATCATTACACTTCTTCCTCTTTACATTAGAACAAAAGTAACATGAGAACAATAAACACATTTGAACAACAAGAAAAAGAAGGTAGAAAGAACTACACAAAATCACGTAAATGCAAAGGAAACCTGTGTGTTCTGACACCCCTACAAGTACTATCAGACCTTACATCAATGTCTGAGGGAAAACGATAAGAAGTATCATCCCTCCTGTCGGCCACACCACACCCCCGAAAATGTGCTACACGACTATGATTCCAGATGCGACCATCATCCATCTTGACAGCATTTTTAAACAGCTTAATGATAGTTTTTGGAGAGGTATATTTTGACCAATTTTGACACCCAACAGGAGCTTTGACCTTTACTTTATCTCCAACCTCAAAATTTGTAACTTTCGCATTATTCCTTCTATCAACATAAATCTTCCTTTTGTTTTGCAGAGACACTTCTTTGTCTCTCCATTCCCCAATACCATTGTTTTTCAAACCCTTCCCAGCAACCATCCAGCCAGGACACAAACAAGTATTTGGAGACCTTCCCCTGAGCAGTTCAAAAGGAGTCTTCCCCGTTGATGCATGAGGAGTGTACCTGTAGGCTGTTATACGACACTGCAGTTTTTCTCTCCAATCCAAACAGTTTACCTTTGCTAATTGTATACTCTCCTTTAAAGTCCTGTTAAATCTCTCCAAAGCACCATTCGCCTCTGGATGATATAATGCAATTTTTTTATGTTCAATTCCACATTTTACAAAATACTCCTCCATCTGAGCAGAACAGAACTGCGGACCATTGTCAGAAAGAATAGAGTTAGGAAAACTCTCGCGTTTGAACACAGATTCTAAAAAACTGATCACAGAAAGAGAAGTGATCTCTCTCACCAAACTCACCTCCACCCATCGTGAATACAAATCCAGCAACACCAACAGGTAAGGAGTCTGATGTTCTCCATGCAATGGTCCCACAATATCGATAGCTAATTCATCCCATGGACTTTTTGGTAAACTTCTACAAACCATAGGTGAATATCTTGGTTTGAGCACCTTATCACTAGCTTGACAAGGTGTACACTCCCTAACAGTACGTTCCACCATCAAATCTAATCCAGGCCACCAGAAATCCTGTCGGATGCGCTCTTTGGTTTTAGAAATGCCCATATGCCCTTCATGAGCCATGTTCACGATGACTTCTCTCAAACTCAATGGGGGAATCATTCTTGTGCCCCTCATTAGAACCCCATCAACAACAGCTAACTCATTCGCAACTAAGGACCAAGGTTTAACCAGACTTCGAGACTTATGCTGTTCCAAAAGAGACATCACAGAACACAATTCACTATCCTTTTGCAACTCATCCCTCCATTCATCTTCCTTTACAGCCCCCAGCGTAACGTCACACTCAGCATCACACTGATCATTTTCATCCTGAGATTTATCATTCTCTACCACCTCCACCAATCTCGACAGACAGTCTGCCGTTACATTTGCCTTTCCTGGAATGTATTCAAACATGAAGTTATACTCCTGTAAGGAAATGACCCATCTCCTGATCCTCGAGGAAATTGAGTCCAAACCCTTCTTCTCAAAAATTTCTTTCAGGGGTTTATGATCAGACCTGACAACGAAAGAAGATCCCCACACGAACTTTCTGAACTTGTTTATGGCCCAGAAAATTGCCAACGCTTCCTTCTCTATAACAGAATAACCTATCTCCGCACCTTTCAAACATCTTGAAGCACAAGCTATTAGCACCTCTTGGCCCTTCCTGATCTGAAAGAGAAGAGCACCCAGCCCCTTTATACTCGCATCAGTAACAATGAAAGTGGGATTCCCAGGTACAAAAGCTTGTAAGTTTGGTGCATTCCTGAGATCATTTTTTACTTGTTTAAACTCAGTACCACACTCTTCCGTCCAAACAAACTCTGCATTCTTACACATCAACTTCCTTAGATTTACTGTCTTATCTGCAAAATTTCGTATAAATTTGTTATAAAATTCTGCCATACCTAAGAATGAAGAAACCTCATCTTTTGTACACGGTTCTTTTAACATTTCAATAGTGTCCACCAAATCCTTTTTTGGACTTACCCCCTGCCGTGAAATATGATGACCCAAATAGTCCAGTTCAGTGACTCCAAATTTACATTTGCTTCGCCTAAGAGATAACCCAGCATCAAGCATCCTTTTAAGCACAGCATGTACCCTCTCATCATGTTCTCTCACGTCTCTCCCACATATTAATACATCATCCTGGTAGCACTTTACGCCTGAAATGCCTTTAAAAAGATCTTCCATAATCCTCTGGAATACAGAGGCCGCAGAAACAAGCCCAAACGGCATACGCAAAAACTTGAAGGCCCCCATTGGCGTAATGAAAGCTGTTAATTCCTGACACTCTTTACTCAACGGAACCTGATGGTATGCTGATGCCATATCCAGAGTGGTAAAATAACCAGCACCATCCAACGATGATACTAATTCCTCAATATTGGGAAGTGGGAACTTGTCAACCACTACTTCTTTATTTAAGGCACGAAGATCCACACATAAACGGATTTCATTATTTGGTTTACGTGCCACAACAATGGGAGCTAACCACTCCGTTGCCTCTACAGGCTTATAACACCAGTGGACAACAATTTATCTATCTCTTTTTGTACAGCATCTTGGATACAAATGGGAATGCGTCTAACTTTTGCCACAACTGGTACTGCACCCTGTTTCAACTTAATATGGTGACTGTACCCCTTTAAACACCCCAAGGTGTCACTGAACAATTCACCAAACGCTCTCACAAACTTGTTTTCGTCACCCTCAATAGATTGTACCTGAACAGATGGATGTGCATTAGGATTGAGAATGACACCCAAACGAGCTTGATGACTCCAGCTCAACAAATTATCACCCCTCTCAGCAACATAAATCCTAGCATCAGTGAGCCTACCATTGTACTCAATGCAGTCATCAAAATAACCTAATAACTTAATTGGCAACCCACCATAACCCGTAGGTTTAAGATTAGGTTTGGACAGTTTCTTCCTTCCTTGAAAGTTCTCCATAAAAAGATCCTTTGAGAGAAACGTGATGTGAGAGCATGAATCAAATTTCATTTTGACTCTAACATCCCCCACCAAAACCCACTCAGAGGGATGTTCCACCTCACCCTCACTAACTTGAAAACTGACTTCCTTTATTTCTGATCTTGAATCTCTCCTATTCCTCATCCTACAATTTTTTCCAAAATGTCCTCTTTTTCCACATACATTGCAAGTAACCCTATTAGCAGGACACTCACTTGCATTAGCCATGTGTCCAAATCTTCCACATCTGTAGCAATTTCCCTGAAAAGGTGTTGCAAACCTCCTATTCCCTTGTGTCTTTCCTGCGTTTTTTTCTATTACTACACCTTTCTCGCAGACACCCTCATAATTTTTTTCCCTCTCATCTTTTTGTATGGCTCGACACTCCACTTCTTGTGCTTTTACACTGACCTTGTCTTCTTTATGTTCTTTACTTAGTTCTCCAACACACTTTAACATATGCTCTACCCTTTTTGCAATACTAATAACCTCATCCAACGGTGGCTCGTCCTTTAGCCAGAGTTCTTCCCTCACTTTATCACTGCAACACCTCAGCACAAACTGATCTCTAATCCTTTCCTCTACCAACGCCCCAAATTTACAACTTGAAGCCAACTTCCGCAAAGCCGTAATATATTCTTCCACACTCTCCTCTTTTCTTTGCTCCCGCAAACCAAAATGGTACCTTTCCATAATAGTACTAATCTTTGGCAAGTAATGTAAATCTAGTTGTCTTGCACATATTTCATATTCATTCAACCCCCTCTGATCATTTTGCGACAAAGGAGGTAGATTTTCCAACACCTCTTGTCCTTCACCCCCTAAACAATGTAACAAAAGTGCCTGCTTCCTTTCACCACTCAAATTCGTTCCACACACCCTGGCATAATTTTCAAAAATCTTTTTCCATTTCTTCCACTTAATAACCGGTTCTCCTGGATCTGACAAGAAAAACGGCGGCGCTGTAACATTCTGCATACTCACAAGAGGTGTAAATCACTACTTCCCCACAACCCAACTAGTTGCTAAAAGTGCTTAAAGTCCAAAAGATGTGTCAGTCACCATATGTCCCAGCACGATACCGCTATATCAAACACGTTTGTTGATGGTGTGTTTGTCACCGCAGATGACCTTTTCAGTTTAATTCAATTTACAACGCTCAAATACTTGTATTCCACAAGTGTAATCAAGTTTCAAAAGAAACGTTTATTCCCCTGACCACCAACCAATATAGTGATCCTTATCCAGTCTCCGTCCAATTCTCAACTTCCAATAGACCGTCGATGATCTTCTTCGATGTCCTCCAACACTTGTGCTGCAAAAAAGATTTTTTTTTTTTTTTTTAAATATAAGAAAAAATTCCTTCTTCCTCATCTAAGATGGCCGCCACAAAACATTTGGTCCATTTTCTTCAGGCAGTTGGGCTTGCTTTCTCTTTGAGCAATCTCGGATCGTTTTCCTCACTCAAAATGGCCGCAACCAAACTCTTCCTCATCTAAGATGGCCGCCACGAAACATTTGGTCCATTTTCTTCAGGCAGTTGGGCTTGCTTCCTCTTTGAGCAATCTCGGATCGTTTTCCTCACTCAAAATGGCCGCAACCAAACATCCGGTCTATTTTCTTAAGTTAGTCTGGCTTGTTCTTCTCCTTTCACCACACTCAAGATGGCCGCCAACCTTTCCCACAGCCTTCAGTCCTTTTTCATTTGCTCACTGACCTTCAGACGTCGTGAAGCATACAGAGACCACTTTGATCCTCAGTACCTCTTACAACCGCAATTTCCCACTTTTCACTGCTTGAACATGCTTCAAAACGCTCGATCCTCATCCAGCACGTCTCTGTAAGTTATCACCTTTTTTTCTCTGAAATAATCCAAGCTCTTCCTTCTTTGTTGTTGTTGAGGCTGTCCCTTCCTCTGGGTTCTTTTCTCCGCCCAAACGTCGCCAGTGTAATAAAGTAAATCCACACCAGATGAAGATATGTGGTAAGAGGTATTTATTACAGCTTCAACCAACAGCCAGCATATCAACTGTCATCATAGAACCCTCACATGACAGAACCTCAGAACAAGCTGGTTCCATGCCTAGTGTTCTGGCATGGAGCCATGTTACATCATTACAGAAAGCAACATACTAGCGGGTTTGGAGATCAAAACTATTTCAAATGCTCAGCTGCACCATATCAGGGTATCCTTCATATTCACCCCAGTACATGCTAGAGTCCCTGAACTAGTGAAATCCTTTTCTCTTCAAAAGTCACAGAGCTAATAGCACTGGTAGAAAGGTGAGAGGACAAAAACACCACATGCAAGAGGTTTGGCGTTCTTCCCAAAGAGTGTTTGAGAAACACAGTGCAACTCAGTGCCTTCAATATGCACCTTTGGCCAATAGCACTCATCAGTGATTGAAAACCCAATTAACACGATTCGATGCTCTCCCAGGGACAGTTTCCGAAAACACCTCTACAACTATGCATGAGTGATCTTAGATTATGCTCATCTCCGCAATCCCAGCAACATATCTGTCTCCACATGTACAGCAGCAAAAAGTGCTAGTTTTCACGTGCCTGTCTCAGGAATGGTCAGCCTGTACACACCAGATGTTTCACACCATAGCATATTCAGGCCGTCTACCAGCTGTTAACGTGTAAAAATGCTCCCTCTAATTACACTTTCTTTCTGTCCAGCAGTGGAATGTTGATATGCCCACTTTCTCTGCTCTTTGTACCATTCACTGATGAGACACACTACTGTGGAAATGTGAACTTGTGCCAACCCCATATTTTTGTTTGAAATAGCACAAATGGTGCAATTCTGAAATATTTGACATCCCCTCATTTTCTTTTAGTATTGATAAGGGTTCCTGTCCTCTGATTTCCTGTGCATGCCGACAACGCCCCTTGGCAAGGTCCATTTCAAATGGCTAAGACTCCCTTTTCTCACCACTTTTCTGGCAGAGAGCCCAACAGGGTTGGATTGGGATCACAATTTGGCCCGGGCACTGCCAAAAAAAGTGTCCCACCTTCGCGGGGTGAGCCCTTTCATAAAACACCATTTGGTTACTCTCGGAGGTCTCATTTGTAGAGAAATGTTTGGTAAATTACGCATTTTAAAACTTATAGAGCCAGTAACATTGGTAAAGATTAGGAGCACTGCAGTTCTGTAAACTGAATACTTTCTTGCAGTCTGAACACCCTGCACAATGTAGTTAGATACTTTTTCCCAACCAGCTATATCTTTGACTCTGATCATCACATATATCATAAACCAAGCACAATGTCAAGGGGAAAGAGTTAGACTGGAATCTCTGGGGATAGAACATGTAATAACAAAAGTAAGAGGAAGAGCAGATCTGAACCTCTGCCTTGAAGAATAGAACCTCTAATGACAAACAGTGAAGAAATACATTTTGCGAATCCGCCATAAAAACATTTTGAAAAACACTCAAAAGTAATGAAATCTACCTTCCTCACACATTTTGAGAAGTGAAGTAGAACTAGAAATCAGGTAGTGATAGGTGTGATGTGGAGAGACATAAGGTAAAGATGGAAAGATCGGGTAGCCAGAAGAAATGGTACATAGTTATAGAAAGGGCAAGAGGTAGGTAGATAATGAGTGTAAGATATATAGGTAATACTTTATGGTCATAGGAAATCACATGCAAACCTGCAAAGTGAACCTTCTTCACTTTTCCAAAGAGAATATGTATTAAATGCCACACAGAATTCAGAAGAAGCAATAAACACTCTGTTCTCAGAATCATGGTTCAAATGGCCTGCAGACAACTAGTGATCCATCTGTTTAACAATCTCTAACAATTCTTCACATGCCCATCCATTTGTAAGACACATGCTGTAGCACCAAATCTGAAGCACGTTGTGTCGGCCACATGCATGATATCTAAACACAACCAACCAAAAAAGTTGTGAAATAACAAATGTCCCTCCTCTTCCAGGCATAATGGAGCCACATGTTTGAGCATGACAGGGGCCTAAACCCTTAAACAGACCAGAGGCAATTATCTTGCAGAAAAGCTCCTCTATGGATGGCAATAACCATGAAAAACAGAAAATCAGCAAACAGGACATATAACCTCAACATGCTAGAAAAGGCATTCCTGCTGCACAGAGAAAGAAGTGTCAAGTTTGCACATTTTGCTTAGGCCACGACCAGGGACTAGCTTAGAATGAGGCTCAAATAGTTCTCTTTTGAGAAAGCACATTACACAAAGTCTTAGATATATCCTGAAATCAACACACACACAGGTTGGCACATTCCAGCCTAGGATCTAAAACAGGGTCCAGTCAGAATGACCTACAGACTACAGCCAAAAACTAACCAAAAGTTACTAATTAATATTCCTGGCATATGGAGAAATAAGTCCTTTGTCTACATTTTGAATGAGACCTTTAAAATAGAGCTAAAAGGTTTACTGGCACACAAATGAATCAGTTTACTTGTGCAAACAATTAGTTAAAAAAAATCCATGAAAATGGTTTCTACCTGTTCCTTCTTGCTACAGAGGAAGGGATCAGCTAGCAACACATTGCATTTCTGGGTGCTGGATGTGGTAAGTCAGTAAAGCTTTGGGGCAGACCTACTGCACAGAGCCTAGAGCAGGATTTTCTGAATGTGGTGGGACCACGATTGAGGAGCACTAGATGTGGTTTTCAGTACTGCTTTACTCAGCCTTCTTTTGTCAGCCCTGTGGAGAGTACGGTGCCAAGGGGATTAGATGGCCCTCTTGAGTTGGAGCTTGGTTTTGTGGTGCATCTGATTAGAAGAGTAACTGAATAGAAAAGGCTGAGTGAACACTTTGTAGTTCTGTATGGGTGGATCAGGACTGTCTTCTTCCCAAGACTCATGGGTTGGACTGGGCCACTGAAGGCCTAAGCAGAAATGAAGATGTAGGCTGAAGATGCAGTCTGTTGAAGCAGGTCTTCTGGGCTTTGACCTCCTGCTACAACTTCTGGATAAGATTCTCCTGCTGATGGGTGCTAGAGAGTCCAACTTGAAGTTGTCTGATGCAAGCTGCTGACCAGCTGCTTTTATGTCCCTCACCTGGCTAACATTGGCGTGGCCATCAGGAGTAGGAAGGAATTTATGAATTCTCACACCCACTTCAGTCCAGAAACTGCATCTTACTGGCTGACTGAGAAAAAGGTGAGTGGTCAGAGGAGACAGAAGCCCATAGACCTGTTGTTTTCCCACTCATGCAGGTGTTGAGGGAGGGGTGTGGCAGGTCAGGCAGGACATTTGAGAGTCCCATTCTGCTGGGGAGGGAACAGAAAGCCACAAACATCCCCCAACCAGACCCCCCATTGCAGGCTGAGGAAGGAATCTCTTGAAAATATGAACTCAATAAAATGTTATCATAGTGCGAGCTCAGACTATCCCTGAATAACAAAAACAACATAGAAGTAGAATGGTGCATCCAACAAGGACACAGATTGGCTTGTGTCAGAGCGCAGCCTCCACAACGTAGGAATTCCAGACAGTAATGCACTAAGGGAAATTAAATGGAAATTGTGCATCATTGTTCACTGAAACACTCAATGTGTCCCTATTTGTAAAATGAGACATTAATCACCTTTTGGCCATGCAGGCGAGGTGAAATGACTACAACACCTGATCTGGCTAGGTTTGCCAATTGATGGTTTCTTACTAGCATAGCTGGTATTTTCATTTTCTGGCAGATCCAAAATGAACCTAATCACCCAAATCCGGAATTTTTTCAGCGTGTACTTTGAACAGTAAACATAAGGGAACGGTTGCCATTGGTTCACTCGTGAATTGCTCTTCTTTCGTGACTCCTTATTGGTTAGTGCTCCCGATACATAATTTCCATCATTTTCCATTTTATGCCAAGGAGCACTGACCAACTACAGTTTACTTTTTTTTTTTGTCAGTCAAAATTACTTTATTCGGTTCATAGCAAAAACCATAAAAGCATATAAATATAACAAACATACAATATAAATAACAATGACAATAAACACTACAATTAAGTTAAAAAGGTATACAAGACACTTGATTTCAATTCATGAATTACCCATTGTTATGTCATATCCAAGAAAATGTTTTCCTTAATCTCATTGAGATTGCTAAAAAATTGGCAATATTGAATATCTCCCAAGTGGAACCCAGCAATTGCAGATATAGAAGAGCAAGTTTAACCTGCCTAAAACCTTTACCCTTAATAAGGGGGATAATGAATTTTTTACGGATAGGGGACAAGTGCTTACAGAAGAAGATAAAGTGCACCATGTCTTTGATGGAAAATCCGTCGCAAGAACAGATTTCCAAATTTCTCTCCTTCGTCCACCCTGGGGATTCAGTGAGCAGGAGAGGAAATTTATTCAGTCTGAACTTGGTCAATAAAAAACGATGGTTCATATTGTTAAGTGACCAAGTAGGGTTCAATACTATTTGAAGTAATTACCAACTGATGAGCCCTTACTGAAGGTTTAAGTAACTCTTTTTCTTCCCTTTCTAAAGTTGCCCGCTGTTTATGGGCAGCTTTCACCCATTTCAAATCCCCCTTAATTAAATTGGCAGGTGAATCGAATAATTCGGGACGGCCTGATTCCCTGGAAAGATTCTTAACATATTTTAGCCAAGGAATGGCATTGCCATACTCAAGAGATAGACAATCCTTTAAAATCGCATGATTTAGTTCCAGATCTGGGTTTAACCAAGTTGTAATCCATTTTAGCAATGGGGCTAGAGCAATACGATCTAATAAATAATCTATCCCGCATTCCTGATGAACAATATAGGCGGGGGTTGACTGAGGTAGACATAAGATAGATTTTAAAAATTTGTCTTCTACTACTTGTAGGACCTTAACATCTTTAATACCCCATAAGTCAGCCCCATACATTGCTATAGAAAGACATTTAGCAGCATATATGTTCAACATAGCCTGTATTGGCTTCACCCCCAATTTGCGACCAAAATCCAGGACGGCTAGAGTGGACCTAACAAAGACATTGCGTTTGGCTGCTAACTGCGGGGACCAGGTAAGCTTTTCATCAAAAATAACCCCCAGATAAGGAAATCTGGTAACACGGGATAAAACATGCCCTTCACAATACATTGTCTTAACTTTTTTTGATTTACAGCCCAATATCATGACATGTGATTTAGAAAAATTCACGCTAAGATCAAGTGCTTTCATGAAACTTGCAAATTAATCCAACAAGCGTTGCAAACCCACGACTGTGCGTGCTAACAAGGCGGCATCATCGGCATATAGTAATGCCGGAATAGAATACTTGCCCGCTCTTGGGATATCCTTGCAAGACCCAATTAAAGCAGCACCTAAATCATTAATATATAACGTAAAAAGCAGGGGGGCTAAAATACAACCCTGTCTAACACCATTAGTAATACCAATCCTGCCTGTACAATTCCCCAGGCGATCGTATCTTACAGTGGCGGAGAGATCCCTATGTAAATCAGCCAGGAAAAATACAATGTTTTAATCGATGCCACACTTAAGGAGCAATTCCCACAGCTTCGACCGGTTCACTCGGTCGAAAGCAGAGGACAAGTCCATAAAGGCAAGATATAACTTCCCTCTTTTGGCAATAGTGTATTTACCTATTATTAAATATAGGTTCAGACTTTGGTCTATAGTACCCCGACCCGCTCTGAACCCATATTGTAAACATGAGAGGGTATCAGTATCCTCCAACCATGTTGTTAATTTCCCCAAAACTACGCGCCCCAGAACTTTGACTGCAGAATCAATAAGGGAGATAGGGCGGTAACAACTAGGATCCCCCCTGCAACCTTTTTTAAAAATGGGTATAATTACAGATTCGGACCAAGTGTCCGGAATACCTGAAACACATACCCTGTTAAAAACATTCATTAAAACTATAGACCAGGTCTCAAGGTCAGATTTGTAAAGGTCGACCGGAACGCCGTCCGGGCCTGGGGCCTTATTACTCGTCATCTTTTCAATGGCCTCGACTACCTCGATCTTAGAAACCGATAAAGTATATGGGTTTACAATAGGGGACAAATTCGATGCCCCATTGTTTACCCCTTCATAGACTGATTTAAAATGAGAGCACCACAACTCTTCCCCTATACCACAATCTAATTGGCCATTACAGGCGTCACGAAAGTAAGGTTTATTCACCACAGACCAGAACTTTGCACTGTTTCTAAGGACATCTATGGAAGATAATTCAGCCCAAGCATCCTCTTTGATATTTTGCTTTCTAGTTTTCAAGGCTTTATCATATTCCTTCCTGAGTTTACTTACTTACACTACCCGGAGGAGGAGCGAGTTGTGAACAGGAGGATCCCGCCCTCAGTGTGTTAGAAGTCAGATGGAGGAGCCGGGAACTACTCTGTCATGATCATCCCTTATCCAGTTATCAAGCACCTCTACGCCCATGCCGGTCGCCCGGTGTGTGGGGGTGGGTGTGGCCTGGATGACCACCCCCCCATCAGGCCTCAACACCCATTTCCCTCTCAGCCACTGATGCCAGCCCAGGGGCGGAAGCCCCCTGAGCACTCAGCTTGTCGGTCAAGCACTACAAGGGGCCTGAGGGTAGCTGCAGTATTGCTTTAACATGTTCCCGACCCTGCCCTTATTTGAGGCTCAGCAGCTCCCTATGTAAAGTCCATGGGGGTAAAGCCACAGTTAGGCGAGCCACATCGATGAAAGTAGTAAGTGACTGTAGGTAGGCAGTGAGTACGCAGCTTTGCATGGTGCACATGTGGTGTGGCTGTTTTCACAGCATTGTGTCAGGTGCTGCAGCCGGCTATTGTGTTGCCTGTTTGTAGACTGAATAGGCAGCGGCTTCTACCCAAGCGGGTCAGCAGTGTTGCAGAAGAACTGTGTCCAGCACCACAACTGCTGCATGCACATTTGAAACACACACTACCTAGGAAAATCCCAAACTAGGCATTCATACGAAAACCATACACATATTTGTCCAGGTCTCTCTTTGCCCCCAGTCCCTCGTTCAGACCCCGAGCAGTAGTCCCCGACCAGTAGTCTTTCCTAAACCCTACCTAGTCCCATCCCTCCCACTCTTTCCTACAGTCTTTCTCCCCCTCACACAGACTAAGGGGCCTATTTACAAGCCCCTATTACCATAGGAACGTCACTTTTAACAACGTTCCTGTGGCGATAAGGGCTTCACCTTATTTACAAGGCGGCGGCGTTAAGCCACTTAATGTGGTTTAGCACCACCTTGTAAATAAGGCACCCTTTTCACGCTAAGCTTAACGTGAAAGGGGTGGGCAATGGGTGTTGCGGTGGGTGTCCCGCTGCAACACCCATTGATTTTGACGCTGCCCCTTATTTACAAGGGTGGCGTAAATAGGAGGCAGTGCCATAATTAAGACCATGGGAAATCTGGTCATAACATGGCGAAACTAGGATAATGCTTTATTTCACCTTGATTTTACTGTTCCTATGTGTGCTGCATTGTGCAGCACACAGAAACAGCAAAACATCATGAAGGATTGTTTATGTGCATGAAGATGTCCCTTCCTGCACAATTACAATCATTAAAAACAAGCATTTACAATGCAACGGTCTCGGCATTGTTAAAGTTAGAGCTATTGGCATTGCTCATGACATTTTTTTTGTTTATGTTTTTGTTTTTAAAACATGTAAAGAAACGGCATTGTTATTTACAATGTCAATAGCTTAATCAGTGTGTGTGTAGGTGGCTCTGTGTGTGGGTGCAAATGCAATAGGTCTCGCATTTGAGAGTGATTAAGCTATTGACATTGTAAATAACAAGGCCGTTTCTTTAAATGTTTTAAAAACAAAAACATAAACAAAAATAATGTCATGAGCAATGCCAATAGCTCTAACTTTACCAATGCCGAGACCATTGCATTGTAAATGCTTGTTTTAAAGGTGTTTGGTATAGTGCCTGGAGGCTTCAAGGTGATGTGAGGGGTGTGTTTCAACGTTCCTTAAACACGTGGTGCAGTACACGGACTCTGGAAGGAGGAAACGCAGAGACGTTTTGCCACCAGCCTTATCTTCATTCATTCATCGTGATTTGAACCTCTTCCGTTTGCAAATATTTTGAAGCAGATTCATAAATCAATGGAGCTATCGTTATATATCGTGGGTCTTTCGTGACAACCTATTGACTCTGAAATATCAGTAGAGCTTGGGAAAGGAGGAGGCGTGACTGACCACGAACCAGCTTCATATGCCACCGACCATTAACGAGCAAACGCACTTTGCTTTCTGGGTTTTGTAGTTTCTTTTGCTACTAACCCATGGGTCTACAAGTCCCAGAATGCACAGGTAACTTAGCCGAAGGCCCGCTGCTGGGTGCAAGAGTCTAACGCCGTGTGGCCCCTTGCCAGCGATCTGGCAGAGACGCCCTGCAAGCAGAAACCCTGGTGGGACTGGGCTCTGAGTCACCGCAGGGCGTGCTGGGAGTTTCAGGTGAGGCTGACAAGGCTCACCTATACCTGGAATCACCAGAGCTTCTCCTCAGCTGGTTTCCTTCATCAAAGGGTGTCAGTTCTGTATGGTTGTAAATATAGCGCTTTCTATAACACATTGAGGCCTACAGCGCTTTTCGGGGGATCAGGTTGCATTGTTTTTAAGGTGCTGCGGGTTTAGGGACGTTCTTTATTTAAACACGGGTGGGAAGAAACAGCTGGTTCACACAGCTGTCCGAGGCCTTCCTGCCGCCCCCCCCCCGCACACAATACTGGCCCTAGCGGCCCCTCCCGTGGGATGGGGGCCCTTGTCACAGTTTTAATATCAGCTTCCAGCTGCGAACACGTCTTTTAAGAGACTTGGACCATGAGGAGGGCGCGATCAATGGTGCGGGGGTCTCTCACGTGAACACAGCGCTAGATTTCTACGCTAAAATATCAAGGTGCTACATTCTTTAGGCGCTGTGTATAATGACAGCCCCTGCAAAGAGACCCCCCCACACTCATCCTTACAAGGGGGGGGTGGGGGGAGACCTGCTGTGCACGAGCACTCGCAGCCATCCAGCTGTTAGTGGGCAGTGATGCGCCCAGCCCTGGCTCTCTGTCCCAATCCTACCCAGGGAAGGATGGACTCTAGAAACAACCGCTCACCGCTCACCTATCCGAGAGTTAAGCAACAGGGCAGCTGTTTTATCTGCTTATAAATAGCACATTTCAGTCCATCGAGTCCTGGAGTTGAGGGGGGTGGGGGGAGTGTACACTTACATTTACATTTACACACTGATAGCACCTACAAAGCAATCCACATGAGCAACATCGTGCAGCCACTTTTCGAAAACCAGAACATGGGCAAGATTTTATCAGAGGGAAAGGAGAGCGAAGGTAGAGGAGCAAGCACCGAGTGATCTGTTAACACACACATGGAAAGCACGGATACCAGTGACGTGTCTATTACAGCGAAAGAGGCCAGTAAGCTCCCATTACACAGTACTTAAAGAGATGGCATATGGCAAAAGCCACTGGTATTTGGTGATTCTGCGGATGTGCTGGTTTAAAATTACCCCCAAAAACGTGTGCTGTGCTTTTAGAACACACTTGAACAAGCACACCACTGCCTTTCTCCGAGGCGAAGCAGAAATGCCTCGGAGAAAGGCAGCGGCGGTTTCGGATTCGGGTGCGTGTTTTTCTTTTCTCTCCTCTTGCCATTGGCTGGAGGAGAATGAGAAAAGTAGCAAAAAACACGCCCCGAATCCGAAAAGGACGGGGCCTGTTCGGAGAGACAAACCTCTTCTCCAATGGCTGGCCAGCATTCAAGCGGCCAGCCAATGGAGAAGAGGGGAGAAGAGGGGCGGGTTCAAGCACCTCTTCTCCAAAACATTAAATCTCGGACCGAGACTGCGCAAGCGCAGCCTTCGAGCCGAGACCTAAAAATGACGATTTGCAACTTCTATGAGTGATGCACAGTGAAGCACACATAGAAGTTTCAAATCGCCATTTGAGATTATTTATGTGCAGGAAGGGTCACCTTCCTGTCCAGAAACAATCATTCCCTCAATGCAGGCACCCATCACTATGGTACAAGGGTGCCTGCATTAGCACCAGGCAGCTTAATTAAGTGCAGCGCTAGGGAAAAAGCAGGGATGTGCCGCATCTTTGTAAATAACACCACGCTCCTTCATTCCCTTTTAAATATGTCCCTAAATCTGTCTACCACCAAACCTCTCTCAGGACAACTCTCCTGGTCTTCCATCCTACGTACCTTCACCAAGACACTGGCCATACCTCTCTCTCCACCTTCCCCCTTCCTGGAGACTACTTTGTATCCCAGTCTAAGGATACATAGAGTGGAGGATCCTGAAGTCGACCCTTGGGAAAGTCCCTGTCATTTTCAGCCCTAAGTTCTGCAGTAGGAATCTATCATTGACGCAGCAGTGTAGTGGCACCAGTTCCCACGAGTTTAAAAGGCCCATTGCGCCTTATTTACATCTGTCTTCTATTGCTCATTAAAAGGTTGTGTGTGTCATGAACCATGCCAACAGGTATTTTATATCTACATTTCTTGTTAAAACTTGAACGCAGGCAAAAAGTACATTACCTTCTAAGCACTTTTTGTATTGTATTTGCACATTTTTATAACCTGCACTATCCGTGGTGGCACTGAAGCGCTTGCCTACATTGGTATCACTCTACACCGTGTGGGCAGAAGGATTTTGTTTTTCTTTTGATCCTGTTGGAAAGTGTTTACTTGTCGTGCGTGATAGTTACTGAGGTGCGGCTATCCTGTTAAGGGACGGAGCACTTAGAAGTGTGATGGATAAGGAAGTGTGAGAAACATGCTCACAGCTTATGGTTTTTAGTAAGCTGGCAGCTTTTAGCAGCTCTACAGGTGCCTTTTTATATTTCTTATTTCCATAGTTCATACCACTGTGAGGGAATGTCTTTGGAAGCATCTTTATCAGTTGCTGAACCCCCATGATCTTTTATTCATTTATTTAGGAGAGAATGGTAGCAATTACCAACAGCTGCTCAACCTTATAAATGTGCTTCGCACTATGAGGAATTTCATTTCTTTTTATGTACCAATTTATTTATTTACTTTTTTATTTCACCCGTTCACCTCTTCCGTCTTCTCACTTCTGACCATTGCACAGTGGGTTAAACACACTTTGAGGAGGTTGGAACCTTGAGTTCGCTAACATTTTCATCCTTCTCATGTGGATGAAACGGCACTGGTACAAACACTACTGCTTTCCTAGTACATATGCGTATAGACAACACTGCAGCCCAGACTAGTGCTCTCATGGGGTGCACCTGGATAACGTCCCATCACACCCACAATACCTGGAGTGTATAGTAGCTCCCAGAAGTTCCCTTTGTAGATGCAGATTTTGCAGGATGGTACAGCAATGTCTCTGGTCATGATGTGTACATCTTTGATGTCGCTGGTACAGGTGAGAAGACATCAGCGCTGTACAGTACAAAAGCAAAGATGTGCAACTAATGCACAAAGAAAAAATATTACTAATCTACTATTAACCTCTAATCTTGGGCTCCGGAGTTGCTTGCTGATCAAAACAAAGTGCTTCAACTTATCGTAAGGGGTAGTAAGCACTATATAAATACAATTTACACTATATTAAGTATGCGTTTCTGTGGGATGAAAGGCAGCCTTCAGTTTTATTTATGTTTTCACATTTGTTCAACTGCTTTGCTGGTATCTGAAAAGCAATGTGGCTTTTAAGTTCATTTGATGCCACAAAGCAACAATACAGATAAATAAACTCCACATCATACCACATAATTCAAATAGACATAATTTCACGCAACCCCACACAGTTCCACGCAACACAATTCCACTCCACATATTATCATTCCAACACACCACATAATTCAACTCAACGACACATTTACACAACACCCACATACATTCAATCCACACCACACCACATAATGCCACAAAATTGAACACACCACATATTTAAACTGCACAACATACCACTACACAACACAAAATACCATTCCACATAATTACACTCCATGACGCACAATCCCTATCCACATCTTCCTAATACACTCAAAACCACATAATTACTATCTACATAATTCCACTGCATACCATGCCACATATTTGGACGCCACACAATTCCACAACTAACAATTTCAATCCAACCCACATAATTCCTCTCCACACCACATACCTCCACTCCGCTCCATAACACATGGAAAAAACACATTGGGCCTGATTCACAAAGGTAAACTAAGACAAAAGTCACATTTTTTGACAATCGGTATTCACAAAGGGCATTTACAAGTAGTAAAGTTAGACTTTTGTCTCATTTAAACTTACGACCAAAACGTACGTTTAACTGAGACAAAAGTCTAACAATGCTACTCGTAAATGCCCTTTGTGAATACCAAAAGTCCTAAAGTTAGACATTAGTCTCAGTTTACCTTTGTGAATCAGGACCCTGGTAATTTACAATGCCAAAAGCTCTAACTCTCGCAAATGCGAGATCCAGTGGCATTACCAATGCTTGTTTTTTTATTGTTGTTCTTTCTTTTGACAGCCTTTTATAGTGTGAACGGCCATTTGAACGCTATTCATGAGCACCAATTACAGTACACAAGATCAGATTTTTTATTTAAGGGCCTGGGAGATAAAATAATTTGTCCAGAATCACAGGATGTTGATAGCAGACGCTGGGACTCGAACCTGATCCCCCATCTCTGCAACTCTGACCTACAGGCCACATATGCTTATGCACATGCAAGGCATGAAAGAGGGAGGATATTGTTCTTAGGTAGGACACTGGGGCCAGGGTGACGATGGTCTACAGCCTGAGCAAGAGAACTACTCGGAGGCCCCTACTATTGCTAAATTACTCCACCCCTCCCCAGCCCTCCACGGCCTCAGGGCTATGGCCTGGCAGGGGAGGGGATTAAGCATAAAACACAGTTGCTGGGCCATCCATAGGGCCCAGGGCTGAGGTGAAGATGGCCCAAGTCCTTAACATCCCCAGGCCCCAAAAGCGAGGCCCCAGAATGAACCCACCCTACCCTGCCCACCATGCTGTGAATAAGAAGGGTAGTGGGTAAGGTGTCAGATAAAAACACAGTTTCTGGGCTGCGTTGGCCCAAGGAGGGCCAAGGTGAGAATGACTCAAGGGCCTGAGCAACATTCTCGCAATCAACTCCTCCCCAGCTCACCATCAGGGCAATTGCTTGGTAGGTCAGGGGATCAAAGGGAGGCCACAGCTGATCATCGCCCAAGAGCCAAATCACAAGCCCCCCCCCCCCCCCCCCCCCGCCCAGCAAGGCTGCTTTACTCTCTTTGTCCAGTGCCCTCTGTGGGCTGGGAAAGAAAACAAAAATTACCCACAGAGGGCACTGAGACACCGGCCCTTCTGCCAATGCCAGACTGCCCGTTGTGCCAATCCGTCCCTAGAGCCCACACCCAGTCACTACAGGTATAATTATTTATGTTATACCCAGAAGTGAGAATAAAAGGTTTGGGACTCTGTCCTGCTGCTAGAGAGCATGGTCCTGCCACTAAACAGCATGCTTCTCAATGTAAACCAGCAGCACAAGTGTGAAAATGAATTACATATTTTTAACTGACGTTCAATTGGTTGTTTGACACTGGAACATATTATTTTGGTTCTAATAGCATTTTTGAAACAATTACCAGTTACACCTCTAATAAACATAACCACCCAGCACCCCCACCTTAATACCTTTGGCTGCTGGCTTCACAGTACTGCCCCATGCCCCTAGGTTTAACATTAAGGACTGGCAGGGAAGGCACAGGAGCATTTGTAGCTACTTCCCTTTGAAAGCAAGTGATCCAGTGTACATGTTACTTGTAGTATAACCCTCATCAAAAGAACATAGTTTATGCTAGTTAAATTCTGTGAAGCATGTGCTTTGAAACACATTTTGAGATGTGATCTTTGTCCCTAGGTGGGCTGCTGTGATTTAGATTTTATTTCCATAACACTGAGTGCAGTGTTAGGGTTGGGAGCATTTTAGATCAAACAACATTTCTGCATACTCAGCCTAACTATGACTAATCTTAAACCTTTATTTTTTATTTTGTTTCTAATCATATCATGTTATTTATTATGGTATTAATTATTTTGCATTTTTGTTTTGATACTGCACTACTCTCGAGAAAGGTCAATGAAAGAGGTTTGAAATTGACTCAGTAACTCCCTCTACTTTCCTCTGTGAGAAAATATGACCATCCCCACTTTATGGTTATTCACTGTGTTGGAGCCACCTTATATTATGTCTAATATTATTGGGCAAAATAAGATTATTTTTTTTCAATAAGTACTGCAGTACATTCTGGATATTTTTAAGAAAGTTAAGTGTTACTCTGTGAACATTTAAAAAATATATAAATCAATAAAAATATGTTTCACTAACTCTACAGACTTTGTTGAACTGCCTAATTTCTTCCTGTACATTGCAAATATAGTAATAAGCTATATTTCATGTTAAAACAAAGAACAAAGACAAGTGTGGTTTAAACAATATGTGTGCCTTTTTATTTTGCAAGGGCTTTCATTAACCAATAATATTGTGTCACGTCATCACCATGTACTGAGGTATGGTGTGAAGGTACCCCGGTATACCATGGCCCAATACAGCACAAACTGAACAAACTCAGACCAAATAACAAAAATCCTTTTCCACACCATAAGCTATATTCCTGTCAAATTTCATGTAAATCCATCCAGCCATTTTGTCGCTACGTCTGTTTAAAACATCAAAAGAAAATGCATTGTTGGAAAAACTTGTTTTGGGACTCCCTTTTTTCTTCACACCCCCTAACTAATCACCAAGAAACTTTGCATCATCAGCCAATGTAGACAAATGAATAGGTCTGCAAGGTTTCCTGGAGAGTCATCAAACTGTGACAAAGTTATGAGAAAGAACAATTTGGGGACTTCCTTTCTATCTGAATCCTAACTATAACTACAAAGTGGCTACCACCACTCTGTTATATATATCCTTTTGCTGTCAGTCATTTTGTCACAGCTCCCCACACACACCCACCCATTCTCCAGAATTGGTTCCTAATGTCACTCTATCACAATGCTTCTCATCAGAATATGCATGGCCTTTATTTATTTCTCCCACTCCTTATCCTCCTTGGTAGATTGCCCCAAGACTTTTTCAACCATAGTGCCCCTCTGTGTAATACTTAAAGTCCATACTGATTTTGGCCCTATAGCTATTCAAAGTATGGTATAAAAGAGTAAGTCATAACATATAACATAAATTATTTAATTATCTTCTATGTTCTAGACATATTTCACAAATAACTACACTATTATACAATACTCTTACATTCTGCACCACTTCTTATCACTGTGGTTTTAAAATTCAGCATAACATTTGTGTGTATCATTACCATAACCTATCATATTCTTCTATCTGTCCCACAAGTTCTTTTTTGTTTTTGTGTCTAATTGCCATATGGCATCTTTTGTAAACCTCATTTTTAATATTGTTTCTTTACTGTAAAACTTATTCATTGAAATCATGTTTTCAAACTTTTCTCCCTACTATTGGCACACTTTATTTTTTGCATTTGCCTACTTATGTCTTTTTTGTCATTGTATTTGCTTCCTTTATTGTTGTCCCTTGTCACCTGCTTACTTTTTATTTATGTTGTAGACTTTGTACTTGAGATTTGCTACTGCATTTGTCAGGTCTCCATTCCATTACCATTTTCCTCAGTCATGATAGCCTCTTGATCCTATTTTGATTCTTGTATTTCCTACTCAGCTTGTATATTTCAATTGCATACTTTTCTTTTTTGTTTAGTGTTTCTCCTTTTAATTTTCCATTACTTTTGTCTCTTGTCAACTGCTTACTGATATTTATATTCTAGACTTTCCCTTTCTAGTTGTCATTATATGTGTCACTTATTTCCATTTACTTCCACTGCTGTGAACTCTTTATTGCTCACATTGTCATTCCTGTGCATCCAACTGCGCCACTACATAGGGTTTGCTGCCAACATGCCTTCCATTCATACTACTTCCTCTAAATCTAACCTTCTCCTAAAATCTGGCCCACACATTTTCAAAGTAATCTAACCTCGGATTCTTACCAAAAATGCATATAGGAGTGGACTCATAAACTTCTTAAACTTCTTAATGAGTTTGCAAAACTTTCTTCACTGGCCAACACCATAGTACCTGCGAAGAAAGGACAATAATAACCTCACCTACTTTGCCCACAATACATGTTTATGATCTGGTGTATTTCCCAACAAGCTCAATGTCTCTTGTAACTCTATAATGTATATTTCCTCAGGCTTTCCATTATCCCTTCCACCAGACTTATCTATCTTTTGGTTCAATCAAGTAAAAATCAGTGTTCAACCATCTGAAGACGATCTTTTTTTTTTGGTTTTTCTTTTCTATATACCGCCTAGACTCAACTTTCCTTTACCTTTTCTCTTGGCTCAACAAATTCATTTTTCTCCTATGACTCCTGCTCTCTGACTCGGCTTTGCCCCTCTCACTCCAACTTTACTTCCTAACATCCTTTCCATCTACTCCTCCTGCTTCTTACCTCTCACATTTCCACTTCCCCATCCACCCTGATTTCTTCTCTGAATATTCATCCTTTTTCACTTTCCCTCCTCTTTCCTCTTTCCACTCTGATTCCCTCTCTTGCAATCCTCTGTACCTCTGCTTCCACTCCCTCTTTTCCTGCCTGTCACCCCTCTGCCACCATATCTACTACTAAATCAAAATTTTCTATTCATGGCTATATAACACCTAATGACACTACCATCCATGTAAAGAGAATCATAAAATCTCCTATAATATTCCCTGTCCATCTAAACCCTTCCTACATCCAATCACATTCTAGCAGCAGTTTACTTTCTTTTATCTTACTCTGCTTTCAACTCTCCTTCCTGCTCCTCCACTTCCCACCTCTTCTTTCCCATTGCTGAGGCTCCTTCTCGCAACTCCTCCGTTTACTTTCAATATATCCATCCTGAAACCCTTAATGCTCTCTCTTTAATGCTCTCTCTGCTCCACACTACCACCACTCCCCCTCCTCTCTAATTCATGTTCCCCCTTTATCACCTTCCAATTCCAGTCTTCCATCCACAACATGACGTTGCATCCCCAATCTAATATTCAATGCATTTCTCTTGCTATTCTCCTCCAAACCCTACTAGAATAGTTCCAATAGGAACTACATTTCTACAGTCTCAAGCAACTATGCCCTCCTCATATGCCAACAAACTTACCCAACAAATTGCACTCACTCCACTTAGTGCTTCAAACTTATCAAAAGATCTTTCGCTCACTAAAAATGCTACTTTCTCATGGACCAAAATAATGCAAACTGTTAGAAATTGGGTAACACTTCCTCCTCTAGTAAAGAATTCCCTACCACCACTCCCCTCCATTTTCAAAAACAGAGGGAACCACACCCTCACAGATCTTTTTCCTCTCTCTCACACAAGGATCTTGGCGATCTCTTCAATGACTACAATGCTAAATCATTTAATTTCCCTCTTAAATCTTCCTCTAATTCACCACTTGCTGACCCTTGCATTCCACTAAATTAATTGCAATGACAATTCCAGGCAGGGCGATGGGAAAAGATGGCAGTCAACTAACCTATGGCTGCGAAACATGCCGCCCACTTTACCACTTTATTGCAAACAATATCAACGGTTTTTGTCACGCAAAAAGTTTGGCCATTGCTTATTGAAATGACACATTGTTATTTATGTATTTGTCATATAATTGTTATTTTTCCAGCAACATCTAAATTTGTACCAATTGTTTTCTGCCTCCATGATGGTGGCCTCCAGCGGATCTGGTAGCTGCAGAGATCAAGGGAGAATGCAGGCTGGTAGTGAGCTTTGTAAAGACATTGCAGGAGGTCTGCAAAGCCTTGATGTGACAAAAATGCTGCCTTCGAAGTTTGGCTTTCCCATTCTAGAAAAATTGCAGTGAGCCCCTTGCATGGCCTCTTTGTTGTGGATCGGCATGTTGACTGGCGCAGGCACAGAGGGGGTCATGGGCTCTGTGTTCGGCAAGACCCATTTGGAAGATGGAGTGCCTACTTATTCCTCCACCCACAGTCTCTGCCTTCCCCCAGATGCAGATCTCAGCCAGGGGTGGAAGATGATAGTGACAGTATCAGCACAACATCTTTCAACAGTCCTTCAGGCTCAATAGTAGATGTGACTGTTAAGGACACAGCAAATGACCCAAACACGAAGGAAAACACTGAGCATTCACTAAAGACTGTTGCTACTGTTGCCTTTTCAGACAAGTACCATGAATTTGTTCATTAGAATGGTGTAAAGCTCCAGACAGAGTGTTTGACCTCTATAAGGGAGGATGGATGTGGCATAGAATATTCAGTCAGCCTCTCTTGTGCATAAGTCCAAAATTTGGTACACGGTCTGCCAATTCTTGAACAGTCACTATATTACTAGGTTCTCTGAATTCTAAAGGCTGCGATATTGATATGCTATCTGCTTTATTTGAATGAAAGGTGCTGGAGGAGGAGATTCCATAGGGGGGAAGCACCTTGATTGAGAAAGCCAGCATAAACTTGATGCAGTCATCAATGCCTAAATTCGCCCCTCATTGTACATATTTACCCTCCAGATCTCATGAGGCTGAAAGGGACACTGAACTGGAACATTTAATAAGTAATTTTCACAGTATAGAGGTTGTCAGCCAGTCAGACATTAAGACCTACCCGATATTCCAGATTGATAATTAGTAGAGTAGAATCCCAAATTTGCCTAACAATCTGAAGCTATAATGTAGAGTGACAACCCTACTTATTCTGAGATCAGTATCAAGAAATCAAAAGCCTAGCTAATGGACTCTATCTGGTGGAATCATCATGGGGCATATACCTGGAAAGTCTGGTGAAACCTCGATTGGTGCTATTTTCTAACTGATATAAACTCCTGGGGCTGAGACACAGTCCACCTAAGCAAAGGAGGTAAAGGCTGATAATCTAAAGATACAGCAATCTGTTTTGAACAAAGATGATGATACCTGTGCCATTACTCATCAAATGCTCGAACTTGAAAATCACATGGCTGAAACTTTGGAAGCATGCATTTAGTAGGGGAATTAGAAGAGCAAATGAACAAAGTACAAGACATCTAATGGAAACTTGAAGACCTAGAAACCAGCAATGCAGGAGTAAGCTGCACGAACTTGGGATTATAGAAGTATTGAAAAGCAAAAAACCCTGACAATTTATTGCTCATCTTTTTCCAACAGCCTTTACTGATTTATCTGACTGTGTATATAGAGTGCGTTGGGGGCAGCAAGGTCAGCTCACAGAGCCAATCAATGTGTGTAGGAGTGTCCATCAGAGATGCGTACTGGCCCCAACCCTCTTTTTCCTCTACTTGAATGATGTAGCCCAGTTTCTTTCTTTTAGACCTGCAGATACCCCAACATTAGATAAGGTCAAAATATTGACACTTTTATTTGCAGATGACACTTTATTGGTATCAAAAACCCAAGGTGGTCTACAATTGGTATTGAATCATTTTGAAGAATTTTGTGCCATTTGGGGTCTTGAGATAAATACATCCAAAACCAAGTTCATGGCAATAAAGCCACACAAAGCATATAGGGGGAGGCCACCCTAAGACGGGGTATCACTGGAAAGGGTACATACATTTGAGTATCTGGGCATCAAATTGACAGGAAGTTGTTTGTGCTGTGGCCAAATTTCTTGGGCATATGTGGGTGTCAGGAAGAGCCCGGATGGGAACCCAGTGCCGCGTGCCCGGGTGTTCGGCACCTGCCTGTGGAGGTAAAAGGGACCGGCATCCACAGGGTTAACAGTTTCCTCACACCCACTCCTCTACAGGATGACACAGAGATTGCCTACAGGGAGGACCAATCAGAGCCAGTAGAGGCGTTGAAAAGGAATCTCTCGCGAGAGAGGAGGAAGAAGGCGAGAGCGGATGAGGACGGAGACGGTGCATCTGGACACGCCAAGGAGGAAGAGCGGGAGGAGCCCTGGAAGCTGAGAGAGTCTGGAGAGCTGGAAACGGGGACCACAAGAACGGACGACGCCGTTGCCGAGGAGGAAACGGAGACGTGGAGCGAAGACTGGTGGACACCCCCAGGAGACGCGAGTTTGCCGCCGTAACTCAGGAGAGTTACCGCATTGGCGGTAAGTGGATAGAGACGGGTGAACTCTGGAGGGAGGAGTGGAACCGTTGTAGAAATCGGGACGGACTTCTGCTAGCTGCGGGAATAGTCTCATTTTGTTTTTCGTTTGTTATCTTTGTTTCCTTTTTTTTCCCGTTTGTGTTGGGCCTAAAATTGCCTTAGAGTGACTAGGGACGTAGGAGAGCGTGAATACTCCTGAATTAATGCAGACAAAAAACCAGATCCTGCTAATCTCCTCCCTTGTATGGTCTGAGAAAACTAGATTCCTCTGACTCTCATTTGCCTACGACCACCCTTATAAACCCGTCACACCCCATCCCTCACTTACCACACCGTCGTTCTCTTATTCAAAGCACTGTCTTCACTGGGAGTGGTGACGGGTACCGTAGAAGCAAGAGTGCCCGAGATATAGAAACTTACCGTCACTTTGTTTTCTTCTTTCCTTCCGAGCATCCTGGTGAGCCACCACCAAGAGGGAAGAACCAACGACGCAGGAGGCTGAAGTCCCTTACTCTCGCCCAATGAACCAACTGTTTCATACTGCCTATACCTATGTATTGAACTTGAGACTTGCCCAGAGAACCAAACTGTTTCTTGCTACCTGTCACCATGTATTGAACTTGAGAATAAAATCGTTCACACCATTGATAAACATATACGGCCTCCTAGCTTTCATTTCCGACCATCCCTCCGACAGTGGGATATTCGGAGGAATTTTGAAGACTTAAGTTATTGATTTTAATTTTATTTCTATTCAACAAGGACTTTAGCTAGATGATCACTGAACAATACACAGCCCCTTTTTATTATGAAACGTGTATCTATTGAATCTATGAGCTGTTGAGACAGCCTTATTGTGAGTATTTTATTTGATATCACATGAGTGGCCTAGAAGTGAGCACACTGGTCAAAAATGTTATTGTATTTTAGGCATGGTGTAAGTTTTATTGTTTTAATCCAGATGAACCAAATGGTCCTGTCCAGTAAAGACAATTAATAAACGAAAAGGTAAGAAAAGCATTACAAAGTCCATCGTGCCACAAATGATATGTTAAAAGCAAGATAGTTAAACACAACTGGACCTAAGCCTGACATCAGATTTTAAAAAGCTAAGCACATAGAAAACTGTACTACCCCTAAGCATTTGTAGAAAAATAAAAGCGGGTGCCCTTGCTTAAAATTGCCCTTTTTTAGAATCGGACCTGAAAAGGTATTTCTGGGTAAGTCATAACAACTGCAAAATAACAACAAGTGAGGCATGTCCTGTGGGGACTTCCCATTGCAGCCACAGGGGACAGAATCTGGCCCTTGTGCTGCCCCCTTGGGTGGGTGAGAAGAAGATGGAAGAGATCAAACCGGAACCTGCTCAGTTAAAAATAGTCATACGAATTAAAAAACTCTAATAAGTACGGTTCCACCATCTGTGTGGTTCTTAACATGATGAAACGACATACGCTAGGCTTATATAGCTCCTTGTTTTCCCTGGCTATTGCCTGCTGTTTGAAGAAGGCCACCTTAATTTCAACCAGGTCCTTCTTGTTGATCGATTCAGGGTTAGCAAAAAGATCTCCTCTCCCCGGGCTCGTTAAGCGCTCTTTGATGTATTTAAGACACGGTACTTGGGAGACATGGTCAAGAGCCATACAGTCCCTTAGGATTGCTTTGTTTAATGATGTTGCCTTACTGGTCCAGATTTTTAACCATAATGATACCGGGCGGTAGGCTATCAAGTCAATAAAGATAGTTCAAACCAAGCTCCTCGTGTACGATAAAAGTGGAGGTACACAGGTGAACAGCAAAGAGCCATCTCAAAAAGTTGTTTTGAACAATTTGGAGGTCATCATGGATGGTGTACCCCCAGATTTCCCTGCCGTACAACACTTTGGAGATGCACTTGGCCCTATAAAGCTGTAGTATAGCCGCATGGGTCTTTTACCCAGTCTAGAAGCAAAATTAAAAACAGCTGCAGTCGCCCAGGGAAGGTCATCCTTCTTGCGGTTTTTTTAGGGCACCCAGTTCATCTTAGCGTCCAGCAGATGCCCCAAATATGAGAAAACGTTTGTCCTCGGGACCGGGGAAGACCCAACCTTGAAGAGGTTTACAACGTTTGCAGGCCCATCTCGGTCTTAGCCATCAAGATGGCGTCGTATGCGTATCGCAGAACAAGAAGGCCACACCGTTCCACCTGGTGGTAATCCACCTTAGTCGCGATTAGCACCTTCTCTAGGTTATTTATGTATACATTAAATAAGAAAAGGCACATAATACAGCCCTGTTGGACCCTCTTTGAATAGGAAACAAGAGCGTAACCTTGAAAACATTGGAATATCTGACCACTGCCTTTGTGTCTCTATGGAGGTCTTGTGGGAAGAGGACTATGTCGGTGTCCACCCCCAGAGATAGCAAGGGCTGCCACAGCTTGCATCTATTCATGCGATCAAATGCGGAGGACAGGTCCATAAAGGCCAGATAGATGGTACGGGGATGAGCAACTGCCTACTTTTTCAGAATCATAAATGGATTCAGACACTGATCAACCACTGAACGACCAGGGCGGTAGCCATATTGGACTTCTGGCAAAATGTTATTCTCATGGGCTCAATTAGAAAGCCTGTCCAATAAAATGCATCTAACCACTTTGACCACAGGGAGATGGGCCTGTAGCAATGCGTGCTATTTCTGTTCCCTTTCTTAAAAATCTGGGACGAAGATGGAAATAGCCCATGTGACCGGGGGACCAGATCTAACGGCCGCATTGATAACTGAAGTGAGAACGGGGGCCAACAACTCAAGGTTGGAGATGTAAAGGTCGGGGGATTCCATCTGGTCCTGGAGCCTTGTTCCAGGTCAACCCCACAATACCCAACCTGACCTCCCTCCGAGAATGTAAGGGCTGATTTATCCACTCCCTCTCCACAGGAAGCACTCTGAGCCTGAGGGACCCAAAACATATCCTCAAAGTAGCTAGCCGATTCATTCTCGGAAATGTGGTGTAAGAGGCATTAGCTGTGTCCACTGCTAGAAAAGGACTGTTGACAATGATCCAAAGCTTGGTGCTACTCTTCATTGTACTGGCCTCCATGAGCTTACTCCAGGCATTCTCCTTCAATGCCTCCTTACGCCTACTTCATACTGTTTTCTAAGGGGTTCTTACTAGGAACCTATCTCTTGGAGTGGTGCCTAATGCTTCCTTGAGCTTCCTGGCTGCGTGTGAACAGGTGTAATCAAACCATCTTGGGGCCCTGTCTAGATGCCTTTTAGGTGTGGGAGCTTTCAGTAGGTCAGCTATAGAGCAAGAAATGGCTATAAAGGCATTGGCAGTGATCTCGTCTGGCTCTGACTGCGCGGCCAAACATATCTGTATCTCATTTAGATATTTGGCTGAAATTGTCTCATGGAAAGAATCAGGAAAACAAAATGAGCCCATTTTAGCCTTCTGCCCCATCTGAAACTTCCAATAAACCCCCGTTACTCCCCCCTTGTCCAGACACAATAAGGGCCAGCTGGCTTTAAGACACAGGGGGTTATGATTGCTATGGATTCTCACTTTGATAGAAAAATCTGATATTAGGTAGAAGGGGGAGACAAAGATGAAATCAACAAGCATTTGCAATGCAATAGGTCTCGCATTTACATGAGTTTGAGCTATTAACATTGCAAATAACAATGCCTTTTATTTTATGTTTTTAATACATAAATAAAAGGCAGTGTCATATACAATGCCAATAGCTTAAACGTGCGTAATTGCGAGACCTATTGCATTGCAAATGCTTGTTCCTACAAGTTCCCAAACCGTTACAGCTGCTTTTTGTCAAATGCGGATTAAAAGTTAAAAAAAAGACTGGCTTTCATTTCTCCATGAGCCCGGGCTTTATATAGTCAATCCCCGTGGGTCAAAGGCAAGGTGGCGGAACAGAATGAGGACCACAAGGCAACGTTACCTAGACTCAGTCAGGCTTGCCCGCAACAGCACAGCGACAAAAGGAAACAGGAACTATTACACGCTGACTGAAACAGAGCGTGTAGAAAAGTGAACAGTTGGCGACTTGATACCAGGTCAATCGTAAGAAGGAGGATGAACATAAAAACCCACCTGGGCCTACCTTTTGCCGGAGCAGAGGTACTAAGCTGTTTGCACAGTAAAGACAACAGGGCAAAGTTCAGATCAAGGGGCCAAGAAGGTTGGCCTGGCCCGGCCTCCTCCAGCTCTGATGGGTGCGGAGGGCCCGACCTTGGCATGGGCTTTGCCCGAGCGCGCCCCGCTTGTGTCCCGTGCCACAGGAGGGAAACAACGCTTTTCAAAGCGCGACACAGCATGTGCAGGCTGGACTCCTCCTCCTCCTGCGGTGCAAGGCAAGCTGGGACACAGAGTCACACAAACAACAAAGTCCAGTTGACTTCCCACACTGTGGGAGGAAAATAACACTTTTCAAAGCACGATGCGGCACGGGCAGGCTGGGCTCCTACTCCTGCGGTGCAAGGCAAGCTGGGACACGGAGTCCTGCAAACAACAAAGTCCAGCTGACATCCCACACCGTGGGAGGGAAATAGCACTTTTCAAAGCACTAAGTGGCACGGGCAGGCTGGGCTCCTCTTCCTGTGGTGCAAGGCAAGCTGGGACACAGAGTACCGCAAGCAACAAAGTCCGGTTGACATCCCGCGCTGAGGGAGGGAAATAGCGCTTTTCAAAGCACGATCTGCATGTGCAGCTGGGCTCCTCCTCCTGCGGTGCAAGGCAAGCTGGGACACGGAGTCCTGCAAACAACAAAGTCCAGCTGACATCCCACACCGTGGGAGGGAAATAGCACTTTTCAAAGCACTAAGTGGCACGGGCAGGCTGGGCTCCTCCTCCTGTGGTGCAAGGCAAGCTGGGACACAGAGTACCGCAAGCAACAAAGTCCGGTTGACATCCCGCGCTGAGGGAGGGAAATAGCGCTTTTCAAAGCACGATCTGCATGTGCAGCTGGGCTACTCATGCGGTGCATGACAAGCTGGGACACAGAGTCCTGCAAATAACAAAGTTATATATTTATATACTGAATAAAATAAAACAGAGGTTATTGGGAGGTTATAGTTAAGAAATAGAATTAAAAAAAATATACATATATGTGTGTATATATATATATATATATTCACTGAAAAAACCATAGGTTTCACACATGTTATAGTTAGCTGGAAATTTTACTGATAAAAAACCAATGAAATTCCCCCGTTATAGTTACTGTAGGCAACTATAACTCACGCGACCGCAATCCTCTGCTGATGCTAATACTGTATTTAGACACTTATTTGCCCATGTCTTCTTCCATTAAATTTTAGCTATACATATATTACAAATATTTTTTTTTCATAAAGACACATATGTCATCAGCAGAGGATTACGGTCGCGTGAGTTATAGTTGCCTACAGTAACTATAACGGGGGAATTTCATTGGTTTTTTATCAGTAAAATTTCCAGCTAACTATAACATGTGTGAAACCTATGGTTTTTTCAGTGAATTTGTACGGTTTGTTAAATGCTAAGTTACTTTACGCCATTTGTGGCGTGCGCGCCCACTTAACGCAGTTCGTTCCATGCGCGCACGGTGCGCTTCGCGCACCGTGCGCGCACAGTGAGCACGCGGTGCGCTTCGCGCACCGCGTGCCCACATTACGCTAGATGGGCCATGAACGCACGATGCGCTTCGCGCACCGTGCGCACAAAGTGAGCACGCGGTGCGCTTCGCGCACCGCGTGCCCACATTACGCTAGATGGGCCATGAACGCACGATGCGCTTCGCGCACCGTGCGCACATGGAGGACATATGATGAGCAAACTCTTAAATCTGCTTTTCATTTATTTTTTTTTATTTTTTTTACCGTACGCTTACCGTAAGCTTACGGTACGCGTACCCCGTGATTTTTTTTAAAATCAATAAATGTTTTTTTTGTACTTTTCTGTCCTTCTTTGACCCCCTTACAAATGTTAGGGGGTCTGTAACTCTCCTCATTGCCCCCTTTCCTTGTTTTCTCTGTTTTTTTTCTGAGTGAAACACACAAAATGGCGGCCGCCGCTTCCTGGTTTCGGCCGATTCGAATGTTTACTAAGATCTAAGAGCCAATCAGAATCGCGCTCGCGCACGCCATGTTTCTTCCGTACGCTTACCGTAAGCTTACCGTACGCGTACCCCGTGATTTTTTTTAAAAATCAATAAATGTTTGTTTTGTACTTTACAGTCCTTCTTTGACCCCCTCACAAATGTAAGGGGGTCTGTAACTCTCCTCATTGCCCCCTTTTCTTGTTTTCACTCTTTTTTTTTCAGAGTGAAACACAGAAAATGGCGGCCGCCGCTTCCTGGTTTCGGCCGATTCGAATGTTTACTAAGATCTAAGAGCCAATCAGAATCGCGCTCGCGCACGCCACCGTACGCTTACCGTAAGCGTACGGTAAGCGTACCGTAAGCGGGCTCAGATATATATATTGATTTAAAGGCTATTTTCTCAGAATCTACTGAACAGATTTACACCAAACCTACAAAAGGCACTTCCTTGACCTAGGGACTACCTCTCTGCCAAATTTTGAGTAATTCTGTTCAGCCGTTCGGGCTGTAGCTCGTTCTAAAGGTCCTATGGAAAAATGCATGGGAAAAACGCGTTTTGGGACCCCCCTTTTATCTCAGCCCCCGCTTGACGGATCCCCCCGAGACTTTCAGGGTAGGAGCGGAGCGTAGCGCCCCACCTATTTTGAGAAATTCGCGAGGATTCGTCGACCGGCGCCAAAGTTATTCAAAATAGAATGTTGAGGTTTTCCTATGGAAACGTGGTCCTAACTATAACTACCTACTGGCGATCGCCAGTAGGTAATATATATATATATATATATTCACTGAAAAAACTAAAGGTTTCACACACGTTATAGTTAGGAATTAGCATTTAAAAAACCTTGCAAATTCACTGAAAAAACCATAGGTTTCACACACGTTATAGTTAGCTGGACATTTCTCTCATACAAAACCAATGAAATTGCCCCGTTATAGTTAGTTCAGCTAACTATAACTCGCGCGCCCGCAATGCACTGCTGATGACGTCAC
The DNA here is from genome assembly GCF_964204655.1 of Triturus cristatus. Lineage (NCBI taxonomy): Eukaryota > Metazoa > Chordata > Amphibia > Caudata > Salamandridae > Triturus > Triturus cristatus. Next base: position 529,858,685 of record NC_140592.1, read on the forward strand.
ATATTACATCACTCATGACATGGTCAGTGACATCACTCATGACATCACGGATGACATCTCAAATGACAAAAAGTCTTGTCACGTGGGAATCCTAACAAGAAGTATTCTTTTAGCATTCACACTATGTTGAGGCATGTTGACAAAATGCATCCAGTGACTTTTCGTCGAGCTTCTGGAGCAAACCCTCCACCTGCTCAACCGACGACATCTGCAGCAGCTCAGCCGAGCACATCTTCGGCAGCTCAGGCGAGCACTTCTTCTGCAGTGGTGCCTTTGCCTTCTTCCACACCTCTTTTTGGACCACCTTGTTTTGCGAGGTTGTCCACACGCTGCACTGATTGCGGTCGACTTATTTCTGTGTGTGAGACCAGTCTTGATCTCATTCAGAGAAAATTTGATGCGCATGAGTGCAGTAGGCCATAGATGTTTTTTCTTTTTTTTTCGTTTTTCTCTTCCTGTTTCCCTCCATTAACTCAAGGGCTCTTTTAAGAGCCACTTAAAAACTAAACCCCCAAAATTTTTTGGGGTATTTATTTATTTATTTTGGGGGGGGGGTGCACCCAAGGATGTTTTTAAAAAAAAAAATGTTTTTAAATTTAATGTACAAAAAGAGGTGAAGAAATGGAAGCATGAAAAGGGAGGATTGAGAAATACAAATATTTTTCACTTATTTTTTTAAAAAAATAACTTATTTGTAAAAAATAATTTTTTTGTATTTTGCAAGGAAACAGAATTTCTTTTTTTTTTTTTCTTTCTAGTTTTGCAAAAAAGAAAAACGTATTAATATTCAATCATACATTACAAAAAGCATTACATGTTTTTACATATTTTACAAAGCAATTTTTTGCCCTTTTTTTGCTGTTTTCAGAATTTTTTAATTTTCACTTAAAATAGTGAAAACAATTGTATTCATCATTTAACAGCGGGCAAAAAAAAAAAATCTAAAAGATTGTTTAAAAAAAGCCCAAAAACTATCCTCACTAAAATATATCTTGTTAGTAATATTACATATATATTACAAGTACTTTTCTAGATGAATAACATTTTTCTAGATAAACCGTCTTTAAACCTTGTCGCAAAAGCACACATGCCAAAATAATTTCTGTCAAAGGAGTCCACAATTGTTTTTATTACTTTTCCTTTAGGCCAAATAGTAATTTCAAAATTCTTTTTAAGTGATATCTTCAATTATAATCCTTTAAAATTACAAAAAAATGCTTTCTTCAGATGCAGTTTTTATTTTTCAAAATTTAGGTTTCAGAAAAATTAAGTAAGAATTGGGTAAATCATAAGGCAAACATTGCTTGAAAATCAATTGGGAATCATTACACAGTGTCCAGCCTTTTTCACATTTAAGATAAACTGTGTAATGTCCAGAAGTTACAGTAGGTCCTTCATGAAAAATTATTGCAACTGTAACAAAAGTTTTCCCAGAAATTGATAATTGTTGTCCTGTAAACTTCTTTATTAAAGTATCCAATTTTGAACCATCAGCTCTGCAAAGTTGCATCATTAAAATTACATACTGACCATATTTCTGTAAAAATAACGTTGAAAACATGTCAGATTTACATTCAGAACATTCCATGTTGTGATTGGCATCTTTAACTAATTTACTAAAAGTCACTGATTTACTTTGTGGTAATGGTAAAAATATGAACCTTTCTGAATCAACATTACTACTACATGTGTTCATACAGTTTTCACAGCAATGTTCCCATTTGTAAGAGACACCAAATAAGTTTTCTACTTCTACTCCTTCATCTTCAAGTACACTCAAAATATATATTAAGAATTCCTGTGCATCTTGCTGGACATTGTCTTTAAACTGTGTAGAACCACAACATACATCTAAAAGATTTCTAACATCAGTAGCACTTTCTATTTCAGTTTTATCAGTACTCAGCTTCTCATAAAGGAGACTCAGCAGAGAACACAATCTTTTTCCATGATTTACTATTATCTGTTCTAGCAACTTTTCAAGATAAAATACAACATTCAGCACTACATTTGCATAGCAGTTGACACCAGAGCTATTTTCAAAATGGCAACCAACAACCTCTTCAACACTGTCCTTTTTCTTTTTCCTTGCTATCACATCACTGTCCTTTTTTTTTTTGTTCTGTTCATCCACATTACAGATATTTTCAAATCTCCTTTTCCGAGAAACAACATGTTTTTCAATCACAGGATACTGTCCTAAATGAGGAGCATAGGTTCTTCTTAATCTATATATTTTGAGTCATCAAAGTCTATCATAAATAAACCAGATACTGTTTTTACTCGTGACAGAGCAACATATGCCATACCTTCTTTGAACACAGTAGAACCAATGTTTACAAAAGCACTATCTACAGTCAATCCTTGAGACTTGTGAATAGTTACAGCATATGCTAGAGAAAATGGAAACTGCTTTCTACGCACATATAAGTCTTTCACAAGCATGAAACGAACTGAACAACGACAAATGTCTTTAACTTCCTCTATCTGATCAAATTTTATTTTTAAACATTCAATTACTTCTTTTTTCTGATAATTAATAAAACCCACAACTCTTCCCATAGCTCCATTCACTAAACCTTTTTCTACATCCAAATTTCTCCTTAAAATCACTCGACAATTCATGCAAACATATAGATTTTTTTCTAATCCAGCTGTTTTGGAAATGTTCTTCTCTAGTGAATCCAATTTATTTTTCAGTTTGCCTGTTAATGTAAAAGTAATTCTTTCATGCTGAATTTTGTCCTCTGCTTCCATTTTCTTAATCTTTTCCAATTTCAAAAGTTCCTCATTGAATATTGAGCACTCACGTAGTGTTGGCATTAAGCAGATTACAGTATTTTTTTCAGCAATGTTCTTGTATATTTTCTCTGCAACTATTTCTTCATTTGGAAATAAATTATGTAGCATCCTACTCTGTAATGCTTTTTTGCCAACTTCTGTGAGTAGTCCAATTCTGATATCTTTCAGAATCCTTGCATAATCTTCGTCGTTTGCTTGTCTCATATTGGTAGTGAGTTCTTTGTACTCAAAGAACGACCAAATATTCACATTACCAATGCTTCCTAATGACTTCTTCGTGTCTTCATGTGTCACAGTATTAAACACTGGTTGTCCTTTAACTGGAGTGAGCTGTAAAAGATCCCCAAAAACTATGACGTGTTTACCTCCAAATACCACGTCATAGTCTCGCTTAAGAATTTGTTGCATTCTTAAATGCACAAAGGCAAGCATTAAGTTTGAAACCATGCTCACCTCATCAATAATGAGAACTTGCATCTTCTTCAACACTCTTGAAACTTCGAAGCATGCTTCTCCAGTTAGCTTGTGGTATTCTATTTTGTTCTCATGCTCCACTGGTGACATTAGCAAGCGATGTAAGGTAATTCCTTTTATGTTATAGGCTGCTAACCCAGTTGGAGCAGTTACCACACAAGACAAATTTGAAGCTGTTTTTTGCTGTAGGTGGCTTCTGATGACTTTTATTAAGAAACTTTTACCAGTTCCAGCTTGTCCACTCACATACATCCTGATTGGTTCAAATGATGTGCATGAGCACTGGTTTTTTTCATGTAGTAATCCATGATCAATTTTTTTGGTGACTTCTTCATAAATTTGTTTTTGTTCTTCATTCAGTTGTTGTTCCAGATTTAGTAAGTCGATTGAATCTTCCTGTGCTTGATTCATAGCCGTTTCTACTTCAGTCATGGCTACTGCAGCTTCATTTTCTATGATTGGTTGTCCTAGGGGATCTTGACTAAGTGTTCCTGAACTTTGGCTGTCTTGAGAACTGTCTCTAGCTACTTCAGCTGCAATTTTTGCTTCCTTTAACATTTGGACATAAGTTGTGAAAGTACTGCATTCTATGCTATCTTTGCTAGCATTAAAAGAATCTTCATAGCTTTGAAATTCTCCCAGTAGTTCGTCCTCTGAACGCCATGGTTTAAACAGCTGTAAAAGAGCCAAGTAGTAAAATTCCTTTTTGTCAGTAGTGTCGCAACTCAGCTTCCTGTGATTTATCAAACTTCCTTTTGTTTGCTTCACCAAACATCCTTCCTCACCAATGACTTTATATTTTCCATTGTTGATGTCTTCTGTGGCTTTCCGTGAAAAAATGTAGTTCTGCAGCACTTCATAGAGACACATGTTCTCAAGATGATGACTTCTTTTTGGGTAATATGTGTCCAACATGTTTGTTTTCAAAATATCTGTACTTTCTGGGTCATTCTCGGCCAAATATTCAATTTCTCCAACAGATTTCAGTACCCGATTTCTCATTCCTGCAAGGCCTAAGCTTACCCAAATTATTCTTCTGGATTTCGAGTAAAGACTTGCAGATGATAACCTATCTGAGCATTCGTAGGATCCAATTTCTCGATGCGATAACATCTTTAAACTGAAACTGTACAGCTTCTTACTGACAGTCTTCTCGTGAGAAATCTCTTCCCACATTTCCTTCAATTCTGTTTTCTCAGATTTAGTGATGTAAGATGTGACATACCGAGCAACAGCAATAGAATTGTCTGACACATACTGAATATCCATGTTAGCATTCCACATGGATAAAATGACTGGGTTGAAGTCATTTATAAATTTTGACTCTTCTTTTCTTCTTAGGTTGTATGTATTTTTGGGAGATTTTCTGGTTATAGTATGTCGCACAGCTGACATAAAACTGTTGACTCTTCCTTTTGAAAGAACAGGTCTAGGAAATCCAAATCGACACTTTGTGTAGAATTTATCTTTGGTCTTGTACTTCCGTCGACAGTATTTTCCACACCGATGACTTTGGAAACGTAAAACTTGTTATTTTAACTTTTTCTCTTCTGTGCTATTAGGTATAGCACATGTTGCATATTCTTCAATGAAAGATAACACTGCTTCATCAGCATCTGTTCCAAATTTTGGGGCATCCTTGATCCACAACAGCATATGAATATGAGGAGCACCTCTTGCCTGGTACTCTTTTCTCCAAAAGAAATCCACTACTTCTCCAAGAGGTGGATTTTTTTTATTGCAGATGAAGGACATCATAGCCTCAAATCTATGATTGAAATATCTGCAAACATTAACCGGATCCAATGAGCACAGTTCTCCTGCTGTCTTGTATTCAATGTTTTTAATGTTTGAATTTGCCTCTCGTAGAAAATCCAATAAATCATCCCAAGCGTACTCGGCACAGCTTAGGGTTACAAACCATGTAGGAGTTCCTAAATTCCGTAACATGCATTTTAATTTACCATGGCGTCGGTACCAATATTCATTTGTCCCACGCTGACAAGCCATCAGATTGATCAGTTGTGTTTCCAAATGATCATCTCAGTGCTGCACTTTCTCCATAAAATCCTTAGCAGACACATTATGTAGATGTACTCCACTTTTTAAAATGTGATTTACTGCATCAGATAATGCAGACAAGTCGCTTTCAAATAAAAGATGAAACAAATAAGGAATACTTTGACGAAATCTTGAATCTTCAGCATATAGTCTTGTAGTCCGATACTCAGAAGCTGGAATCTGTTCTGGGCGTTCATCGTATCGTCCACCTTTTCCTATAGGAAACAGCTGAGGAAAACATCGAGCTTCCAAGCTCTTCTCCCATACACTCACGGGAGTTCCTTTTGCTTTCTTCATCTGAAACAGATCAATAGTGTCTCCCATAACTTCTTTTGAATGAAGAGGATGTATGCTAAAATGTTCATACATTTCTTCTTCCTTTGACTTGTCCACTTTTTCAATTTGTCCAGTTGGTGTTTCTGTGTCTTCTTGTAAATCTTCTTCATCTATATAAATTGATTCATACCATTTATTATTCCTTTTCAAATATAAATTTGCTCTTTGTACTTTCCGTACATCTACCAGCTCCTGCCAAATCTTCTTATTCTTTGTAGGTACACCATTAACCAGAATAACTAATGGTTCAGTTTCCAAAGTATCTGCATCAATAGTTTCCATATTTTTTTTCAAATCCAAGGGCAAATACACCAGTCTTCCTTTTAAACCTCTCAGTAAATCTGAAGGAGGTAATTTACCAGTTTTGGGCTCCATACGTACTATGGTCTGGAACGGATGAACACATTGAATGAGTATAGACTCATATGTATTTAAATCAGAAAGTTCGGCAGGAATAGCATCCAATTCTAAATTATTATGTACAGCTCTGGTCGGCATTCTATTTTCTTCTAACTTGTTATAACAGTATTTACAAATACACTGATCTTCACCCAATTCAAAACAATTTTCAAGAAATATATATGTTGCAAAATCCTTCCACTTATAATTATCTTCATTTTCACTTTTTTTATACAGATCAACATTCCTTGTTTGAATTTTATAATGGCTTCTGCGGCAACAAATACAAGTAATATTTGGTCTTTCATTAGAGATGATAGTAAATTTTGTCATTTCATCCTCAAAATTTTTAGTAATAATGAGTTCTACATTCTGTTCCTCATTAACTGTGTCCTTTTCTGCACTTTCTTGTTCTGGACCAAAGTAACAAAACTGAATCTCATCAGTAACCTTCACTACATCTGATACAGATCCACGGAACAGAGCATTATTCAACTCATTCAACTTTACTGCTGGACTTTTAGCAAAATACAATGTTCTCACAAACTTTCTCATTTCAGTATGATGAACAGCCAGCATCCTAAAATGATGAAAAACACTTTTACACACTTTTCTAGATAGACAAGCCAGAGAATGTCCTTGCAAACCAGTATTCTCTCTCACTCTGCATGGATCTAGTGTTTGAAGCACCTTCATCTTTTGTTTTACACTCTTTTTACTATATTCTCTTAGAAAGTCATGTAATTTATCAATAGATTCCTGACGCACAGTACAAATACTACTACAGTTCCAAGTGTACACTGGGGCTTTTGGACGTCTCCCCATAGCCTCAGCAGCCATTACTTCTTCCTCATTTCTTGGGACCATTTTCTCTTTTTCCATCACACAACCATCCTTAACTTCATATGCTCTACCATTGGTGTCAACTGCATGCAACAAACTATTACTTTGAAGATAACTCTCTTCATTAAAAAATGGTTCAGTACTTGAACTGTGTTTCCATTCTCCCAAGAACACTTTACAAAAGTAAATTTTTTTCACTTCTCTTCTCCTTTTGCTTTGTGACTTCATTGCATTGACTAATTTATCTAATCTACGCATCCTATTCAAAATTAGAATAAAAAGTTCTTTTTATTTCCAAAGCCTTACTTACAATATTTTCTATAAAAAAAAAATTCTTAATAAATGTTGATTTTTTCTTATATTTTTTCACATCCTTTAGCAAATTTAACATCACTCTTCTCTGAAACATTTTTCGACGAATGTTTTTAAAATCTAATTTTCGTGTTAAATCAGTTTTACATACTTCTGATTGTACATTAGCTTTTGTTTTTTGCTGTTGACTCTGTTGTTGCTTCGTACATAAAACACTGTTTGTTTTACATTTATTTTTGCCATTTTCTTTTTTTTTAAAGATATTTTTAAAGAAAACTTTAGTTTTCTTACCAGTAGAGTTTTTCTTTTTTGCATCACATGCTTCTCCTCCTATTTTTTTTCCCCAGTTTTGTCCAGATATACTTGTTGTTGCTTTTCTTTCCTCTTTCTTGTTCTTAAAGGCATTTTTTAATTTTTACACTGTTGCTCAGCAATACCTGCAAGAAACTTAAAAAAAATCTTTTTTGTAATTATAATTCATTAAAATATTTTTTAAGCTTTTCATTAATTTCAAATGTTTTACCATTTGCCTCTCATTTGTAATTTACTAATTTGTGCAGAGTGCTAACCACCACCGTTGAAAAAAAACAAGCTGCCCCTTTCCTTTCAGAACAACTGCAATAGACTTTAAATCTCTGCCCACAATTCCTGTGTGCACACGGCCTCAAGGTGTGATTCTAGGCAGAAAACAATATTTGATTGGCAATTTAAATGCACATTTACTACTGTGGTAGAGCAACTGATAATTGCTGTTACAGCCTGACACATTTTCCTTATAGTTTACAGAGACAGAAAAGAGCACATTTCCTAACAGCTACTTCATACCATAAGCATCTGCAACCTGGGTGAGTGTTTAGAGTAGAGCAAAGAAAATGAGGCCTTGATGATGTTTTTATGTGATTGCGTTATACACTGCTTTCTGAAACATCACACAGAGCTAAGTACTACGCATGGGAGTGTTGGAGTAGCTGCTGCATGTGTGCCAAGAGTGTGTTTCTGGAGACTATGTATTGTCAGCTGCAAGAGAGATGAGCAAGAAGACTTCCAGAACTGCATGAAGACTGCAGGGATGTATGTAACAGTGCATGTGTGCTAAGGGATAATTTGTGTAAAGACAACAGGCTGCCCCTTTCCTGGGACTGCAATTCTTACTGAACAACAACTTCACAAATTTAATCTCTGCCCACAATTCCTGTGCGCACACAGACTCATACCATCATTTTAGGAACATAACACAGGCTGCCCCTTTCCTGGGACTGCAATTCTTACTGAACAACAACTTCACAAATTAAATCTCTGCCCACAATTCCTGTGCGCACACAGACTCATGCCATCATTTTAGGAACATAACACAGGCTGCCCCTTTCCTGGGACTGCAATTCTTACTGAACAACAACTTCATAAATTAAATCTCTGCCCACAATTCCTGTGTGCACACAGACTCATATCGTCATTTTAGGCACATAACACAGGCTGCCCCTTTCCTGGGACTGCATTTCTTTCAGAACAACAACTTCACAAATTAAATCTCTGCCCACAATTCCTGTATACACACAGACTCATGCTATGTTTTTTGGAACAAAACAGTGTTCCTGAATAGTACCAAATTACTGTTACAGCCTGACACATTTTCCTTATCATTTACAGAGGCAGAAAACAGCATATGTCCTAACAGCTCCTTGAGACCATGACCATGTGTTACAGGGTGAGTGATTAGACTAGATCAATGAACATGAGGCCTTGGTGACGTTGAATGTGTTTGCATTACACAATGCTATCTGAAACACCACACAGACCTGAGTACTACACATGGGAGTGTGGGAGAAGCTGCTGCGTGTGTGCCAAGAGTGTGTTTCTGGAGACTGTGTATTGTCTGGTGCAAGACAGATGAGCAAAGAGACTTCCAAAACTGCATGAAGACTGCTGGGATGTATGTAACAGTGCATGTGTGTGAAAGGTTATTTTCAGTTTTGAACATATGGCAACTACCTGTGCCTTTGCTATTTTGAAAGGGAAATCTACCCTGTTGGTTTCAAATGTTTTAGCTTTTGCCTCTCATTTGCGATTAAGTGATTTCTGCTGAGTGCTAACCACCACATTTGAAGAAAACAAGCTGTCCCTTTCCTGCAAGTGCATGTTTTACAGAACAACTGCAACACAAATTACATCTCTGGCCACAATTCCTGTGCGCACACAGCCTCATAGTGTGCTTCTAAGCAGAAAACAGAATTTGATTTGCAATTTCAAAGCACATTTACTACTGTGGTAGAGCAAGTGATAATTACTGTTACAGCCTGACACATTTTCCTTCTAGATCACAGAGGCAGAAAAGACCACATGTCCTAACAGCTACATCAAACCATGAGCATGTGCAATCTGGGTGAGTGACTACACTAGAGCAAAGGAAATGTGCCTTGGTGACGTTGAATGTGTTTGCATTACACAATGCTATCTGAAACACCACACAGACCTGAGTACTACACATGGGAGTGTGGGAGAAGCTGCTGCGTGTGTGCCAAGAGCGTGTTTCTGGAGACTGTGTATTGTCTGGTGCAAGACAGTTGAGCAAAGAGACTTTCAAAACTGCATGAAGACTGCTGGGATGTATGTAACAGTGCATGTGTGCGAAAGGTTATTTTCAGTTTTGAACATATGGCAACTACCTGTGCCTTTGCTATTTTGAAAGGGAAATCTACCCTGTTGGTTTCAAATGTTTTAGCTTTTGCCTCTCATTTGCGATTAAGTGATTTCTGCTGAGTGCTAACCACCACATTTGAAGAAAACAAGCTGTCCCTTTCCTGCAAGTGCATGTTTTACAGAACAACTGCAACACAAATTACATCTCTGGCCACAATTCCTGTGCGCACACAGCCTCATAGTGTGCTTCTAAGTAGAAAACAGAATTTGATTTGCAATTTCAAAGCACATTTACTACTGTGGTAGAGCAAGTGATAATTACTGTTACAGCCTGACACATTTTCCTTCTAGATCACAGAGGCAGAAAAGACCACATGTCCTAACAGCTACATCAAACCATGAGCATGTGCAATCTGGGTGAGTGACTACACTAGAGCAAAGGAAATGTGCCTTGATGACGTTGAATGTGTTTGCGTTACACAGTGCTATCTGAAACACCACACAGACCTGAGTACTACACATGGGAGTGTGGGAGAAGCTGCTGCGTGTGTGCCAAGAGTGTGTTTCTGGAGACTGTGTATTGTCTGGTGCAAGACAGATGAGCAAAGAGACTTCCAAAACTGCATGAAGACTGCTGGGATGTATGTAACAGTGCATGTGTGCTAAGGGTTATTTTCAGTTTTGAACATATGGAAACTACCTGTGCCTTTGCTATTTTGAAAGGGAAATCTACCCTGTTGGTTTCAAATGTTTTAGCTTTTGCCTCTCATTTGCGATTAAGTGATTTCTGCTGACTGCTAACCACCACATTTGAAGAAAACAAGCTGTCCCTTTCCTGCAAGTGCATGTTTTACAAAACAACTGCAACACAAAATACATCTCTGGCCACAATTCCTATATTCACACAGACTCATGCTGTGTTGGTAGGCACAAAACACAAGCTGCCCCTTTCCTGGGTCAGCAATTCTTACAGAACTAATGCTAATTTCAGATGTGCTGCCATTTTCCTTTCTTTTCTTTCAAAGTGATTTCTGCTAAATCCTAACCATCACAATTAAAAACAAGCTGTCCTTTACTTTCAACTGCAAGTCTTACTTTTCAACAGCAACGCAAATTAAATCTCTGTCAACAATTCTTCTCTGCACACAGACTCATGGTTTGATGGTAAGCACAAAACAGTATTCCTCATTCTTACCAGTACACATAAACTTATTGTGAAAACATACTCCATAATATCTTACAAGTTCAAAACAGTTAAATATCTCGCAAACCTCAAAATGTAAAACATAACTTTTGAAGAAGATTCACAATTCTAATATTTATCTCAAAAATCACCACATACATCCCCTCTCAAACTCATAACTCACCTTTTAAAATAGTTAGTTGAGAAAGAAATGTGCCACACAAACAGCAGACTATCAGAGTCAGAATATCAGAGCTCCACACCTCTCTCTTCTCTCCAGAACCAGTAAATGGCAATGTTTCCCCCTCTTTTTTCACACATATACATGTTAATTTCAAATCTCAGTGCTTCCCACTTTTTTTCAAATGAAATCACACATTTCTATTGGTTGAAAACTTCAACCCCTTTCCAAATGTACCCTTCCCCCAACTTGTCTCCTGCCTGCTACCATAGCAACAGGTCATGGAACACTGCTGTGAGGAGAGAGGTCAGAAGTTCAGCAGACAATGTTTCATATCCAAAGAGCAAGAGTGCTTGACTTTTCAAACCTAACAGCAAATCCATAGTAATGTTCTTGGGTAACACATTTTTCTGAACCAATACAAAACATGCTTTTTAAAATTTAAACATACAGCCTAGTTTTTAGTGTAGAATGGTTTGAAACAGCCAATGAGTTCTTTTTATAAAATAAACTATGTGTGCCTCCATTTTTCAACTGTCTTTCATTTCATATTGCCTTTCTACTGAAAGACACCTCCTGAGTGCATCCAGATCTCCTTGGAAGATGTTCACAGTGTGGATTGTAGGTCACAGCTATGTCTTCTGGAGTGAAAAATTTGCAGAAAAAAGAGGTATAGTGAGAGACCTTGCTTTGCCAAATGTAGACATTAAATGGATTGGTCAGAGAGGGTTAAAGTGGCACCAATTAATGCCTTTGGTGAAAACCTTTCTACATCTCCCACAGCCTAACCTTATTATTGTGCACTGTGGTGGTAATGACCTAGGCACTTTAACTGGGGTAGGTCTGGAAATGCTTATAAAGGACACCTTTGTGCAATTGATGTCGCTTTTTCCACAAACTGCCTTTGTATATTCTAACATATGCCAAAGGCAAAAGTGGAACTGGTCCAACTAATTTTGTCCGCAGATTGACAAAGCAAGGAAGCACGTCAACAAATCTATTTCTGCTTTCCTCAGAGACTATGGTATGGGTTCTATATACCACAACAACTTGCGTTACAACATGCAAGACATTTATAGAGGAGATGGTGTACACTTCACTGATGAAGGCAACAGAGTCTTCCTCTTGAACTTTAGACTCTGCATCGGTACTTACTTGTAGGTACCAAAAAACACACAATAAACACAAGGGCTCTTTTTAGAGCCACCTTATATCTTTTCACTTAATTGCGAATTTTTATTATTTTTTTGTTTTTAAAAAAATTTCGGGTGCGCGCTGGGTGTGCGCACTCGGCGATATTTTTTTTCAAAATATAAATCTTTTTTTTTGCCCTACAAGGTCCTACTGTGACCTCCTTACAATGCCTAGTGGGTCAATATCTCCCCACTCTGCCCCCTTTTCACGTTCTCCCCCTTTGTTTATCACCCCCTCTTTATGCGAGAGACAAAATGGCGGCCGCCGCTTCCTGATTTCCACCGATTTGAATGTTTACTGACATCTAACAACCAATCAGAAGTGCGCTCGCGCACGGCAGTGTGCGCGCACAGGACTTGCTCAGTGCGCGCACGCTGCGCGCGTACAGATATATATATATATTGATTTAAATGCTAATTTCTCAGGAAATACTGAACAGATTTACACCAAACCTGCAAAAGGCACTTCATGGACCTTATGGCTACCTCTCTGCCAAATTTCACATAATTCTGTTCAGCCGTTCGGGCTGTAGCTGCGACTAAAGTCCCTATGGAAAAATGCATGGGGAAAACGCGTTTTGGGACCCCCCTTTTTTCTCGGCCCCCGCTTGACGAATCACCCCGAAACTTTCAGGGTAGGAGCTGAGTGGAGCGCCCCATTAGTTTTGAAAATTTCGCATGGATTTGTCTACCGGCGCCAAAGTTATTCAAAATAGATTTTTGAGATTTCCTATGGAAACACGGTCCTAACTATAACTACCTACTGGCGACCGCCAGTAGGTAATATATATATATATATATATTGAACTTTCCTATTTTGTCATTGACAATGTTCCCAAAAATCCCAGGGGAGGAAATAGGCAATTGGCACTCAGGAGATTGGAATCAAGGTACATCCTCCTCCTCAATTCCAAAATCCCACATGGGATGAATGCCGATGAAGCTCTCAGTGTTCACCTGTAATTTGTCAAACACCCTCTCCGTTCTCTATGATCCATTCCTCCTAGCGCTCAGTTCTTGCACGCTCTTTTTTATTAACGTTGGCACACCCATAGAGTTCACCTTCTCATCTCTACTGTGATTACTTGCCCATAATACAACTTTTCATTAACCATGCACAGTGGGTCCGAATGGTCAGTTCTCTGCCCACATGGGCTTTATCCCTTTTCTGACTAACGAGTCCTTCACTGACACTATTACATTTGCTCATTTACATTTATTTCTCTGAGCTTCTTATGGTATTTGACCATAAAACTCATATGTATATACCCCCTTTGTGCACACTAATTCTAGTATTGTACTTATATTCCCTTATTTTGGGCTCTTTCACATTTGACATGTACTTAGGTAACCAACACAATGTTAAAAAACCGAGTGTGAAACATACGATTAATTTATGGTTTAATCTTTTTCTTACTTTTCTTTTTCTTGTGCTACTATTGTGTGACAATATAACCCTAGTATAGCATTTTACTTTCAATTTTATCGTACTGTATTCTCACTTTTATGTTATCTACTTGAATGTTGCATAGATAACAAATGTAAGTCGTTTGTTTGGTTGCTATAACAACCAAGCTTAACAGGCTTTTCACTATGTCTATTCTTTTTTCTGCTGTCGGTTACCATGACAATCATTTAGAAAAAGTGCAACCTTATGACTATTTAATCATGCTAAATAACTTTAGAACTGGATGCAGTGAACAAGGCGGCTGTGTCCGCCGAAACGCGTCTGTGCCTTAACGTTGGAATAAAACCTTTTCTTTGCTGAAATTACTCACGGAGTCGGTGCCTGTTTGTCTGGACGCTGTCAGGCTGGTATCATATATATATATATATATATATATATATATATATATATATATATATATATATTTCACTGAAAAAAACATAGGTTTCAGGGCTGTTATGGTTAGCTGGACATTTCACTCATACAAACCACTGAAATTCCTCCGTTATAGTTAGTTCTGCTAACTATAACTCGCGCGCCCGCAATCCACTGCTGATTATGTCACATATTACATCATTCATGACATGGTCAGTGACATCACTGATGACATCACTGATGAAATCACTGATGACATCATCCAGTGAATGTGGTTTGGTTCGTTATTTAAGTATGTATCATATATAGCAATCTGCATTGAAGAATGAGTGGATATATAAATATCTGGATGGAGGATTTAGTAGCAGTGTGATTGACTGTTTACTTGACTAATTTATAGTGTCTCACTAAATATATTGGATAGTGACTAAACTGTGTGAATATCTGTATCACTTTGTCAGTTATTATGTAAACTGCTGCACCAGTTGGTTACTAGCTACGTGAAAGTCTATATTAGTTATTGATTAGTTAACTGAGTATTTGTATGGGAGAGTGAATGTGTGTGTGGTTCGGTGGGGGGGCGTGTGACTGCCCAAAGATGTGTGAATAGTTGATTCAGTAGGTATATATGGTTAAGACTGCATGTTATAACAGTTGTTTGGGTGAGTGAATATCTTTATGGGTGTGGTGATGAGCAAATATATCTCTCAATGGTACATGTCCAACAAACTAGAAAAATAAAAGGCAGTGTATGTGACAGTTGTTGTATATAAATATACATAAGACTCAGAGATTTTATCAGTGACTGTATGGATAACTGTATACTTGTAATAGTGATTTTATAACACACTAAGTATGAGTTACTATCTATATGAATAAATGAAGTGGTGTTTGTATAAGTGTGTAGCTGACTAAATGTAAGTATGATTCATTGTTTGCATAAGTGAGTAGGATGACTGCATAAGTGAATAGGATGTGTGCTGGTGTGTAATGTCGATATAGGTGTATATGTATATTTGATAGTGTTCTATTGATCATTGACAGCATGTATGAGTGAATCTATAGGTAAGTGATTAGATGTGTGTGTAGATCTAGGAATCACTGAGTGGGATTTTAGAAACTTGTATTGGTGGGTCAATGGATTCAAATATGGTACTCTGTATTTTACAGTAAGTGATGAAAGGTTATACTAGTGTATGATGAGGTGTATCTGATTGTCACATGCATGATGTCATCAGTGATGTCATTTGAGATGTCATCAGTGATGTCACTGACCATGTCATGAATGATGTAATATGTGACATCATCAGCAGTGGATTGCGGGCGCGCGCGAGTTATAGTTAGCAGAACTAACTATAACGGAGGAATTTCAATGGTTTTGTACGAGTGAATTGTTCAGCTAACTATAACAGCCCTAAAACCTATGTTTTTTTCAGTGAATTTCAAAGGTTTTTTAAATGATAATTTTTAAATGTAAAAATAGTTATATGTATTTTTTATACTGATTTTCTACAGTTTTTTAACTGTTTATTTTTACATATTTTATTTTTTTTAAATTACAATATATATTTTTTATATAAATGGAAATAAAAATGTTTTTTAAAATATTGAAACTGAAATTTAGTTTTTTGTCAGGGTCACTGGATGAGTACTTGGGTACTGAGTAAATGATTAGAGTACTGCAAGGAGAGTGTCTGGGTGAATTTATAAGTGTTTGGGTTTTGGCGCAGAGAATGGATTAGTACATGGTGCTGAATGGGTCACTAGAGGACTGCAAGGGGAGTGACAGGGTGTTTGCTGGAAGTGTATGGTTACTGACTGGGGAATTGAAGGTGTGAAAGACAAGTGTGTAGGTGGTTAGAAGACTGCATGCATAGTGGATAGGCGTTTGAAGCAGTCCATGTGCTAAGGCCTGGCTCACTGCATGAGTACTTAGGTACTGACTGAAAGATTAGAGTACTGCAAGGAGAGTGCCTGGGTGAATTCATAAGTGTTTGGCGCAGTGAATGGATTAGTACATGGTGCTGAATGGGTCACTAGAGGACTGCAAGGGGAGTGACAGGGTGTTTGCTGGAAGTGTATGGATACTGACTGGGGAATTGGATTTGTGAAAGACAAGTGTGTAGGTGGTTAGAGAACTGCATGCATAGTGGATAGGGGTTTGAAGCAGTCCATGTGCTAAGGCCTGGCTCAGTGCATGAGTACTTGGGTACTGACTGAATAATTAGAGTACTGCAAGGAGAGTGCCTGGGTGAATTTATAAGTGGTTGGGTTTTGGTACAGTTTTTACTATTTTTTCAGATGGGTACTGGTGGTAACTGACTCTGACTAACCAGTCCTAGAGCCAGTGCTATGCTAAAAGACACTTAGAATACAGTTAAAACACCTACATACACTGGGGAACACTATGCGTTGGGGTACCCCTGTGATTAGAAAGACCTCCTCTGTAAGCCCCTAGTACATAATAGGGCAGGGGGATTAAAACTACCTCTTAAAATGCACCACAGGGCGCATTTGCACACTGGTGAAGGGAGGGGGGGGGCTAAGCTGACGTGTGCAAACACACCCTGTGGCCGTTTTTAATTTGGGGGATAAAGTCCCCTTGAATCCTGAGTGTCCCTTGGATCCAACTAGCCCACCAGGGATCTCCAGTTAGCGCCACATAGCTGCGTTGCAGAGAGGTGTAAAAAGTGGCATGGCCTGCACCACCTCTCTGCAATGCAGCGCAGTGGCGCTTACTGGAAGCACCTGGTGGACTAGTTGGCCCCCAGGGGCCCTCAGGATTGAAGGCAAATTATTTCCCCATCTTAAAACGTGCCACAGGGCATGTTTGCACACGTCACCTCAGGCCCCATCCCCTTCCTTCACCACTGTGCAAACGCGCTCTGTGGCCGTTCTAATTTGGGAGATAAAGTTCCCTTGAATCCTGAGGGTCCCTAGGGTCCAACTAGCCCACTAGGTACCTCCAGTAAGCGCCACAGAGCTGCGTTGCAGAGAGGTGTAAAAGGGGCACGGCCTAGTCCACCTCTCTGCAACGCAGTGCAGTGGCGCTTACTGAAAGCACCTGGTGGGCTAGTTAGCCAGTGCGCTGCGTTGCAGAGAGGTGCTGCAGGCCGTGCCCCTTTTTACACCTCTCTGCAATGGCGCTTACTGGTCCAGTAAGCGCCATTTGCCCCTAGGGACCCAGTCTGGTACAGTGTGGAGGGTCCATGCTCTCAGGGGGCTCTGCAGTCTGTTACAGGGTGCAGGCATCATGCTCTCTCGGGGCTCTGTGCAGTGCTCACTGGTGCAGTCTGTTACAGGGTGGAGGGACCGTGCTCTCACGGGGCACTGTGATGTGCTCCCATGTGCAACTTGTTACAGAGTGGAGGGGCCATGCTCTCGGGAGGCTCTGGGCCGTGCTCCCATGTGCAGTGCTCCCCTGTTCAGCCTGTTACAGGGTGGAGGGACCCTGGCACACACGGGGCTGCCAACAGTACTCCTCTATGCAGCACAGATATGATTCATGAAACTCAAACTACCACTCGCGATTTAAGTTGTGAAGACAAAAAGAAAGAAAATTAACTTTTGTTTCTGAGTCATGCCAAAGTCAGAGGTCATGACCCCCAGTGCTCTATGTGCACAGACTGTATATCTCAGTTATGTGAGTGGCTCTCACATGGACATGTCCTTATCCCTTCCAATATAACGAAGATTCGAAAATTATATAATAATAACCAACTCTCTGGATGAGCACTAAGTGGGGTGCACAGAGATTATGGGCTGGTTTGTAAGGTGCAAAAAAGATACAGTTCCTTGAAAGTAAAATCGAGGTGCAGGCAGGATGTACGTACCATCAAATGGAGGCACTGGCCAGCTACAGTTATTTAAAAACTTTGGAGCTTATTTACAAGCCTCTTGCGCCACTTTTGCCTCATTTTTAACATGGGAAAAATTACGCAAAAGTGGTGCAAGGGGCTTGTAAATAAGCCCCTTTACTTGTTAAGAGATGCGAGGGTGAAGTAGTTCTAAGACTGCCATGGGAAAGGAAACACAAGACAAATGAAACTGTCAGGGGTTAATACATGTATGTAGTATATTTTATGCTGCGGCATTTATGCCGTTTCTATACACTGTGGGTAATAGTTTTACTATTTGCCAATTGAAATGGTTCTCATTGAACCGAATTATGAAGGATGAAAGGGCGCGACAGCCTTGCGCGATACGAAATCGTGACCTGCCGTCCAACCATACCTAAACAGCAACGTTTAGTTCACTGAGCCATCGTGTAGAGATCCCGAGGGGCAGGAGACAACAGCTAGGTGTTGTAATAATTCAGAGACACACGTAGTTGGTCGGTTGGTTTGAGGTTTGTACAGACAAGGCACCTTTCCCGACTAGACTGTGACATTTAGTTGAATATATTTCATTCAGTCTATGGCATCAGCCTACACCAGGAACTGCTGCAAATCTCCCCTCTAGGAGCGCGGCGCTTTGGGACAGGTCCGGTGCAGTGGCGGCTGGTGACATTTGAAAGTGGTGTGCATAAAATTATTGTCATACTGCACGTCAGTGAGCGAGCATAGACAGCGGTGACTGGCAGAGTCCAGACCGCCACAGGTAAGAAGTTGGCCACATACGGGGTGTGGTAAACTCCACCCCAGCTCATAAAATGTGTTTTTGCAGGGGCTGGAAAACTCAAGCATAATCATAACCGAGGCCCAAAAGACACCAAGGTCTTAACAAAAGTGTAAAAACAAGCCAACCCCTGACCTCAACCATCACTGCGCTTCTCCGTGCCACTCACCCCATTCGGACAATCCTCTGCTGACGCAGTGCAGCTGTCTCTGCTCTCACAAAACACACATTAAAAAAAACACTTGCAATTAAGTTTCATGTTTGCAGTTAGAATTCATTTGCATGTACAGGTAAGCTCACAACAAAGGTCAGCTTTGCAGTCGTGAGTATAGAATTGCAGTCCAGTTCAAGGAAGAGCAGACCAACGAGCGACTTGCTGTTTTTCTCACACTGTTCGAAGAGGAGAGCTAACCTAGAAAGTCAGCCCAGTTTATCATTTGAATGTTCCCTGCTCCGCCTACGCAGTTTGCGACCTTCCTGGGGCATGGTGTTAGCACTCAAAAAACAGAAGTATGCATGCATGGTTAGAACTTTCCAGGGGCTTAGGCATACTTAAAATGAATAGGAATGGAATGGCTTATATACAAGGCCTCTGGCATTATGCAACAAAGGAAGACCGAATTTAACAAATGAAATGGCTTATATGCACGCCCACTGGAATTATGCAGCAAAGGAAGACCAAATTTAACGATGGGGTTGACTAAACTTGGCGAAAATGTAAATTATGTAGCACACTGCTGCACACACTATATAAGTATTACTTCACTATTGCGACATTTCAATGCACATTAATACTATATGGCCAAATATCTCAACTCATTACTACCAGCTTAACGTAAATACAGACATCAGCAACTCAAAGGTGACCACTTAATTTTAGCAAAAAATGCATCTCTATGCGCATCACCACCCGTGCTATCTTTTTACTAACTTCAGTCGTTTGAGCTTCAATATTTTTTGGGAAATCTGCAAATTATGCAACAAATGGTAGATAACATCTATAATTATGTGGCATATGGAGCTGGCACGAAATTGATTGTCTCCAGTGACTATAGGGAAATCCGGAGATGTACTAATAGACTGGCGAAAGGCCAGAAGGTGTCAAGTAGAGCGAGTGAGTGCCAGATTCGGCCACAGGCGGAATTGCATTTAGGCAGTAAATATGGATAGATGGCAGAGGTTTGTAAAGCATGGCAATCTACAAAACATACATGAAGCAAAGACACTTGGAGCAAGAAGCGCTGCACCTACCATTGAGACCCAACCTTTGTTGCAGTGAAACTGAAAGTTTTTTCTGTTAGAAGTCAAACATTACGTCACATAAGTCAAGCCTGCGGGCTAACGTTTAAGAGTGATGATACACAGAGGCTTTTTTAGGCCCACAAGGACACACTGCTTAAGCGGCCATAGACTTAAAGCAACAAAAATGCACAAAACGTCAGAAATCTGACGTTTATCATGGCCTGCACATGGTGACATGAAGTATAATTTCTACACTCTCCCAGCAGCCACTGCAATTCCTAACTTACAAACCATGCGCAGGCCGTGAGAAACAAGCCTGAGTCAAAAATACCCACCTGACAAGAAATGCGTTTGTGGGAAGTCCATCGAATATGGAGTCTTTGAAGAACGCACCCCTAAGCATGACTTTAGCAGTCGAGAAAACGTGTATAAAAACTTCAAACCTATGCTGCTGGATGATTCTGGAAATAATACGTAATGTTTCCAGACGCAGGCCTTGACATACGCATCCCAAGAAACGCATGTTAAATTAAAAATGTACAAAGCAATAGGTGCACCGCCTGCTGAGCTTGTGCCCCTATAAACGTCCTCCATGTGATATGTATTCCACAACATGCATTCTACGATACATATGCGAATTGTAAATAGACTGCGCACACCCAGTCACGGCCGGAATTACGGGCGGGTGGGGGGGTTGAAATGGGGTTGTCGCAGGGGAATGGTGGGAAGCGGGAGGGGTTTAATTAAATAAAATTATCAAATAAAAAAGTACTTACTCAGCTTATGGATGGGTCCGGGTCCGACTCCCGCCGTCCTACGCCAATTCCTGAGGCTGCAGCTCTCCTCGTGACCTCGTCATCAGGAAAGGAAGCCTCCCTCCCTCTGCCTCCACCAATCACGACGCTGTTGAGGCGCAGGGGAGAGCGCCCCAGCAGCGCCATTTTCTCCCGCATAGAGAACAAGGGAGAGTGGGCAGTCGCGCTGGAGGGCAGGGGGGGAGTGGCTTACCTAGTGTTGTGGGTACTGGCTGTTTGGTCGGCTCCAGGGGCTGACCAAACAGTCAGTACCCACAACAGTGGGTAAGCCACTCCCCCCTGCCCTCGAGCACGACCTCCCACCCTTCCGTCCCCAACCTGGCACTTCTGCTTTCTCGCAGTGCGAGAAGCAGAAACATAAAATGATAGTTCTTACCATTTTATGTTTCTGCCTAATCGCACTGCGAGAAAGCAGGGGGGCGACGCCCAAACGCCCCTGTGGAGGAGCCGCCACTGGTCCTGTGTATTTAAGCCGTGGACAGCGCCGTGGACAGCGTGCATTAAGTGCAAACACAGCTGTTACCGCAAAACCGCAGCAATGCTAAAAAATAAACTCAATGTCACAGTAAAACAAGCGTGAGTATAGAAGCAAAAAAGGCGTGTTATCTCTAAAATGCGATATGGTTTGCAATTACCAGAGAGCATTTATAATATGTTTAAAAAATAAGAAAAGACGCGATTATTACTTGCATCCACCATCGGATAAAATGAAAGTGGGAAGAAGATATTTTACACGAAAACTCCAAAGTTTCAGCATGTTTTCCGCTCAATCTAAGTAAAATCGCATGCAGCTTTCAGTCAGGGGCCCTTGTTGAATTGCTGGTCCAGCCTGCCGAAAGGTCTCTGATGTTCTGCCTTCCCCCACAGTGATGGACAGCAGCCAATGCAGGATTCAGCCTTTATTTATTAGATTAACACTTCTTACACCTAAGAGAGCCGGGTAGCCGCCTCCGAACGCTTCGTTTGTCTCTCGCGCGTCTCGCGCTCCTTCGCGCATGCGCAGACATGCCCAATATGGCCGCCACGCGAATGCGCGTGATGACGTAGTGCCCGGTCAGCTAGACCGCGACACTACATATCTCCCCTTTTTACACCACACACAAAACTATATACATAACCGAGAAGGGGTTACCGTTTATAGTCTGTTACTCCAGTTCATAGTCCTTAAGCTTGGCTGGTCTCACCACCGCTCTCCCAACTCGGGTGTATCTTACCGGGGTAGCGTGTGCTTCTCGACCCTCTGCTGCAACAGGGCTTCCCCTTCTTCCTTCTAGGGTACCTTTACCTTCTCTTCCTCCTTTCTCACCCTCTTCCCGGGTCCTTTCTTCCCTATGTGGTCCTTCTCGTTCATCCTCTTCGTTGATATGATCTTCCTGCATACTCTCTCCCGTTTCTCCGTTCGGTGTTCCTTCTTCGTCCCTCATGTCCTCTGGGGCTGTCACTCCTTCATTGTCCTCTCAGGGCCACTGTAGGATTTTGTTGCACTTGGCCATGCGGTCTTGGGACCATACGTTCCCATCGCTGAGTAGTGCCGCTCTGTCATACACCTCTTCCACTCTCAGGGGTGGGGAGTATTTGCTGTCTCCCTTCCTCTTGAGAACTGCCAGCTTTACTCTGACCCACTCCCCTTTTTCCAAAACTGTCTCTTTCACGTTCTTTCTGTTGTTGTAATGGTCAGTATATATCTTCCGCGCTTTCTCCAGGTTATGTTGCACCACTGCAGGTGACCACTTGCTTGTGATTGTCTTCTCCTGCCACGCGACATTGTCTTTCGTGAAGGGTTGCCTTCCACGTAAAATTTGAAACGGGCTGTACCCCGTGCTAGTGGGGGTGATGCGGTATGCCCATAGTGTGCTTAGTACCTCCTTTTCCCAGTCCTTGCCCCCGGAGATGGCTGCCTGTATAGAGCCCATTATCACCCTATTGAACCTTTCTACTTGGCCGTTGCTGGCAGGGTGATATACCGCCGTGTGTTTAAGTCGTATGCCATTTCTGCGAATCGGTTCCATTTGTCCGAAGTAAATTGGGGTCCATTGTCGCTTATAATGGCTCTGGGGATGCCTTCCCTGAGGAATACCATTGTTAGGAATCGAATGATTGTCCCTGTGTCCATTTCTTCTTGAATGTGTACCTCTGGCCACTTTGAGTATTTGTCCACTATCACACATATGTACTTCGGAATACCTATGTTGTCAAGTACCGGCCCCAAGATGTCTACCGCCAATTCTTCCCAGGGATTACATGGGTTCGTGAACCTCCCTAGAGCTGGTCTCATGGGTTTCAGAATTTTGTCAGCTCCTTGGCACTGCACACAGTCTCTGACATGCCTTTCCGCCTGTAGGTCCATGCCTGGCCACCAATATGTCTGTTTAGTTAGTGCTTTCGTTTTCACGATTCCCAGGTGCCCCTCATGTATTATCTTCAGAAGATGTGGTATTATCTCTGCTGGTGGTACCACGCGGTTTTCTCGGTATACAAACACCCCATCATTTCCCACCGACAACTCATCCCTGACTTCATAAAATTGCCGAATTTGGGGCTTCTGGTGTCTCCTATCGGGCCACCCTCGCACTATGCATTTCTTGACTTTTTCCAGGTCTCCATCTGCTCCGTAGGCTTCCTTCCATTCTCTCCTGCTTATTGCCCTTTCCGGATCCTCCGTCAAGGCTACCATCTCCTCATCTTCTTCCGTGCTCGTGGTGGCACTCTCCTTTGCCGCCACCCTGCTGAGATAATCCGCTATCTTGTTCCTTGATCCTGGTATATATTCCACATCATAGCGATATTCCAGTAGTTTCAGCGTCATCTTCACTATTCGGGGAGTCGCGCCGGCATGGCCGCTGGACGTTAATACCTTCACCAGGGGTTTGTGGTCTGTCTTCAGCAGGAATCGCGTGCCCCACAAGAACTGGCGATACTTCCCCATGGCCCATACTGCGGCCAGCATCTCTTTCTCAATCACGCTGAACTTTTTTTTTTTTTTTTTTTTTTGAAACCGTTTATTGCAGTTCGTAAGAGTTACAGGTATGGGCCTACAACCATCCGGCCGGCCGCTAGAATGACAAAAACATATTGCACACATACAGTAAAAGTCTCTAGGCAGTGCAGAGCAGTGAAACAGGAGTAATCAATGGTGCAGGCCACACAGCTCCAAGCCCACAGTACGGTTCCCTTTTCTTAAAACAAAACAACACCAAAAAACCACACCCGCAAGGCAACCCGCGATCCAAAATAACAGCACGTGCTCCATAAGTGGGGGATCCAAACCAGCAGCAGAACTCTGGAGAGGGGAATGGGAATAGATCAGGGACTGGGGGACCGCGCGCCCGCGGCTGAGGGAGGGGGGCCGTCTAGGGAGACGGAGCAGGCGAGGCAGCCGGTAGCAGTGGTGGCTCACAAATACCCCCGCGGTAGGCGTTCCAGGGGCCCCAGAGTTTCACCCACGCCCCAGGCTTACCTCTCGCCACATACACCACCTTTTCACGAAACATACACCAATCCATATGCTCTTTCCAGGCCGACACCGCAGGGGGCCTCTGGGATCCCCACAATTGAGCAATGTCGCGCTTGGCTATCATGTATCCCAGAGTCACCCACCGCGTCTGCGGGACCGAATAGTCATTCGGTTCCCATACATTCAGCAAGCATCTCCTCGCTTCAGGCAGCAGCGCAACACGCGTCACCACACGCAGGACCTCATGCACACCACGCCAGAATCGCTCCACCTTCGGGCACTCCCACAGTATATGCATGAAAGTCGCCAACGCACCACAGCCACGCTTACACATTCCGTCACCAGCAAAACCCATACGCAGAAGCCTTGGCCCCGTCACATAAACCCGGTGAAGGATCTTGAGCTGGACGAAACGAAGGCGAGCCGGGATGGCCACCTCTTTCGGAGAGGCCACCGCGGAAATCCAATCCTCATCGTCCAGCTCCAGCCCGTCGGCAACCCAAGCCTCGCGGAGACTAGTAAGCAGGCACGATCTATCGTTGATCAGTTTTTTGTATATGAGGGAGATCGTGCTGTCCGGGACATGGCCATCTAGGACTCTGTCCTCCAGGGGGGAAGACTCCGGAATGGATGCGACATCCGGGAAGACGGAGCCCAGCGCATGGCGGACCTGTAGGTACCGAAAGTACTCACTGCCCTGCAGCTGGAACTCCGCCTGCAGCGCCTCAAAAGTTTTGAATCCCCCCCTCGTCCAGAGATCTCCCACGTGCTGATTCCGATCGTGTCCCACTTCTCGAAGCCCTTCGACGTCCACAGGGAGCCCAACCTCTCAGACGCATACAGCGGTGACGCCCGGGTCAAACGGTCCTTCCACCCCATAGCTGCATTAGCCGCGTGCCAGACACGCACCATGACACGCGTCGGTCCCGTCAAACGGGAGTCGGGCGCGCCAGCGTAGAGCGCTCGATTGTAATCGCCACCGGGCAGGAGCATCTTATCCATCTCAAATGCCGGGTTCAAGGCGGGCCCGTAAAGGCCATGATTAATTGCAGCTAGTTGGGAGGCCCAGTAATACCGTTTAATGTCAGGGAGGGCGACCCCCCCATCGTACCACGGGAGCGTCAATTTAGCCAGAGCAATGCGCGGCCTCCCGTCCCAGAACAGGCGCCGCTGGAGGCCCTCCACCTCACGGAAATAGCGTGCCGGGACCAAGTCCATAGTATTCTGGAGGGCGTAGAGGAAGCGTGGCAGGGACATCATTTTAAACAAGGCCGCTCGGCCGAGCGGCGAGAGCGGCAGACGCCGCCAGCGCACCACGTCCTCCCTCAAACGCCGGAGGGGGGGTAACAAATTCCGCTCATAGCGGGCCTCCGGGTCAAGAGTGATATAGATACCCAGGTACCGAAAACCTTGGGAGGCAATCTGGATCGGACAGTCCCGTGGTAGGGCCGGAGCCTCCCCGGAAAGCACATATACACAGGATTTCGCCCAGTTGATGACCAGGCCTGAGTTGCAACCGAATGAACGCAAAACATCAACCAGGACGATCAGTGATTTACGCGGGGAGGCGAGATACAGAAGGATATCGTCAGCATAGAGGGACACACGGTCCTCATGCTCGGGGGTCCAGCGGAGACCACGGATAGAAGGGTGCCACCGCAGCCACTCCGCCAGGGGCTCCAGGGCCAGGGCAAACAGGAGAGGCGACAGGGGGCAGCCCTGTCGCGTACCCCTCCCCAGCGCGAACGGGGCCGAGACTCGCCCATTCACTACCACCTGCGCCAATGGGCCCGAATATAGCAATTTGACCCAGCTAATGAAACCCGGGCCAAACCCGAATTTTGCCAGCATCGCCCAGATGTATGGCCATTCAAGCGTATCAAACGCCATGGTGGCGTCCAAGGACGCCAAGATGGCCGGCTCCCGCACCAATGGGACACGCGCGAGCACCCCGTGCAAGCGCCGCAGATTGAGCGCCGTGTTGCGGTGCGGTATAAAGCCAGATTGGTCTTGGTGGACCAAATCGCCCACCACGCCAACCAACCTGTTGGCCAACACCTTGGCGAGGATTTTGGGCTCCGCGTTCAAAAGCGAAATCGGCCTATAGGATGTGACCCGTTCACGGGGCCTCCCCTCCTTGTGGATCACCACAATTGTGGCTAGACGCTGGTCCGGCGGGAGGGAACCCCGCGAGTGGGCCGCCAGGAACATCGCGCGCAGGTGGGGCGCCAACACATCCGGGCGTAGCTTGTAGAGCTCGATGGGAATACCATTGGGGCCCATGGCCTTGCCGGATGCAACCGAGCGAATAGCCAAGGCAATTTCGTCCGAGGTGGGAGGGGCGTCCAGCGAATCCCTGTCCTCCACCGTTAGGGAGGGCAGTGCGATGTCCCGAAGCAGGGCATGGGAGTCTGCCTCCGAGCAGGGGGAAACCGGGGAGTAGACTTCGCGGAAATAATCCGCGAAGCAGGAGACAATGGCTTCCGGCTCAGTGACACACGCACCATCAACACTCTCAATCAAAGGCACCACACGGCTCGCTCTCTCCCTCTTATCCAACCACGCAATCAATTTGCCAGCCTTATCACCCACATCATACAATCGCCCCTGCTGCTCTCTACTGAGGCCCCTGGCCGCCTCCGTGACGAGGGCCCGATAGGCCGCCTGCTTTAGGTGTAGAACATGCAACTTGTCGTCTGTTACCCCGCTTCCCAGGTCACCCTCCAGTTCTGCAATCTCGGCCTCTACCCGGGTCACCTCCTCCCGCTCGCGCCGCCGGGCATGGGAGATAAAGGAGAGGGCCTCCCCTCTAAGGACTACCTTGAAAGCCTCCCACAGGGAGATGGCCGAAGAGACCGACCCCACATTCTCATCGAAATATCGCTGTAGGGATTTGATCAAATCAGCACGAATGGTGGGGTCGCGCAAATACCATGCATTGATTGGGGCCACCCTGCCATCCCCCCTCGGGAAGACATCGAGATGCAACAACAATGGGGAGTGGTCTGAGATACCCCGCGCCAGATGGCGCACCTCCCCCACCCTCCCTGCATGGGCCGCCGGGACAAGGATGTAATCAAGCCGCGAGAGGCTACCATGGGCACCCGAGTGGAAGGTGTACTGTCGCAATGCAGGATGCTTTAATCGCCAGCAATCCACCAGGCCCAGCGTGTCCAGAAGGCCGGGCAGCCACGCCTGTGCCCGGGGGAGGTCCCTAGGGGGATGGCGATCCATAGACCCAGAGGCTACCGCATTAAAATCCCCTCCAACCACCAGCAGGCCACTCGGAAGGTCCAGAAGGAGGCGCCCCAGGTCCGCAAATGTGGTGGCTTGTAACCCAGGCGGGACGTACACTGATATAAAGATAAACACTCTACCCTCCATTCTTCCCACCAGAACCGTGTAGCGTCCCCTCTCATCATGGCGCACCTCATCAATCTCCAACGGGAGCGAGTTCTTGATCATAATACCCACCCCCCGCGAGCCCGAGGTGAAGCCAGAATGGGCCGCCAAACGATATCCCCGCCGGTTCATTGCATGAAAGGAGTTACCTATAAGGTGCGTCTCCTGCAGGAAGACAACATCTGGTGAAATACGTTTTAAGTACTGCAGGACCACACCACGCTTAATCCTATCCCCCAGGCCGTTAACATTCCATGACAACACAGCCAAATCCCTACCCCCCATCATACGTCGAAACAATCGGTCGTCCCCCATCGAGCATCCTAAAAACAACAACGTAGTAGCGGGTTTGCCCTGCGGTGCTAACAAACAACACACCCCCCCCACCCCCCGGTCCCAACAAAACTCCCCCCTCCCTGCACCCCTGCATGAGCCCAGACAGCCCCCCCAAAGTGCAGTGTGCCTGTCGCCCCATAGCTAAAATACTAACTAGTCCCCCAGAGGAGGAGGGAAGCCCCCAACAGACCCCGCACGACCTCCATAGGAGGGGAAAATACGCAATCAATAAATGGTGAAGGAACAACGTCCAGAGCAAGGCCTATGCAGTCACCCCTCAATTCTGCTCCGGCGGGCCCTCCTCGCCAGCCGCGCCCCCCCCGCCCCCCCGGCCCCGATCTCCAGGCAGAGTGTCCAGCCAGTCCCCAGCCGCCTCAGGCCGGTCGAAGAAGTGCGTGCGACCATCCACCTCTACCCTCAGCTTAGCTGGAAAGAGCATTGAGTACTTGAGGTTCAGGTCCCTTAGGCGACGTTTAACACCAAGAAAGCTCTGCCGCTGCTTCTGGACCGCCGGGGTAAAGTCTGGGTAGAAATGTACCTCCATGTTGTCAAGCTTGACCGGTCCCTGTTGTCTGGAGGTCTGGAGGATAGCATCTCTGTCCCGGAAATTAAAAATCCGGGCAATGAGAGGCCGCGGCGGGGCACCAGTCTTAGGTCTGCCCCCGGGGACCCGGTGAGCACGCTCCACCGCAAAAAGCTTACTCAGCCCCCGGGGCTGGAGATGGGTCAGGATCAACTCTTCCACGAAAAGATCCGCCGCCTCCGCCTCTCGTCCCTCCGGCACCCCCACAATACGGACATTATTCCTCCGGGCCCGACCCTCGGAGTCCTCCAGTCGCCGGTCCATCAGGGCGCTCGCCTGGCCAAGCCGGCGCACCTCCTTCTGGAGGGCCACCACGTCTGTCGTGAGGCTCGTTGTGGTGTGGGCCAGGGAGTCGACTCGGTCGTTTGTTTTGGACAAGTCTGCCCTCACAAGGCTCACATCCACCAGGACCGAGTCTATTTTTTGCGCTAAGGTGTCGAAACGCTGGTCCACCGAGGCCTTCATCTCTGCGATGGCGCCCATGACGTCCCGGAGGGTCAGATCCACCGGATGAGCGGAGGCCTCCGTCGGGCCCACCGGGGATGCACGCGATGTCTCCGGAGAACCCTTCTGGAGCGTGTAGCGGTCCATACTGTTGGCCTGGTGCGCCGTGCCACGGCGGGTCGTCTTCACCTTCGCCCGGTCGCCATCTTGTTTGGTGGACATGCTGGCTCTTCCACCGTCGTGCCAAGCACCCCAAACGGGCCGCTATACCAAGTCACGGGTGCCAGGGGGGGGGCAGGGGCGACCACCGAACCGCGGGTCAACCCACCGCCGGCGGGTCAGCCGGGCTCCTGGACAAGGCCACACCACCACACCCCGCTCCGCAGTCCGACCCCGCTTGAGAGCTAGGAGGGCGCAAAAGCGAAAGTGAAAGTGCGGGGTACGCCAGTCGCCCAGCCCCGTTCGCCGCTGTTATTCACTTTGTCCCCGGATCGCCCCACTACTCCAATCCGGGGGGCCGGCGAGGAGAAGGCCACAACCTTCGATCGATGCTCCCACCGGCGTCCGGGGTCCGATTCGAGCCCAAAAAACGGGTGGCGCCTCAGCTCCGGTTCCCCAACACAGTCCCCTCAACAAGGACAGGATATCGCCAGGATTAATTCAGGAGGTCGCGGAGGTCCTCGGGAGCCTCGCACCTACGCGGCCATCTTGGTTGCGCGCTAGGCTCCTCCCCCCACGCTGAACTTTTGTTCTGAATTCGTCAGTGATCTAGATGCAAAGCTGATCGTCTCCTTCTTGCCATCTTGTCTCTCTTGCATGAGCACTGCTCCCAACCCCTTTTCACTGGCATCTGTCATCAGTATCGATTTCCCTAGGGGATCGTACCCTTGTAGCGGGATAGCCTGGCTTATTTATCGTTTGACTGTGTCAAACTCTTCTTGTGCTTCTTCCGTCCATGCGAACGCTGTTTTCTCCCTCGTGAGCTGCCTCATGTGGTGCGTTTTCGTGGCAAAGTGTTGGACGAACTTACTATAGTATTCCGCCATCCCTAGGAAGGATCGTACTTCCTCCTTGGTGGCGGGTGGAGGAGCATCGCATATGGCTGTCACGTTCCCCTTCTTTGGTGTTATCCCACTCTCTCCAATTTCGTGCCCTAGGTAGGTGACCGACGACATGCCGAAATGGCACTTCTCCCATTCTGCTGTTAGTCCGTTATCCTCCAGGATCCTAAGCACCACCTCCAGTTTCTCGTCGTGGTCTTCTTGTTCCTTCCCCATCACTAGGATATCGTCTTGGAAGTATTGTACTCCCTCTATGTCCTTGAACAGTCGGGCCATTAGCTTTTGGAAGACTGCCGCTGCCGATGCCAACCCAAAGGGCATGCGGTAGAACTGATAACACCCGAAGGGAGTTATGAAGGACGTCAGTTTCTTACTCGTGTGGTGCAGGACTACCTGATGGTACGCTGACTTTAGATCGATGGTCGAGAACCACTTCACTCCTCTTGTTCGTGCCAGCATCTCCTCTATGCGTGGTAGCGGGAACTTCTCCACCACAATACACTTGTTGAGTTCTCTGAGGTCCACACATAAGCGCACCTTGCCTGACGGTTTCATGGCCACCACTAACGGTGCCAACCATTCCGCGCTATCAATGGGTTCAATGATCCCTTCTTTTTCCAGTCGGTGTAGCTCCTGTTGCACTGACTGTCTCACAGCAATCGGTATGTTCCTCACTTTGTGTGTGACCGGTTGGACGTTCTCCTTAAGCACGATTTTGTGAGTAAACTTTTCCAATTTTCCTATCTTGTCCCCAAATATTTTCGGGTGTGCGCTTCGCAGTCCCGCTGCCTTTGACCATTTTCCTTCCAACGCTACTAACACTTGTGTGTCTCCTCCCGGATGCAGTTGTATGCCCAATTCCCCTTGGTCCATCCACCCCAGGACCGAGGGTCCCTTCGCTGCAACGTACAATTTGCACTGGGCGCTGCGTTCTTTGAACTGGAAGAGCAGTCTTCTAAATCCCACCATTGGGATAGGTTCCCCCGTGTAGGTGACAGGCCGTATGTCGGGTGGTTCCAGATGTGGGCCTACTGTCGGTTCAAATTTCGCTTCCCACACCGACCTTTGGACGATCATGTAGGGGGACCCTGAATCCGCTACTATGGTGATTTCCACTCCTCCGATGTGGATGTCGCACTGGGGTTTTCGAGCTCTTCTGCCGTCGATGCCTAGTACTTGGTCTTCCACGCACAGGACTTCGTCGTCTTCTTCCTGGCCCTCTTCTTCCTCTCCTGGGTCTTGTGCCACATATTTCACCGCGCGCTGTTTCCACTTCCTGCGACACACCTTCTCGTAGTGGCCGACCAGGCCGCAAAACGCGCACTTAGCTCTGAAGGCGAGACAACGTTTGTCGTGCGCCGCATGGCTCGGGCTCCCGCACCTGTAGCTCTTCGACATTCCTTCTTTGTCCTGTTTCCACATTTGTCCCGGCTTTCCTTTCCCTTTGTACGTTCCCTTATTTTCTCCTGGCGCCGGTTTTCCTCTACCATATTGGTTGGCGTCTTCCACCTTGTTTATCGTTGGTCTCGGGGCCTGGTCTCTCTTCGCTGCGTCTGCACAGCGCTTGGTCAGTTCTGCTCTTTTCACGATGGCTATCACGTCTTTTAACGTAGCGTCTCCGCTTGCCCACAATTTATCCTGCACCGTTTTGCTTGTTGTGTGCATGACAATTTGGTCCTTTATAAAGTCGTCGTGTAGAGCTCCGAACTTACACGTTATCGCCAGCTTCTTTAATGCCGCCACGTAGTCGTCTATCGTTTCTCCCGCTTCTTGCTTCCTCTGCTGGAAATTGTAGCGGTCGATAGATGTGCAGACTGCAGGGCGATAGTGGTTGTCCAAGTCCTCAATGACGTGTTTGAACACATCATCGTCCGCTGGTGGACGGGTGACCGGTGTTAAGTTTTGGAATACTCGTATGCCTTCTGGTCCCAGATTATGCAAGAGTATCCTTTTCCTCCGGCTGCTGGAGAACGCTTCTTCATTCTCGTCTTCCAGTGCTTCGAGGTAATTTTTGAAATATTCTCTCCAGTCCTCCCATTTCATTTGAGGCTCCCCTGGTCTTGGTAGGAACGGGACCGGCGCCGTTAGCGCTGATGCCTGTGCACACATCTTAGTTTCCGCCTGTTTCCTGGGACTACCTGGTGCTTCCGTCCCTTTTCCCTTTCTTTGGGTCGTCTGGGCCTCTTCGGTCCCTTCTGCGCCGTCCCTCCCTGATTCCGCCAGGGCCTCTTCTGTCTCTCGCCCCTGGGTCGCTTACCGCGCTTCTTTGCACTTGGTTGGCACTCCTGCTTATTCTCAAGCCTCCCTCTGGCTCGCGTCTGCCACTGCCGCGCTCTCTCGGTGTCCTGGAGTCTGTCCTGTGACCCCCTGGTGTTCCTGCCCCTGTAGGGCGTCGTCTCCTCCGGTTCTCCTGCTGTTGGGGGGCTTCCTCTCTCCTGGGTGTCCTTCAGGGTCCTCTGCGTCCCAGCCTCGTCGCCACTGTAATGTTCTGCCTTCCCCCACAGTGATGGACAGCAGCCAATGCAGGATTCAACCTTTATTTATTAGATTAACACTTCTTACACCTAAGAGCGCCTGGCAGCCGCCTCCGAACGCTTCGTTTGTCTCTCGCACGTTTTGCGCTTCTTCGCGCATGCGCAGACGTGCCCAATATGGCCGCCACACGAATGCGCGTGATGACGTAGTGCCCGGTCAGCTAGACCGCGACACTACAGTGAGGAATTCTTTAAGCCAAAGGAGAGTCCGATATTTCCACGAAAACTTCAGATGCCAACATTGCATGTCGGGACATCTGTCTGTCAAGCCTCTCCTTACGGTTTTTAATCTCTACTCCGAGCATACTCCTAGGAAAAATACTTTGCATTTTCCCATATTCATAGAGTTGTGGGTGTTCTTTTTTACACTTTAGCATTATAGCGTGAACTCGACCCGAAGGTGTTGGAGCGCCTTGCCTGAGCACCAGTTACTTTACCAAAGCCCCCTTCATTTTTTTTCTTTTAGGCAGGGGGTATTAAGTGGTTTGCCCAGAATCACAAGCTGTTGAGTAGACGCCGAGACTCGAACCTGATACCCCAGTTCGGAAGTGTGAGGCTCTGGCCCTGACTTCACATCATCACTCCCGAAAGCTGTTGTGAATGCACTGCCTGCTTGTCACAGGCACACAGAAAGCACTTTACTGGTTGAACTGGGTATATGGTTGTTAAAAACTCGTGTTTTGCTATGAAACGTTAATTGTTTGCACATGCTTCTATACACATAATGAGCATATACACAAACATATGCTATGAATGTACATGTGTGTCTAGGCATATGCTTAACGTCTGAAACCTCCAAACCGCGGGCTTGCCTCGCTGCTCCCCCTCGCAGGTCACCCTTTGACATGGCGCCATTGAAGTTGGGCTGGTCTCGGGAGGTCCCCGCCTGTGACAGTACTTAAGAATAGCGGGTAGATGGCACAATTTTCTTATATTTAGAAAGAGGGCCTCACGCTGCGAGCAATGAGCCCGTTATAAAAAGCCCTTTCTCTGGGGTGAACAAAGATAACTGACAGGCGAGCCGCAGAGCTATCTCAATGAGGATTTGTGCAAAAGAATACACACTCGGTCTGCACGAAAATACAAAACTAGGATTTCCTTCGGCATCACACAAAACCTAGTGCGCGACGTGCTCCAGATGAGCGACTGAGAAGGTCTGAGCACCACAACAGGTCTCATGTGAAGCAGCAAAATTATGCACAGTGCTGTGTTTGTGCGTTTTTCAAGGGGGGGAGTGGAGGGTTGGAGAGAGGGGGCGGTATCTTCCCTTGTTATATAAAGTGCTCTCTCTCTCGATAAATATATATATATACAAAAAGAATGCACAAATTTTTTTTTAATCAATAAGCCCTGACCCTTTATTTGTACATTCGCTCCTGTGTTAGCGAACTGAGAACACGTAAGAGGAGGAAAAGCGGGTTTAAAAGAGTAGTGAAAAGAGATAAAGTGCGCTGTGCCCGCCTGACTTGGTCTTTCTCTGGTGGCCTGGCCCCCGAAATAACCAATGTGAAAAACACGACTATTGCTAATAATAAAGGGTTTTGGTGGTGATGATGCAGCGACCCATACTTCTCTCGCACCCAGAGACCCGCCAGCTTCACACAGCGCCACACAACCATGTAACAGACACACGGAAATGCCTGAAGACGGTCTGCGAATAATGAGAGTGTTCTGTCACACTCTATGAAACAGCTAACAGTATTGACCCCGGAATTTTGCCCCCCCGGGCGTTAATTTGCAACGAAGCGTGGGAGTCCGCGTTTTTTTTTTTTTTTCGGCAGCGGGATGCGCATCCCACAATTTAAAAAAAAAGATTTTTTTTGGGGAGCAGACCTAGGAGGTCAGGGTGTTTCTACCCTGCCCCCTTTTTGCGTTTTTCGTGTTTTTTTCTTAGGTTTTTTGTGCCTTGGTTCTACCGAGGCACAAGATGGCTGCCAACACTTCCTGGTTTGGAGTGTTGACAGGCAATTAGCATACAGCTCGTGATCGGGAGGGTACGCGGACCCTCCGAGACTATAGATATATATGTGATTTTACTTTTAATTTTCTCAGGAACTACTGAACGGATTTACACCATTAAACCAAAAGGCACGAGTGTGAACCAAGGGCTACCTCTTTGCCAAATTTGGTGTAATTCCGTTCAGCAATTCGAGCTGTAGCTGCGATTAAAAGTTCCTATGGAAAATTGCATGGGGAAAACATGTTTTGGGACCCCCTTTTTCTCGGCCCCCGCTTGACGAATCACCCCAAGACTTTCAGGATAGGAGCGGACTGGAGCACCCCACCAGTTTTGAAAATTTTGCGAAGATTCGTCAAACAGCGCCAAAGTTATTCCAAATAGAATGTTGTGGATTTCCTATGGATAATAGGTCCTAACTATAACTACCTACTGGCGACCGCCAGTAAGTAATATATATATATATATATATATATATAGTCACTGAAAAAAAACATAGGTTTCTGGGACGGTATAGTTAAAAATTAGCATTTTAAAAAACCTTAGAAATTCACTGAAAAAAAACATAGGTTTCAGGGACGTTATAGTTAGAAATTAGCATTTAAAAAACCTTAGAAATTCCCTGAAAAAAACACAGGTTTAAGGGACGTTATAGTCAGTTGGACATTTCATTCATACAAAACCAGAGAAATTTAACCGTTATAGTTAGTTGAGCTAACTTTAACTTGTGTCCCCGCAATGCACTGCTGATGACGTCACATATTACATCACTCATGATATGGGTCAGTGACATCACTGATGACATCACTGATGACAACTCAAATGACATCACTGATGACATCACTGATGACATCATCCAGTGACTGAGTGTTTCCGAAAAGTTTAAGAATGTTATCTATATATACACCAAGGTGTATTGAAGAATGAGTGGGTGTATGAGTGTCTGTATGGATTATTTTGTGAGTGTGTGACTGAGTGATTAAATGTGTCTTAGTGAATGCATGGGTGACTGACTAATCTGTGTGAATATATCAGTCTGTCAGTGGTGTGTAAGTGGCTGCATAGGTTGGTGAGTAGCTACATGAGTGTCTATATGGGTTAATGATTGGTTATCTGTGTCACTGTATGGGTGCCTGAGTGTCTGTGTGGGTGGGTGGGGTATGTGTGACTCCCTGCATGGTTGTGTGAATGGGTGATTCACTAGGTGTATGGGTTCATTAGTGCATCTATGAGGGGTTGTATGGGTGGGTGAGTATGTGTATGGCTGTTTTTGTCAGTGAATGGATGACTCAATGGTACATGTATGAGTAACTACATATGTGAAAGGCAGTATATGTGAGTGTTGGAGTATATAAGTGACTGTATGTGAGAGTGAGTGACTGTGAGAGTAGCTGTATGGATGAGTGTGTGCTTGTGTCAGTGATTGTATAAGTGTATGTGTTAGTATCTGTATGAGTAAGTGAGGTGGTGTGTGTATAACTGTATAATGAGTAAATGGCAGTGTGATTGATTATTTGGGTGACTGACTAGGTGTGTGAGTAACTCTATGGGTGAGTGGTGGCGTGTGAGTATCTGTATAGGCAAATTAGTGCATATATCAGTGGCTGTATTGATGAGTGACTGCATGTATGAGTGACTGTATGGGTAAATGGATGTGTGTGTAGACCTATGAATCAGTGAGTGGGTATGTACTAACTGGTATTGGTGTGTCTATGGTTTCAAGAATGAAAGTCTGTATTTATCAGTAGGTGTATGAAACATTATATTAGGGTGTGAGGAGGTGACAGTGATGTCATCAGTGATGTCATTTGAGATGTCATCAGTGAGGTCATCAGTGATGTCACTGACCATGTCATGAGTGATGTAATATGTGACATCGTCAGCAGTGCATTGCGGGGGTGCAAGTTCTAGTTAGCTCAACTAACTATAACAGCCAAATTTCTCTGGTTTTGTACGGGTGAAATGTCCAACTAACTATAACGTCCCTGAAACCTGTGGTTTTTTCAGTGAATTTCTAAGGTTTTTTAAATGCTAATTTCTAACTATAACTTCCCTGAAACATATGGCTTTTTCAGTGCATTTCTAAGGTTTTGAGTGGTGTAGAAAGGGGCCTGGGTCTCCGACCAGTGCTCGGGAATTCCGCTGCGTAGAACTTACAAGAGGTACCAGGAGGGCTACTTGGCCCCCAAAGTCCCTCAGGAGTAAAGAGGACTTTATCCCCCAATCAGTAGTGTGCCAAGAGGCGCGTTTGTAGAGTGGTGGAGAAAGGGGGCATGGCTTCTGAAGACTTCTTAGCAATCCCACAGCATGGGCATCCTTGGGGGCCAACTACGCCTCCTATTACCTCCAGTAAGTCCCACACAGCAGGATTGTTAAATCTCATAGCAGGCCACACCCCCTTTGCCCACCACTCTGTAAATGCGCTCCCTGGCACACTCTTGGATGGGGATTGAAGTTTCCCTTGCTGCTGAGGGTCCTTAGGTGTCAACTAGCCTACCTGTTACCCCCAGTAAGCCCCACACAGTGGGATTGCTGAGAGGTGGACACAGGCCATGCCCCTTTTCTCCACCACTCTGCAAACGCGCCTCCTGGTGTGCTCTTGGTTGGAGGGTGAAGTCGCCTTCTCTCCTGAGGGTCCCTGGGGGCCAACTAGCTCTCCTGTTACCTCCAGTAAGCCCCATACAGCTGGATTGCTCAGTGTTCAGAGGCCACACACCCTTCTTACACCACTCTGCAAATGACCCTCCTGGCGCAATGCAGCTTGGTGGATGAAGTCCACTTTAGTCCTGAAGTCCTCAGGACACAAGGGGACCTCATTGCCCCACCAGCAGTGCACCAAGAGGCGCGTTTAAAGAGTGGTGTAAAAAGGGGCGTGACCTTGGACCACCTCTCAGCAATCCCACTGTGTGTATACTGGAGGTACCTGGTGGGATAGTTGGCCCCTAAGTGTGGAAATGTGTAATATTTTACTTAGCATAAGCAGCAGCCATTTTGGCTGTGGTGTCCATTTAAGTTTCCTTTGTAATTCTTTCGTCTTTTCACTCTGCTTGTGCTATCTATTTTAGTTGACTTCCAGACTCAGCTAAAAGCAATGTGCGTGCTGAGGGTTTGTGGCTGCCAGAGCACCTGGTCTCAGATGTTCACTGTCAACCATTTACTGCTGCCATAAGCACTCCTGCTCCCCCTCCCACTTTGCTGACCACGTGGGTATTCATCTGTCCTTGTTTACCGATAACTATTTCTAAACCTTGTTCTTCCTATTTCTGTTAACATACTTACAGTGCAGAAAACCTGTATAAAAGACCTGTGTTCTGTGACTTCAGTGTACTACCTCATGCAGCACTTTACAGTTCTGTGTGGATGTGGTCCCACTCAAGAATGATTAATAAACTTGTTATTTATTTCCAACTCCAGTGCTGATCTCTATTTTGCTGGTCTTTGAACCTGTGGACAAAAGGGTGACCCTGCACCAGTGTACCCCTATAAAAGGTAATTTCCACATAAGGACTCTTAGCATTCAAGGGGACTTAATACCCCAACCCAGAACGTGCCAGGAGGCACATTTGCAGACTGGTGCAGGGAGGGGGCGGGGCCTCTGGCGAGATGCCGGCTTCTGGTTTTTTTTTTTAGAAGGGGGGGCTGTGTGGCCCTCCTTCTCTTAGTATATTTTGGGTCCCCAGGGGCTAAACCATTTTTTTATAATTTTTTTCAAAAACGGGAAGGGGGCCATGCGATCCCCTTCCGAGGCCGATTTCAGCCCCGGGGACCCCATCCCCGGGGCATGGCCACTCATTTAAAAAAAAAAATACATTTAAAAGAGGAGGCCTTTTTCGGTCCAGGGGACCCCATTCCCCGGGGCTATGACTCTTAATTAATTTATTTATGGGAGGGGGGCCGCTGGCCCCCCCTTCCCTGGGACACTGTTGGCCCGGGGACCCCAAAAGCTATTCTGCTTTGCTTCATGGAAGCAAGAGCAGGTTTCCTGCTCTCGTTTCCATGAAGCAAAGCAGTGTTTGCTATGACAGGGCGGTAGCCGTGCTCCCGCCCTGTCATAGCAAACTGCAATGTACCAGGGGTGGGTACCCCAGGAAATTTCTGGAGCCGACCCTGGGGGGTGGCGGTCCTCAGGGCCAAGGAGGCAGCCCCCTTCCCATTTTGTAGATATCCCTGGGGAGGTGGTGGTCCCCGGGGCTGGAATAATTAGTGCCCCGGGGAGGTGGTTGGCCCTGGGGCAGTGTGGGGGGAGCATGAGCACCTTCAAGGCCCCCCAACCAAAGTAAATAAAAGCACCAGAAAGTGTCAGTCCCCGAGGCTGTAGGGGCCCCCACAAGCCCCCGCATACCAGTTATTCATTAACCCCGGGACCTGGCCCACCCGGGGGATTAAAAAAATGAAGCAAATGCTTATTCTGACCAGGCCTAGAGGGTCAGGGTGTTCCAACCCTGCCCCCTTTTCTTTGTTTATCCTTTTCTTACCTTTTTGCTTGTGAATCTGTTCTACTGAGTCACAAGATGGCTGCCAACACTTCTTGGTTTGAAGTGTTAGCAGCCAATCGGAGTGAAGCTTGTGATTG
The DNA here is from genome assembly GCF_964204655.1 of Triturus cristatus. Taxonomy (NCBI): domain Eukaryota; kingdom Metazoa; phylum Chordata; class Amphibia; order Caudata; family Salamandridae; genus Triturus; species Triturus cristatus. Next base: position 529,897,946 of record NC_140592.1, read on the forward strand.
GGAGGGTTCAGCCAATCAGATCCCACAATTCTCAAATATCGATATCTGTAAATGTTTTAATTTCTCAAAAACTACTGAACAAATTTACACCATTTAAATAAAAGCGTGCTTTCTGGACCAAAAGCTACCTTTTTGCCAAATGTGGTGTCATTCCGTTCAGCAGTTCGGGCTGTAGTTGTGTCTAAAGTTTCCTATGAAAATGAACAAGGAGAAAACACATTTGGGACCCCCCTTTTTTCTCGGTCCCCGCTTGATGAATCACCCTGAACCTTTCAAGAGAGGAGCTGACCTGAACGGGCAATTCGTTTTGAAAATGTCATGAAGATTTGTCAAACGGCGCCAAAGATATTTGCAACTGAAAAAATGCTTTTTGAATAGAAACAAGGTTCTAACTATAACTACCTACTGACGACCGTGAGTAGGTAAAATATATATATACAATTTTCCTGATTGAAGTGGTGGCAGCTAATTAGATCTCAACGCGAGATCTGTCTGATCTGCGGAGGTTCCACGTCCCTAGATATACATAAATATTTTTTCTTTAATAACTCAAAAAAAAAATGAACAGATTTACACCAAATTACAACAAGCATTTGCAATGGAATAGGTCTCGTATTTACGCGAGTTCAAGCTATTGGCATTGTAAATGACAATGCCTTTTATTTATGTTTTAAAAATCAAAACCTAAATAAAAGGCATTGTCATTTTCAATACCAATAGCTCAAATTTGCATAAATGCGAGACCTAGTGCATTGCATGTGCTTGTTATAGGACTTGTGCCCTGGGTATATGCGTGTGTTATTACCCTATAATGTTAATGGACCTTAAAGTTAAACGACCAATTTGAGCACACTATGCAAACATTTCGAAGCGCCCCTCGGCTGTTGCCCCCCGCCAGCACAACCCTGAACCCCCAATTGGAGCTGCCCTAATGGGATCTCTTCCTGTTCCTACTGTCTAGGACAGGGCATCAGGGACCAATCAACACAGCGACCCCTTCCAGGAGATCCAAGCGGAGCATCGCTGCCATGGCAAAAGCATGTTACTTTTCACACAGTTATGTATGTAGCCCATATTGCACCTATATTTACGTGTGCTATTTCAAACTACTGCTGTTTGGGCCCTGGCGGGTGCCGTACGCCAGCGTGCGCACTTGTGACATCACTGGCTCTGCATTGACTGTAAATATTGGTAATCGTTCAAAACCAGGGTGTCAGAGCAAACCCTGAAGCTGGTAATGGCAGCCAGGACCAAAGTGTCTTATTCTGAAGTCACCACAAGTATCTCACTGTGACTATCAGGACTTTTTAGGTGGGATGAAAACATTGTGCGGTGGTGTCTCTAAAAGGGGCTTGGTTTATGTACTTATAGGCATGGCTTAAGTGCATTTCTGGAATTCCTATAGTGTGGCGCCCAAGTGATGATATGATTCTTCTGAGCTTTTTGTAATTGCATCCAGATACAATAACACAACTGCCATACACTGAAAACCAGCCTGGACTGTTGTTAGTAGTTGTCAGTGTGCATAGTGGAGAGGCCAAATATTGGATGGCCATGTATTCTGAACACCTTTTTGGCACAGGGACAGGTACTGCAAGAAACTTCTAGTGGCTTGAATCTGAACACCGTGGCCGTTCTAGCACCTGGAAGCGACTCAGCTGAAAGTATGCACTATACAAGAGTAATGTGCTGAACGAAATAAAAAAAAATAATACAAAAACACAACCTGTTGAAAACGGGAGGCAAGATTCAGTAAAACGTGAAACACAAACGGGACTTTATCATTGATAAATACCTGAACATGTTAATTGTTCAGAAATCAGAAGTATTTTCCCTGTAAAGCTAGAGGCATAAATATAGGGCTCGAAAGGGATCCGTTTCAAAGTCTGCAATAAAATGCTACCGGATCTGAGACCTGGAGAAATCCGTGCTATGCTTATGTAAATCAAAGATGAAAACTGGACTAAAAGTACCAGAGAGCAAAGTTTCCAATTAGGCCTGGTAAGCATAAGTATGTGCTTGCTAGGCGGTGGGGGAGAGGGGGGAGAGGATCAAGAGGGGAGGGTAGACGCCCGCCCACGAGTCCATAAATAATCATTTTACTTTCGTGTATTATGAAACACAACATGCAGGGTCGCATTTTCAAATTTAATATAGCAACAGAAGTGTGCCAACCTGTGCTCCACGTCACACAAAGATGGTGCAAAATCCAGTGTTCTATAACAGACCCATCTCTCTCTCACACACATGCTGTAATAAAGCTAAGAGTATATCCCACGATCCTGGGAGTCAGCTGGGGGTCTCTTGAGATGCAGTCGCCCCTATTTACATCCTGCTGGGAGACGAGAATGATTTTACAAGCCAACCGGGTGATTCAAAGCATTTACCTCGCGGCCCTGCTGTGCTGTAGCGCCGAGCAGTGGAAATGCGATCGTGCAATCGCTACATTTTCGCATTTTAATGTGCACGCTCACCCACTCCTCTTTTCAAAACCGGGACGTGTATTTGAATCAGAATGTAATGCCGGACAGGCAACAAAAATCCTGGACACTCCCAGCAATACAGGGTGTCTGACCACCATGTGTGTAGGGGGAAAAGCTACTTCACGAGGAAATATAATTTTCTGTGGAGAAACAACATATTCTAGTCTAAAATTAATGTTTGTACCATATTTATGCATGTATACACGTACACTGCTTACATTTACATGTATGTAACAGTCTACGCATGTGAATACTCCTGGAAAGCTGTGGTGTTTGTAGCCCCCAAGCAGAACGCCTGGAAGACTGCGAATTCCTCAGCAAAAACAAAGAAGCTGTTGACACGCAATGGAAATGAGCGTTCTGCCGGAATACCCCTGTCCTCCCTGCGACCCCTTTTGCCTCTGAGCTTTGTGCCTGCCTTCGCCAACCAATCACAGAGCCGACTGGTGCATGCTCCAGGCGTGAAGGCAGCGTGGTTGCCGGAAGCCCGGAGCACTGGCTTGCATGCTTTACAGATGTCGTGAAGAGTTTGCTTATCTACTTGTTAAATAAACAAGCAGATAAGAAAAGTCTTCACAACAACCGTGAAGTAGGCGAGCCAGTCCAGGTGTGCCGGCCAAAAAAGCGAAAAGGAGGCACCCTGGAAACCTTATTTCCAATGGCAGCCCACCGTTTAACATAAACGGCGATGCAAGCCAATGGGAATAAGGGGTGGGGCTTCAAGCCCTTTTCTTCAAGTCCTCATCTGCAATAAATGTCGCTGAGCGAGCTGCGCATGTGCGCAGCAACGCTAGGAAAGACCTAAAAAGCACTCTTTCTGTACCAAGATCAAGCTTTCTGCCAAATTTGGTGTAATTCTGTTCAGCAGATTGGGCTGCAGTCATGTTCAAAATCCCTATGGGAAATTGCATTGGGAATACACGTTTTGGGACCCCCCTTTTCTCAGCCTCTGCTTGTCGAATCACCCTGAAAGTTTCCAAATAGCGGCTGATATAAGTGGCAAACTTATTTTGAAAATGTATATATATATTTTTTACACTGAAAGAACAGAGATTAAAGTAACGTTATAGTTATATTAAAAATATCACTAAATCAAATCTTAAAGTAATGTTATACTTATGTGAAGATATCAGTCACAAAATTAATGTCTTAAGCTAAAATAATACACAGAAATTCACAAGTTAAAGTTAGCAGAGATAACTATAACTTGCGCCTCCGTCATGCACTGCTTATGACCTCACATATTACATCACTCTTAACATGTTCTATAAGGTAGGTTCAGTGACTGTCAGGAGTTTGATACAGGTAAAGACTATCCGGAACAGGGAATTAGTTATGTAACAGGGTTCAGTATCTGAAGGAACTTGTTTTTTTCCTGAACATTTGTATTGAAAAGCTTGAATATCATGTGCAGAATAGGTTACCCTTTCATTTGTGGTTCATAGTCAACATGAGCTCGGATACCCATGAAGTGTGTGGTATAGCGCCAACGTTGCACATAACACAAGCTTGCGTTACCTATGGGAGTTGTAGGTATGATAGCAGTAATAATTCTTCATATTAAACTGAGCTATTTTGAACTTACTTTCATAGCTCTAATGCTATACCCATTTATAACAAAAAACCTAAGGAGCTGCCAATGCTGTCCATTATTTAACCCCTTCAGCGCTGGGCGAATTCCGCCGCGGTGCTGAAGGGTTCGAGCGCGGGCGGGCTCATGACGGAACGGTTCCGTCATGAGCACAGCTCAACCGTGGCTCATGACGGAACCGTTCCGTCATGAGCATGGAAGGGGTTAACACGTGTTAGATTCATAGTGTAATGATTGAAACATTAACACTGATGACTTTTATTGTCAGATTTAATCACAAATAAATTGAGATCATGAAAATCACATAGTACTACATTAAACCACGAACCTAAAACTCATCTTAAAGTGCTATACATCAATTGTTTTGGTGTGCAAATTTAACTTTTTTTTGAGAAAGACACAAAAAAAGACACTTTCTATTTACAACAAACATTGAAACAACATCACTCATACCCATTCATACAAATCATATCTAAACAAACAATATTGATTCATAATACATTAAGAGGGCCATCAGAAGAATTTATACACAATTGAAAAAAGAGAGACACTATTTGATTCTGAGTGAAGTGATTGGCCTCAAAAAGTAACATTTTGAGGCCAATCACTTCACTCAGAATCAAATAGTGTCTCTCTTTTTTCAATTGTGTATAAATTCTTCTGATGGCCCTCTTAATGTATTATGAATCAATATTGTTTGTTCAGATATGATTTGTATGAATGGGTATGAGTGATGTTGTTTCAATGTTTGTTGTAAATAGAAAGTGTCTTTTTTTGTGTCTTTCTCAAAAAAAAGTTAAATTTGCACACCAAAACAATTGATGTATAGCACTTTAAGATGAGTTTTAGGTTCGTGGTTTAATGTAGTACTATGTGATTTTCATGATCTCAATTTATTTGTGATTAAATCTGACAATAAAAGTCATCAGTGTTAATGTTTCAATCATTACACTATGAATCTAACACGTGTTAAATAATGGACAGCATTGGCAGCTCCTTAGGTTTTTTGTTATTATTAGGCTAGGCCTTGCTGCCGATACAGCCAAGACCCGAGATTGTTTTTTCATACCCATTTATAGAGCAATGTGTACAAAATAAGCTTGGATGATATCATCAGTAAGGTGATTTGAGATATCATCAGTGATGTCATAAAAGATGTCATAGAACATGTCATAAGTGAAGTAATATGTGGGGTCATATGCAGTGCACGTTGGAGACGCAAGTTATAGTTAGCTCCGCTAACTATAACTGGTGAATTTCTGTGTTTTTCAGTACTAAACGTTAATGTTATCACTGACATATTCACCTAATGATAACCTTTGTTTTTTTTAGTGAATACCTAAGGTTTTTTTAACAAATAAATCTTTTTACAACACCTAACTATAACACCACTTAAACGTACATTTCTAGTCGTTTTTTAACATAAAGTAATATTTAATTACAGTATGTAAAACCAACCCTCTGCTGCGCATGGCCAATGGCCACAGGGCCTTATGTTTTCAAAGGGGAGGGGGGCCCCCTCCCGAGCCTTATTAGGCCCTACGGACCCCATTTCAAATGTCCTTTTTTTAAAGGGGAGGGCTTTCCCCCTTTCCGAGCCTTGTTAGGCCCTGGGGAACCCACTCCCCAGGGCCTTTTTTGTAACCCCCGGGCCTTTATTTTTAAAGGAGAGGGGCCTAGTTGCCCCTTCCCCAAGCCTTATTAAGCTCTGGGGACTCCATCCCCCAGGGTGCTATTTTTGGAAGGGGGGATCCATGTGGTTCCCCTCCCCAATCCTTATTAGGCCCTGGGGATCCTATCCCCTATGATGTTTTTTTTAAAGGGGAGGGTGGCCACATTCCCCCATACCAAGCATTATTAGGCCCTGGGGACCCCACCTCAGGGCCTTTTTTTTTAATACCCAGGGCCTTTTTTTCTTTTAAGGGTGGGCCAGTTCCCTGAGCCTTATTCAGACCTCGGGACCCCATCCCAAAGAGCGTTTTTTTAAGGAGAGGGGGGCCTATGGCCCCCTTCCCGAGCCCTATGAGGCCCCGGGGACCCCATCCCACAGTGCCTTTAATTTTAAATAAAGGAGAGTGGGCAGCACAGCCTCCCTCCCCAAGCCTTAGGAGGCCCTGCGGACCACATTCCCATGGACTTCTTTTTTTAAAATAAAGTAGAGGAGGGTCACGCCCCTCCCTGAGCCTTATTAGGCCCTGGGGACCCCATTCCCCAGGTCATATTTTTTTATAAATAAAGGGGAGGAGGGTCGCATGGCCCTGCTCCCCGAGCTTGTTAGTCCCTGGTGATCTCATCCTTGTAACACCTCTCTCTCAGATGACCTCTCTTTGTAATGATCTGTGCCCAGTAGGGTGTAGAGAGGGACTAGCATCCCCTTTCAGATCTCTATCTCAGATGACGGGTGTGCGTAGTAGGGTGATCACGTACTCCTTCCTATTTTTCACAATCACACAAGCGTCTTTGGAGATCATCACATTTTTTTGATAAAGAATTCTAATCATCACAGTACTTATCATTTACACACTAACTCTCAATAATAAGGTCCGCAAAATGCATTCCTACTAATACAGTGTATTGAGAACTCATCTACTCCTTTTTACTATTCATGATGCTGCGAGAATCCAGTGAAATCGTATAAATTGTTAAAGACAACATACATTTGTTTTTTTCATTCTCCTTATCCCTTAGATACCGCTTGTCTAAATCTAGGGGTACAGCATGCTTTTCTGCTACCCACTTATGTGGCTTTTTTACTTCATTCCCTCAACACCTCCAATTTTTCACAGGAAACAGTAATGACGGCTACATTATTTCTAATACTGCAACAGCCAGCCAATCGGAGCACTCACTCTTGTGGGACTAGCAGGAGCCTTTCGCTCCCAGAAGAGTGTGAAGGCTCATGGGAAAAACAGGCCTCTCGACCAATCACAGGGCTCCATTTTTTATTTGGCGCTCTTCCAGAAGGCTTCCAACACTCTCACGAGCCCAACTGCCAAAATATAAACTTATTTTTCATCCTCAATTTCTCAAAAAATACTGAACAGATTTACACCAAATCACAAAAAGCACAATCTGCAGACCATGATCTAGCTGTCAGCTGAATCTGGTGTAATTCTGTTCAACAGTTTTTGCTATAGCTCTGGCTTAAGAAGTCTATGGAAACTGCATGGGGATTTTATATTTTGGCCTCCTCTTTTTTATCGGCCCGCACTTAACGGATCACCCCAAAATGTTTTAGGAAGGAGCGGAGGTGGATTATCTTTTTTTTCAGAAAGTTTCGTAAAGATTTCTCAAATGGGGCCAAAGTTAGTAGCAAACTAAAAAACGCTCAGTTTTTGGAAAAACAGACCTAACTATAACCACCTGGTGATGACCTCCACCAGGTAGTATATATTTATTAAAACAATCCTCTTTAAGGCATAGAGTGCCGCATACATTTTATGCAAAAAAGGAGCAGAGAAGTAGTTCCCAAGTTAAGGTGGAAAGCAGCTCCTGTATAGAGCACCCTACAACACCGACGACAGTCTGAATTTGCTGACCTAAAATATCTGGTTTTCTATCAAAGTTTTTAAGTATAGGATTAGCACAGTGCCATCCACCCCAAGATAGAAAGGGCTAAAGTCTTTTGCTATTTATACCGCAAAGTCTTTAAGCATAGAATTAGTACAGTGCCATCCACGCTGAGCTGTAAAATGACAAAAGCCTTTTACCACTCTAGGCACAGTATGTCTGCGGGCAGGGAAAGTGATGAAACCTCCACTTCCAGCAGGCGGAGTACTTTGACACGCCCACTGAAACTGGAGTGCTTGCTTTTGCTAAGTATAAGCGAACAGCTATGGTCCATGGGTGGGCACTCTGGGACACAGCAGGAGCCAGCCCTGGGTGGGGGGGGGGGTTGCAGTCCCCAGGGCCATTATTGGCTCTTGGAGGGGGGGGGCAATTGACCCCCTCTTTCTCTTTTTACAGGCCATCGCGGGGAGGTGGTGGTCCCAAGGAACATGCATGGCCCGGGAGGGGGTTGCACAGCCCACCTCCCACATATATTTTAAATGCTGGCCGCAGGGAAGTAGTGGTCCTCAGGGCGTGTGGCCCCTGTTAATTATTAGACTTATGCCCTGGGGGAGCTGGTGGTCCCCAGGGCTCTAAGAAGCCAATGGTGGGGGGCCCCCTCCAATATTTTAAATTAAGCCCAAGGGAGCACGTAGTCCCCAGGGCTGAAAAGAACCCATGGAAAGGGGTCCACGTGGCCCCCCCTTCAATATGTAAAAAAGCCTGGGGAGGTGGTGGTCTCTGGCACTCTAGGAGCCTTTGGGGGGCCCTGTGTGCTCCCCTCTTGTTTTTAATAACTGCCCACGGAATGTGGAACAACCGAGGGCTTCATGAAAAACAAGAGCAGGAGCCCACGCTTTTTGCCCCTGTTGGGGTTCCTCTGGGACCCAATGAGCAGCCCTAAGGGATCAGGGTATTCCTAACCTGCCCCCTTTCCTGTTTTTAAAACATTGTTTGTGGGACTCTGCTGAAGCAGAATCCCAAAATGGCTGACAACCCTTCCTGGTTGAAATGTTGGCAGCCAATCAGATTTCAGCATGGGGTCTGTCATATCCTCAGAGATTCTGTGTCCCTACATATACAAATTTGGTTTTCTTATAATAAGTGAAACACTACTGAATGGATTCACACCAAATACCAACAAGCATTTGCAATGCAATAGGTCTCACATTTACAAGAGTTTCAGCTATTGGCATTGTAAATGACAATGCCTTTTATTTATGTTTTGATAATGAACACATAAATAAAATGCCTTGTCATTTGTGAAGCCTATTGCTTAAAATCTTGTAAATGCAAGACCTATTGCGTTTCAAAGAAGCGGCCGCCGTTGTCCCGGGCTGCTTGGAAAGTGAAAGCGCGCATGGCTCGCTGAATGTTGCAGGAAAGCATGTCCTGCCTGCAATAATAGAAACTCATTAAAGAAAATAGTGCTTACAGACTAAATAAGACATACCGTGTAACAGCAGAAGTAAAAGGGCCAGTTCTCATAGGAGGTTACAAATGAAGACAAGGTGGTACTAAGGAGGAACTAACAAGCCTATTAACGAATCAGAAGCCAGCATTTACAACAGACAATGACACAAGCCAATGAAAAATATGGGCGGAGAGTGGGTGGAGCTTCAAGTCCATACTCGAATACAGCATGCCTCGCCAAGCAGCGCATTCGCTGCGCAGGCTTCACCTAAAAATGGACTAAGTGATGCTGTACTGAGTTGCCATAACTAAGCAGAACGATCAGCTGCATAGTGAATGGTACAGAACCAGGAGAGAAATTAGGGTACCACTACATTATTTTTTGTTTTCCTAAAATGATTATTATTAATGCATACCCCAAACAACACATTAGTCTATGCCAATTTACTTAAGTAGAAGAACAGTGTAATGCAAATAGAATTATATATTTTTGTTTAGTTTTGCAAGTTGAAGCCCGTGGCATTTAAGTTTTGCGCTTGATATAAGCTTAGAAGGTATAATATCGTAGAGAGAGAGCTCAAAGCAGAGCACTTCTTTTTCCTCAAGTTCCTAAGCTCTTTTCAGCCTTGGCACGGTTCCTGGTTAAAATCTGGATGTGGACTGCACAAGTCAGTGCCACTCACCATTGTGTCTGTGATCTGAAAGGATGAAACAACAGCAAACCTTAAAGGCGCTGGTACATTACCATGTGACTCGATCTGAATGTAAACTATCCCCAGTTCGCCTGCAGTGGGGCATTCCACAGTTCCCCATGGCTCTTTTATATTTCCAGAACTCAATGCCTGCCCAGGAAGGCATAGCAAGAGACATCTACTGTTACTGGGAGCCATCAGCCAATCAGGCAAGGCCTAAACAACCGATGTTCAAAAATATCTTGGGCTCTTTGCACCGTCTTGGCTTGGTTTGATGTTTTGGAGGAAAGCAAGAGTTTTCCCAGACTGGTGAGGTGGTCAGACCACCAGGCAGCCTCTAGTAGTCTATAATTCTATACCCTAAAGAATAACCATTTTCTGTGTCTGCAGATGTGAGTCTGGATGCTGCACGAGGAATCTGCAAACATGGGGAAAATAATGCAAGCCACCTAAAACAATGTGATCACAAAACTCCCAAGCGTCCCATGCCATATGGGTCCCTTCTTTTTAGTGAATAGAAGTTCAGAATTTTATACAAAATGCTTTCACCTGAATGCTCTCGCTGTAGCAGAATTTCAAATGACGGAAACAACTTTGAAGTTCAATATCCATAAAACAGACAAGTACATTTTAACATGTTCCTAAATATTTACAGTTACAAGTAGTTGTTTCTGTAAGATCCATACAAAGACACACATAGATTCACATTCAACTAGAAGCAGGGAGGCTAGCTTTCCCATCTCTACTAAACCCTGTAATTGACCTCTGCTGGACTCCTGAACTCAACCAGGACATCCTTTGCCTCCCACATTCCAAACACAGTCAGGATGTTCATTCAAACGCTGCCTGACTTTTCCACACAAAAAAGACCAAAACAAAAAAATAGGCCCTAAGCAGAGAGAGATTGTGTGAATAAAAGACAAAACAAAAGGTAGGAAATAGTGAGGGTGATCACCAGTGTTGGGAAAAGAGAACTCAAAATCAAAACCTAGAGTACATAAGCATGACCTGGCCATGAGGTTAATGCGTAATTAGTTGTAGGGCTCTATGCCCAAGCTTCACTGACTGAGACATGGATTAAAAAAATGAGGCCAGTTGGGTTCATTATGCGACAATAAGAGAGCATTGAGTAGTGCATGGGGAAGTAGGCCAGAAAGTGCACATGGCACAAATGTGAAGCCAAACTGCCTGCCAGGAGCCGTTGATGGGCCAAATGGCCTTATTCCTTGTAGTAGATGTTTCCCTCCAGGCCTTGAGTGCACTGGTTTTCTTCCGGTGTCATCCATTTCTGATGGTAGACATTCTTGTTGTATGAAAACGTTCCTTATTTTACTGTAAGTCTCTCCTTGCGTTTTTCTACAACATTCCTAGCTTGTGGGCCTGCGTATGTTACAAAGTTTACTCCTGAGATGCTCCTGGACGTCTTTACAGGGATTACAATTTTTAGAAATTAGTCTCAAATTTCAAATGCTCTTCTCATCCATCACTCTTAAATTTGGCTACTGCTTGGTGTTTTGATCTGACTGGGGGTTAGGCGTGAAAGACCGTGGTGTGGGGGTGGCATGGACACCGCGCTCCCTAGCAGGCTGAGAAGGCAGGCCAGGTGACTGACGGGCATTGCTGCAACTGCCTGTGGAGGCCTAGGTTGGCAAAGCCCATGGCAGGAACAGCACAGGAGTAGCCCAGAGCCCACCTGGCGGTATGGTGAGGCTCAGAGTCTTAGCCATTAGTGCAGACTTCACTGTGGCACAAGAGGAATCTCCCTGCACCTATGGATGATAAGAAAGCAGATTAGAAGGCAACGTGACACTCTCCTCCCCTCTCTCTCCTCCCCCCACCAAAGCAGAGATGTTAACATGGAGTTGGGCGAGCCGAGTGCAGCTGCCATTGTTTGCTTAGTTCCCGGTCAACCGGGATTACATGCGGCGTTAAGAGTATGGTTAAAAAAATATATATATTAACATCATTTAACCTCCACAAAATCTATAATAAAGGGCGCCTACTAAAATATGAAGCGCGGCGCCCATGTTGTTAATACTTAAAGTTTAGCCCGGGTGCGAGACAGCAACGAGGAGCAAATAATGGAAAAGCGGGCACCGTGATGCAACCTAAAGCGCGGCGCCCATGTTGTGAAAATAAAAGCGGAGATGTTGATGGGGTTGGGTGAGCTATACGGCTGCCATTGTTTGCTTAGTTTTCGTTAAGCTGTAATCACATGCAGCGTTACATACTGTTAGAAAAGAATGCAAAGTAATACTTATTGACAAGAGAACAATTATAAAAGTGGGCGCCGTGGCCTGCTGCGATGTCGTTAGTGTATTAGGGAATGATCATTAAAGAAAATAGTGCTCACCGACTATCTAAAGCACACCGAATAACACCACAAGTAAAAGTTCCAGTCCTTGTGGGAGGTTACAAATGCAGACAAGGCGGTACCAAGGAGGGATCAGTAAGCCTATTTATCAATGAAAAGCAACGATTTAGGAAGCACAGTAACGGGAGCCATTTGCAAAGATTGGGAGAAATGGGGGGAGCTTCTATTCCATACTCAATACAGCATGCCTCACAGAGCGAGCAGGGCAGGCGCGCTGCTGCTACGCTCGACCTAAAAAGGGTTCTTTTTAGACCAAGAGCTACCTTTCTGCCAAATTTGGTATAATTCCATTCAGCTGTTTGTGCTCTAGTTGTGTCTAAAATCTCTATTGTGATTAGCATGGGAAAACTCACCATTCGTTACCCCCGTTTTTCTCAGCCTCACCTTGACGGATCGGCCTGCCACTTTCCTTGCACAACAAGACCTAACTTGACAAATTTGTTTTGAAAATATTATGAAGATTCGTCAGGCGGCGCCAAAGATATAGGCAAGTTAAAAAGCACTTTCCCGATGGAAACATGTTTATAACTATAACTACCTTCTAGCTACCGCCTGTAGTTAATATATGTATATATCGGTTTCAATTACCTTACGTATAGTTACCTTGCTGTGTAAAGGCAGGCATGGTAAAGGTATATACATGGTAAAGTTTTGGGTGGTAAAGGCATTACGTTGTAAGTGATGAGTGGTAAAGACATGCTTTGTAAATGCATGCATTCTAATGTTGTACATCCATTTTACATAACTGTTGTGGTGCTTGTTTTTGTTGTACACACCGGTATCACTTTTCATGTCATCGCATAAAAAAATGTTTTTCTGCTATGCCTGTACCTGTGATCAAGGCCCTGTGGGGCTCAGATGAGTAGGGTCATTTGCCTGCCAGTCATCATTATATTTTTACTGCATAATCTCCTGGAGTGTGTGTCATTCAGATCTACTAACGGAATTGTGTGAATTTTTCCAGGGGCTCCTCACGCCCAGGGGATATTGCCCGGGTATCGTTTGGGTTGCTAAGGACCAAGTTTGAACATTATATTTGAGCAACTTGGTAATTAGCTGTTTCTGGCAAGCGGGATTGAGCGCTTGTGCCCAAGGCACAGTAAATGACTGTAAAACAACGGCCCCTAAAGGCAACAGAGGGAGGCTCATGCAGGGAGAGATTTTTCAATGGGACAGTGTATTGTGAAATTAAAATGATGTTACACTGACTTGCTTCTAATTAAATAATAGGTTGAATATTGACTGTAACATAAAGTGGACTTATATCTATAAAGTAGCCACTATAGCGCTATGCTGCATATATGTATTGTACACCTAAGACGGTGGCCAAAAAATGGTATTGCACTTGGATGGCGTAGTCCTAACATTGCCCCCTGCTTCCATCCAATAGGAGCGTCATTGGATAGATTTAAAAGCATTATATCCAACCATGTTTGTTTTGTGTAGCAGCAATTGATAAAGGCATATGAGCTGAAAATGGTATTGCTGTTCCTGAATAAATGATAGATTATGAATCAAGAACATGCCTGTGAGTTCCTGAGATTATCCCTGCCCCGGGGACTTTTCGTTTGAAATATGTAACGTAAGTCCATCCTCACGAACTTTGAACCTACCCAGCAAGTGAATGTATTATTCACTTAAAAAAACAAATGTTACAGGGTGGTTATAGTAAGCAAATGGAATTTTTAAAAACCTTAGAAATTCACTTAAAAAAAACGTTACAGGGACATTATAGTTAGGCTCAGATTTAACTAGTGCAAAAGCAGTGAAATTCGGCAATCATAGTTACCTGAGCTAACTATAACTTATGCTGCGCAATGCACTGCTTATGACCTCACATATTACATCACTCATGACATGGTCAGTGACATTAGCCTCCGACCACCTCTCAGCAATCCTGCTGTGTGGAACTTACTGGAGGTAACAGGAGGGCTTCTTGGCCCCCAAGGACCCTCGGCATCGATTAAGACTTCATCTCCCAGCCAGCAGCGCTCCAGGAGGCGCAATTGCAGAATAGTGCAGAAAGAAGGCGGGGCCTTCGGCATTGTGCTGATAGCTTTTTCTTTTTTTTTTATTATAAAGGAAGAGGGGCCGTGTGTCCCCAATCCCTGGGCTGATCTTGGCTCCGAGGACCCCATCCCAAGGGGCCAGGTTTTTTAGAATGGGGAGGGGAGGTCCGCGCCCCCCCTCCCTGGGCCGATTGCAGGCCGGGTACCCCAACTCCCTGAGGACTGGCTTTTTCTTTTGTCAACATTTTTTTTTAAAATAAAGGAAGAGGGCAGCATGGACCCCTTCCCGGGGCCAATAATGGCCCCAGGGACCCCATCCCCGAGCCCTGTCCTTTATTTCTTTTTAAAACATGGATGGGGGCCAGGGCACCCAGTTTCTCATGTTGGGGACCGTAGGTAAGCCTGAAGGCCCCTGCGGTCCCTTCTGGCTTCCCACATCCTATGGGAGCCAGCAATGCTTTTGGACAGAGAGAGCTGGTAAACATACAGTTCTCTCTGTCCAAAATCAATTTTGCTCCGCTTCTAGTAAGCAAGAGCATTCTTAATGCTTTTTTGGGCCTGGGGGAGTTTCCTGTGAGGGTGTTCCTACCCTGTCCCTTTTTCTTACATTTTATTTCTGGGACTCGGTGCAACCGAGTCAAAATATGGCTGCTAACACTTCCTGGTTTGAAGTGTTGGCAGGCAATCAAACTTCAGTAGGAATTTTGGGCTCCCAGATATCTATACTTTTTAACTTAAATATCTCTAAAACTACTGAATGGATTTACACCAAATCACAAAAAGCACACTTTCTGGACCAACATCTAGCTTTCTGCCAAATTTGGTATCATTCCATTAAGTGATTTGGGCTGTAGTCGTGTTTTAAAAAAAATCAAAATCCCCTTAGACATAACATGCGGAAAACACATTTTAGGACCTCCTTTTTCCTCAGCCCTCACTTGACGGTTCATCCGGAAACTTTCAACGCAGTGGCTGAACCAACAAGGGGACGTTTTTTGAAAATTTCATGAAGAGTCGTCAGGCGCATCCAGCAAAACACCGCTGACAGACCGTCGGTCCGACCCCCGCATTAAGATGCATGCAGTCAGACCATCAACTGTCAAGGGACAGACCGCCGCCTCCGACAGGATCGAAGATCTTGTCGGGGCAGAGGTTATGATCGTATCCTTTGAAAGGCTGTGGTGCCGCTGTTGGGATTTTGATGCCCCTTTCCAACATCCTATTCATGGTGGTCTGCTAGCCATGAAAAGACTGTAGGAAACAGATTTTGGGGGCTCCATACATGGCCCCTCCCATGGGGGCCACTGCAGAGTCACCCGGGGTCCACATTCATTGCCCCCACACATATCCATGCACCATGTGCCAGGTACCACATGTTGCCTGACAAACGGTGCAGGGATGTGCCCAAAGTGCTCCTTAACACTGTGGCTTGTGCTGCGGCACTTTGTGACTGCCAACCTGACGGCTTGCATGCTTGTCGGCGGTCTCCTGACCACTGCAACTGAGGCTGACAGTCCGACTGCGGGCCATCTTAATGAGGACCTAGTTTCCATAGGAAGAGCATTTTTTGTTTTGCCAATAACTTTGGCATGGTTTGACAAATCCTTGTAAATCTTTTTAAACTAATACCAAAGTGTATTAGTTTAATACCAAAGTGAGCTAAAGAACGATGATGGATTCAACCCAGATCTGTGACTGGGAGTGAGTGTCTAAAAAGTTTCAGCATTTCATCCATTATCTCCTTGTGTTTCCTTTGTTCGCCCTAAGTTGGCAGGGTATGTCCACACATGGGTCCCTTGCTCACTTTGCCACTGGATTCAAGCTAGCCTGGCTGATGAAGGGTGTTACCACAAAACCGGTCCCAGGATGCTTGTTTCCGGTCGAGGGAAAATCTGGCTTGGCAGTTCGGGCTGGACTGTTCCCACAAGGAACAGGGCTAAGACTGATTTGCATATGGCTGAGTCTGAACTGGGGTGGCGAAGTGAGCTAAAGAAAGATGATGGATTCAACCCAGATCTGTGACTGGGGGTGAGTGTCTGAAAGATTTCAGTACTCCATCCATCATCTCCTTGTGTTTGCTTTATTAGAAATAAAACACACTAATGCTTTCTAGTTCTGTACTCTTAATAAAAGGGAAATGTATATATAATGATAGAATGCAGTACTCAACTTCTTCTGCATCTTAGAGAAAAGTCCTACACTGCACATTTTGCTCAAAAAGGCAGGAAAAAGAATACGGAAAATCCTTTGGCCGAGTTTTGGCTTATAAAAAACTACAGAAAGATCTAATGTGGCCCTTATTAAAAATGTTGAGGATGAGGACAGTAATATTGTCATTCATCCCGAGATTCTCTAAGATTTCAGATTGTTCATCAAGTGTTATATGCAAAGGGTATAAACTGTATTCTTGAAGAATCTGAGAACTATTTCGTACAGATTAGGTTAATGTCCCTCAACTAAGTTCTTTACAAAGAAATCAACACTGAATGCTATTACCCTCCATGATGTTAAACAAGCTATATGATCTTTATCATTTGGTAAAGCCTTTAGTAAAGATGCCATTGCCCTCAAATTTTACCAATGTTTCTACAATTTGCTAGTCCCACTATATTACATATTGTTAGAGGGGTTTATCAGCGCCCTGGAATTCCACCCCCCATGAAACCTTATTAATATTGATATATATATTTTAATGGGGGAAACCTGCTGAAGAGCAAGCATATTTTGCTCTATTTCTTTAATTAAGGCAAATGCTAAAATATGTTCGAAGATTCTTGCAGTGCACTTGTCTGTGCTTAATAAATGTTTGATAAGTCTGCAACAGTACAGCTTTTTACCCAGCGAGTCATTAATACTCATATCAATAGTGCGTTATCACTATTTGATGCTGCCTACTCTACATGGACAGGTTCGTATGATCCTCCTGGGCGGTCACGGGTGTGATGGGTTTTAGACAATCATTTCTTCATCTAGTGCAAACCCTACACTAGTCCTACTGCAAGGGTTATTGTTGGGACAACTTCTGACGTGCTACAGATAACTTGTGGAATATGTTACGGGAGCCTCATTACCCCAATGTAATTTGAAATATATCTAGAACCCTATCCTTAATTAATGATAAAGTATGAATGTACATCATATGTAGAAATTAATGGATTTAAGACTAAAATTACTGTTTATGCAGATGATGTACCCGTTTGATCTTCTACTATTAGACAAGCTATTCCTCTAGTACAACAGGAGGAATCAGTGTGCTTTGTGAAAGATTCTAGGTACAAATCTAAGTCTGCTAAATTCCAGGTAATTATTAATCAAAAGTCTGATAAGCTCACTATTTTGATCGTTTCAGTAGCAACCTATTTAGGTAATAAAATGCAGTGGTGTCGGGCAGATTGTTAGTTTAAATTATGAAACTCTTATGAAACTTTTTTTAAACAGTACATCACTAAAAAGCATCTCTGTCGTTGATTACCAATTACTTGTTGGCCACTGTAATATAGTAACAATGGATATCCTGATAAATGTTAGGGTTTATTCTTTTCCATTCTGTTTCTTGTTCCTGTTCTTGCTTCATAAAATTACCCTTACATAAAGGTAGATCTGTTCTGCCCTAATTCCAAATTATATTATTGAGCACCATTGGGACAATACTTGTGTGGCTTCCAATCCAAAGCTTGTGACAACAGATTACTACATATGTATCAGATGGGCATTGAACCTGATGCAAATGTGTTGCCTTATCACATTTACAGACCCCCAATTATTATAAATGTGTGCGCTTCAAGGTGACAGAGGCAGCAAGACAAATCTGGCTTGACTGGTGCAAAGTGTTTATTATTACCAAAGGCAAAAGCCTCCATTAAGAGGACCAACATCTTTTGACAACGTACTTTGCTATACTGTTTGCTAAATTCGGGCACACAAGAGTATAGGTCAGTTTTTGTCTTTCTCTGAGGAAGTACTTCGTACATTTGTGGATCTTAAGGAGGAGTATGATTTACCTCAATGTGGTTTGTTTTAAATATATGCAGGGACGAAAATGTTTGGCAAAATAGATGGTGTCACCAGGGTCCCACTGGTGGTACTACTTCATTTGATGAGGCCATCTCTAATATGCATACACTGTATCTTACCTTTTCTTTGGTCCTGAAGAAGCACTAGGGATCTCCTCCTGAGACGATTAAGAGCGCAGAAAATGCTAACCATAATTTCAATTTCATTGTACGTTTTTCAGTGATTTTCAAGGTTGTTTGATGGCATACTATAAATCCATCTTCTTTGAAATTATTCTTTTCCCAGTGGCACATGGGTACCAACCCGCCACACCAACTCATTGGGGGTGTCAATCCTCATCTGGACATGGGCAAAAGACAGGCGCTCAGGTGATAGGCCACAGGGCCACTGGCAGAACCTGCAGAGAACCCACTGCAGGCAGCCAACCCCCACTATCCACTTTCTTTTATTTTTTCTTTTTCTTTTATTTTTATTGTTTGGAGGTTTTGCAGATTCGGTAGGGGTTATCAACCTCTTAGAAGCACTCTGAACCTTGCTGGGTCCTTCCTGGGTTATTAAATCAATTCCAAGTCCCTAATACATGTTCTCTTTTGCAACTAGCTAATCAGACAGCTTTGGTTCCACTTACCCTAAATGAATGATAGGAGAAAAAGGTCGCTCATGCAGTAAGATTTTGTTAGTTCTTTAAATTTAGTCCATGGATGGTCTGCGACTATGAGTTCAAGAATCAACCACAGATTAATGATCCAGGTATTTCTAACTATTTAAACCCTTTCAAGCCCATTCCAAAACAATTTAATGCTAATTTCGTAATAACTACTAAATAGGTTTACACCAAACTAAGCAAAGGCATTTTCTACTTTCATGGCAAGTTTGGAGTAATTCTGTTCAGTGGTATTTTCAGTAGTGGAAACAAAGAGCCTCTGTTAGTTAAAATGGGAAAAGTCTAGTTTTTGACATCTCCCTTTTCCCCCCATGCCCCACCCAAATGATGGGGATAATCAGCAGCGGTTTCCACATCGTGTGCAGGGGCATTGACACCCTGACTGCAGCCATAGCCATTACATTACTTGTCCGGTAGCATGTCTGATAAGCTCACTATTTTGATCGTTTCAGTAGCAACCTATTTAGGTAATAAAATGCAGTGGTGTCGGGCAGATTGTTAGTTTAAATTATGAAACTCTTATGAAACTTTTTTTAAACAGTACATCACTAAAAAAGCATCTCTGTCGTTGATTACCAATTACTTGTTGGCCACTGTAATATAGTAACAATGGATATCCTGATAAATGTTAGGGTTTATTCTTTTCCATTCTGTTTCTTGTTCCTGTTCTTGCTTCATAAAATTACCCTTACATAAAGGTAGATCTGTTCTGCCCTAATTCCAAATTATATTATTGAGCACCATTGGGACAATACTTGTGTGGCTTCCAATCCAAAGCTTGTGACAACAGATTACTACATATGTATCAGATGGGCATTGAACCTGATGCAAATGTGTTGCCTTATCACATTTACAGACCCCCAATTATTATAAATGTGTGCGCTTCAAGGTGACAGAGGCAGCAAGACAAATCTGGCTTGACTGGTGCAAAGTGTTTATTATTACCAAAGGCAAAAGCCTCCATTAAGAGGACCAACATCTTTTGACAACGTACTTTGCTATACTGTTTGCTAAATTCGGGCACACAAGAGTATAGGTCAGTTTTTGTCTTTCTCTGAGGAAGTACTTCGTACATTTGTGGATCTTAAGGAGGAGTATGATTTACCTCAATGTGGTTTGTTTTAAATATATGCAGGGACGAAAATGTTTGGCAAAATAGATGGTGTCACCAGGGTCCCACTGGTGGTACTACTTCATTTGATGAGGCCATCTCTAATATGCATACACTGTATCTTACCTTTTCTTTGGTCCTGAAGAAGCACTAGGGATCTCCTCCTGAGACGATTAAGAGCGCAGAAAATGCTAACCATAATTTCAATTTCATTGTACGTTTTTCAGTGATTTTCAAGGTTGTTTGATGGCATACTATAAATCCATCTTCTTTGAAATTATTCTTTTCCCAGTGGCACATGGGTACCAACCCGCCACACCAACTCATTGGGGGTGTCAATCCTCATCTGGACATGGGCAAAAGACAGGCGCTCAGGTGATAGGCCACAGGGCCACTGGCAGAACCTGCAGAGAACCCACTGCAGGCAGCCAACCCCCACTATCCACTTTCTTTTATTTTTTCTTTTTCTTTTATTTTTATTGTTTGGAGGTTTTGCAGATTCGGTAGGGGTTATCAACCTCTTAGAAGCACTCTGAACCTTGCTGGGTCCTTCCTGGGTTATTAAATCAATTCCAAGTCCCTAATACATGTTCTCTTTTGCAACTAGCTAATCAGACAGCTTTGGTTCCACTTACCCTAAATGAATGATAGGAGAAAAAGGTCGCTCATGCAGTAAGATTTTGTTAGTTCTTTAAATTTAGTCCATGGATGGTCTGCGACTATGAGTTCAAGAATCAACCACAGATTAATGATCCAGGTATTTCTAACTATTTAAACCCTTTCAAGCCCATTCCAAAACAATTTAATGCTAATTTCGTAATAACTACTAAATAGGTTTACACCAAACTAAGCAAAGGCATTTTCTACTTTCATGGCAAGTTTGGAGTAATTCTGTTCAGTGGTATTTTCAGTAGTGGAAACAAAGAGCCTCTGTTAGTTAAAATGGGAAAAGTCTAGTTTTTGACATCTCCCTTTTCCCCCCATGCCCCACCCAAATGATGGGGATAATCAGCAGCGGTTTCCACATGGTGTGCAGGGGCATTGACACCCTGACTGCAGCCATAGCCATTACATTACTTGTCCGGTAGCATGTCGTATGTTTTTCCTGTCCCATGAAGTTAGGATGTAGGGGGGGTCCCTACTGAGATCCCCATTGAAATTCCCTGTCAAAAAAATGCCCACCCCAGCTCAAACACAAAGTTCATGTTCGGTTGATGGAGATCAAGTGCCGGTACTGATGGAGGAGTATGACAAGACGGTTTAAAGCATTGGTGTGAGTATCAATAGGGTTGAACTTTTCATATGCTTGAGCTTAGATTACGGTAATGTGAAATGGCTGTATGAGGTTATGCAAAGTGGTTGGAGTCCACGTTTGAGTGATGATCTTTATGCAAAAAAGTTGAAATTGTTATCGGGTCTGTTGTGAATTAAGATCCCGGGATATACACCTCTGGGTGGGTCTAAGTGTGGCATACGCTGAGTAAGTTGTCTGCTGTGTTTCAATGGTGCTGTTCGTGTGATCTCATTGGCAGTACCACCAAGAGAAGGGACCATTTCTTTGTGAGATTGAGGGTACTGTTGGTACAATTGTTTTTATTGCACGGGGAACATATTGCATCAGCCTGAGTGAGATTGCGCTGGCCGAGGTCTCACTTGAAGTGTATGTAAAGTAGATCAGATCATTGTATTTGGTTAGACTTCTTGTGTGAAAGGACCTATTATTTCTTTAGTGGAGCAAACAGAGTTTTTTTAAAAAGCTTGCATTATATAAAGATTTTTGCTTTGAGAAAACATGCCTGAAAGATTGTAATGGAGCGCTAGCCACTGCGAGGAGTGAGATTGATGTCAAAGTGTGGCATGCTGGTATTGGCTGGTTGGTGTAACGCCATGCTGTGATAGGGCGACTACATCACCGTGCACCGCACTGGTACTGCCTGTGAAGGATCTAAACAAGGAAGTATAAGAGAAATTGATTGAGTAGAGTTATGTGTAAAGGACAACATTTACAATTTGGTGAATAAGGAAAGTTTTGAAAGGTTTTAGGAGCTTAATGCAGGAGGATGTACCCGTACCCACTGGAGGAGGGGTACCAGTACCGCCTGAGCGTACACCACCGTTGTATATGTACCAAGAGAGAGGATATCATATGTGTATATGGCTTGAAAAGTGGATGAAATACACCAAAAATGATGGACCATTAGCTTTTCCTCAATATGGAACATTTAATATAAGAATTCTAGAAACATTTGAGAAGACAACTATATGAGATGAAAATGCCTCCTAGGCCTATGCAATTCGAGACACTCAGTGAATAGGAACATATAGGTCATCAAAAAGAGAAACAGAAATTTCAGGAGAGGTACAAGAATGCTCTAAACCGATATGTTGAGGTTAGATGGGATGCTCAGCAGAAGCCTTGGAGAACAGATATAGCAGAGGGAACTAGAATGTATACCGTAATCGTTGCAGAGAAAGAGGAAGGGTGGAAAAATAAGGAAAAAAATAAATCATCTTGAAGAGTCATAAACACTAGCTTCGGCTGGAAATAGTGGTCATGAATTTAATGACGAATTCTTAATATGAATTATTAGTGAATAGTCCACCACCTTATAATGAAGATCAACCTCAGAGTTTAACCAATTCTTATTTGGGGAAAATTCCTGCTGTGCCTGTAGAACCAGTTCCACACACACAGTTCACGCCAGTGGGTGTAAACTTAGGGATACCTGATGTGAATAATCAGACTGTTTGGAATCTGCCAGATGCTTTGGCTGTCCCAGTGACTATAGGTCCTGTAGTTCCTTTATATCAGCTTGGGAGTAGAGGAAAACCTGTACATAAGTTGTCTGTCCCTACTTGGATAAATGGTTCCCTTTCTACTCCTGCAAATTTGAGATTGAGACAGCCTACCCAGATATCTTGAATTCCAAATCCAGCTGATATACCCTGCGGATCTAGCCCTGGTTTGAGTGTACATTCCACTTGATTAAATTCTTCCAGTGGAAGGCCAAACAGGCCCAAACTTTTTATGTACCTGAGAATGTTATCGTAACTCCACCACAGGTAACTCAAAATACTACAAGAAACATTCTTCTGAAGGGAACGCCAGAGTCTGACATGTATGTCCCTTTTACATTCTACACCTATTGGAAGAACAGAAGGTCAGCATGGGGATTTATTAGGGGATACAACAGAAGGACAGACCGGTCCTACCTCTCAAGAATCTGATAATTGACTTAAAGGCATAATTACTGATGTGAATGATACAGATGTTGCAATTGATGGAACAAAGGTCCTGGGAATGAAAAAAGATAGGTCCCTTGATGTCGCGAGACTCAAAGTGGAATTGAAAGAAATGATTATATGAACCATAACCCCTGCTAGGAATGTTGCTGATCCATGTCAGGGCCTGAACCCCTGCGCCTACCTACATCTCCCAGAAGGCAGTGGTGAGAGGGGCCTCTGGGTATTTCAGACAGCTTTGCACGCCAGTCGGTGTGCCAAATACTGGGATTTGGCTGCAGCTTTCTTTGCTCCGTATCGCTGCAGGAATTAGTGTGTTTGACGGAAGGAGCGGATCGCAGCGCTTCTCTGCTGCGTGTGGGATTTTCGGGCGAGCCGCTGCCAGGGTTCGTGATGACTCGCAGTCTGTTTTCGTGAACGGAGTCTGTTGGAATTGCCGAGGACGCCGTAGGAGGAGGTCACGGTGGTTCAGGATCGGCATTATTTCATAATCCGCTTCAGGTAAGCGGTAGGATTCTCCAACGGCTGTTGGAGCCTATTGCTCACCTCCTATTTTTATGAGGAGTCTTGACGGTTATAGAACTGGTGAATGTCAGTAATGTACTTGGTCCTACTTGTTGAGTACTATTGGATCCACATATTCAGATGAACTCTCGGGGAGTACGGATTCTATGCCCTGATACCTATTTTGCTTCTACTTCCACAAGAACCTGATATGTTATATTTCTTTTGAGGGGATTCGAAATTTAAGGGTATGTATAAATAGGGGAGGGGAATTAAGGGAAATGATGGAGGAATGAAAGGAGAGTAAACTGTGTGCTTTATATTGTAGGGTGTATCCTCCTCCAGTACGAGAAGTATCGTTCATGGAAAGAGAGGCGATAGTTGCATACCGAGGATGGTGGAACTTGGGTTACAGGTACTAGTCCCATTAGTGAGACCTTATGAGAGTAGCTAGTAATGTAGGCGTGTAATAATCTATGTGTCTTTTGTTTACAGGTTTCCCATTCCCGGCTGTCCCCACCCTCATTCCTTTCCCTCACTTGATCGCCTCATTACTCTGTACAGTATGTTGTAGAGTTGGGGATATCGAGAGGTGGACCCTTTTGAGCATCGCCCGGATTCCGAGGAGTTCCAGTGGTCTTGACAATCAGGATGATGAATTATTGTTCATCTGCAAGGACCTTATCAGATGTGCTTGAAACACACATGAAAAGTTATCTGAATTGGTACAGATATATGGAGTGGATGTACAAAATTCAGAAACATTGCAAAAACTCTATAAAATAGAACTCTGTGACAAGGACATCGAAAACATTAGACCTTTGGGAATGAGGCTGCAGATTAAAAAATTACTGTCTTTCCTTAAGAAATGTGGAGAGCTGGAAAAATGGGAAGGTCGATGGGCCAAGAAGAAGGAACCAAAAAAGGTTACCGTCCAAATGTTCCCAGTCATCGAAAATGATGGGGGTCAGGGAGTGAGGGCGCTCCCTATGAGAAAAGTACCTGGAGGAGGATATGTACATGTCCCCTGGACTAAACCAGGCATATTGTCTTTTCCAAATGACTTTCCGAAATTGAGAGAAAATCCTGTTGAATGGCACAAATAAGTTGAATGGTTTGTGAAGGTTTCAAAGGTTTTGCTGGAGGATTTACATACCTTATTTGATATTGTGATCCTAAGTGATTTGTGGGCAGAGTGTAAAATTGCTGTTGATTGGCCTGGAACAGAACCAGCAAGGAACGCTCGCACAGGTGCACCATCTCCTGAGGTGATGGAGAAATATAACTAAGCCATTACCTATATGAAAGGGAAAATTTCTCCTAAAGAAATTGATTGGGTAAAAATTGACAGGGTGACTCAAGAATTGAAAGAAACAGTACATGCTTACTATGAGAGGTTATTACAGGCATTCAAGCAGTACAGTGGAATGGACAATGTGTCCGAAAAGGATATGGGACATTTTATTTATCGGAGTGTGTATGTACTCAGACGAGAGATTAGCAGCAGGTTCCAGCAGCATTTAATTTGTTGGCAGAGTCAGCGTGTAGAGGCAATTCTCCGTTATGCAAAATACTATTGAGATGATATTAAATCAAAACACAAGAAATTAATTATTGCCCAAATTAAAGCAATTCAGAAGGGTCAAGGTGGAGCAGGTGTTGATCCAAAGTCTGTTGTACAGGGAGGTTATCAGCAACCTGCAACGATGTGAGGGGTAAGTGGAGGACAAACGCAGAGTGCACAGCCCCAAGGTAGAAGTCGAGGTGTTTCAATTGATGTATTGAAGAGGACAAATCCATTACAAATTTGCAGCAGTTAACACATTGGAAGTGCAAATGTCACCTTAATCCAATTCATCAAGGACGTGGGTGGCAGATTTGAAATACTGGAAATGCACAGTCACAGGCAGATGGAATGGTACTGACTGTGGAAATGTGTAATATTTTACTTAGCATAAACAACAGCCATTTTGGCTGTGGTGTTCATTTTGTTTCCTTCGTAATTCTTTCGGCCTCTGCTGCTCATCTTTTCACTCTGCTTGTGTTATCTATTTTAGTTGACATCCTGACTCAACTAAAGCAATGTACGTGCTGGGGGTTTGTAGCTGCCAGTACACCTGGTCATAGATGTTGACTGTCGACCATTTACTGCTGCCATAAGCGTTTCTGCTCCCCCTCCCACTTTGCTGACCAAGTGGTTATTCATCTGCCCTTGTTTGCTGATAACTATTTCTAAAACTTGTTCTTCCTATTTCTGTTCACATGCTTACAGTGCAGAAAACCGGAATAAAAGGGACACAGTTTGTGAATTCAGTGTATTACCTCATGCAGCACTTGCGAGTGTTGTGTGGATGTGGTCTCACTTATGAGTGATTAATAAACTAGTTATTTATTCCAACTCCAGTGCTGATCTCTATTTTGTTGGTCTCTGGACCCGTGGACAAGAGGGTGCCCACTTTTAGACACAGTTGGTGCCCGACACGTGGGGCCCCATTGGAGACGCGGCCGTCAGAAGGAGTGGTCTTGACGGAGGATTGAAATCTTACTGAGGAAGCGCACTGCACGAGGAGACCTATGTCTTTGCAGGCCGACGTGACTTTTCCGGTTTTCCCGATTTGACCCTCCAGGTGGTGGCCGGTCTCAACTGGGATTTTCTTTGGCACAATTTTGAAGTGACCATTAGGTCGACCAAGAGATCGGCAGGTGGGAGTTGGAGACTTCTGTTTGGTAAGGTCGCGGACGCGGCACTCTTGATTTGTTTGGCCTGGGCTTTTTGTTTAGATTTGTTATTCAATCTTTGAAAAGTTTGAAGGCAGGTAATGTGGAGATTTTTCTCCTTTTGAAATATTTGTTTGGAGTAGTAATATTTTATACATATTGGTAAAGCATGCCTGTGCTTAGCACACTCCGTAGGTGGTGTTGCTGCTCTGGTGGTACCAAAGTAAGCTTGAAAAAAAGTCAGCCGGCTCCCCCAGAGGGGAAACCTAATAGAGACATGTATGTCAAATATGGTATTCCTTCCATAATGCACGGTACACTGTGGAACAAATACACAAAGAAAGATTCTGATCTGCAATGGCCAGTGAATAGGTCAGTTGATTTTAGAAAGGTTCAATATGTAGAGCAGTGTTTATTTAAAAGAAAAAGTAAACAGGATATGTTTAATTGTGTGCGTATGTGGGAGAAAGAAGTACGAGAGAGAGTGAAGAGAGCAGAAGCTATAGCAGAAAAAGAACAACGAAAAACGATATATCAAAAAGCGCTAGAATTAAAAATAAAGAAAAGAAGGAAAAAATAGAAAAAGAAGATAGGGAACGTCGATTAGAGGTAAATGGCCAGTACCCTATTAGGCGCCCTATTAATCCCATTCTTAATAAACCTCAGGATGACTGCATCCTATTAGAACACCCCCACCCCATATAAATTTCCCACTTCAAGTGCCCCTGATGAGGTTTCTGACAACGAGCATTTGTTTGCAGACGACAAAGAACATGATAAGCCAGATGGGCGACAGACACGCTCTACTTTGACTAAAGCAGAAAAAGGTAAATTAAAAACCGCTGCTAGAGAGGAGGCTTGTCAGCCTCACACTGCATCTGTCATCATAGCTATGGTTCAATAGTGGCAAAATATGGAGCAATTTTATTTTGTAGAAAAATTTGCTTGGGAAGTAATATTTGATTATAGACATTTTTCTCAGGAACTAGAGCCAGCTGATATAAATACTGATTATAAACGATTAACAGAGGGGACTTTCCCTTTTTCAGCCTTATGTGATATGATTAGACGAGTGGTTAAAATACGAGACACAACATTACGTTTACGAAAGGAGCAAGAATTAGGTAGAAAACAGTTTAAACTCAAGCACAGGACGTAGATGCTCCAGTGGAAGAGGTTGCACCCAGTAGTACTACAGTTGCTATAAAACCTATGCGTGAATCTACACCCCTGTATGTTCCTCCGAAGGGTGCGGGAACCAATGATGATAAAACTTCGGATGATGCACAGGGATATTTTATATATAATTGGGTTTACACTCCTTGGAGTAGAGCTGACGTGATGGCTCTTAAAGCTGCTTTGCCCGACCCCCAGAAAAATCCTGCCGCCTTCTGTGAGGAGGTGGACGTAACCATAAGCTCCTGCACTATGACCTTGCCATATATTGATATGTTCTTCAGGCTTATTTTGCCTCCTGATATGTGGAGAACGATACGTAAAATAGATGACAATGTAGCATATGGTGATACCTGGGAACATTTAGAACAAATAGATGCGGAAAGGGAGCCTGCGCAGAAACCTCAGAAGGAGATATTAGATCGTCTTAAAGCTATTGTAACTAAGTTAAAGACTCTCATACCCCCTAAGAAAATAGATTGGACTACGTTAGCTTCCTGTAAACAGAAAACAGATGAGTCAGTTTCTGATTTCTTTTCAAGGTTTGAGGAAACATTCCATGATTTTAGTGGTCAGTCATTGCCGACGATACCGGTAAGCATTTGTTTGTCGATAAATTTGTCGCTAATATGTTAACGGAAATAGCTAGTCGCTTAAAGGCCAGCGAGAGTTCTTGGACCACGTCTTCCCCAGATTCCCTTTTGACTATGGCCCAATATTATGAATGACAGGAACAGGAATCGACAAGCAGGGAGGATAAGAAGGTTAAAGAATTAAAGACGAAAGTTATGTTGGCTCAAATATATGGTGCACCATTTAGGGGAGGTGGAAGAGGCGGACGTGCAATGTATAAACCTGGGGTGCCCCCTCTCCCTTGAGTAAATTTGTCCTCTGATCAGTGTGCTTATTGTAAAGAGACTCGGCATTGCCATTCTGAGCGCCCTCTTTTGCGAGGTCAGCAGTACCAACGGGGAAGGGGTAGTGTGAGAGGACCCCCACGGAATTCAGGAAACAGGGGAGGTACAGGAGCTCGCCCCAGATTTGAAGCAGTTGAACAAGGACCAAATTACTCTAATACTTTTGATAGACGAAATCAATATCAAATGTCTGATTATTCTGCTGATGCCCTTGCGGATTCTGATTACGCATAGAGATGCCTAGGATGGGGTAAGGAACCGGTTGAGGTAACAGTAGATCAAATGGGTCCTTATGTTGATGCAAACATCTTGGGATCTACTGATCGATTTCTGGTTGATACAGGAGCTACCCATAGTGCTCTGTCTAAAAAATTGGTTCCTAGGGCTCCCCTGTCTGGCACAATTATAACATTGATAGGATTTGATAGGACACCTACACCTAGCCCGCTTTCACAGCCACTTAAATTCGGACTTAACAAACTCACTGCAGCATGTCCATTTTTGCTTTCCTCTAACATGCCGGACAACATTGTGGGTATCAATATGCTTAAATTTTTTTCGTGCCACAATTCGTTGTTCTCCGGAAGGTGTGCATGTTATTTTAAATTACAATTATCCAATGGTTGAGAGATCCTGTCTTATCAATGAGGATGCCGCTCTGGCGTCCTTACCTAGTGTGAAGAAGGAACACTGTAATTGGTATCATTACCATCACAAAGTCTCGTGAAAGAAATTGCAATTTTGTAGATAGCAGGTTATTTAGGTCACCTCCTGTCTAAGGAGGGACGTGCACTTACAACAGACTGCATTCAGACCATTTTAGATACTCCCGTGCCCCGTACTCAGAAGGATGTCCGTGCACTGATTTACCGCACTTCTTTTTGTAGGCAGTTTTTCGCACATTATTAAACCTTTGTTGGCCCTTTTGACTAAAGACACTCCGCTGCCACTCCCATGTACTGCTGAGTGCCAGAGCGCCTCCCAACAGTTACGCCAAGCCCTTTGTTCTGCACCAGACATGTTGATGAGTGACTATTTGTCCCAGTTAACTGACAGCTTGTCTTCTATTTAGCAGCAGGTGCGGGAAGCTCTTCCTTCATGAGCCCTGCTGTGCTGACAGATCATCGCAACATTTTGGTCACCGAGAAAGGATGAACTGCATCACCTGAAGGACCTGTGGAAGTCTTCCCGGACCACACGATCCCTGGTACATCTAGATATCTGCTTCGATCCAGGAAGAAAGACATTTCATCGCAGCAGAAAGA
The DNA here is from genome assembly GCF_964204655.1 of Triturus cristatus. Lineage (NCBI taxonomy): Eukaryota > Metazoa > Chordata > Amphibia > Caudata > Salamandridae > Triturus > Triturus cristatus. Next base: position 529,927,669 of record NC_140592.1, read on the forward strand.
GACTGTTTGAGCCACTGTCCTGGGTGGTTAAAGACTGACTACAAAGGGGGGTAGCCTATTAGTGATTACTCGTCTCAATGTTAGTGAAGAAACCAACGCCTGCCCAGGACCTTAGGGCACCATCTGTTTTGTTGTTTACCGACTAAATGAACATGACGGAGGAGAAGAAATCAAATGCTGCAAAAGTCTGTAGTGAAAATATGATGTTCGCTATTGGACTAACTTTGACTGTTGCCATCATCGCTACTGTAATGTGGGTAGTGGAGGAAGTAATGCCTGGAGAATCCTTACCAAACATTACTATTACATCACTTTCTGCAAAAAAAGCACCATCATTTTGATTTGCCGCAACATGAACAGGGATACCGGCCAAATCTGAGAAACAATTCATTTCTTCAAATGTTGCATCAGACACACCAGCTAAGGAATGCTACTAACTGTTGGGTTTGTGGCAAGATTCCTCCTCATCAGAACATAAAAGGAATCCCGTTGTCACCGCTGCCATTCCCTCACAATGGCTCATGCCCAGCTTGGTTCAAACTTCTATACGCCTCTAATGAACAAAGTCTGTTAGCCCAATGAAGATGGGGACCCACAAGCAAAGGGACTGCTTTAGAAATGGAATATTATACTAAAGGAAGTGCAGCAACAAACTGTGTGTATCCAAATTCTAGGTTGGCTAAAGAAAATGGACCCCTTGTTATCTCTGTTTCCATGACCACTGGCCCCCTTTGTGTACAAAGTACAGCGATGTGCCAGTGGGCCACAGTAACTATACTACAGTGTTGCAGATGTTTACGAGAGGCTGAAGCAACTTCCTTGCATCACGTCACACTTATTTTGTTTGTAGAACTAAGGCATACTACTTCTTACATCCAGGCTGGTCTGGCACCTGTTACATAGCCTTCCTTCTACCACCTGTGTGTTTAGCTCCCCCAAACTACCATCAAGATTTGCAATTGTTCGATCACCAGGCTGGTAGTAGGGGAAAACGTGCAATTGATGTCTCTGTAGTCGACCAGACAGAGACCACATGGGAACAATATAGACTTTAACAGAGGATTCTTCTTCTTTGTTGGCCCAGTACAGAACAGTAAACTGGTACGTCGCCTCACCCGTACAATGGAAGCAGTGATCAATCAGACAACTGGGGCCTTAGGGAACTTGACAGAAGAACAAGCATCGATCCACATGGTTGCTTTGCAGAAAAGGCTTGTTCTAGATGTCATTCTAGCTGATCGAGGTGGAGCATGCTGTATCGTCGGATCCAGCTGTTGTGTCTTCACACCGGATAGTTCACCTTCTGTATATGCGGTCATCTCCAAACTACATAAAATAGCAACTGAGATATGACAAGATTCAGGAACATGGACTTGGGCTGGATGGTTCTGGAGCGTATTTTCTGTATGGGGTTTAAAAATATTATCAGCCTTGTTCATAATTATTGCAATTCTCTTTTCTTGTTCTTTATGTATCCAATGCGGGCCAATGCTTTGTTCCCTCTGTATTTCCACTTGTACTACTTGTCTACCATCAAAATCGAATGTCCAAAATGTAAATGCCCATTTAGCAATAGACCAAGAAGTCAGCGATATAATGTTAATTGATATACACAATGTTTATCGTACCCCTTTTGAAGCATTAGAACATGTCTTAGCTTATGCTAAAAGGGTCATCTGTGGAAATGTGTAATATTTTACTTAGCATAGCGACAGCCATTTTGGCTGTGGTGTTCATTTAGTTTCCTTCGTAATTCTTTCGTCCTCTGCTGCTCGTCTTTTCACTCTGCTTGTGTTATCTATTTTAGTTGACTTCCTGACTCAGCTAAAGCAATGTACGTGCTGGGGGTTTGTAGCTGCCAGTAAACCTGGTCACAGATGTTAACTGTCGACCATTTACTGCTGCCATAAGCATTTCTGCTCCCCCTCCCACTTTGCTGACCAAGTGGTTATTCATCTGCCCTTGTTTGTTGATAACTATTTCTAAAACTTGTTCTTCCTATTTCTGTTCACATGCTTACAGTGCTGCAGAAAACTGGTATAAAAGGGATACAGTTTGTGAATTCAGTGTACTACCTCATGCAGCACTTGAGAGTATTGTGTGGATGTGGTCCCACTCATGAGTGATTAATAAACTTGTTATTTATTCCAACTCCAGTGCTGATCTTTATTTTGTTGGTCTCTGGACCCGTGGACAAGAGGGTGACCCTGCACCAGTGTGCCCACTTTTAGCCACATTTCCACAACTCACCAGGTTCACTGGCAAATAAATCAAATTCAAATGGGCCCGGGTCCTTATGCTCCAAATGATTGGTCAGGTCAGAAATACAGTTTGAATAAATGATTTCAAACAGATGCAGAATCCCATGCAAATCAGAATGTGTCTCAGCATTACTCTTTGATCCAAATAGATAATGCAGACTCAGACCTGTCACAATTACGGTGTCCGACAGGAGAGGAGAAATTAGTGCATGGTTCATCTTTAGAGGTACACCAGAGTGGTCCCTATGTGGACGCCAAAGTAAATGGGACTCCTATCTCATTTCTTGTCAACAATGGTGCTACCCATTCCACTGTAAGAACAGCAGAAGTTCCAAACCTACCCTCTCGGGAGAAAGAATCCAAGTTGTAGGAGTCACAAACTGATAATTATCAAACCCAGTAACAAAACCTTTACATGTGAAAATAGGGTCTTTTGAGGATTTACACAAATTTATAGTGTGATTCAAGCCCAGTAAACTTACTGGGAAGGGACTTGTTGTGCAAACTTAATTGCTTGAATTACTGTACTCCTTAGGGAATCGAATTTCGCACAATTGATGAGGATGTTGGCTAAACAGAATTCAGAAATTGAAGCATTGTTCCCCTTGCTAACTAGAGATGATCTGCCTTTAGAATTGAGAGACACCATATTTCCTGAAGTTTGGAACTTTAAAGGAAAAGATATTGGTCTGATCAAAGGTGTGGCTCCAGTAAAAATTACTATGAGTCGTAATGCTGAATTCCCACGAATCACGCAATACATTTTGAGTCCAGAAACAACTGCAGGGATTGCTCCTTTGATTGATTAGATGATTGAGCAAAGAATCCTGAAAGACTTATTGAGAAGTCCATGTAACTCTTCTATTATGGGTTTGCAGAAACCAAAAGGTAAATATAGCATTGTTCAACATTCGCACAAAATTAATCAGATTGCAGTCCATTGTTGTCCTGTGGTACTGAATCCAGCTGTGATTTTGTTCCAGATTCCATGTGAAGCTGAGTGGTTCTCTGTCATTGATTTGTGTCAAGCCTTCTTTTCCATTCCATTGCACAAGGACAGTCAATATATTTTTACTTTCCGGTTCAGAAGTCGTGTTTTGGTATGGGTTGAGTTCCACAAGAGTAAACGGAGAGTCCCTCAATATTAAATCAGATTTTAAAGAAACAATGTGAGTCTATAGAAATGTCTAATCATTCTGTTCTCGTCCAGTTAATTAACGACTTGTTGGTAGCGTCAAGTACTCAGGAGGCTTGCACACACGATACAATCGCTTTACTGAATCATTTGGCTGTGAATGGACATAAGATGTCACCATCCAAATTGCAATTTTGCAAGAGAGATGTTCTGTATCTGGAAAAAACATATTGAGAAAGGAGCAAGGAACGTGTCTCAAGACAGGATCACTGCAATTCTGAGTAGAAGTCCACCAAGTACTCAAAACGAAGTTTGCATGCATCTGGGAATGGTTGGCTTCTGTTGACAATGGATTGACAATTTTTCTCTAACAGCCAAACCTCTTCAGAGGCTGACACACAAAGATGTGTCAGACCAGGTACCCTGGAATGATGATTGCGTTTGCTCTTTTACAGAACTGCGAGAGAGTCTTTGTCGAGCTCCAGCTTTGGGAATGCCTGATTTCAACAAGAGTTTTACTGTGTTTTGCAGTCAGCGCGGGAGCTGTGCATTATCAGCGCTAGCTCAGATGCATGGTACTGCACACACACACCTGTAGCATATTTTTCGGCAACTCTTGACCCTGTTGCTGCCACATTGCCTGGATGTTTATAATCTGTCGCTGCAATATGTGTGCGTTTGGAGCAGAGTGAGGGCATTATGATGGGCATCCAATTAGGGTATATGTGCCACACTCAGTTAAGGTCTTGCTTACTCTTACTCGAATGCAACACCCCCCAAACAGCCACCTTACGAGGTATGAGCAGATTATCTTGGGAGCTGAGAATGTGACTTTGATGAGATGCATGAGTCTGAATCCTGCAACTTTGATGCTCTTTCCTGGAAATGAGATTCCGATTGATGAGGCTAATCACGATTGCCTAGACCAAGTTGTGCACAAAACCAAGGCTAGTTATGCTTGACACCCCTTTGCCTGGATCAGATCATGTGCAAGACTAAATGACAGTGTAACTGTAGCCAAGTTACTGTTGAGGGAGTTGATACTGCCTTTTGAATTCTTGACTTCTTTGGAGTCAGACCGACTGACACGTTTTAACAATGAGGTTCTAAAGACGTTATGTGCAGCATTATAAACTGACCAAAAGCTCCATTGTGCTTATCATCCAGAAGCCTCTGGAACTGTGGAGCAGATAAATGAAACACTGAAATCTAGGTTGGCAAAAGTGTCTGCTTCAACTTCTCTGAAATGGCCTGATGCATTGCCTCTGGTGTTTCTGAGTTTTAGAAGTACCCCAGACAGAAGAACATGATTATCGCCTCATGAAGTAATTATGGGGAGGGCTATGAAACAGCCTGCAGTTCCTTCCAATGCATTGGTGAATATTACAGATGATTTGGTACTCGATAAATGAAAGGACTGGCTGACGTGGTATGTTGTCTCAGCAGGTCGAGGAAGTAGCTACTGTACCTAAACAGGAGCAGTGCCACAACCTCATTCCTGGTGACTGGGCCCTGGTGAAAAAGCACGTACGCAAGTCGTGTTTGGAACCTCTTTGGCGGGAGCCGTTCCAGGTGATCCTGGTAACCAAAACTGCCGTTAAGTGTGGTGGTCTTCCAAATTGGGTGCGTGCTGCTCATACTCACAGGGTTCCATATCCTCTTGAAGATACAGCACCTGTTTCAGATATGCCAGTGGTAACAGAGAAACAAATGACTCAGGCTAGCCATGCTGTAGAGGGGGCTCCCATTACTGGGACTCCATGCACTGGTCCTGAGGGAGGTCCAAGAGAGTTGTGAGTAGCACCAGGAGACCGTTGGCCCAGAAGACAAGACAGATTGAGACGCATTTTGACAGAAGGAACAGTACCAGAAACAACTGCAGAAGTCTCCAGTCAGTCTGAACAAAGCGACAGTGATGAAGAAGGACCATCAGTGAGATGGTCCAAAAGAGCTAAGATACCAAGTGAAAACTCTCTGCACCAGAATGGACTTATTTGGCACTGGATGACCGGGAAAAGGAATATCACGCCATTTGCAACAGCAATACATGTTTGCATGAGCCACCTTGAGGAAACTCTGTCTTCCAACTGAAAGTCTTGAAATGGATTTCTAAATAAAAGAACTGTGCCTTTACTGAGGATCTGCATTTACAGGACTGTAAAGAAACATAGCTGAAGCCTTAAAAAAACAAGCTTCAGAATCTTACTTGTACTGATAATGCTATTAACATCTAATCAGATTTATAAGGTCTGGTTCCAGGTAAGAAAATGGATCCTAATGCGATATCATCAAAACACAAATGTATATGTGCATGTATCCTTGCGATATTTCCTGTAGCGCTTTTAGTATTCCTTACACTTTTGAATTTCCCCCATCAAATATTTGACAAAATCTGAATAAGCATTTCAGAAAATAAGATATCACATGGAGATCTGTCTATTGGTGATTTTTCAATGAATGTATTTACAAACCTTTTGTATGAATATGTTGACACCATGGATGCTAGAGGCTGTTATGTGTGCTTGCAATTGCCTACATCAGTTTCTGAGGGAGTGACCTATCATCATGTGCCTGTAACACATGTGATTTGTTTGTAGTGTATTAATTAGTTTATTTTATGGCAAAGGACAATTTCAGTATTACTATTCTAACTATGATTGAATCTTTTCAGAAGTGCCTGTGAAGAAACATTTTAATCCTGTGCCTGATACCAAAACAGCTGAAATAATGGGAGAATTCTTTAAGTCTATGCAAAGTTTAGACACTGCTTATGCACAACGACAAAATTTAACCTTGCAGAACGTAGAAAGGGAATTTGTAGGATCGATAGAGGATAAATGAAGAGAGATCATGGTGAAAGCTGCAAACCATACAAGGATACCACATGGCACTTAAGGAACCAGATCTCAAAACAATCAGAAACTGAGCTGCTATTACTTTAGCTTGACAACATAGAGGACAGCTATGTATATCAAGGAGTAAGACTGAGGCTGATACAAACTTTGTTGGTTCCAGCGAATGTTAACATACCTTCCAAGTTCTGTGAAATTGCGGATTGTTTCTGGGAGCTGTTTATCCTATATTTCGTGGAATCTATTACATCTGTGGGGAAAATGCCTATTATAGGATGCCTAAATAATGGTATGGATCTTGTTACATCGGAATAGTCTTTCTGGAAATGTATCATGTGGGTCAGTCTGATGAAACCAACAAGTGACACACCGAAGACTTAAAAGAGGTGCAAGTATTGGAGAGATAGTAGGGGACATTTTTAGGGCCATAATACCATCTGTTGGGGTGATACTAAATTCTCACAATATACGAAAACTCTCTACTGTAGTAGACTAACTGTCTACTGACACTGCTGGAGGATTCTTAGCAATATATACTGAAATGATTGCCATGAGATCTGTGGTTCTTCAAAACTGTCATGCTTTAGATGTCCTGCTTGCAAAACACGGTGGAGTCTGCCGAATGCTAAAGGTACAATATTGTTGCACTTATGATCCAGATAAAAGTAAGGATTTGAAAGGATACATTAAGAACATCACAGGTCTTGAAAAAGACTTGAATGACTTAAAAGTTGATGGTGCTTGGGAATCAATTGGGAAAGGATTTTCCCTCTATAGATAAATGGTTTGCAAATTTAGGAAGTAGGTTGTTGGGAAAAATCTTGAGGCCCATCTTGACAACTGCTATCTGTATATTGACTTTGATTATCATCTTTAAGTTCTATAGATGTTTAAAAACTAAGAAAACAAGCATTGGCATAGCCAATAGGTCTCGCCTATGGGACCTTATAAGTGTTTAGCCATGTAGCACATTATCACCCACCGGGCAGATTTCTGTAATGGAACTAGTACTTATGTAAAGTGCTTTGATACATTCATTCGCGCTACATGTGCTTAGTGTAGTGACGTAAGGGCAGTGGCATGGTGTGGAATGTCGTGGTGAGTTGTGATATGATGTGTGTTGGTGGGATGTATGTGTGTAGTGTGTTTTGCTGGTGTGTATGTTGGTGGTATATGTAAGTTTACATCCCCTAATAAACAATTGTAATGATATTAATTATGTGTGTAGTGTGATGCGGTTAGTGTCTTTTGTAATGTTTTTAAAATGAAATAATTTGTTTTGTTAGTTGTGTGTTATTTTTCTATATTTACTGCTCTGCAAAGCAATAGGTCTCGCATTTGCAAGACTTTGAGCTACTGGCATTGTAAATGACAAACCTTTATATATGTATTGGTTTTGAAAACATATAAATAAAAGGCATTTCATTTATAATGCCAATAGTTTAAAATTTCGCAAATGCAAGACCTATTTCATTGCGAATGCTTGTTTCCTGACTGCAGTGACAGCAGGCAGATCGATGTGCGCATGCTCACACTGCTCACTTCTCACTAGTGGAGAAGTTACGGCATGACGTCATGCCAGTTGAGTAATTCAAAAGTTGGTCGCACTCTGCTCGTCACACCAGCAAGTTGCCCCAAGGAACTGTGGTAGATGTAGTGGCGACGGCGAGTACGCCTATGCCACGATGTATGTAGAAAAGTATGTGTATGCATTAGCCATCCCTGGACACGTGTTTCGAGGTAGTTGCCTCTCGTCAGCAGGGAGCAGGTCAGTGTAAAGGGGTGCCGCATGGACTGCCAAAATGTAATTAAAACAGGTGAAGTACCTCTCATGGCGCGCAGGTGCAGGTCCAAGGCTCGTCAGCCCGTTGGCTCAAGGGAGCCGTAATAAATAATTCAAAAGTTGGTCGCACTCTGCTCGTCACACCAGCAAGTTGCCTTGAAAGGTACTTTACCTATTTTTAATTGCAGGCAGTCTACACGGCACCCCTCTACACTTACCTACTCCCTGCTGACGAGAGGCAACTACCTCGAAACACGTGTCCAGGGATAGCTAATGCGACACATACTTATTTCTTACACTTCGTAGCATAGGCGTACTCGCCGTCGCTACTACATCGCCCATAGTTCCATGGGGCAACTTGCTGGTATGACGAGCAGTGTGCGGCCATTTATACCTAATTCATTACGGCTCTCCTGAGCTACCGGACTGACGAGTCTTTGACCGGCACCTGCGCGCCTTGAAAGGTACTTTACCTATTTTTAATTGCAGGCAGTCTACACGGCACCCCTCTACACTTACCTACTCCCTGCTGACGAGAGGCAACTACCTCGAAACACGTGTCCAGGGATGGCTAATGCGACACATACTTATTTCTTACACTTCGTAGCATAGGCGTACTCGCCGTCGCTACTACATCGCCCATAGTTCCATGGGGCAACTTGCTGGTATGACGAGCAGTGTGCGGCCATTTATACCTAATTCATTACGGCTCTCCTGAGCTACCGGACTGACGAGTCTTTGACCGGCACCTGCGCGCCTTGAAAGGTACTTTACCTATTTTTAATTGCAGGCAGTCTACACGGCACCCCTCTACACTTACCTACTCCCTGCTGACGAGAGGCAACAACCTCGAAACACGTGTCCAGGGATGGCTAATGCGACACATACTTATTTCTTACACTTCGTAGCATAGGCGTACTCGCCGTCGCTACTACATCGCCCATAGTTCCATGGGGCAACTTGCTGGTATGACGAGCAGTGTGCGGCCATTTATACCTAATTCATTACGGCTCTCCTGAGCTACCGGACTGACGAGTCTTTGACCGGCACCTGCGCGCCTTGAAAGGTACTTTACCTATTTTTAATTGCAGGCAGTCTACACGGCACCCCTCTACACTTACCTACTCCCTGCTGACGAGAGGCAACTACCTCGAAACACGTGTCCAGGGATGGCTAATGCGACACATACTTATTTCTTACACTTCGTAGCATAGGCGTACTCGCCGTCGCTACTACATCGCCCATAGTTCCATGGGGCAACTTGCTGGTATGACGAGCAGTGTGCGGCCATTTATACCTAATTCATTACGGCTCTCCTGAGCTACCGGACTGACGAGTCTTTGACCGGCACCTGCGCGCCTTGAAAGGTACTTTACCTATTTTTAATTGCAGGCAGTCTACACGGCACCCCTCTACACTTACCTACTCCCTGCTGACGAGAGGCAACTACCTCGAAACACGTGTCCAGGGATGGCTAATGCGACACATACTTATTTCTTACACTTCGTAGCATAGGCGTACTCGCCGTCGCTACTACATCGCCCATAGTTCCATGTGGCAACTTGCTGGTATGACGAGCAGTGTGCGGCCATTTATACCTAATTCATTACGGCTCTCCTGAGCTACCGGACTGACGAGTCTTTGACCGGCACCTGCGCGCCTTGAAAGGTACTTTACCTATTTTTAATTGCAGGCAGTCTACACGGCACCCCTCTACACTTACCTACTCCCTGCTGACGAGAGGCAACTACCTCGAAACACGTGTCCAGGGATGGCTAATGCGACACATACTTATTTCTTACACTTCGTAGCATAGGCGTACTCGCCGTCGCTACTACATCGCCCATAGTTCCATGGGGCAACTTGCTGGTATGACGAGCAGTGTGCGGCCATTTATACCTAATTCATTACGGCTCTCCTGAGCTACCTGACTGACGAGTCTTTGACCGGCACCTGCGCGCCTTGAAAGGTACTTTACCTATTTTTAATTGCAGGCAGTCTACACGGCACCCCTCTACACTTACCTACTCCCTGCTGACGAGAGGCAACTACCTCGAAACACGTGTCCAGGGATGGCTAATGCGACACATACTTATTTCTTACACTTCGTAGCATAGGCGTACTCGCCGTCGCTACTACATCGCCCATAGTTCCATGGGGCAACTTGCTGGTATGACGAGCAGTGTGCGGCCATTTATACCTAATTCATTACGGCTCTCCTGAGCTACCGGACTGACGAGTCTTTGACCGGCACCTGCGCGCCTTGAAAGGTACTTTACCTATTTTTAATTGCAGGCAGTCTACACGGCACCCCTCTACACTTACCTACTCCCTGCTGACGAGAGGCAACTACCTCGAAACACGTGTCCAGGGATGGCTAATGCGACACATACTTATTTCTTACACTTCGTAGCATAGGCGTACTCGCCGTCGCTACTACATCGCCCATAGTTCCATGGGGCAACTTGCTGGTATGACGAGCAGTGTGCGGCCATTTATACCTAATTCATTACGGCTCTCCTGAGCTACCGGACTGACGAGTCTTTGACCGGCACCTGCGCGCCTTGAAAGGTACTTTACCTATTTTTAATTGCAGGCAGTCTACACGGCACCCCTCTACACTTACCTACTCCCTGCTGACGAGAGGCAACTACCTCGAAACACGTGTCCAGGGATGGCTAATGCGACACATACTTATTTCTTACACTTCGTAGCATAGGCGTACTCGCCGTCGCTACTACATCGCCCATAGTTCCATGGGGCAACTTGCTGGTATGACGAGCAGTGTGCGGCCATTTATACCTAATTCATTACGGCTCTCCTGAGCTACCGGACTGACGAGTCTTTGACCGGCACCTGCGCGCCTTGAAAGGTACTTTACCTATTTTTAATTGCAGGCAGTCTACACGGCACCCCTCTACACTTACCTACTCCCTGCTGACGAGAGGCAACTACCTCGAAACACGTGTCCAGGGATGGCTAATGCGACACATACTTATTTCTTACACTTCGTAGCATAGGCGTACTCGCCGTCGCTACTACATCGCCCATAGTTCCATGGGGCAACTTGCTGGTATGACGAGCAGTGTGCGGCCATTTATACCTAATTCATTACGGCTCTCCTGAGCTACCGGACTGACGAGTCTTTGACCGGCACCTGCGCGCCTTGAAAGGTACTTTACCTATTTTTAATTGCAGGCAGTCTACACGGCACCCCTCTACACTTACCTACTCCCTGCTGACGAGAGGCAACTACCTCGAAACACGTGTCCAGGGATGGCTAATGCGACACATACTTATTTCTTACACTTCGTAGCATAGGCGTACTCGCCGTCGCTACTACATCGCCCATAGTTCCATGGGGCAACTTGCTGGTATGACGAGCAGTGTGCGGCCATTTATACCTAATTCATTACGGCTCTCCTGAGCTACCGGACTGACGAGTCTTTGACCGGCACCTGCGCGCCTTGAAAGGTACTTTACCTATTTTTAATTGCAGGCAGTCTACACGGCACCCCTCTACACTTACCTACTCCCTGCTGACGAGAGGCAACTACCTCGAAACACGTGTCCAGGGATGGCTAATGCGACACATACTTATTTCTTACACTTCGTAGCATAGGCGTACTCGCCGTCGCTACTACATCGCCCATAGTTCCATGGGGCAACTTGCTGGTATGACGAGCAGTGTGCGGCCATTTATACCTAATTCATTACGGCTCTCCTGAGCTACCGGACTGACGAGTCTTTGACCGGCACCTGCGCGCCTTGAAAGGTACTTTACCTATTTTTAATTGCAGGCAGTCTACACGGCACCCCTCTACACTTACCTACTCCCTGCTGACGAGAGGCAACTGCCTCGAAACACGTGTCCAGGGATGGCTAATGCGACACATACTTATTTCTTACACTTCGTAGCATAGGCGTACTCGCCGTCGCTACTACATCGCCCATAGTTCCATGGGGCAACTTGCTGGTATGACGAGCAGTGTGCGGCCATTTATACCTAATTCATTACGGCTCTCCTGAGCTACCGGACTGACGAGTCTTTGACCGGCACCTGCGTGCCTTGAAAGGTACTTTACCTATTTTTAATTGCAGGCAGTCTACACGGCACCCCTCTACACTTACCTACTCCCTGCTGACGAGAGGCAACTACCTCGAAACACGTGTCCAGGGATGGCTAATGCGACACATACTTATTTCTTACACTTCGTAGCATAGGCGTACTCGCCGTCGCTACTACATCGCCCATAGTTCCATGGGGCAACTTGCTGGTATGACGAGCAGTGTGCGGCCATTTATACCTAATTCATTACGGCTCTCCTGAGCTACCGGACTGACGAGTCTTTGACCGGCACCTGCGCGCCTTGAAAGGTACTTTACCTATTTTTAATTGCAGGCAGTCTACACGGCACCCCTCTACACTTACCTACTCCCTGCTGACGAGAGGCAACTACCTCGAAACACGTGTCCAGGGATGGCTAATGCGACACATACTTATTTCTTACACTTCGTAGCATAGGCGTACTCGCCGTCGCTACGCCTCGCCCATAGTTCCATGGGGCAACTTGCTGGTATGACGAGCAGTGTGCGGCCATTTATACCTAATTCATTACGGCTCTCCTGAGCTACCGGACTGACGAGTCTTTGACCGGCACCTGCGCGCCTTGAAAGGTACTTTACCTATTTTTAATTGCAGGCAGTCTACACGGCACCCCTCTACACTTACCTACTCCCTGCTGACGAGAGGCAACTACCTCGAAACACGTGTCCAGGGATGGCTAATGCGACACATACTTATTTCTTACACTTCGTAGCATAGGCGTACTCGCCGTCGCTACTACATCGCCCATAGTTCCATGGGGCAACTTGCTGGTATGACGAGCAGTGTGCGGCCATTTATACCTAATTCATTACGGCTCTCCTGAGCTACCGGACTGACGAGTCTTTGACCGGCACCTGCGCGCCTTGAAAGGTACTTTACCTATTTTTAATTGCAGGCAGTCTACACGGCACCCCTCTACACTTACCTACTCCCTGCTGACGAGAGGCAACTACCTCGAAACACGTGTCCAGGGATGGCTAATGCGACACATACTTATTTCTTACACTTCGTAGCATAGGCGTACTCGCCGTCGCTACTACATCGCCCATAGTTCCATGGGGCAACTTGCTGGTATGACGAGCAGTGTGCGGCCATTTATACCTAATTCATGCCAGTTGAGTGTTGTAGGGGAAGGGAAATTCTTAAAAGAGAGTCATTTGCTCTCTGGATTTCCCTTCTCTTTTTTAAACTCAGGAGCGGCAACATTGTTGTGGTGTTGTGGTGTCACCAGGGCTTTAAGTGGAAGCTTTTTCAATATTATATACAAGCTATAGTTGCTGCTTATTTATTTTACTCAACTAACAACCATTGACAAAGCCAATAGTCCTGACTTGTAGGAATTATGTTAATTGTTGCATCATATATCTGGATGCAATCACAGAAGCAGCAAAATACAAGTCGGGCGGCACACTATGCTAAGCACAGAGTTTTAGCTTATGTGTTTTTTAAGCCATGCCCTTAATTACATTGACCACGCCCCTTTGGGAGAAACCCAGTTTTTTCATCCCACTTAAAGCCCTGCCTGTAATGTTGAGTAGAAATTGTGCCAGCAGAATAGCAAGCTTCAGAAGAACAACTGAGAATAGATTTGGTCTTTCCTTAAACTCTACTAAACACAAAAGAAATCAAAAGCACGATCCTAAGTCAACTAATGCACAAGAGAACACAAAACAAAAGAATTGTACTGACCTACTAACTACTAATCTTGTGTTCTGGCGTAGAGTGCTACTCAGCGAAAAAGAGCTTCAATGACTTGTCAGGGGTTGTAAGAGCTATAAAATACATTTCCAATTACAATTACAATCTTTAGTACTTTCAAGGCCATGTTCATCTCATTCAAGGTGACCTGCCCTAAACCACTTCCTCTTGAGATTCATATATTTTATCTAAGGCCAAAATTAGGGTCCTGTTAAATAAGTACGAAAAACCATCATTCACATGAGTTTTTGGAAGAGTATTTCTTGGAGAGTGTCGGTACACCAGTACTGATTCACCTTCAGAGGTCCAGCAATACACCAATGCTGATTGAACCATGCATGTGCATGTAAGTGTTGAGAAATTCTTCAAAAGTGTGTTTGTGTGTTGCGTGTGTGTCTGTGCATGTCTGCATGCGCCTGAATGTGTATGTGTGCTTGGGTGTGTGTGTTTATATGTGTGTGAGTGAGTATCATACAAAGAAGGTCTATTGTATTTACAAAGCTTAGCTTCATTTGCTATATGTAATGCTGTTCTTAATTTTATTATTGCTGCTATCAGATTAAGGAAAAACGATGCACTTTAATTTATTTCAGGAAATATTTTTTAGGATTGATGCATTTTACCTTTATTAAAAAAATCTATTCTCTACTGACATTTTGAATTGCTGTATTCAGTTACTGTATTTTTTGCTGCTGTTGAATGGAGAGTCTATAGTGTTTTTTTCTTTTTTTCTTTAATATTGTATGTGCTTTTATGATCATTATCTTGGCCGAATAAAGAATATTTGAATTGAATGGGGGGGGGGGGGGGGGTATCAGTGCGTGGCTATGTTTGTGTGTATGTGTATCTGGGTGCGCGATGTGTGTACTTTCTCTAACTAGAAAAATTGAGCTGTGCCCCCTGAAGACTCTCTCCCCACCTTGGCCCCGACAAATGCCACTTAGAGATATCCCTCTAGCTCTGAAAACCAAAATTAAATACCGAGGCTCGTGAGTTTGCCTTTGTCAGATTATGTTATGACACGCGTGTCTGTTCTTTTTGCCTACAGGCACCGGGAAAATTGGGAAGCCAACTACGGAATCCAAAGTAAACAATAGTGACAAACGAACAGTATCAATTTGAAAACTCTTGTATGGGGTAACGTCGATCAATAAAAATATGGTGTTCCAATTTTCCAAGTTTGTGGAGCAGCGAGTGGGCGCTTAAGAAGGGTTCACCCACTGACTGTGTGTGGGTCCCGGAGGGACCATTCACGGGCCTGTTTATCTAACCCTTGGAATTTCACTGCCCGAGATGAAAGGACCCGTTTGCTCGTTCATAAGGGAGGCAGCTGTGGCCATATGCGAGGCGCTGGCGCTGTGGGGAGGGTGTTACACATGTAGCACTGACCGTGAGATGTGACGCTGCTCTGTCACAGGTGCGAGTGATTTATGGACCCCTTAGTAAGTGGTCCTGACTCTGTGGGGGACACTGAACAATTCCCAGCAAAAATGAAAGCACCGCGAATGTCTAGGATGTTTACCCTCACCCAGAGTTTACTGTAGCAAAAGCGAAGCTAAAGTTAGCATTTTTTCTGCATTTAAACAAAACTAGCCATATCATCCCACTTCTAGATGAAACAGAAGCAGAGCAAAATCTTTGCTCAAAATATAGACAAATCACTGACTTCCCATAGCACGCGCTAAAAGGAAATAAAAAACAAGCCCGCGAGTGGTACACGCACGTGCGCCACAGCGAGCGATCTGTTTTCAATAATCGCGCCCGTGTCTGGGCACGATCATTGAAAACAGATGTGGCTTGTGCGGGTAACCGCAAGCAATAGGCCGTGGGCAGAGCAAAGGCGGGACATGCACCCGCCTTTGCCCAATTGCGTGCTGTATCTCTCAGAATGACGCACGCAAAGGCGAATAGCCTCTGAAGGAAAGCAAACCATACGCACGAGCATGTGGTCAGCTTTCCAAAGCCCTTTTTGTTTCCATAAAGTCTCGCCAGAGCAACACATGCGCGCTGCTACAGGCTCGACCTAAAAACTAGAGGAATAAAAAGGAAAAGAGCTTAAATAGAATTGGAAGATAGACAAAGTGGGTACTATGAAGAAATTAAGGCTTTAGAAAAATCTAGACTAAAATTAATGAAGACTACAGAGTTGTAATATGTTACATCAGATATGGTGATGGTGGATGGCTTAATTCACCATCACATGGGGGATTGATGAAGCAGAAAAAACGATTATGACACATTTGAGAGAAAAGATGACAAACATGCACCAATTGTGCTAACTTTACTTTACAGAAAACATGACAAAATCTTGAAGCCTCAGTTACTTCATTGTAAAAGCATGCTGACTAGAGTAAATTAGATGAGAATTAGTCAAATGAATAACAAAGGTTGAACTCCCTTAACGAGTATTGGTGAATCTTTTCAAAATGTAATAGAAAAAATATTAAGGGATAAATTCCTGTGGTCTAAAAACTCATCAAGCACTAATGAAATCTAGAGGATATTATGTGTGTCATTGAGGAGCCTCATTCTTAACTCCATATTTTGCATATGTGAAATTGTCCACTAAGTGAGAAAGGAGAGAAAGGTGCTGTACGTCTATGCTAAAAAAAATGCTCTGAACCTTTTAATGAATAATCTTCTTAAATGTACTAATGTGAATTACTAGAAACTATATTAATAATTTATATTTTGAAATAATTTTACATGTTGGTATTTTGGAAATGCAGAAATATGTCATAATTACATATGTTAATTACAACTAAACTAAAATGCTTTATGAGTGCAAATAAGTTGAAAGAAATATATAGAATCCCATAGTTATGAATCAAATTTATATTTGTATTACTTTATATTCTGTGTCTTATGAGTCAAATTCCATTCAGGCCTACATTTTCCTTACTTGCTTGAGTCTGTTATCATGGAATAGCTCCGTAAACGTACAATGTGAAGGGAAACTATGTCTCATTGAGAGAGTTCCCATTTGCACACGAGGACTGGTTGCATCAATTCCACTACTTTGGGAACATCTGCCATAAGAAACTGTCCTCTTGAACTCACTCATGTGCTTTTGCAAAAGGAATATTGTTTGGAACTTATACATACTAGATGGTTCAATAGCTTACGTGATGGTTACCACCTTTTTGCTATAATATAGGTCTTCATTATGCTGCATGATAATCACCCTATACAAACTGACCAATGGACTGAGTGGTCTGACCAGATGAGGTGACCCAGGAGGTGTCACCCCAGAATTAGAGGATTATATTATACATTGATGTGATGGAAAGAGGCGAGGCAGAGACACATTATTTGCTTTTTCTTTCTTTTTGGAACTTCCTTGCAGACTCGATTGGTTTTTCTTTTGGCTGACGCATATGCTATGCGTGCTATTCCTGGACATCTTTCCCCCATGAGAGAGTACCTTTGAGCTAATATGGTTCATGTCCCTTCCTGAACTTTTCCAGAAGCTTTGGTAATTAATGACAATCAAAGAAATTGAGTTGATGATCCTGCACTCTTAAATCTTAAATGCCTGAGATTGATGTATTCACTTCTTAAATAATTTTGATAAAATCTAACTTTAACTAAATTCTGTTTTTGTCTTTCCATGATTTGTCTCCAATAATTGATTGTGCATTCCAACTGGTTATTTTTAGGGATAGGAATTCTAATAGAGAGATCTCTGAACAGCAGATACTATTGTTATAATTCTGCATAGCTTTAACTGAATTATTGGTTTGCATGATCTTAGTTCGACTGAATTTCTTCAGGAGATTTGGTCTACCGGTGATAATACTTCATTTGCATAGCTTAGTTTTGAGAGTTAAATATATGAACCTAATTACGAGCTTGTACGTGAGTTACCCAATTCCTGGTCCTCACTGGATAACTGGATTGGATCCCCTATGTCTGACCCCTCTCTGCACGAAGCAAGAGCCATCAGAGGGCCAACTAAATGAACCCTAAGTGTAGTGCTAGGAAATAACGGGTTAGTTAAGAAAATGGACCCAGTGGTGCTACAACACTTGCATGCTCGTATGCCACTGCACGGAGTTGCCAGCCTCTCCCGGCAAACAGTAGTGGGTGTGGCTTTATTGACGACTGGCAGCTAGGGCGGTTTCACTGAACTGGTCATATCATGTTGGCCGGTATTTTGCTTATGGCTAACTCGACATGCGCAGTTTATGGTTTCCCTCTAGACATATCTGCCAGGAAGCTGGACAAGCAACACAGCCTCATCGGTCTCAGATGGAGCGCTATGGTCACTTGTCCCAGCCAATCCTTGCACTGCTCTTATGCTGTTTACTATTATAAACAGCAAGAGAGCAGTGCTCATATTGGCTGAGTCGCATGGCGTTTTATTTTCACCTTGCCCGCCCAGCAAGAATTGCTCAGCTCTTCACGCGGTGTGGATAGAGTCGGGCCGCAAGTGTAGAATATCGACTCTAGTGCTGAGGTAAGTTGATTTTTGGTATGTTTATTTTTATATAATACATCTTGTCTGTTTGTTTAATACAGTCCCTTTCCACCACATGGTATCCTTCTATTATAGCACTCTAAGTGGCGTGGGTCATTGTTGGCAAAGGGCGTAGATATGTGAAAAAGGCTCCCCTGTAATCACTGGCCAACATCCCAAGGTCCTCCCTTTCACCAATGATCACTTGGGCAGGCATTGTCAGCTGCTGTGTTGATTTGGCACATTACGCTGCCATACAGGGTCGCGCCTTTTATATGTTAGGTATGCAGAGATCTAAATCTAGATAAGTGCCAGCACAGTTTGGCCATGCTTTCCCACAGCTGCTGCATATTTTAATCTATTCAGACAGAATTTACTCACAGACCACGCCAAATTGAGATATCCAGTGCAGGTATGACCCATGCGTTTCTTACTTTTGCCTGCTGCTGGAAACACGTGCCCCTAATGAATGCTGTTTCAGGAAGTTTAAAAGACGCTCCTACAGATTTTTGCTCTTTAGTTTATAAAATCAATTGCTGCCATACTCGTTCTCAATAAGACTTGCATGTGCCTGCTACTGAGGCTCTTGCATTCGTCGCCAGGCAGTGCCCTAGTGTCATCCATGAGTGACAGTCATATCATTAATATCTTGGGTGAAAACAAGGAGGTGCGATGGGTGCTAATGTCTGGCCTTTCAGAGGCCTTTTAACCCCTTGCATGCCCGCCCCTTTCCCCGCCCAGTGCCGCGCCTTGCATTAGCGGGCGGAGTTCATGACGAGCTGGACTCGTCATGGGCACAGCGCCACCGCAGCCCATGACGAGTCCAGCTCGTCATGGGCACTGAAGGGGTTAAAGCAATGCATGAGATGGCAAATAGCAAACTACAGTATCCACAGAATGGACAAAAGTCATAAAAACGTATTATTAATAGGTTTCAAAGGAGAACTCTAAATCACATTGATGCAGCACTCTTCGTCTGTTCCTTTCCCGGGGCTGCAAGGGTGCAAATGTCTATTCACCAAGGCAGAGGCTGCTTGTGTTTTTAAATCAAATTAATGTACTGGTATTTTCTAAAATCTTTTTTTTCTTTTCTGTATGTGCTGCGGAGACACATGTCATGATAGCACGTAGAGGTGTGACATAACCAAATCTGTTTGGACAGTCACAATGTTACTCATTGTTGTCATGGAATGTCTCACTTTGGCTGAACGACTAAAATGTGTACTGTGCATGGGCGACTGGGCCACAACCCTGGTTGTTTACACTGGCACGGGCGGTTTCTCTTTATTTTACATGTTCCCTTTTTGGAGAGCCCCCACTTTTTTCATCTGATGTAAAGCCCTGTCAGTATATACTTCTATATGACTGATTGCAGCCTGCAGCTGTGGGTGCTTCCCGAAGCCTGGTTAGAGCGTTTTCTTCTAAGGTTGATGCCCCATGCAGCCAAGACACTGGGAAAGCATACACTTCAAAGGGCCTGAAGTTGTCATGCTGAATAATTTGCACATTAAAGTAACTCTTGAACATATTAATACAGTAAGATAAAGGGCAGTTTTTAATGTTTACCTTTTCAAGATTATACATTCCCACTGCTTTAAAAACGTTGCTTTCTCACTAAATTCATTTGCTTTCAAATGCACCATTTGTAAATCTTTTTTCAATATTTTTCTTGGGAGGAGGAACCACTCTGGACCCCACGTTTGTCCATTAAGCTTGCTCACTTCACTCGCTACATAGTCATACCCAACATTTACGCCATACCACTTTCCAAATGTCACCAGCCGCCACTGGGCATAATGTGCTAATATTTCAAATGTCTTTATGCAACAATGTAAATTACCTTAAGTTAGATTTTAAATATAAAGTGCATTGTAAGAAACTAAAACACATTCATTCTAAAATATACTTTCCTTATGTAAAAGACTCTATAGAGCAGGTTTAACAACAATAAAGTGTAACGTGCAACAGTGTAACTTTCTGCTTCAGGGTTCTGCATCTAAAATGTTTATTTTCAAACACTGGGAAGGTTTAACTGGTAGTTGCCTGCATCACGGATGGGCCTGCAAGGATGTGTGCTGATTAATTCTCTCAGAGAAGAACTATCATATATTTAAGCAACACTAACAGAAAAGCAAAATACAAGGGAAAGCTTTCACTATGTCAAAAGTGATGGAAGAGGTCCTCCTTCTGCCAGTGGCTAACACAAAATGATGGGGCACCCCTGCAGAATGTGATGAGGAGCCCCGTCTTCCATATCTCACAGATATTCATTGGCCTTGGGCTGAATGGGCCCCCTTGAATGGTTGGGAGCCCGCATGTACCGCAGTGGCAGCTGCGCCCCTACCTTCAGCAAGTAAAGTCCACACTTCAATCCATCACACTGACAAGAGAAAGAAACAAGGACTGCTAGTTTTGGCCAGCGCATTGCTCGCGAGATGTGATTCCGTTATTACAACACAATGGTAGACAGCGAAGCGGGATCAAAATAGTAAAACGCATAAACAACGAGAAAATACTCTCCATGCTCGCCTCCAATTAGTCAGCAGGGCGCCATATTATTATCATTGTCTTAGTCTTCACTAAGCAATATACCCTTAATAATGCACTTAATTCCATAATAATCAGTAATATCTCCCACGGTATTCCAGTACAATTGTGCTTTAAATGGCAAGAGAGCCAGAAAGCTTAAACAATTGGGGTATTACAATTTGAACTCGTCCTTTTCTAAATTTATGTCCGGATTTATTATGAATTTTCGCAATCGCTAGTGCTTATTTTTGTTCATAGGGCCGCCTCACCCCAAAAGTGTAACGCCGTACTCTCAGTGGGGAATGGGCTCTTTTGCCTCTCACACTCCTCAGGGCATGTTCAGTGGGAGAAGTAGGAATCCATAGTCTCCCTCCCGACTAGAAGCCTGAAACACGGACATTGCTTCAGTTTGCACCTTTTTTTCTACTTGCCACTCTTACAAATCCTTGCACTTCATTACGGTGCTCTGAAAATCGAACTCTCGTGGATGAATAAGGCTCCTTCCTTTCCCACTGCCTGAAGTGCAGTCTATACTTACTTGTCCAGCACGAAGTAGAGGTCGAAGGCACCTTGGCAGGAGGGCTCCTCGGCTAGCAGGGGCCACCCCTGTCCCTTGAGGGCGGCCATCAGCAGCAGGACTCTCAGCAGTGGCCAGAAGCAGCCACCCCCCATCTCGGAGGAGAAGCGAGCCGGGATACCAGAGCAGTCCGTGAAAGAGGAGCGGGGCAGTGAAAGGACAGTGAAGGCACACAAGCCGGCAGGGTAGACGACTGAGGGCCCACGAAGGAAGACCGGCACGCGGCAAGAAAGAAGGATGAGGCGCCGAGGAGTCCGGGAGTCTCCAGATGTGCAGGGGAGGGAGGCCGGGCGTTCGCTCGTTACTAGTCTCTAGCCGCACTCACCCCTTCTCTCCTTCCTTCCGCCTTATGAGCGGTGCTATTTCCTCTGAAGCACGCACACTCTCTGAACTCCACTGGAGGCAGCCCGCGGTGATAAAAACAAATCCGGGGGATGGGCCGCAGCAAGGACTTCCCCTTTTATGGCAGTAGAAAAGATACATTCCCCCACTTTAAAGTATACAGCAGTCTGTAGCCTTTTATTGGGATTGCCACTTTTCACCCCAAATACAAACAATATAGGCAGAAATAGTGGGCATGTCAATTCTCCAGGAAACACCCAACGGCGATATCTGGAATCTGAACTTCCCATTACAGCCACGATGCCACTCAGCGAAACTTTTCAGAGACAATAGGTCCAGTTTGATCACAGCAGGGAGCAATCCCAGATTTATGTGAAGATGAAAAGATGTTATTTGAAAATGCGCGTGTTACCTTTAACCTGTCTCCAGAGCACAAAAGAAGAACATCACTGTCATTGCACTCAACACATAAATGCATGTTTTTGGAGCGGGAGTGAGCTAAGGCGCAGTGCTACAATACCATTTCTTTGTATAGCGCAGAGACCTCAAAGTTCCCGCTAGGTGGCGCTTTTTCGAAAACTGAGCTGAAGTGTGGATTAGTTTAACAGACGAGAGTACATTCAGCAGGACGGAGGTCGTGCATGAAAAAACAGCCAGCTACCTTTAAATTCTATATACTGCCGGCATCAACTTTAGTGTTTCTAATGGTCACAAAGTAATAACGCATTAAGCTGAGCTTTCCTTGCACTGTTCTTAAAACATGGGGGCAGATTTATGAGCCCCTTGCGCCACTTTTGCGTCACTTTTAACATGGGAAAAGTGACGCAAAAGTGGCGCAAGGGGCTCATAAATCTGCCCCATGGTGTTTTCAGTGTCATCACGCGTCTCCAGTTTTTTGCTGCTTCTGCGTTAAGCTTATGAGGGAAGTATTACGCTCATTTAGCAGCTGCCACGAAGTGAAGGCACTACTCAAAGCTTAAGGCCTCTTGTCAGTTTTAGTAAAGAGTTAGAACACAAACAATTAGGCAGATTTGCTGCAGTTCACTAAATATTGCTCAGACAGCATCAAAAACACCATCAAGCATGAATATTTGTAGTTTTACGATATTATTTATTTATTTATTTAAAAAGTTTTAGATAGCGCTAGCTTGACCCGTAGGTATCAGAGCGCTTTACATACATACTGTAAAGAAAAAAACAGACGGAAATTGCATTACATAGTAGGCAGGCAGTAAGGATAAAACAAATACAGCATGGAAAATAAGGTGGTTAACACAGTCCGGTCACCAACTATCCTTGAATGTCAAGAGATAGGACGGATATTGAAGTCTAGGTTAGTTGACGTTGGTCAGGAAAGTATTTGTTAAGGAGATGGATTTTCAGGTCCCTTTTGAAACAGGAGAAGGAGGGGTTGCATCTGAGGACTCTAGGGAGAGCGTTCCACATCCTGGGAGCGTTGTCAGAGAACAATCGGTATTGTGTGGTTTTCTTTTTCAGTTTCGGAGGAATAAGGAGTGAGTTGGACCTTCTCAGCGTTCTGGATTGACCTGCTCTTACCAGTTTGTTGTTCAGGTAGTTAGGGGCCGGAGAGTGAAGGGTTTTGTGTATGATGCAGGCCAGGATATATTACTGGTACTCTGTGGAAATCAAAGGTTTGAAAGTGAGCTGAATGTTCACACTGGGAAGAGCATTTTTCCGCTCCCATTTATCAGGCAGCGCTGATTAGAAAGTAATCAGTTCCTTTCCTGGTAATAGGTATATATAATATCGAGTTTTAAATATTGTTTTGCTATAATATCGAGTTTAAAATGTCGAAAGTCAAAAATATTGTGTATAATATCGATGTCAATAATATCGATTTACTGTGTTGTATAAAATATCGTTAAAAATATCGATTTTGAAAATATTGTTATTAAAAAATATCAATTTTGTAAATGTGAAATTTTTATTATAGTATATATTTTTAAATATATTAATAATATTTATTAAATTGTACATGTTTTGTAGAAGAAAAAAATAGAAGCGGGATGTTGGGTTTATAGGGGATAAGGGTTGGGAATGTTTTTAAAACATTTTTTACATTTAATTTTTTTTAAATTAATATTAGCAATATTACAAATTGTTTTTTAGGAACGGGATGTTGGGGTTGTAGGGGATAAAGGTGGGGAGTGTTTTAAAAAAAATGTTAATTTAAAAATGTATTTAAAAAAAATTATCATTAATATTTAAAGATTTTAAAATTGTGTTTTAGGAGCAGGATGTTGGGGTTATGGGGATAAGGATAGGGAGTGTTTTAAAATAAAAATGACAAAAATTAAAAAAAATGTATAAAATTACATTTAAAAACACAATTATTTTTTAGGAGCGGGATGTTGGAGTTATAGGGGATACGGGTGGAGAGGGTTTTAAAAAATGTGAAAAAAAAGCAGTATATTTTATATAAAAAAAAATATTTGGATTTTAGGAGTGGGATGTTTTGGTTATAGGTAATGAGGTATTTTTAAAATAAATACAAATAAATTATACATTTATAAGAAACTATATTATTTTTTGTGATATTTTTTGAAATTTGCAAATCATTTTGTGGAGTAATGTTTAATTTAAAAAAATTTGAAAAAGTGAAAATGTGAAATAAAAAAATAAAAAATATTAACAATTTTTGTTTTGATATGGTACTATAGTAGTAAAATAATAATTTAAAAAAATAACAATTTGTTATTCAATGTAAAGGTGTTTAATGTTTAAATGGTGTGTACTTTTAAAAAAAAATAGTAAATATTGTTTTAATAATGAAACACATTTAATGACATTTTTTTTAAAATAGTAAATTTTGATGATGTTTAATGTTTGATTTTGAAAATAATAATGTACATTTTTTATGTTTAATGTTTTAATATACAATCAATAACTATATATTTAATTTTTTAATACTTTTTAAATAATTATTATAATTTAATTGATAACAAAAAAATAAAAAGTCATTTTTTGGGGATAAGTTTTTATAATTGGCAATATGTTTATGTATATATATAATGTGTATTATTTTATATGTATTTTTTAAATTTTATTGGGAATATTACTTTTTATGAGTATATTTTTGTACATTTTTCTTGAGTTAATAAACTTTTGGGTGAGTATAGTAAATTATATATGTTTTGTGTCCAGCACCTTCCCTGAGTTAATGTAGTTTGGAGTGGGAATAGTAAATTATTATGTTTACTGTCCAGCACCTTCCCTGACTTTTTGTAGTTTAGTGTGGGAATAGTAAATTATATATGTTTAGTGTCCTGCACCTTCCCTGAGTTGATACAGTGGGAATAGTTGATTATAAATGTTTAGTGTCCAGCACCTTCCCATAGTTAATACAGTTTGGAGTGGGAATAGTCAATTATATATGTTTAGTGTCCAGCATCTACCCTGACATTTTTTTAGTTTGGAGTGGGAATAGTAAATTAAATATGTTTAGTGTCCAGCACCTTCCTTGAGTTAATACAGTTTGGAGTGGGAATGTATGTATGTATGTGTGTTCTTATATAGTGCTCGACTTACCCTTGGGCATCTCGGCGCTTGCATTGGGAACCCGTCCTGGCTTTTTCCCTGTGAGATAACCCGTACTGGGCCTCCCCAAGGTGAAAGCCAGGCATCCCGCCGCGGGAGGGGGGGGCGTAGTGGAGATTAAGCAAGCTATTGCCCAGAGTGTGAACCCATGATTCGTGTAGGCACCGAAATGAGAATTATCGAGTCCGTGGACACTTGGGCTCAGACCCTGCCGCGTCGGGAATTGAACCCTGGTCCCGGGTCTGACCTCTGCTTCAGGGTATGCCTTCTCTAACCAGTGAGCCACACTTCTAGTACATTATATATGTTTAGTGTCCAGCACCTTCTCTGACTTTTTGTTGTTTGGAGTGGGTATAGTAAAATATATATGTTTAGTGCCCAGAACTTCCTTGAGTTAATGCAGTTTTGAGTGGGAATAGTAAACTATATATGCTTAGTGTCCAGCACCTTCCCTGAGTTAATGGAGTTCGGAGTGGGAATAGTAAATTATATATGGTTAGTGTGCAGCACCTTCCCTGACTTCTACTAGTTTGGAGTGGGAATAGTAAATTACATATGTTTAGTGTCCAGCACCCTCCCTGAGTTAATGCATTTTGGAGAGGGATTAGTAAATTATATATGTTTAGTGTCCAGCACCTTCCCTGAGTTAATACAGGTTGGTTTGGGAATAATAAATTATATATGTTTAGTGTCCAGAACTTTCCCATAGTTAAAACAGTTTGGAGTGGGAATAGTATATTCTATATGTTAGGGGCATCATCCTGACGTAAAAAGGGACTGCCTGCCATAAGTGCGGCGGTCCCGTGGGGGTGATTAGGATGCGCCCGCTACACTGGCGGGCGCATCCTGCATTTCTAACATTGCGGCGGGCGGTGCTTTCAGCATCACCCGCCGCAATGCCAAAAATGCATGTAGTGCATTCGCATGCACAAAGTGGCAGGCACCGCGTGGTGCCTGCCATGTTGTGCATGCAAATGCAGGGGGGTACCAAAGGTACCCCCCATGTGCCCCCCAACATCCTGGGGGCCCGTAACAGGCCCCTAACTTCAAACTCCGCATGCCTTTCCGTGGCGGCTTTGAGGCTGCCTCCCGCCTGCATCGTGATATCGATGGCGGTGCCTAGCAGACACCGCCACCATATTAAACCCTTTTAAACGGTATTCCCGTCCGCCGCGGTACCCCGCGCCATACTGATAAGGCGGGGGTGTAATGTGCATGCAGGCAGTGTTTAATGGCGGGTGGATCGCCACCGCCATTTGGACGGTGGCGATCCGCCCGCCATACTAATAGGCCCCTTCGTGTCCAGCACCTTCCCAGAGTTAACGCAGTTTGGAGTGGGAATAGTAAATTATATATGTTTTGGTGCCGATTCCGATCCGTTAAAAATATTCCCCGTACGAATCGTATCCAGATATTTTTACGTACGAATCGTACAAGTCCCGTACAAACTGGCAAGTACGATTCGTATGTTAAAAAATCCATACGAATCGCATTGGGAAAATTCCCCAACACGTCCTCGGGTCGGAAAAAGTGTCCGACACGTCCCCGGACAGTTTTACGTACGAATCGGGAAACTGAAGTCCGAGCGAGCAAGTACGATCCATCCCGTCCGTCCGAATGCACAACCGTATGGAAAAAACACCGTACGGAGCGAACTCCCATAGCAACCATGGAGACATCCAAACATGTGCCCGCATACGCGCCGAACACCACCCCAGCCCACCACCCCAAGTACGTGCCGTACCCCCAGCCTCCCCACATGTATGCGCCGTACCCCCACCCCACCCCCGTAGGTACGGAGCGTACCCCCACCCCCCGTAGGTACGGAGCGTACCCCCACCCCACCCCCGTAGGTACGGAGCGTACTCCCACCCCACCCCGTAGGTACGGAGCGTACCCCCACCCCCCGTAGGTATGGAGCGTACCCCCACCCCCGTATGTACGGTACGTACCCCCAGCACGTAGCGCTGGGGGTACGCACCGTACATACGGGGGTTGGGGGTACGCACCGTACATACGAGGGGTACACACCGTACATACAGGGGGTGGGGGTATGCACCGTACATGCGAGGGGTACGCACCGTACATACGGGGGGTGGGGGTACGGCGCGGACATGGGGGGCTGCTGGGGTACAGCACGGACATGGGGGGGGCTGAGAGTACGGTGCGGACGTGTAGGGATGGGGGTACGGTGCGTACCGGGCCCCCTTTTTGCCGTGCATCGTGGCGTACTTAGCTTTTCCGGCACTTTTTGGGTCCCGTAAAAATATTGCCGTGCGAAGTGCTGTGGGTACGAATCGTACTTGCTGGTCCGTAAAACGCTGCCTGACCCCGTGCGAATGTCGCGTACGCGGTGTCCCGGATCGGAATTGTGGGTATATTTTAGCTGGTCGGTGTTTTTTACGATTCGTACGGAAATGGTGTTTCTGTACGAATCGTACTTGCGGGTTTGTAAGGTGGTTTTCCTGGGTACGAGTCGGACGGAGAAAACGCTCCGTCCGACGATTCGTACCCGGTTTTTCAAGGATCGGAATCGGCCCCTTTGTGTCCAGCACCTTCCCTGAGTTAATGTAGTTTGTAGTGGGAATAGTAAATTATATATGTTTAGTGTCCAGCACCTTCCCTGACTTTTTCTAGTTTGGTGTGAGGATAGTAAAATATATCTGTTTAGTGTCCAGCACCTTCCCTGAGTTAATGCAATTTGGAGTGGGGATAGTAAATTATATATGTTTAGTGTCCAGCACCTTCCCTGAGTTAATACAGTTTGGAATGGGAATAGTAAATTATATATGTTTAGGGGCTGATTCCGATCCGGGTCGGTAGGGCACCGAACGCGATCCGGCTGGAAAAACTACGAGCCGTACGCGTGTTTTCCAGCAGACTCGTACAGCTGTACGAGCGAGCGAGTACGATGCTAGCTACATGAAATTCACCGACCGAGTCGTTTCCGGGTCTGAACCGCTCCGTACGTCTCGGTCGTAAGCTAACCGTGGCATGCAATGGATGCGATTCACGACCGAGCGAGTATGATGCGCGCGTCGGACAGCCTGTGCGAGCCGGAGTGTCCGGCTCGCAAATCGTCTGGGTGGCTGTCTTTGGGGGTCCGCGTCGGACCCCCTGTCACCCGCAGCCCTACGACTCAGACACAGGGGAAGACCCATGGGTCTCCCCAACACAGGCATGTACGGTGCGGATGGCACCGACGCGTACCCACTGTAGGGGGCGCACTTGTCCGCGACGTACCCATTCAGTCAAAGGGAGCCCATGTACGCGTCATACGACCGGCTTCCATTGACTTCTATGGGAGTCCGACCGAACCGAGTCCGGCAGCATACGGCCGCATCGTACTTGCTCGGTCGGACTGCGGAACTCCGGCTCGGTCGGAAAACACTCCGGATCCGGCTCGG
Source organism: Triturus cristatus (assembly GCF_964204655.1). Taxonomy (NCBI): domain Eukaryota; kingdom Metazoa; phylum Chordata; class Amphibia; order Caudata; family Salamandridae; genus Triturus; species Triturus cristatus. The sequence goes on from NC_140592.1 coordinate 529,956,378, forward strand.
TCGGAGAGCTTTCCGACCCGGATCGGAATCGGCCCCTGAGTGTCCAGCACTTTCCCAGAGTTAAAACAGTTTGGAGTGGGAATAGTATATTATAAATGTTTAGTGTCCATCATCTTCCCTGAGTTAATACAGTTTGGAGTGGGAATAGTAAATTATATATATTTAGTGTACACCTTCCCTAACTTTTTCTAGTTTGGAGTGGGAATAGTAAATTATTACATGTTTAGTGTCCGGCATCTTCCCTGACTTTTTCTAGTTTGAAGTGGGAATAGTAAATTAAATATGTTTAGTTTCCAGCAGTTTCCCTGAATTTATATAGTGTAGAGTGGTAATAGTAAATTATTAGTTCTTTATTTTGGAGAAAGGTTAATGATAAAAGTGTATGTTTGAGTGGTGACAGTATATTATATATGTGCATTAAAAAAAGTCTGATAATTAATGTAAGATAATTATTTTTTGGAAATACATAAGAAAAAAAATAATGTAGGAATTAAATACAAAGCAATATTTATATTTTATGTATGTTTTTATTTTCATTCAAAGACTCAAGCAAAGAAATAATATGCATTTTATTTTATTAACATTGTTTGATATATATATTGTCATAAAGAGAAATATTAATACGTTTTTTTATTTTTGGATATATTGCATATTTTGTACATAGTTACACATAAATAAATAATATTTAAGTATAGTCAGCATGAAATATTTTAATGTTTTTTATAATGGAGAACTTGGTAAATATGTACATTTTTAACTAATAAAAGATCTAGTTCACTGATTTTTATACTTTTTTAATACATAGTTATTTGGTAACAGTTATAGAATATTTATTTACATTGTAAAAATGCATTACATAAGTACATTTAGGGGCCTATTAGGATGGCGGGCGGAAAACCACCCCGACCGCCATGGATCCGGAAATCAACCGCCTGCCGGCACCGTGGAAAAACCGGTGTCCAAATTAGGAACAACCGCCAAAAAACACCCACCGCGGCGGAACGAGGCCAAGAAAAACTCCTGTAGCGGGCGGAGATGGCCAAAACCTGTCTGCGGCGGTCGCATTCGTGGCGGTAAACAATCAAACGGCCACCAGGACAGCGGAGACACCGCACGTCAAATTAGGATAACCGCGATGCCCCCGCGGTACATTCCGCAGTTTCCAACCGCCGCGGTCGCAAACAGTGATGAATGGGAGAGCCGGCGGAAGAGCTGCAGCACAGCCAGCGCTGCGGACGCTCCGTGACAAATATGGCAGACGAAAGAAAAAACCCACAACAAGGCCACAATGTGCACACAGGAAACTAGCCATGCACCCAAAAACACAGAACACACCCCAATGAAACAACCACACAGCAAATACAAAACTACAAATCCCAGGACAACCCACACAACACATCTGACAGCAAAACGCCATTTGGACACACCCACATAGCTGAGTATAAAACCTGCCCCTTCCCTGACCACAATCCTTTGCAACATTCCAAACCTGAAGGCCACTAACCCTGATAACAAAGGATAAGCAAAGCAACACACCAGCACTACTCACACCAAACACAGCACCACCACCACTTCCACACCTGCACCTCTGACTCCCCTGCACATCACACACCATACACATCACCCCACCCCCACCACTCACTCCCCTGCACCCATATCCCCTTTGCACATCACACACCATGGCAACACATAACATGCCAACATTTACAGAGAGTGAGTTGAAGGTTATGGTAGATGAGACAGTCAGAGTGGAACCACAACTGTTTGGTAGCCTGGTCCAACAGACACCATTAGCCACAAGAGCACACATGTGGGCAAATATAGTCGATAAGGTCAATGCAGTAGGGACCACCCCGCACTCAAAAAATGAAATCATGAAGCGGTGGCATGACCTGAAGAGGGTTGTCAAACAAAAGAGGAGCAAGAACCGTGAGCTGGCTCAGAGGACTGGTGGTGGCCCTCCCATCCCACCAAAACCATTCAATGCATGGGAGGAGAAGGTGCTTGCCATACTGCATCCAGAGAGTCTCACAGGAGTAGCTGGGGGGAGTGAAGGCTGGTAAGTACAAACAAATGACTACCACCACACTGCTGTGTACTGTCTTGCACAACTACAAAGCGACACCTCCTTGGCCCAAGTACATTCATCTGCACCACACACTCCCCAACACATGTCTCACAGATCCAACATTCACTCACTCACATCCACCCCAAACGTAGCTAGCAACATTACCATGGGGGCATGTGCACAGGCAGCCAGCACAACAACTTCCACCAGGCCTCCTTGTCCCATAGCTCAGCAAGATGGAGCACTCCACACCCAGAAGCAGTTGGAAGCCATTGGCTCACCACAAACAAACTAACAGGTAGGTAGCCATCTTGCCATGGAGGCTGTTTGGGGGTGGGAGGCCTGCACTACAACTCCCACCATGCACCCTTGTTACCCAGCTCATCAAGATGGAGCACTCCCTCCCACCCAGATGCATGTAGCAGCCATGCTATCACTACAAACAAACTAACAGGTAGGTAGACCACATCCATGGGAGGGCGGTTTAGGGTGGGAGGCCTGCACAACAACTTACACCAGGCCCCCTGCCCCACCCCTGAGAAGGATGGAGCACTCATCCCCACCCAGAGGCATTTGCCAGCCATTGAATGGTTCACACTCACCTAACAGGTAGGTAGACCTCTTCCCTGGGATGGCTGTTTGGGGGTCGGAGGCCTGCACAACAACTCACACCCGGCCCACTGACCCACCCCTGAGAAGGTTGGAGCACTGCCCCCCACCCAGAAGCCTTTGGAAGCCATTGTCTCACTACAAACAAACTAACAGGTAGGTAGCCATCTTCACAGGGAGGGGTGTATGTGGGTGGGAAGACTGCAGTAATACTCCCACCATGCCCCCAGGCACACACCTGAGCAGGATGGAGCCCTCCACACCCAGAAGCAGTTGGAAGCCATTGTCCCACTACTAACAAACTAACAGGTAGGTAGCCATCTTGCCATGGAGGCTGTTTGGCGGTGGGAGGCCGGCACTACAACTCCCACCATGCACCCTTGTCACCCAGCTCATCAAGATGGAGCACTCCCTCCCCACCAGATGCATGTGTCAGCCATGATATCACTACAAACAAACTAACAGGTAGTTAGCCAGTTACCAAGGTAGTACCGTTTGGGGGTAGGAGTCCTGCACTACAACTCCCACCATGCCCCTGTCCCATCCCAGAGCAGGTTGGAGCACTGCCCCCCACCCAGAAGCATTTGGAAGCTATTGTCTCACCACAAACAAACTAACAGGTAGGTATCCATCTTGCCATGGAGGCTGTTTGTGGGTGGGAGACCTGCACTACAACTCCTACCATGCCCCCTGTCCCACCCCAGAGCAGGATGTAGCACTCCACACCACCCAGAAGCATCAGGAAGCCATTGTCCCACTACAAACAAACTAACAGGTAGGTAGCCATCTTAACAGTGAGGGGTGTTTGTGGGTGTGAAGACTGCACTACAACTCCCACCATGCCCCCTGTCCCATCCCTGAGCAGGATGGAACACTGCCCCCCACCCAGAAGCAGTTGGAAGCCATTGTGTCACTACAAACAAACTAACATCTAGGTAGCCATCTTCACAGGGAGGTGTGTATGTGGGTAGGAAGACTGCAGTAATACTCCCACCAGGCCCCCAGGCATACAACTGAGCAGGATGCAGCACTCCACACCCAGAAGCAGTTGGAAGCCATTGTCCCACTACTAACAAACTAACAGGTAGGTAGCCATCTTCGCAGGGGAGGATGGGGCGGTGGGAGGACTGCAGTACAACTCCCACCATGCCCCCTGACCCACCCCACATGGAGGGGTGTATGTGGGTGGGAAGACTGCAGTAATACTCCCACCAGGCCCCCAGGCATACCCCTGAGCAGGATGGAGCACTGCCCCCCCCCACACAGAAGCAGTTGGAAACCATTGTCTCACCACAAACAAACCAACAGGTAGTTAGCCAGTTACCAAGGTAGTACCGTTTGGGGGTGGGAGTCCTGCACTGCTACTCCCACCATGCATCCTGTCCCACACCTGAGCACGATGGAGCACCACCCAGAAGCAGTTGGAAGCCATTGTCCCACTACAAACAAACTAACAGGTAGGTAGCCATCTTAACAGGGAGGGGTGTTTGTGGGTGTGAAGACTGCACTACTACTCCCACCATGCACCCTGTCCCACACCTGAGCACGATGGAGCACCACCCCCACCCAAAAGCATGTTGCAGCCATTGCATTGTTGACCGTCATCTAACAGGTAGGTAGCCATCTTTACAGGGAGGTCTTGGGGGGGGGGGCTGCACTACAACTCCCACCAGGCAGCCCTGTCCCAACACAAGCAGGATGGAGCACTCCAAACCCAGAAGCAGTTCCAAGCCATTGGCTTGCTACAAACAATCTAACAGGTAGGCAGACATCTTTCCTGCGAGGTCTGTTTGGGGGTGGGATGCCTGAACAACAACTCACCCCAGGCCGACTCGTCTCCCAGACCATCACGATGGAGCATCTCCTCCCACCCAGATGCATGTGTCAGCCATTGTATCACTACAAACAAACTAACAGGTAGGTAGACATATCATGCTTGCTTGTCACACCCCTGAGCAGGATGCAAGTCTCCACCACACACACACACAGATGTGTCAAGTCAAAGCCAAATGGGAAAACATAACAGGTAAGTAGCCAGTATATGCACACAGCCATTCTCCTAAAAAATCATGGTGCCACATGGCAAAACCATCCCTCTCATTGCACACACATACACACAGATCCCATTGCCACTCACAGTGTGCACACAGCTAAGCAAATGAAACTGTCACAGCAACCAAAGTGTGACACACCAATGCACATGTAGAAGAAAGTCTGGGCACAATCATGCACAGTATTGAATTCCATGTGTAAGTGCCATGGGGCCAGAGCAGCAAGGACCAAATGAGAAACAAGAAAGCATTGTTGTTGGTACAAACCCAGATATGCACATGACAAGACAAAGGTATGCAGGAGCTGACAATGGCCAGTTCATGCCCAGATGTAACGTCTGACAGGGAAGAGTAAGCCAAAAATAGTCCTCACCGAAATGTTTTGTTGCGCTAGTCCCTAGATGTCAACATGTCCCTGTACTCACAAATTATGGACGTTGTGTATGGTAGGTTTTGACAACTCACACCATGGACAAGTAATGCATGTACCACAGCATCATGTCAGAAGGCACAGTAGTGCACATAGAAAAAACATTGATGATTAGTCAACTGTGTGGTGTACAAACAGTGCATGATATACAGCTAACACAAAGCTTTTGGGGTGCACTACAATGACCATCTCCCATCTGACCCACATGTGACCAAGAACTCACTGCAGAGGATAACACCAGCAACCTGCAGAGCCAGTCTCCCCCACCCCCCCCCCCGGTACATGGACTCTCGCATGTTGACTCCCGGGATTCTCTGGACATGGAGAGGTGCACCAAACTGACCCTACAGGGCAGGCATCAGGATTAGCAGCACCACAATACACCACACAGGGCATGCGGGACGGGAGTGCAGCACAACAATCCATAGAAAGTAATAGGGAGGGAACAGAACCAATCACACGGACAACAGAGAACAGAGGGGAAAGAGGCAATGGTAGCTAGCTGACCATAATGGACAGACAGGACAGAAAGCTGCAGCATAACAGACCATAAAGGGGAGAAGGGGTGAATTAGGGTCATTACAATGGAACAGACAAGCCAGGAGGGAGGGAATAGGGGTTTGCACATGGAAGCAGAGGGCTGGGGGCAAGGGGGCAGGGCAGGAGCAGGAAGATGCCCGTGGAGGTCAGGCAGGATGGGCCCTAGAAGCAAGACACACCATGGAGAGCAACAGTGAGACTATGGTGGCATACACACAGACCATGGAGGGAAGGTGGGAGGGGGTCAGGGGCAGCTAGCTGACCACACAGGGATGGTGGGAGGGGCCGTGGCAGCACAGAAGACCATGCATGGCAAGCGGGAGGGTTAGTGGCAGCACAATGGCTATGATGGGCAAAAAGGAGGGTGCAGGGGCATGCACAAAGGACCATGGAGGATAGGAGGGAGGGTCAGGACCTGGGTACAGACAAAAGAGTTCAGGGGAAAGGGCCTCACAACAGACAACGCGGGGCAGGCAGGAGGAGCAGTTGCAGCACAACAGACCAGGAAGGGCAGAAGGGTGTGGCAGTAAAATGGACCATGGAGGACAGGAGGAAGGGGATAGGGGCATGGAATGTGGACAGGCAGGGAAGAGGTGGCAGGGACAGGTTACAGTCATCTGGCAATGTGTAACGACTGGGCAGGGACAGACGACACACTTCTTTTTGGCAAACGGGGTTTTATTGAAATATAGCTTTTCTTCTTTCTACTGGTCAGTCTTTCGCAGGCAAATAGGGCTGGGTCCGTGGTGCGGGGTGACGGGGAGTCTTCCTCCAGGGGTGATGGGGATTCCTGGTGGTCGGGCAATCTGTTTGTGACGTCCGTGTTCTCCGGGAACGTGGGAGGCCCCCAAAAGTAAGGAAAAAGACTCTGGTCAGTGGTGCGATGTCAGCACAAGAACGCCTGACCCTAGGACCGGGAGTGAGGAGACCCCTAGTAGTGCTCAGTGTTCGTCCCCCCTCCCCTTTGCACGTGTCCCCGCAGTGTACCAAGTGACTTCCCCGGGTAACGTGAGGGAAAACACAAATAGGGGTAGGGAGAACAAAATACTAAAAAAAACCACACTTCTCCGTGACCAGTTACCGGGAGCAGTACTATCTAGGGAGGCTTCGGTTCCCGTAACCCCACCCAGCCTGCTACGCGGTCTCGTACCTGTCCTAGCCACGCTCCTCCCCTGGGAACGTGGCGGGGCGCTGCGTAGTGTCCTGATTTTTCTCCGGGTCTGGTCTCGTCGTCTTCCTTGCTCAGTCTCGACTCCTCGCCTTCACTCCTCCTCGTCCTTCCTTCCGTCGCTCCGCTCGTCTCCTCTCCGCTGCTCCGTTCTCCTACTGCAGTCCTCCGGGAATCGCCGTTCATCCACTTCCTGGATTCTCTTCCATTTGACGCCGCGGACGTCGGGACGTCATCAGGGGGTGTGTCCGTTGTTGTGTCCTCCGCCCCATTAAAGGGAACCTGGCCGTCGCTTTGACTCCAAGTCAAGGTATCGTGAGCCTGATACCAGTCCTGCGACAAGGGGATAAGAGGGGGTGAAAATGGTACATATGTCCACCATTCTTCCTCTGTGGGACGTCCGCCTCCGTTACACTTCTCCCCCCCTGGCTTCTCCCGTTCGGGGAGAGGATTTGAGCGGGACAGGTAGTCTGCAGTACAGTTCTCTTTCCCCTTCTTATGCCGTACTTCAAAAGAGAAAGGCTGCAAAGACAGGAACCATCGGAGTACTCTCTGGTTTTGGCTTTTTTGTCTGTACATCCACTTCAAGGGGGCATGGTCCGTATATAGTATGAATGGCTTGCCCTCGAGGTAATACCTTAACTTTTCTATCGCCCATTTTATGGCCAAGCACTCTCTCTCAATAGTGGGATACTTAACCTCCCTGGGGAACAACTTGCGACTTACATAGAGAATGGGATGTTCCAGCCCGTCCCCCCCTATTTGGGACAGCACCGCCCCTATCCCTGTCTCGGAGGCATCAGTGGCTACCAGGAAGGGTTTGTGAAAGTCAGGGGAAATCAAGACTGGTGTAGTCGTGATGGCTGTTTTTAGTTTTTGGAAAGCTTGGACGGCTTCTTCTGTTGGGAACTGCATACCTCGGGGGGAGCTGTTTTTCTGTAGTAGATCGGTTAAGGGGGTGGCTACTTCAGCGAAGTTAGGTATAAACCTCCTGTAATATCCCATCAGCCACAAAAATCCCCGGAGGTCCCTTTTTGTGGTTGGAAAAGGGGAGGCTGCTATCGCTTTTATTTCCTCGGTCTGGGGGGCTATGACTCCGTCTCCTAACACGTAACCCAGGTATTTGACCCGTTGGCAGGCTGCTTTGGATTTTTTTGCATTTACATGCAGTCCGGCCCGTCTCAAGGCGTTTAGGATGACTTGTAGGTGGCGAAGATGATCAGTCCAGGTTTTGCTATAGACCACTATGTCGTCTAGATACGCCGAGCTGAAGGCGGGGAAGGCTTGCAGAACGGTGTTCATCAACCGTTGAAATGTGGCCGGGGCACCATGTAGTCCGAAAGGCAGCACCGTAAATTCAAACAATCCCTGATCGGTGGAAAAGGCTGTCTTTTTCCGATCAGCTTCTTTCAGCGGAACCTGTCAATATCCTTTGGTTAGGTCGAACGTTGTAATGTAGGCGGCGTCTCCAATTTTCTCGATTAACTCATCCACCCTTGGTATCGGATAGGCGTAGAAGGTGGATATTTCGTTCAGTGCCCTAAAATCCATGCAAAAACGGGTGGACCCGTCCGGCTTCGGTATCATGACTATGGGGGAGGTCCATTCGCTCGTGGAAGGGCGTATAACACCCAACTTTAGCATCTCTCCCACTTCTTTTCGGATGGCTTCCCTCCGGGCAGCTGGTATTCGGTAGGCTTTTTGTCGGACTCGTTTGCCTGGAATCGTCTCTATGCCATGTTCTATGAGACTGGTTCTTCCGGGTATATCCGAGAACAGATCTGCGAAGGGCGCCAAGGTTTCTTGTAACTCTCTTCATTGGGAATCTGTTAACTCCGTATTGATAATTAGGTCTCCCAACGTGGAAGCTGATTGGTTCCCGGTAGGTATTAGGAAATGGGCTTCTTTAGGTGGTGGTCCTATCCATTTCTTTAATAAGTTAATGTGGTAGCTTTGTACTTTGGATGGTGACACCTGCAATTTATAGGTCGTCTCCCCGATGGTCTCCTTCACCGGATAAGGACCTTGCCACTCGCTTTTAAATTTGCTAGTGGAAGAAGGGAGCAGGACGAGCGCCCAGTCACCTTTTTGTAATCGTCTGAGTTTCTTCCCCTTGTCATAGTATTTCTTTTGTCTTTGTTGGCTTCGGTCTAGATTGTTATACGCCAAGTCTCTGAGCTTACCTATTTTGGCCTTTAGTTGTTGGGTATATTCTAGTAGCGAACAGTGGTCTTTCCTTTCTTCTGTTTCCCACGCGTCTTTGGTCATTTCCAACAACGACCTGGGCTGTCTCCCATACAATAATTAATACGCTGAACATCCTAAACTGCTTTGGACTTGCGCTCGTAACACATACAACGCCAAGGGTAGTAGACGGTCCCACTCTTTCCCTTCCATTGTCAGCATTTTCTTCAAGGTGTTCTTTAGGGTGCGATTATATCGTTCCACAAGTCCGTCCGTCTGAGGGTGGTATACGGAGGTGTGCAGTTGGTGGATGTCCAGAGTGTGACATACCTCTTTCATCAGACGAGAAGTGAAAGGGGTTCCCTGGTCAGTCACCACCTCCTTGGGGAACCCCACTCGGGAAAATAGTTCTATTAGTTTCTCTGCCAGATTCTTGGTGGTGGGTGACTTGAGGGGGAAAGCTTCCACGAAACGGGTGGCGTAGTCCACAATTACCAGGGCATGTAGGTGTCCTCTTTGTGTTCGCGGCAGGGAACCGATGAGATCCATGCCCACTCTTTCGAAGGGGATTCCTATTATAGGCATCGGTTGGAGGGGGGCTGCTGGGGGCCTGGAAGAACTCTTTTGGCAGGTCTCGCAGGATTGGCAGTACCTTTCTATATCGGCATATATGCCCGGCCAATAAAAACACCGGAGGACCCCATGTGTGGTTTTCTCTTTACCCCCATGTCCGGCTGTCAGGTGGGTGTGAGCGAAGAATAACACCTGCTCCCGGAAGGGCTGTGGGACTATCAGTTGGAGATCTTCCCCTTTTTTTCCTTCTCGGTATAGTAAGTCGTTTTGAATCAAGAACCGGGGATATACTACCTCTACCCTCATTTGGTTCCTATGGGCTTCTTCCCATGCATTGAACAAGGTCCTGTCATTCGCTTGAGCGAACCTAAAGCTCCGATCTGTGATCCATGGATCTTGACCGACCAGGGCAAGGGAAGCTTTGTGGGTGATCTGACCTGCCTTGTGTAACTCGTGCTTGAAGAGGGATAGGAAACCCGGATTACCCACCCCTAGGATCATTTCCTCGGGCAAGGTCTCTACTACCCCTACTCTTACTGTGTGTGTCTCTCGGTGTAGCGGAGTTATCTGTACCTGGGCCAGGGGGTACGGCTTCACATCTCCATGTATACATCGGATGTGGACTACTTGATTGGTAAGGTATTGTTGAGGATGGACTAGTGACCTCCTAACTACGGACTGTCTACACCCGGAATCTAACAGGGCTTTTATCACTTTGCCATTCATCCTTACACGTACATAGTAGGAGGCTCCCATCTCCGCTGAATAGAGGACGGTCGCTGGTAGATACCCCACTTCCATTGGTTCCTCTGCTCTTTTCCTGGGACATAGACGTGCGATGTGCCCCCATTCTCCGCACTCATAACACTGCGGTCCTTCTAGGGAGGGGAGGTCCGTTCTTCCAGGTTTAAGTCGGAGGGTGTCAGGGTGCCCCTTTCCTTTCTTTTCAGGTCGTACCATGGTTAGTCCCTTTTGTGGCGGCCTCTCATGCTCCCCTATACCGTATCGGGGTTGGGCCCGGGCAAAGTTGGCTGCCATTTCAATTGCCTGGGCCACCGAGAGATTTGAATGCTGTTTCAGCCATCGTTGCGTTCCATAGGGTAACACCTCCATGAATTGCTCCAGGTAAATCCGGGCCATTATCTCCTCTTTGGTACTACTCGCGGGCTTCAGCCACTTGTCGGCGGCCATTTTTAATCGAAAATATAATGTCTTCGGGTTTTCCCCCGGGATACCCTTTTCTTTGTGAAATCGTGCCCTGTATGCTTCGGCATCAAGTCCGAGATGATCCAATATTACGTCTTTAATGACGTGATATGGAGTAGTTCCTACTGGATTGGCCACTTGATAAGCTGCTTGAGCTTCGCCCGTTAACAAGGGGGCCAGAAAAAAAGGCCACTTTTCTTCCGGCCAGTCACAGGCTCTAGCCGCTCTTTCAAAGTTTGTTAGGAATGCGTCAGGATCGTCGACGGCCACATACTTCTGAAGGGCTATTCCGGTAGGGTGAGGGAGCTGGGCCCGGCGGTCCGTCGCTACTGGTACGGCTGCTTCTGTTGTCCCCTTATGGAGGGACTCAATATGTGCGTTTAGTGATGATTGAAAGAGTTCCCGGTCGGCTTGGGCCGAGGTCATTTGCCTTTCAACGGCCCAGCCCAGTTTTTCTTGTCCCTGGATCAGGTGCTGTATAAGGGCCTCCATCTTAGTACAGACGGAGTGAGATCCCACTTCTGACACCAGCTGTAACGACTGGGCAGGGACAGACGACACACTCCTTTTTGGCAAACGGGGTTTTATTGAAATATAGCTTTTCTTCTTTCTACTGGTCAGTCTTTCGCGGGCAAATAGGGCCGGGTCCGTGGTTCGGGGTGACGGGGAGTCTTCCTCCAGGGGTGATGGGGATTCCTGGTAGTCGGGCAATCTGTTCGTGACGTCAGTGTTCTCCGGGAACGTGGGAGGCCCCCAAAAGTAAGGAAAAAGACTCTGGTCAGTGGTGCGATGTCAGCACAAGAACGCCTGACCCTAGGACCGGGAGTGAGGAGACCCCTAGTAGTGCTCAGTGTTCGTCCCCCCTCCCCTTTGCACGTGTCCCCGCAGTGTACCAAGTGACTTCCCCGGATAACGTGAGGGAAAACACAAATAGGGGTAGCGAGAACAAAATACTAAAAAAAAAACCACACTTCTCCGTGACCAGTTAACGGGAGCAGTACTATCTAGGGAGGCTTCGGTTCCCGTAACCCCACCCAGCCTGCTACGCGGTCTCTTTACCTGTCCTAGCCACGCTCCTCCCCTGGGAACGTGGCGGGGCGCTGCGTAGTGTCCCGTCTTCTTCCTTGCTCAGTCTCGACTCCTCGCCTTCACTCCTCCTCATCCTTCCTTCCGTCGCTCCGCTCGTCTCCTCTCCGCTGCTCCGTTCTCCTACTGCAGTCCTCCGGGAATCGCCGTTCGTCCACTTCCTGGATTCTCTTCCATTTGACGCCGCGGACGTCGGGACGTCATCAGGTGGTGTGTCCGTTGTTGTGTCCTCCGCCCCATTAAAGGGAACCTGGCCGTCGCTTTGACTCCAAGTCAAGGTATCATGAGCCTGATACCAGTCCTGCGACAAGGGGATAAGAGGGGGTGAAAATGGTACATATGTCCACCATTCTTCCTCTGTGGGACGTCCGCCTCCGTTACACAATGCTAGGCAGGTGGGAGGGGAGTGGCAGGTCCATGGAACATGGTGGGCAAAAAGGATGGAGCAGGGGCATGCACAAAGACATCGGAGAGCAGGGGGAAGGAGAATAGGGGCAGCAAGCTAAGCACAGGGGCCCAGCAGGAGGTCAATGATGGGGCATAGAATTGGGCAATGGAGGGCAGGAGGAGTGGACTGGTACATCACATTAAATGCAGGGCAGTGGCAGCACATCAGACCATGCATGGCAGGAGGGAGGAGGCTAGTCCATGGATTCAGACAACAGAGGATAGGGAGGAGGTGGATGGGGCAGCAAGCCAACTGTTCAGAGAAGGCGGGAAGGCCAGTGGCAGAACAGCGGCCACACAGGGCTGTAATAAGTGAGCAGGGACATGGACTTGGACAATGGATGGCTAGAAGGAGGGTAGGCAGGAGCAGCAAGCTTGGGTGGGGGCAGCACAATGCCAAGCCCTGCTTCCAACCCCCCACCATCCATTGTGATATGCATCTTACTTAACGTTAAAAAAAAAACTAGAAATTTGCTGAAAAAAACAAAGATTACAGGGACAGTATAGTTAGACTCAGATTTCACACACACACAACCAGTGAAATTCAGCAGTTATAGTTACCTAAGCTAACTATAATTTATGCCCCCGCAATGTACTGCTAATGACCTCAGACATTACATCATTCATGACATGGTCAGTTACATCACTCATGTCATCTCTAATGAGCTGTGAATGGAATGGAACTATAGTCGCTAGAACTTTATTTAGGGATAGTGTGTGTATATTAACACCCCTTTTTTTCCTTTTCTTTCGTGTAAGAACCATTATAATACGCAACGTGCCCAGATTAATATGGCCGATAGCCTTTCACTTTAAAGTAATGTGTAGTCCATTGTTTATGTTGATGTTTGCAATTCTAAGTATGTTTATTATGAATAAGTCACGTTGACGAACATACAGGTACGGCGGTCACGGGGCAAGATATGCTGAAATGACATTGTGTGCATATTAACACTTGTTTTCTTTTCTTTATTGTATCAATTCCTGAATTTTCACATCGTGACCAGGCCAATATGGCCGCCAGCTTTTTGGATTAAAGTAATGCACTGCTGATGATGTCACATATTACATCAGTGATGACATGGTCAGTGACATCACTGATGACATCACTGATGACATCTCAAATGACATCACTGATGACATCATCTACATGATCATCTGATGCACCTCCTCACACCCTAAAATACTGATTACCATTCTCTAAACCACAGACACACCAATACTAGTACAGCTTCAATATTCTGTGCACTATGCATGCAGACCTCTAATCAGCTACATAGCTTTGATACAGTCTTTTAAATACTCAGTTAGTACCTATGCAGTCTAGGAATCCTTCTGTCTGTCCCATGCACTTCTCCATTCAACCATCCAGCACTATCTACGTCTCCTATCACTCTGCTAATACCTAAGCACTAATAAATTTAGCATGCACTCTCTTTGCAGCACTGAAATTACTTCAGTTATTAGTCATATACTTAAGGAATGGCCTAGCCACTAACACAAGTGCAGGTACAATATTTTGTACACTATGCATGCAGACCTCTAACCAGCTGCATACTATTGATACGCTCTTCTAAATACCCAGTTAGTACCTATGCAGTCTAGGAATCCATCTGTCTGTCCCATGCACTTCTCCATTCACACATCCAGCACTATCTACGTATCCTATCATTCCACCAATACCTAAGCACTTATAAATTCAGCACGCACTTTCTTTGCAACACTGAAATTACTCCAGTTATTAGTCGTATACGTAAGGAATGGCGTAGTCAAAAACACAAGTGCAGGTACAATATTTTGTACATTATGCATGCACACCTCTAACCAGCTACAAACTATTGATACGGTCTTCTAAATTCCCAGTTAGTACCTATGCAGTGTAGGAATCCTCCTGTCTGTCCCATGCATTTCTCCAATCACCCATCCAGCACTATCTACTTATTCTATTACTCCACCAATACCTAAGCACTTATAAATTCACTATACACTCTGTTGGGAATACTGTAAGTATTCTAGTTACTAGTCATGAACTTATGGAATGGCCTAGCTACTAACACAAGTGCATCTATAATATTTTGTGCACTATCCAAGCAGACCTCTAACTAGCTACATACTATTGATACACTCTTCTAAATACCCAGTTAGTACTCATGCAGTGTAGGAATCGTCCAGTCTGTCCCATGCACTTCTTTAATCACTTATCTACCACTATCTACTTATCCTATCACTCCACCAATATGTAAGCACTTATAAATTAAGTGTTCACTGTCTAGAACAGGACTCCCAACCACTATCTATCCTTGATGCCTTTGACCGAATTACAAAGCAGGTCGCTTCGAACTTAACTGTTCCTTGCAGACGGAGGCCCCCAAAATTTAAAAAATGGTTTGATGAAAGTTGTAAGAATACCCATAAGGAACTTATGTGGGAACTTAACCAAAAACCTAGGGAGGTCTCACGGGTTAAGAATGCAAGAAGGGTATATAAATTGGCAGTGGAAAGACGGAAAAGGCAATTAAGGGAGATGGCGTGGGAGGAGCTTAGTCAGGTTAGTGTCCTGGCCAACAGCTCTAGATTCTGGTCTGTTGTTAATAGCCCATTGTTTGATGATATACCAAACTCTAGTAAAGACTGTTTAGTTCCTGCTGAGAGGTGGGTGCAACACTTTGGGAAAGTGTACAGTAATGTGACACCCGGAACTCCCGCAGGGTCAGCAGAAAGTGATCGGGTATCCCACCCTATTGTTTTTACTATTGACGAAGTCAATAAGGCGATCACATCAACCTTAGGGGGGAAAGCTCCAGATCCCGATGGAGTACCGGCTGACTTGTACAAGGCAGATCCCAAGCTATGGGCTAAGATTCTAACTTACGTTTTTAATGCAGCATGCCTGATTGGTTTTCCCCTTTCTTGGGCCAAGGCAGTTATTATACCAATTTTTAAGAAAGGAGCGAGGGATGATCCGGCCTGTTATAGGCCTATTTCGCTCCTTGATTCCGCGGCAAAAATCATGGGGAAAGTTGTCCTGGCCCGGTTAACAGACTGGCTGGACCAAGCAAATATTATTTCCGATCTCCAATATGGTTTTAGACAAGGGAAAGGCACGTTGGATCAATGCCTTAATCTCCATTTGGTGATAGGGAAGTATACAGTTGTAAAACGCGGGTATCTTCATCTGGCTTTTATGGATTCAACCTCGGCTTTTGATCTTGTTAATAGATCAAAACTCTGGGTGATCCTTCAGGATATAGGGCTAGATGCTGATTTAATCTCTTTTCTGGCAGCCATCCACGAAAATACAATAGCGGCTGTGCGCTTTAATGAAGATGGCAGCCTGACTGACTCATGGGCAGTAAAGAGAGGGGTCCGGCAGGGGTGTATTTTAGCCCCTTTACTTTTTACTCTCTATATTAATAAACTAGGAGATTCCCTAATTTCCTGCTGTAAAGATATCCCCAGAGCCGGCTCTAAAATGCTCCCCGCATTCCTGTATGCTGATGACACGGTGCTGGTGGCCAGGACTGCAAGGGGGCTGCAAATTCTTTTAAACTGTTTTTTAAATTTTAGGGAGTCTTTAGATTTAATTACCAATTTTAAAAAATCACATGCTATGTCCATAGGGCCAAAAAGGGCAAGGAAGGTCAAATTCTATTGCAAGGGTCTTGAGTTAGTAAAAGTCCCCGTGTTCCCATACCTAGGGGTACTTTTTGACGACCAGCGCTCATGGTGCAGGCAGCGTGCACACACGAAGATTGCATTAGCCAGAGCATCTGGGGCCACTCTAGACTTTGCAAAAAGAATAGGCTCAAAACCAATCCCCGCGCTTATAAAGATCTATAATGCTAAGTGTCTCCCTATGGCGACTTATGGGAGTGACATCTGGGGTTATACAGATGTCAGAGAAATTCAGGGGGTCGAAAATATTTTCTTCCGCAGATTGCTCTCGGTCCCTGCTTCTACGCCAGTTTTTAACATACACGAGGAATTAGGAGCAGGTTTTATTTCTGACCAAATTGCGGTTGCCCCGTTATTGCGTTGGCTGAGAATTTGGGCACAAGCTACCCCAAATCTTAATCAACTGGTCATCGGAGATTGTCTTACCCTGGAAAAGATGTTAGACATTCCGTGGCTTAGATACATTAAGGACCAGATGGAAATTCTTGGCCGTCCCGACTTATTTTTGAGCCCTCCGGCTCGGAGTAAATCGGCCATTAGAGACCTCAAGCAGGAGTTCTTAGATTGACGAAGAGTACTAAGGGAGTAGAATGAGCTGAAAAAACCCATGGTGAGAAGTTTTGCTATATTGAGCCTGGGTCGGCAGACACAACCATATTTATCCTATATAAACAAACCATACCATCGTTTTGTCTTGATAAGATTTAGGATGAACATGGTTCCCTGGCTCCTTGCATTCCCCAAAGGGTATTTCAAAGAGGGAACATTATACCCTTGTCCTTGCAACAATTTCTCAGACCAGAATACTCTTCATATAATATTTTTCTGCGCATATTATAACTCCTTGCGCAGAACATTTATTATTCCCTTGCTTAGAGGATGTAACTTTGAGCAAGTTAGGCTGGCGTTGATATATTTACAAATGCTGGCCTCACCTATGGTCTGTTTTGGGGTAGCAAGTTTTATAATAGGTCCAATTAGGTGTAGGAATAGGCTATCTATGAATCTCCCTGTGGACAGGGCTTTGAATCCTGTTACGTAAAAATGTATTTTTATGCTTTTTTTATATGTAATGTTGGATAAGACTAATGCTGGGCTAACTGTATTTTATATATTTATTCTATTTATTTATTTATTCCCAGGCTTAATTATGTGTTAGTGGTCTGTATTTCCATTTTTGTATGAACTGTGGCATTATTTGAAGGAGTGTACCTTGTCCTATCGTGGATAATGAATTTTGAGTGGGGCAGGACCCTATGAAGATTAATAATAATCATTTTATGGTTCTTATCGATTTCAGATTTGATTTGTTTTGTTTGTTTTATGTACTTTGATGGCTACAATTATCCGAATAAAGTAAATTTGACTCTGAAAGTGTTCACTCTGTTTGCAGCGCTGTCATCATTCCAGTTACTAGTGGTGTTCTTATAAAATGACCTAGGCACCAACACAAGTACACATAAAATATTCTGTGCATAATCCCTACAAATCTCTAAGCAGATACATACTATTGGTCCACTCCATTAAATACTGAAGTAGTACCCATACAGCGTAGGATACCTCCTGTCAGTCTCTTACAATTCTTCAATCACCCATCCAGCACTATGTTCTTATTGTATCAGTCTGCCAATACCTAAGCACTTATGGGGCAGATTTTGTAGCGTAGTGATGGCGCCAGGTACTCCTTCATATTTACAAGGAGAGGAAAAGCCACCCTGCGTGGTTTTTCCTCTCCTTGTAAATACGACCCCTTCATACACAGAACTTTGCGTTGAAGGGGCGTCCCATAGGTGTTGCTGTGGGTGTTCCCACGCAACACACATAGAACAAGACACATCTCCAGATTTATGAGAAATCGTAAATCTGGAGTTGTGTGTGAATGCTGCGCCATCCTAGAGTTGGTGTAGCAAGGCGCAACGAGGAGAATTGTTTTCAATTCTCCTCATTTTTTCCTCTTTCAATGCATGCTGCATTCCAAGGCATACATTGAAAGAGGAAAATGCCTTTACTGATTGTTTTTGTGCAGGAAGGTGTCCCTTCCTGCACAAAAACAATCTCCACACGACACAGACATCCTTGCACCATGGTGCAAGGGTGCCTGTGTCACCGCATTGCTGCAGTTTGTGCAGCAGTGTAGAGGGAAGCACAGAGTTGCAACATATTCATGTACATATGTCACATCACTGTGCTTCGGAAGTGCCGCATTGCAGTGCAGCTAAAGAGTTTGCAGTGTCACGCTGCAGCACTTCCTCATAAATCTTCACCTATAAATTCACCATACACTACTAATGCATTCTTTCAGTTAATCATGCTGTATACATATATTCAACCAAACTTTCACACTTTGCCTTGCAATTATAGTTCTTTATTTAACCGGATAAGGTAGATCTGATAAGAACTTTTTTTTTTCTTTTGTATTTTTTTATTTTCTTGAACAATTTTGTATTTTTTTGTTTTTTTCAAAAAATGAACAAAAAAAAGAACGAATAAAACAGGACACATTTGGAATTACTTATCATTCCAAAAACAAAAAAACAAAAAAATTTACGACGATGGTTGCGTTGCGCAGCACAAACTGCATCCACCGACTGCTCACCAAAGCATATAAGTTTCTTACACTTCACACAGTGTTGCTCGAGAAAGGCGAATTCTGGCCTAATGTCCATTGCAGGTGTTCCAGAGGACGCTCCAGATGTACTTGCCACAGCAGGTGAGGAGTTCAAAGCAGCACGCCTCATTTCCACCCGAGCAAGATTGAGAGGATGTGTGGTCCGGAGATGCTTGTACATAGAAGCAGTGCCACAAGAGTATTTTTTTTCACTGCCTCTTGACAGGACTCGGTCACAAATTTTGCACGTCACCTTTCTCGCATTTACTTTCTTCTCTCCAGGTGGAAAAGTGAAGAATTTCCACACGACAGATTCCGGCCTCTGTGGACGTGGTGCCTCCTGCAAGAATTCTTCTTCAGAAGATACTTCCTCCTGCTGTTGCTGCTGTCCAGATGCCATTTTGTTTGATATTTTTTGAAAAACACAAAAAAAAACCAAGCAAAAAGGGTTCTTGTAGGAAAAGAGATGTCTCTCTAAAGATGCTCCAACAAGAATGATTAAAATGGGTGGGGTCCTTCAATAGTTACAGTGGGAAATGTTATGAACCAATGAAATCTTTTTTTTTTAGGTCACATGGGATCCGCGCACTCTGCGCTCACGAAGCACGCACCCGACGCGACTTCGAGAAAATATATTTAAAAATAACATAAGTTTATTATAAGTACAAATATATTATTTTTATGAATATCTTAGATAGTCTATTGCCCTAATATGTATATTAAACACACATACATATCAATTTAGAACATAAAAAGATTTTGCGGGAGTCGCGCACCCAGCGCGCCCCAGCACGGATATGACGTCACACGGGACCCACCACCGCACAAGCGTCGCGTACCGTAATGCGCATGTGTCGCGAATGCGTGGGAGCAGGAGTCGCATACCAATTGCGCACATCACGTAATATTAAATGTATATGATGTAACTGAAAAACACGCAGCCATCGCACACTGTATGCGGATCCTTCACGACGTTTCTAAAATGGCGGCTAGAATCCGCGCACCCACCGTGATGTGTACGCTTTGGGTGCGCGACTCTTTAAAAAGAAAATAATATAAATATATTAAAATAAAACAAAAAAATTAAACAATATTTCCGTTTTAATTTTTATAATTTATTTTTGCAATTTTCAGAAAAATATATAATGGTATTTAATGAATAAAATATTTATAAATAAACAGTTAAAAAACTGTAGAAAATCAGTACAAAAAATAGTTATAACTACTGTTACACTTAAAAATTAGCATTTAAAAAACCTTTGAAATTCACTGAAAAAACCATAGGTTTCAGAGACGTTATAGTTAGAAATTAGCATTTAAAAAACCTTAGAAATTCACAGAAAAAAAACATAGGTCATTTGAGATGTCATCAGTGATGTCATCAGTGATGTCACTGACCATGTCATGAATGATGCAATATGTGACATCATCAGTAGTGCATTGCGGGCGCGCACGTTATAGTTAGCAGAACTAACTATAACGGAAGAATTTCTATGGTTTTGTACGAGTGAAATGTCCAGCTAACTATAACACCCCTGAAACCTATGTTTTTTTCTGTGAATATATATATATATATATATATATATATATATATATATATTCTGCAAAAAAAGTATTTAGTAGTGTTGATTCATTCATTGCTAGTGCAGTACATTTATGACCTACTGGTGGCGTAAAATACGAAAGAGGCAATGTTGCAAAACTGAAGTCCTGTGCTTATGATATCACATTGAGAAAGGAGCGAGGAAGGTGTCCCAGGAAAAAATCTCAGCAATTCTTAACATGAATCCTCCAGCTACCCATCAGGAAGTCTGCATGTTCTTAGAAATGGTGGTCTATTGTAAACAGTGGATAACAAATTTTTCCTTAATAGCAAAGCCTCTCCAGAGGTTGACACACAAAGATGTGTCTGATCAGGTACCCTGGGATGACAGTTGCGTGACTGCCTTCTTAGAGCTGTGAAAATGCCTTTACAGGGCACCAGCTTTGGAAATGCCTGATACTAACAAGAGTCTTGTGTTATTTTGCAGTGAAAGGGATGGCTGCGCTCTTTCAGTGTTGACACAAATGCATGGAAGCAACCACAGGCCTATCACCTATTTCTCGGTGACTTTTGACCCTGTTGTTGCTGCATTACCTGGGTGTCTGAAATCTGTTGTATCTACATGTGTGAGTCTTGAGCAGTGCAAACTATTGTCATGGGTCATCCACTGAAAGTATTTGTGCCCCATTCAGTGGAGAATTCTTTTGACTCGCAATCGAACATAGTTTCTGACAAATAGTCAATTGACACTGTAGGAAAGTAGGATCTGCTTTTATGGTTACCCGCACCTTTTGCCTGGTGCTAAGCGGTTATTGACTAATCTGACTGGGATCCTGCTAATCAGGACCACAGACTCTCTGCTTTCTCCCTTAAATTGTTGTGTTCAGTACTTAGGTACATCCCAGATTGGATACTGGGGTACCCTTATCAGTCCCTAGTATATGGTACTAAAATACCCAGGGCATAGGTAACCCAGAGGTCCCCCATGGGCTGACGCATGTATTATGCCACCCATGGGAGACCATTCAAAATGGAACTACAGGCCTGCCATTGCAGCCTGTGTAAGAGGTTTCCTATATCTAGGGTCACTGCACTTAAAACATATATCACCCCTATAGGAGGCCTTTGCAATCCTGAAGGCAGTGTGCTTGGTTTTAAGTGTGAGGGTGCCCCTGCAATGAGCAGGACACCCCTACAGCCTGCAGAGTCTTTTCTCCCAGGATGTAAGTGAAGCAGCCATATACCATATAGAGGGGCACCGCGTAATTACGTGATGACCATCTCGAAACTTGCTGAAACTAATTCTATCATGTTTGGTATCAAACATGTTGGAATCATACTCCCACACCAGAGGTATGATTCCAAGCATTGGAAGAGCCCTCCGTTAGGCTCTCAGTGTTCCCGGTGCCAACCTTCTAGACCTGGACAGCATGAAATGGTTGCTGCCGACCAGAGACATGATTCTGCCCTCCTGCTGCTGAGCCAATCTCGAGCAGAGGAAGGCAGAACAATAGGTATTTTGTCACAGTGAGGTGTGATGACCTCCCAGACAGGATTTAGTGTATTGGACCAGGTGGGCGCGCTTGCCAGCTCCACTAAGTCTACATGAGGGGCACATTTGGTGCCTCTGTGCATAGTCCAGGTCAAACCAGCTCTGAGAGCCATTGGTTCCCGCTCTGGCGCAAAACTGGACAAAGGACATGTGAGTAACCTCCCCGCTGTCCAGACCCTCCCCTGCAAGGTCCTCTGAATCGTCCCAACCCTTTCCTGAGGGTACCTAAGGGCTTACCTGTGGGTGGGTCCCTAGATTAGTCATGGGAAATGATTCAATTCAGACACCACTTCAACTTCTACAATCTGGGGACTCTGGACTTTCCTTGACTTCGTTTGGGCTCAACTTCGTCCCCTTTTCAATCTGCTTCATTGTCTGGGCCTGTACATAATACAGGAACCTTCCAAGGCCCGTGGGCATCAAAGATACCTGAAGGAATCTCCCTTGAAGTGAAGGAGTCACTTCCCTGCATCCACAGGCGCCACAACTAAGCTGACCCGTCTGTTGATCCTGAGCTCCTATGGACTATGAAAGGTTCTGCAATACAGGTGGTGGTCCTCCACAGCTCTTAAGGCCTGCCCTGCCCTTTCACCAAGTTTGAGGCCAGTATCCCTCGATGGGAGCCGGAGTAACCGAACCCCTGTGCACCGCGTCGACTTGCAGTTTCAAAACCTTATTGGCTTCCTTCCACCAAGATCTTCGGGCCCCAAGTAGCCCTAAACTCAAGCATCTCCATTGACCAAAGTATTCATTCACATCGCATCGTTTGCACCGTGGCCTGCATCTTTTGGTGAGCTGCTCGAGGTTCTCTTGCGATTCCAGTGCCTCCGGCCTGTGGGTCCTGTTGAGGGTCATCTTTGTTTCTTTTGAGCTCCCCTGATTGCTGCGGGCCTGCCTTGAATCCCCTGCTTGTGGTGAGTCCCCTGGACCTTGCTGGTCCCGACATTGCAACTTCTTCGACATCCACGTGGGTTGCAGTTGCCAAGGCTTGTTGGTGCTTCCGATGGACAATACCCCTCAACTGACGACATCTGATGTAAGACAGCTCGTGCATGGCTTCTGGGCTTCCTCAGCATTGCCTGGTACTCACAGCTGCAGAGTAAAGGTCACCGTCAACTCTCCTGCAACACTCAACATCGGTGGGCATTCGTCTTCCAGATCTCCTGGTCACTCCTGTCCCCTCTGCTTGCAGGTACCTCTCAACTAGAATTCACCTTTGGATTCCACCGGACACTTTCTCCTTCTTCAGCAACAGCACTTTCCTGAAGTCCGTGGGGTTCCTTGTCACTTACCTTGGGTGGTTCCTTGGGCCCCTCGCACTTCTACGTCCTCTCGACATTGTCTTGATCCAAGTCGTGGCTCTTATTCCACTTTTTTAGTATAAGTTTTGATCCCCCACTGGGGTCCACTGTGTATTTTGTGCTATTTACTTGATTTCTATGCAAAGTATTGTGTGCATTGTGCATATCTCAGGGTAAGAGATATCTGTATGTGTTGGGGAGTATTATATAATAAATACATATTTTTATAAATACCTTGTGTGGTTCTTTTTCACTTGATCTATACATAGAACATTGTTTCTGATAAAACAAGCCGCTTTACACTCCTTCTGGACTTAGCCTGTAGGCTGCTCTCCACATCTACCACTTAGAAAGCTTTCTAAGGTTGTCTAAGACCTCCTAAATCACCATAAGAGCTGTTTGGACTGGTGCAGGGTGTCCACTTACATAAGTGTACATCATTTACCTGGCCAGTTTCTTACATACACAATATGAAAAGATTTTGTTGGGTGTAGAGAATGTGACTCTTAAGGTGTACTGTATCGAATCCGACTACTTTGATGTCATTGCCTGGAAATGAGAATGTGATTGATGAAGTTGAGTGTGAGCAGCTGGCTTAGTATATGGTGCTCACTTATGTAAGTGTAGCACCCTGCACTAATCCAGACATGGATTTTAGTGGTCTTAGACAACCTTAGAAAGCTCTCTAACTGGTAGCTGTGGAGAGCAGCCTTGTGTAAAGCAACTTGTTTTACCAGAATGTAATCTTGTTGGTATAGATTAAGGATCAGCTGTACGATGGAAAATTGCATGCGCAAACGGGTTTGCGCCTGCAATTTTTCTCTGGGCCATGTACTAACACTATTTTGTAGGTCGCAAATAATTTGCGACTCGCAAATTAGTGTTGTGCGATCGCAATCAGTGTCTCTGACACTGTTGTACATTGTAAATTGCGACTCACAATTTGCGACTCGCAATTGAGCGCAAATTGCGAGTCCCAATTTACACTCGTCGTACATCTGGCCCTAAGTGAAAAAGAACCACACAGTGTATTTATAAAAATATGTATTTATTATAAGACACTCATTAACACATACAAATATCTCCTACCCAGAGATACCAAATGCACACAATAGTTTGCAAAGAAAACAGGTAAGAAGTACGTAATACACAGCGGTCACCAGGGGGAACAAAACCATATACTAAAATAGACGGATGCGAACCATGACCCAAGGGAAGGCTGTACCCAGAGGATATAGAAGTGCCGGGGACCCAAGGAACCACCTGAGGTAAATAACCAGGAACCCCCATGCACTTCATGTGCAGAGTGGAAACACAACCGTGGGCTCAATTCAAGTCAATGGGTAAGTCGCGGTTGCAATTATAAAGAAGAAAGACCCTTCCCAGCGGACCCTTAAGAAACCCTGTGAAAGACAGAAGGTTGGAGAGCCACCCCACCCGTGGATACCGTAGGAACTAGGTTACCTTCACCAGGGAAGACAAGTGCATAGGTGTGAAGTGGCGTCGGAAACCGCTGTCAAATTCTTTGGAGGACTTCAGGAAGATGCCGCTGGCGAAGGAGTGGAAAGTGTCAAGTCGAATCTGAAGGTGAATTCCAGATGAAAAGTACCTGCATGCAGAGGGGACAGAGTCTATGCCACTTGGGAGTGACCGGGGGGCATGAAAGTCAAATGTCCACTGATGTCGGTTGTTGCAGGAGAGTTGATGGTGACCTTGGAGCTGCAGCTGTGCGGACCAGTTGACGCTGTGGAAGACCAGGAGCTGTTCACAAGTTGTTGCATGTCGGATGTCGAGAGCTGAGGGGTCGGTGTCGGTCGGGAGCACCAAAAAACCTTGGCAACCACAACCAACGTGGAAAGTGAAAAAGGTGCAGTGTTGGGACCAGCAAGGTCCAGGTGACACGCCACAAGCAGGGGAGTCAGAGCAGGCCCGAGCAATCATGGGATCTGACTGAAATCAAAGAAGACCCTCAAATGGACCCACAGGCTGTAGTCACTGGAGTCGCGAGAGAAGCTTGAGCAGCTCACCAAAGATGCAGGCCCACAGCGCAAGAGATGTGTTGAGGACAACGATCTTGGTCACAGGAAATGCTTGAGATGGAGGCTACTTGGAGCCTGAAGATCTCTGAGGAAGAGAGCCAACAAGCCTTTGCAACGGCAAGTTGGCGCGGTGCACAGGGGTTTGGTTCCTGCACCTCTAACGAGGGACCCTGGCCTCAAACTCAGTGAGACAAAAGGGCAGGCCTCGAGGGACGTGAAGAACCACTACCTATAGTGCTGAGCCTTTCGGAGTCCGTGGGAGCCCAGGATCAGCAGACCGGTCAGCTTTGTTGTGATGCCTGCAGATGCAGGGTATGATTCCAACATGTTTGATACCAAACACGACATGGTTTGTTACAGCCAGTTTAGAGATGGTCATCGTATATTGTCGCATGGCCACTCTATGTATCACACTGGCTGATGCACTTACAGCCCAGTAGAATGGACTCCGAAGTTTGTAGGGGAGTACTGCTCATCCAGATGCACCCTCAGAACTGAGCACCATGGCTCCACGATTGAAAGGCCTGCCTTAGGGATGACTTATAGGTTTTAAGTGCAGTGACCTCAGATATACTCAATTTAAGGGCGAAAGCACAGAGACTGGGGTCCTGATAAGCAGGATCTCAGTCAGACGAGCCAGAAACCATAACAACACCAGGCAAAAAGTGGGGATAACCATGCAGAAGGATCCTACCTTCCTACATAACCCCCCCAAACGAAAGAGATAAGTCTAACCTTGCTGAGTCTAGTCTTTATTTCCTAAGTGGCCATATAAGGATTGTCCTGCATTAGCATGGATATTCCCTATTTTATGGTCCACTGAGAAGTTCCTTCCCTGTAGGGGTTTGGATCCTTTCAAAGGTTTGGGGTGTCTACCTGTCAGCTGTTTGAGCCAAGAGAGAGGCTTGTGGGGTGTCTGATTAGGGAGGTGAGGAACTAACAGGGTTGGTCTCAACTTCCTCAGAACACTGGCCACAACAGAGGCCTTTCTCTCTATGACTGGCCTGTACTTATCTCTAGGGCTCAACCTTTGGTTGCTTAAAGCTTTTGGTTGATCCTGTTTTGTTGGAACAATGGAGGGCCAGTGAAGGTTTGGGACAGGCTTGTCCCAGGTTTTACATTGCCCAACAGAGTCCATTTGGGGGATGCTAAGTGTAAGAGGGATCCCTCAGATTGCTGAGGATTACCCACCTGGCTGGCATCACTAGGCTGGGGGTCCTTAATCTGTAGATGAGGGGATTCCTCTTGGCAGTGGACCCTGTGGGGTCAACTGACATCCCTGGCCTCTTAAGCCCTAGGCTGACTGAGGCCTGGTAGAGAGGGACAGGATACCTGCTTCAGACTGGGTACCTTATTGGAAGGTTCCCCTGTACTCTGCCAGGACAGGCCTGACCTCCTCTGGGGCAGTTTCTTCACAAGGGGTAGGATCAGTTCCCGGAGGATGCTGACCCTCACCTAAAGTCTGGGGGGGGAAATACTTTTCTTCCTCCCCTGTGCTCTCTGTTGGGACAGAGTGGGCCATTCTTTCAGGCTCCACTGCTCCTGAATTTCCCTGTGGTTGGACTGGGGCCCTAAGGGTCACCCCAACCTGCTTAGGGAGGACTAACACCTCTAAATGGGCCTTCAGTTCTACTTCAGCCTAGGCTGAAGTTTCCAAATCAATGCCCAAGAGGCAATCTACAGGCAAGTTTGGCTACACTGCAACCCTTTTTGGGTCAGTGACCTATCCCGAGCTGAGATGGACTATGGCCATGGGAGGATCTGTCCTAAGACCATCAGTGTTGGTCACCTGGTACATGTATCCAAGTGAAAGCTGAAGTGGGGACACCAGTTTTCCTGTCACCATGGTGACACTAGCCCCTGTGTTCCTACAGGCTACAGCTTCCTGGCCATTAATCAGAGGCACCTGTCTGTATTTGCCCAAGGTATTGGGACTTACAGTAAAAGTGGCAAACCCCATGCTACCATCACAGACTAAGGTGGCCTGTGTGGGGGAGCTGGCTAGGCCAGTATCCACCTCAGTACCCCATGAGAACACAACTAAACTTTGGGTGTGCTACTGATGGAGCGGGTAAAATATTTTCTTTTTATATACCCAATCCATTTATATAGGTTTATATTAAAATGAATAAAAACTAATTCTAATGAATAATAGAGTGATGTGATGATAATTAACCAACCTTATTAACCAAGAGAATATACGTGGGAATGCATTTGCATGGCTAAAATAATAAGTGAACTAAGTTTGTACGCATATTAAAGTTATATGTTTTGCTTAAGCAGTGTTAATGTGATTTGCGCTTAAATAAACCAGCATTAACAGCTTTGAATGTTGCATATGGCTAGATAAATGCATACACATAAGGGAATAACACTGTTTTTATTATTTCGATGTATTAATTACGATTTTGTGTTTCTTTGCTTAAAGTTGACTATTTGGGCCTACCAAAAGATGTCTGCCGACTGAATCCTAACTAAAGTACATGACTTCATAAATTGAGCAATGGAGAAAGGCGCCTGCACCGACTTCGTTGTGGCCTTTCCTTGACCCATCGGATCAGGTCCATGAAGACTACCCTGGGCGAGGTGCCAATGTCCCTGAACGTGAAGCAATTGTTGCCATTTGGGAAAAATGAACCACCAAAAGTCACCTATTCACAATAGACTGATACTTTCTTGACCTGGGAACAGCCTTTCCCATGCGCCTAGTTTATTCATCAACCACATGTGAAATTTTGAGAATGTTTCTTAAATGTATTGGGACGTGGCTGAATTCAGCCAATCAGGGACCCGAGAATAAAGAAAATGTTACTGTTATATGTAGATTTTAGTATAAATATTAGTAGTCTAGAGAGGGAAGAGGAACCTAGCTGATCGATGCTATTCTATGCGACACTCCACGCTGCTCTTCGCTAGGAGATCCTTATGCTGACGGAAGAGGACGGGACTTTAGGACTCTGGTGAACTTTTCTGAGGACCGGTTCTGATTTAGAAAACGACAAATAGCCAGAATAGGTAAATATGACAAAAGATAATATGGCATTGTTAGGATTTTAACCTGCAATTAGATAAGGAAAATCATTATTTTAAGAACTGTGTCAGGTGATTATTTCTTGAAATGTTTACTGAATCATTTGAGAATTAAAGAGTCATCAAATTCTATTACAACTAAATGATCTAGTCGACCTCCGAATGGAGGAACTGGTAGGGTAAGTCAATAAATGAGGTTTCCTCTATCCAAGTGAATAACTGTAGTTCGAGAGCGGATATCTCCTCTGTAAGGCACGGATAGTTTGAAGAGAATGAATGTTGGTGTTATGGGCCCCACCAGCGTGTGATGTGTGTATGTGCGTGTGACTGAGAAATCATTCTGTCCGTGGAAGCAGGGGGAGATTTTGTGTTCAGAACTGCACCACTACTTCTACCTGAGAGACTACTACTTGGGGCATTAGGGGGTGTTGTAGTAGCAGTAGGAGTAGTAGTAGCAATATCCTTATTGTTGTCCTTGGGGCAGTTAGAGTCATTTTCTTGTGGCCTTGGTTTTTGCAAACATAGCAATAAGGTTTCTTTCGAGGGGAAGAAGGAGTTTGGGACCCACCCACAGAGAAAGACTTTTGGGGACCTTCAGAGGACTTCTCTTTAGACTTATCCCAACTTTTCTCTTGGGTTTTGATAGTATCTTTCTTCTGGTCTCCACCACCACCCTGATTCTTCTGCTTGACCCTGGTGCGGACCCATTTGTCTGCTTTCTTTCCCAATTCTTAGGGAGAGGTCAGCTCAGAGTCCACCAGATTCTGGTGCAGTAATTGGTTTTGACAGTTATTAAGGATGTGCTCCCTCATGATCAAATTGTACAATCCTTCAAAGTCCTGTACCTTGCTTCTATGAAGTCAGTCTTCCAGTGCCTTAATAGCAGTGTCTATAAAATCTACCCAGTCCTGGGTTTGTGCCATCTGGGTGTCTCTGAACTTAATCCTATACTGTTCAGTGGTTAAGCCAAACCCATCTATGAGAGCACTCTCCAGTACTGATTAATTGTCAGCATTCTCTTCTCTAACAGGGTGGAGCTTATCTTTACCTTTGTTAGCAAAGGAAAGCCACAGAATAGCTGCCCACTGCTTCTGAGGGACCATCTGAACTTTGCAGGCCAGCCCCAAAGCAGTGATCCATTTATGGATCTCATCCCCCTCCTGGTAAGGAGGGACTATCCTGCTCAGGTTCCTACTGTCTAAATAAGTTTCTCTGATTCTAGGGACACTGTTGCTGCCACCATGGGACTCTAGTCCCAATCTCTTCCTACTCTTCTGTACTTCCAAGGACTCTTTGTCAAGGACCAACTGATCTCTTGTGTGTTTAAGTCTGACTTTCTCAAGTTTGAGCATTTGGTATTCCCTTTCCAAAGAGTTGTCCCTCTTACTAGTTATGGAAGTCCCTTTGGATGTCCCTGTAGTGTTGGATTCTCTAGAGGAGGATCTAGACCTCCTTGGTCTACTCCGGACCCTCCCAGGAGGAACAAAGGGGATGTCCTCTGTGCCATATGCACTATTCCCTGAGGGGTCAGAGTTTGGCAGGTTGGACTCATTTGAGTACTCCTGCCCATACTCTGAATTGAGATCACAGGGGGTGGGCTGGTGCTCCTTCTTCAAGACTATCCCCACCCACATTATCCTCTTCTTCTGCCCCTACAAGATTGCTGTCAACGTGATGCAGCAGCACTGAGAACAGCTTAATGGTGGAGTTGCCACCTGTCTTTATCTTTCTAAATCTACACAGGGTCCTTTGTTCCTGGAACTTTAGACCACTGTGCTTAGCTGACTGGGGTACACTGATATCCCCAACTAAAGACATGGTTTTAGGTGTAGTGAGGTGTTGCACCTACTTACCCTAGTGGAAACTAACCTCTCTTAGGTTGGAGAAAGGATTGTGCTAGACCCTTAGCTACACAACCCTACGTTCAGTAGAACTTACTTATTCTAAGCTGTATTATATGTGCCTAATATTATTGATGGTTTTTCAATTAATCCACACCAAGATTAGCTGGTAAAACAATGCAGGCTCGAATCTCACTGCTGCCACCAATGTGAGAAGCTGGCTTAGTATATGGTGCTCACTTATGTAAGTGTAGCACCCTCCACTAATCCAGACAACCCTTATGGTGATTTTAGCGGTCTTAGACAATGTTAGAAAGCTCTCTAAGTGGTAGTTGTGGAGAGCAGCCTTCAGGCTTAGCCCAGAAGGAGTATAAAGCAGCTTGTTTTACCAGAACTTAATCTTGTTAAGTGAAAAAGAACCACACAGTGTATTTATAAAAATATGTATTTATTATAAGACACTCACTAACACATACAAATATCTCCTACCCGGAGATATATACGAAATGCACACAATACTTTGCAAAGAAAACAGGTAAGAAGCATGTATTACACAGCAGTCACCGGGGGGAGCCAAACCATATACTAAAATAGAGGGATGCGAATCACTAATCAAGTGAAGCCTGTACCCAGAGGACGTAGAAGTGCCGGGGACCCAAGGACCCACCCGAGGTAAGTAACCAGGAACCTCATGTAGGCCGTGTGCACAATGGGAACATGACAGCCTGCTCAATTCAAGTCAATGGGTGAGTCGCGGTTGCAATTATAAAGAAGAAAGACCCTTCCCAGTGGACCCTGAAGAAACTCCATGAAAGACAGATGTTTGGAGAGCCACCCTACCCGAGGATACTCCAGGCACCAGGTTACCTACACCAGGGAAGCCGGGTGCTTAGGTGTGAATTGGCGTCGGAAACCACAGTCACATTTTATGGATGACTTCAGGAAGATGCTGCTGGTGAAAGAGTGGAAAGTGTCTGGTGGAATCCGAAGGTGAATTCCAGATAAGAAGTGCCTGTAAGCACTCGGGAGTGACCAGGGGGCAAAGAAGTCGAATGCCCATTGATGTCGAGTGTTGCAGGAGTGTTGACGGTGACCTTGGAGCTGCAGCTGTGCAGACCAAGCAAAGCTGTGAAAGACCAGGAGCCGTTCATGAGCTGTCCCATGTCGGATGTCAAGAGTTGAGCGGTCGGTGTCCGTCGGGAGCACGAACAAGCCTAGGCAATCACAACCAACGTGGAAAGCAAAAAAGGTGCAGGGTCGGGATCAGCAAGATCCAGGTGACCTACCACAAGCAGGGGATTCAGAGCAGGCCCGAGCAATAAGGGCAGCCCACTGAAATCAAAGAAGACCCACAGGTCGAAGGCACTGGAGTTACGAGAGGACTTTGAGCAGCTCACCAAAGATGCAGGCCCACGGTGAGGACGAAGATCTTGGTCACAGGAGATGCTTGAGGTGGAGGCTAGTTGGAGCGCAAAGATCTCTAAGGAAGAGAGCCAAAAAGCCTTTGCAACGGCAAGTCGATGTGGTGCACAGGAGTTCGATTTCTGCAGCTCCAACGAGGGATCCAGGCCTCAAACTCGGTGAGAGGACAGGACAGGCCTCGAGGAACACGAAGAACCACACCTTGTATTGCTGAGCATTTCATAGTCTGTGGGAGCCCAGGATCAGCAGACCGGTCAGCTTTGTTGCAGTGCCTGCAGATGCAGGGAATTGAGTCCCTCACTCTTGTTTGGAGCACAGGCACAGATGTTGCAGCAGACGAGCAGGGTGACGAGACCAGGAGCAGCAGGAGTCTTCCCCGTTGCAATCTCAATTTCCATAGCGAAGTTCAGAGTGCTCAGACGGTCAAAGATGAAGTGGTGTCTTGATATAAATCTTGTCCCACGACGAATCTAGGGACCAACTCACAGGTAAGCCCTTAAGTACCCTAAGGAAAGGGTTGGTACCATTCAGGGTTCCCTCCCAGGGGTGGGGTTTGGACAGTGGGATAGATGCTCCCATGTCCTTTGTCCTGTTTCACACCAGAGCAGGAGCCAATGGTTTGAACTGGACTATACAAGGAGTGCACCAACTGTGCTCCTCAAGCAGACTGAGTGACGCTGGCAAGCGCTCCCACTCTGCCCCAATACACTAAACCCTGTCTGAGGGCCCACCACACCTCCCTGTGACAGGATACCTATTGTCCTGCCTTCCTCTTGTCAAGCTTGGTTCTGCAGCAGGAGCGTAGAATCATGTTTCTGGTCACAGCAGCCATGTTATGCTGTCTGGGGCTAAAATTCTGGTACCAGGAGCACTGAGGGCCTCCCTGAGGCGCTTTAGAGTGCATGAAATCATACGTCCCACACAGTTTATTATGTGGGGGTATGATCCCAAATACGACAGGGTTTGTTACAGCCAGTTAAGAGATGGTCATCGTGTAATGACGCATGGCCACTCTATGTATTATAATGGCTGATGCACTTACAACCCCGGAGAATGGACCCCGAACGTTGTAGGGGTGTTCTGCTCATGCAGAGGCACTCTCACAATTAGACCAGAGCACCCTGCCTTCAGGATTGAAAGGCCTGCCTCAGGGGTGACATAGGTTTTAAGTGCATTGACCTCAGATATAGTGAAACCTATATCTGTCGTAAGTGGTGCTAGCAGCAGCTTAAACAGGCTGCAATGGAAAGCCCATAGTCACAATTTGAGTGGTCTATCATGGGTGGCATAATACATGCTGCAGCCCATGGGAGACCCCTGATGTACCTATGCCCTAGGTACCTCAGTACCATATACTAGGGACTTATTAGGGTACACCAGTAGCCAATCTGGAATGTACCTAAGTGCTCACCATAGTCAATTTAAGGTAGAAAACACAAAGCCTGGAGCCCTGATCAGCAGGATACCAGTCAGACTAGTCAGAAACCATAACTACACCAGGCAAAAAGGGGGGGTAACCATACAGAAGGATCCTACCTTCCTATATAGAGCTTGATTGTATTGATGTGACTGAGTTATGTACAAAGCCGCCTCCTGATATTTTTGATGAGTCATTGCCTGAATCTAACCATGTATTGTATTTTTTTGGTTTGTGTTTGAGTGTCAATGAAGAAAATGTGAAAGCTACTTATGCGATGTGTACAGTTTGAGGTGTTGTGGAAGCTTCATGGCTGCTAGGAGTGTTTTCTGCACAAGTTGCAGAGCTAATAGCTCTGACACAAGCCATTTCAGAACAGATCCCAGTAACAATGTATACCAATAGTCAGTATGGCTTTGGAATCATTCATGACTTTGGGTATTTGTGGTCTCAGCATGGGTTTATGATGTACTCGGTTTATCCATTAGAAAAAGAGAGTGCTTGAGGAGCCTTTTGCAGTCCCTACAATTGCCTGCCCAAATTGCTGTTGTGAAATGTTTCTCATTGGTAATTTACCAACTATGTAACAGTTGGCAAGCATTATGCTGACAAGATGGCAAGGTATTGTGCCTTGAATGCACATACATTTAATAAAGAAATACTAAAAAGCACATGCAACGTCACACATTGTAATTTGTTGTTGTCAGCTTTGCATACCTGGGAGGAGGTGAGGAAGCTGCAGGAATAGGTGACCAAAGCAGAACAGCAAGGTTGGGTGCAAGCAAGCTGTACCAAAATGGAGGACGATGTATGGGTTTATATTGATTGCACACCAGTATTGCCTGACTGTTTATTGTCCCCTATGGGAAAACACTATAACGGTCCTGCACATGTTGGGAGAGATGCAATGATACGACTTTTCCAACAGTTGTGGAACAATTCCAGATTCAGAGTAACTGCAGACACGCTATGTCATCATTGTGTGGTGTGTCATCAACAAAACGCAGAAAGGAAAACACAGGTTGTCATGAGTCACATTGGTAAATCTGCAGGACCTTTCAACTGTATGCATATGAACTTCATAGAAATGCCCCTATGCAATGGTTTGAGATACGTTTTGGTCATTGTGGCATTTTTTCAAAATAGGCTGAAGCTTATCCTACTCGTAGGAATAATAGTTTGACTGTGGCAAAGTTACTATTGCGTGAATTGATTCTGAGGTTTGGATTTCTGGCTTCTCTTGAATCAGACCACGGAACTCATTTTAATAATGAGGTCCTAAAGATGTCATGTACAGCACTACAAGCTGAGCAGAAGCTCCATTGCAGTTACGGACCAGAGGCTTCTGGGTTGGTGGAACAGATCAATGGCACATTGAAAACCAGACTGGCGAACGTATGAGCTTCTGCCTCTCAGAAGTGGACAGATGATTTGCCTCATATGTTGATGAGTTTGAGAAGTACGTCAGACAGGAGGACAGGATTGTCGCCTTACGAGGTTATCATGGGATGTGTAAGGAGGCTGCCATCTGCTCCTTCAACTGCCTTAGTCAACATAATGGATGATATGATCTTGAATTATTGCAAGAGCCTAGCTGATGTGGTACATTCTGTTTCTCATCAGATTGGTGAAGCTGTCTTTGCGGTCCAACAGGAGCAGTGCCATGATCTCAGTCCGGGGGACTGGGTAATGTTGAAGAAACATATGCGTAGAAAGCGTCAGGAACCTTATTGGAAGGGGCAATTTCAGGTGATCCTAGTCACCTATTCTGATGTGAATTGTGGAGGTGTCCCCAGCTGGGTGCATGTAAGCCATACTTGCAGGGTCCCAAGTCCCCATGATGATACAACAGCACCTGGTCCTAATGTGCTGGTGGTAACAGTGAGGCAGAGGTATCAGACTATTCAATCTGTTGAGGACCAGCAAGCTGCTAGGACAGCACTCGTTTGGCCTGAGGGGGGTCCGAGAGAGTCAACTGTAGGTACCGAAGGGCCACAACCAGAAGAGTTGTACCCGGAGACCATTGCCCTAGAAGAGGTAAAGAGGTAAGATTCTGAGAAGTTGTCTGACCTCAGGACGAGTACCACCAACTATTCCTGAAAGCTCTGAACAATCAGATCAAAGTGACACAGAGGGTGAGCAAACAGTTGTAAAAAGAACAAAAAGAGCGAGGGTACCAAGTCAAAGGTATGCATCTCCTGAATGGACTTGTTTGGTTGCCAATGCGTGGGAATATGTGTTCCACAAGTACTTCATTAACAATACGCATAAACCTGAAATGAACTTTGTTGTTGATTTGAATTTTAATCTGGATGTACCAATTGATGGACTGACACAGTTTTTCCTGAATATACTCATCAACGAAGCTGATGTGAGAGTCTTTCCGTTTCTGAGAAGATTTCAACCTTTGCCATAATTTTAATGCCAAGACTTTGCTGAATTGTTAAAACCACTGCCATTTTTTATTTTTTCTCTAGTTAAATGGCCTGAATTTTGAGTTGCCATGATGTGCAACACTGGAATCTCTTCCAAATACAAATGTATATATACTGTGGGTCTTTCTATTATTATCTTGATATCGATTGCAAAGCTTATTTTCTTAAGCTTGCCACATTTTCTTTTTGGGAAAGATTCAAAGTTTACTTTCCCTTCGAGAATTGCCAAAAAAGGGTTCCTATTCAACTGATTTGAATGACAATTCTTTACACATTATTACGTTAGAGTGAGATTTTAGTTCAAATGTTTATACTATTTTGCTTGGCAAATGAGTAAATACTATGGTCGTTGGTGATTGCTATGTCTGTGTGAAAACACCTTAATCAGTTGCTGAGGGAGTGACCCATAATAGCTTGGCTTTAACATATGGAATTTCTTGTAGAGTGTTAGATAGCTTATTTTATGGTACTGATCGATTACAATATTGTTATTCTAGTCAAGATCAGATCTTTTCTGAACTTCCTGTACTAAAACATTCAAATCCACATCCTGAAGCTTCAACAGTTGAACCTTTGGGTTACAACTTTAGACCAACTCAATCTTTGGACATGGCTTATGTAGTTAGAAATAATCTAACATGTAAATTAGTGAGAGCTCAAAATAATTTTATAAATTTAGTCGAAAGTAGACAAGATAATGTAACAAATAATAATAATGAGTTGCCTAAATTAATTCCTTGGAGCTTACCACAAGAAGAGAACATTATTATAGAGGGAATGGTTTCATTAGTTTTATACTGACAACACAAAGGCAAACTTTGTATATACAGAAAGAAATCAGATACTAATGCTGCTTTTGTAGGATTTAGTGAATATGAACATACATTTGAAATGTATGAAAACTGAGGAAGATATTAAGAATGTGTAGATCCTATTTTCCCTGGTGTGTATTATATTTGTGGGAAGAGTGCTTATTACAAATTGCTGAAAGGATGGTATGGAAGTTGTAATGTAGGAATAGTTTTTCCAAAAATGTATCATGTCAAACAAATTAAAGAAGAATAAGAATTAATGGATACAAATGAGAGAATGAAAAGAAGTAGGAGTACAAGTGAAATAGTAGGTGATATATTTGGAGTTCTAATAATAGGAGTAGCATTAAAATTAATGAAAATTAGAAAGCTGTCTACTATTGTTGATAAACTTGCCACCAGTACAACTGAGGGACTTTCTAAAGAAATGATATCAATAAGATCAATGGTGATTCAAAATCGACTTGCCCTTGAGGAAGGTGAAGTTTGCTGAATGTTAAAAGTTCAACATTGTTGCGCTTATATACCAGACAGAAGTAAGGACTTAGAAGGTTATATCAAAAACATTATTGACTTAAACAAGCATTTAAAACATTTTAAAGCAGATGATGCCTGGAAAACCAAAGGGACTGTCAAAAGTTAGAAATCTGTTGGGACACTTAGGAAATGGACTAGTGATTTACATTTTGAGACCCTTAGTGGTAATCTCTTTGTGTATTGTGCTGAAGACCCACCGCATACCCTTAAGACCTCAAACACTACCAGCTAATCTCCCTGCTCTCTTTTCCCACTAAAGTTCTGGAGAAAGCAATAAACCTCAAGCTCACCAACCACCTAGGAAGCAACAACCTGCTGGACCCCTCCCAATCTAGAATCCGCTCAGATCATATCACAGAATCTGCCCTCATTGTGGCCACTGATGACATCCGGGCTCTTCTTGAAAGATCTTCCTCAATCTCTCTACAGCCTTCGACACCGTATCCCACTACACCCTCCTATGTGGATGGGAATCCGAGGCAAAAGCCCTCAAATGAATCGCATCCTTCCTTACTGGAAGAACCCATTTGCACTTGCATCCCACCCTACACCTCGTTACCAAAGAACATCATCTGCGGCGTTTCTCAAGGGTCATCTCTGAGCCCAACCCTGTTCAACACGTACATGGCCCAAGTGGCTACTCTGGTCAGGTCCTATGGTATAAACATCATGTCCTACACTGACGATACTCAGCTCAACCTCTCCCTATCAACGGCCCCTCTTACACCAAATCCAACTTCCACAGGTGCATGATAAGCGTCACCAGCTGGAGGCAGAAAAGGTGCCTCAAACTCAACACCGACAAAACAGGGATACTCATCTTCAGGAGCAACTAGTCCCCATGGGATGACTCTTGGTGGCCAACTGAACTTGGCCTCGTGCCCACACCCACGGAGCACCAAGGTACCTCGGCATCATACTCAACAGCAAGCTCACTGTGAAGAAGCAGATAAATGCTGTCTCGTCTCCCTGCTTCTTCACCTTACGCATGCTCAGGAAGACCTTCAAGTGGCTACCCATTAGCACCAAGTGCACCATCACCCAGGCCCTAATCACCAACATCCTGGACTACAGCAAATTCCTATATATGGGGATTACCTTACAACTACTAAACAGACTTCAAGCACTCCAGAACGCATCAGCCAGGTTCATCCTTGACCTACCCAGGTGGACCCAGATCACCCCTCACCTAAAGTCTCTGCACTGGCTCTCCATCAACAAACAGTGCCAGTTTAAACTGCTTAACCACGCCTACAAGGCCCTGCACAGCAAGAGACCGGCATACCTGAATCACAGAGTGAATTTCCACCAACCCGTCTGACAACTATGCTCCTCATAATCCCTCTCCCTAGCCCACACACCCGCATCCACAGAAGCAGAAAGGGCATAGCTTTTCTCCCACCTGGACACAAAATCCTGGCACGACCTCCCTCCACCTTCGAACAACCCCCATCCTGCAGGATTTTAGGAAAGGCCTAAAACCTGGTTATTGGACTGACGTCCCACAACAGCAGCACCCCCCCCAGTGCCTGGATACCTTCATGGGTGATAAGCAGTGCTGCACAAATCCTATTTGATTGATTGATTGATAGCCTTCCTGGGCAGGAAGAGGTGACTCACACTTACATCAGAATAGGTAGTGTTCTGTCCACACACAAAAGTCTGATCACCCCCTCCCACCAGTAGTCTGGCAGACAGGACTGGGTTGAAAGGGATACTTGTGCCCTTCAGAGAGTTCCTTAGAAGTCGCCCTCTACAACACAGGCACTTTTCTGTAAAAGTACTGGGTCCCTGACCCCCTAAAATCAGCCACTACGTGGGATTTGTAACCAGACACTGCTGGCTCTATATCTGCACATTGCCAGAAGGATTGCTGTGCTGCCAGGAGGGAGTGCCACTTTGCTAACTGCATTGCTGTGTTGGCCTGCTGCTTTCCGCGTGCTTTGCTCCTGGAAGGACTACCAATCTGTGACCTGCCTTGTGTACCGGCCTGTAGCATACTACCTCTTTGCTGTGCTAACTACTTGTGTTCTCCAAGGGTTTATTGGCTTGCCCCCTGTTTATGAAGTGTCAGGGCCACAAAAGACTTTTAAATTCTCCTGATCAGCAGACTAGGGCCCTACAACGGTTGAGCATTCCGCTCTGACCTGCATCTACCGACCACAAGGACTCAACGCTCCATTTTGTCAACCAGCAACATTTTGCCAACTCTTGCCAATCAAATTCCGTGCTGTGCTCACAGCAACTGCAGTGCCTTTCAGCATGGCTCCATCGCGACACGTTGCCCTTGTGACGAGGGGTGTGTCCAGAAGTGCAAGGCTCATCAACCATCTCTGCAAGCTGGAGCCAAATGGTACTTCCTACTTCACTCTTCGTTGTGGTGATCCCAATCGTCTGGCAACGTGGCCTCCACTCACATGGCTGCTGACAACCTCTGCAGTCTGACAGCTGGATTGGCCCAGGCGCTGCGGGCTCCCATACCTTAACACCGCTTCAAGGTACTGGGTTTTGCCAACTCTCTCTCCCTCGCGGGTGGCTCCCATGCATCGGAGCCCAGCCTGAGTAGAAAACTGACCCTCCTTCCAGCGCCTTTGAGCTTTGAGGGCATTGTTTGTGTGTGATGGGGAACAACCTTTACAACGCAACTTTTACAACGCACTACCATTACAACGCATTTTTTACAACGCATAATCCATTACAACGCATGACATTACAACGCATGACACTACAACGCATTTTTAAAAACTACCTTTACAACGCATTCCATTACAACGCATACTACCATTACAACGCATACCATTACAACGCATAATATTACACTATACTATCCAACACTTACCCTACTGATGCACCCCCTGGAGTTAGAATAGTAATTTTTACCCCTATACTATCCAACACTTACCCTACTGATGCACCCCCTGGAGTTAGAATAGTATTTTTTACCCCTATACTATCCAACACTTACCCTACTGATGCACCCCCTGGAGTTAGAATAGTAATTTTTACCCCTATACTATCCAACACTTACCCTACTGATGCACCCCCTGGAGTTAGAATAGTAATTTTTACCCCTATACTATCCAACACTTACCCTACTGATGCACCCCCTGGAGTTAGAATAGTAATTTTTACCCCTATACTATCCAACACTTACCCTACTGATGCACCCCCTGGAGTTAGAATAGTAATTTTTACCCCTATACTATCCAACACTTACCCTACTGATGCACCCCCTGGAGTTAGAATAGTAATTTTTACCCCTATACTATCCAACACTTACCCTACTGTTGCACCCCCTGGAGTTAGAATAGTAATTTTTACCCCTATACTATCTAATACTTACCTTAAATGTAATTTAATATTATGCGTTGTAATGGTATGCGTTGTAAAGGTAGTATGCGTTGTAATGGTAATGCGTTGTAAAGGTATTTTTTAAAAATGCGTTGTAGTGTCATGCGTTGTAATGTCATGCGTTGTAATGGATTATGCGTTGTAAAAAATGCGTTGTAAGTGCATGCGTTGTAAAAGTGTGCGTTGTAACGTCATACATCCGTGTGTGATACCAGGCGGTAGCCTCAGTAGAGGGCACTCATTCAAAATTCTATTGTTATCTTCAGTCAAGCATAACTGCATTCAAACAGTGAAATACGGGGAGAGTCCTGAGCATTTTATTTCACTCTTATGACTCTGAATGCACATATCCTGAATAGTATACCATGCATTTTTATTGTTTTGGTCTTGTTTTACTGATAATACAAACACCTATTTTAATAAACCTGTGTGGAATCTTTTTGTGTGTATTCATTTTGTTACTGCATGAGTGTGTTACACAAATACTTTACACATTGCCTCATAGATAACATGAGTGCTCTGTGCCAAGCTACCAGAGGGTGAGCACAGGCTATCGTTTAGTGTGCACTAGGTTGAGTAAGGATTTCTGTCTGGCTTGGGTGTATACCTCAGCCACCCAAGAATTCAATTTCAGACAATTATGTTCTAAAAACTCAGAAAATTGAGTATTAGCATGCTTCTCCACGACCTTTCCTAGAATGGGTAGGAGTGAGATCTGCCTATAATTTTCCAAATGTGAGTGGTCCAAGGACGACGGCTTTTTAAAGAGAGGCTTGACTACAGCCTGTTTTCAAGTCATAAGTACATCTACGCTCGACAGGGATTGATTTGGAATTGCCTTTACTAGAGGGAGCATGGTTTCAGCGAGCAAGATGGAGAATATGATTTGGAGCAGGATCGAACAAAAAAAATGATTTTAGTTTGTTGACCAGACCTGCTAATTATTATCTTCAATAGGTAAAAAAAAACAGAAACAGAGGCATTATGCTAGGAAAAAAAGTGGGTAAGTCACTACATTGAGATTCTGACGGGCCGCTACTAAGTTTTGTGCTGCAGGGTAAGTGAAATATTTCATAATCAGGAACACAATATTTCTCTGAGTTGGTTGCATTGTCAGTTTTCTCAGCTAAGAAGCTTGCATGAGCTTTACTAATGGCATACTTATAGGTAGGTGTTAATCGCCTTCCTATATTCCTGCTTGTTACAGGCATCGTAAGTCCTTCTCTACTTTCATTCCAGAATTGTGCATTTCTTTTTCAGATTTCATAGCTGGGAATCGAACCAGATGACCAATCTCTTTACTGCTGGACCAGTACATTCTTGCAAAGGGTCACTGTTACTAAGCGCACTGCTAATCCACTCGCTAAAGACCTGGTCCTCATCAGTCATGAAATCCTTCATTTCTCGTTTCGCAGAAGTTCAATGACAATTCAGTTCTGTGAGATAAAGTTAAGACCAACATCTGCTCCTACTTATCATCTTAAAAGGAAGACAAGTATTTTTAGGCAAAAAAGCTAGTATTGGAACTACCCGGTAGCCAGACCACAGTACTGGAAACAGCGTAACTACTGACAGATCATGGGTATTAGAAAACACTGGGTCATGAAGGTGACCTTTCGTGTGTGTAGAAGAATTCACCAATTGTGTGAGTTAGATTGCAGCTAGGTCTTGTATTAGATTAGTAGCTTGAGAACAATGCAAGTCCTTGAGATGGATATTAAGGTCACCTAAAAGTGTAAAATGTGCCCATTTAAAGGTCAGGATAGCAAGTGCTCCAGGTAGGGCTCGTAGGAACCGGGTAGGGCACCCAGGAGGGCGATACACGAGGGACTCTGAAAAGTAAAATGTTGCAGAAAACTTAATAGAAAACGGCACTTTCACAATCAGATAGCTAAAATGGAGAAATAGTACATCTTAAGGAATCCTTAAAAACAATGACAGTCCCGCCACCCTTCCTGTTCACTTGCCATGAAACAAGAAATTTTACATGGACATTAAAGATGATGAATGCAAAATAAGACTCTAGGAATCACTGAATTTAACCCCACATGGGCTTGCAATGGAGAAAATACAAGCTGCAGACTGTGCCCCTACACAAGAGAATCCTGGCTTCACCTTTTATGCTGCTGCCCCTCCCTTACGAACGAACGTAGTCGACTTCTCCGCCCAGTCTGCATCAACAAGGGAATCAAGACATGCCGCGAAGCATCAGCCTTGTGCTTTTCTAGAACAACCACGATGACCTTGGCGAGTCTTGGCAAATTCATTCATCTGATTAGAATGGCTTTAAAGGCAGCAAACGATCACAAACAAACCAAGGCCACCAGCGAGGTATAATAAGGGGGACAATGCAGCCTCCCCTCAAATGAGGGAAGATCCATGATCCTATTCACCCACCCTACAGTAACCGCACCACGTCAATGGCTCAAAATGGAAGGGAGAAGGAGAACGATCCAAAGACTGTTGTCGTAGAAAAACGCCAAGGCCTACCTAGCTGTCTAGGAAACTTGATGCAAGGACTTATGATAAAGACCCGGTGCTGGCGGTCCGAGCGGGTGCAGCGGAGAGGGAATATAATACTTGAACAAAAACATTTTTTAACTGGCAATCTTTACAGTTTTAATGTGATCAATTTTTACTCACCAGTTTTATTCGTTCTTACTGTAATGATTTTAATTAATTGAACAGTTAATAATAAATAAAAACTCTTAAACCATGGGGTCCCTGATACATGGGATATTAGTTTGCAGAAAATGAGGCTGACATGTATTAAACTGATGACAGCCATCT
Source organism: Triturus cristatus (assembly GCF_964204655.1). NCBI lineage: Eukaryota > Metazoa > Chordata > Amphibia > Caudata > Salamandridae > Triturus > Triturus cristatus. The sequence goes on from NC_140592.1 coordinate 529,999,093, forward strand.
ACGTAGTTCGTGAAGGGCACAGAGGACAGTGGCGTCGAAAGCAATGCTACAGCGAAAGGTTAGTTTCTCCTTTACTGGATAAAGAAAAGCACTGTGTATCTGTTACATTTGTCAAAGCAGTGCTCCTGAACTCAATTGCCTCAAAGAATGTGGAAGCAAACTGCTTTGACGCTTTGGTCCTCTGCCCATCCAGCTGCATCAATTGCCATACATGTATGCTGTAGGCTTCCTGGCATCTTGGCAAGGTTCCTAAAGGGAATCTCAGACATTTTCAAAAGTGACACTGGAACCCCTTTCAACTGTCATTATTTCTGAAAACTTGCATACATAGGGGCAGATTTACAAGCCCCTTGTGCCACTTTTGCGTCACTTTTAACATGGGAAAAGTGACGCAAAAGTGGCGCATGGGGCTTGTAAATCTGCCCCATAGTTTTCCAGCAACATCCCTCTGCTCTCATCCAATTGTATAGCAAAATAGTTCCTGGGCACCCTCAAGAAAACGTTCCAGAGAGCTCAACTAATGCACAAAGCACTCGCCCACGTATGCCACAGAATAACAGAGATACCCATAACAGCACAACTGGCACATTTCCAGCTTAGCTTATTAAGGAGTGCAAGAACCCATCTCTCTCAGGCAAAAGACTCTCTCTTGCCGGCCCACCCAAACAGGAAACCGCCATCAGAAGAACATGACATCAGGGAAACAGGCTTATGTCAGCTACTCCAGAGAGACCTTCTAATGGCGAAAAGATGATCTTCCCACAAGACGAAATCTCTGTTTGATCCACTCGCCCATGTACTCAATGGGTCCATATGGCTGCCTTGTGTGATGGAAGATCTACAAAAACCTCCTTGTTCTTCAAGAAGCTCAAAAGAGCCGCCTTGCGAGGCAGCTGATTAAAAGTAACCCTGCTTAACCAAAAGAAACTGCTGGGAGCTCCAACGTCAATTATTTCTCACCAGATGAAACTCTGATTGGCCCGTTGTCAGCTTCCACCCTGCCTCTGGACCACATCAACCCACGCCCTAATCGCAACATCACTCCCGGAGCTGCTCTCTTCTGTCACCGGCTGAACGGCTGTATTCCACTTAGGTGATTTCTTAAGATGGGGGAGATTTGATGTTGTCACTACTGGTGGGCACCAAAACATGCCATCAGACGGTAAGAGATTCTGCAGACCTTGGAAAGGCTGCAGCCGGTTTTCTAGGGAATTCGCCCGAACTTGCATCATTGAACTGGTGTACTTGGCATAAGCAGGTAACATATTTGGGCAAGCTTCTTAAGTGCAAGCATGTCACAGAAGTAAAACTGTGGTTTATAGAGGTATTTTACGCCCGGCGATATAAACAAGAACAGACAGATTAGGCATGTGGCTTGCATTCATCATTCCTGAGTCATGTGTTTCTAACCTGGTATTGCTGATGTGATGCAATCCAGTTTTTCTCTAGGGCGGACTTACATAGCTGGGAAGTGATGACATTTCCTCTCCTTTGTAAATGAGTACATGAATGGATCTCTGGGCACTCCAAATTTAATGTTCAGATTATTCTTTTCAACAGGTTTGTACGTGCTGATCGGGTGGGCCTTCTGTCCAAGTGGTCCTGTAATTGTAGTGGGTAAGCTATTTGTCAAATGACAAATATAGTTTCAATCCTCACTGTAGTACATGGCGTATAATTCCGCTCTGTAGTACATGGCGTATAATTCCGCTCTGTAGTACATGGCGTATAATTCCGCTCTGTAGTACATGGCGTATAATTCCGCTCTGTAGTACATGGCGTATAATTCCGCTTGCAAAAACCTAATTGTTAGACTTGTTAATCCATACATTTTATTCAACAGTTGTGTTGTTCTTTACACAATTCCATGTATTTTTATGCGAATACAAAAATATTGTACATGTCCTATACATTTCTACTTCCAATGTGGTCAATCCCAATGCATTTCGAATAAAATCCTTCATCTGGGGGAATTCTTTTCAAATTAAAGGAGTGGTAAAAGTATCTGCATCAAAGTGAAGTGAAGTTAATTGCTAGAAATATGTTTCTAGTGGTTCCAGTCTACATCAGTGGCAATATGAAGTGACCGAGCATAATAGGAAATGTTTCCGTGGACGTCAATTAGGGGTCACCAGATGTTGCAATTATGACCCCTAAACCACCCGTGTGCGATCCCTACCACCTTAATTGCGACCCCTGGCTCGAAATCACTCAGCCAGTATGAGCAGCGCTTGATTGCACTGCTGAAGGAAGCTCTGAGTGACTGCATCATGATTGCAGATTGCCTGCAAGCTGACTGGGCCCACCGACCTGGGCCTGTGCAGAACCCTGTGAGAAGTTGGCCTGGTATATGCTGTCCACTAATTAAAGTGGGCACCTTGCACTAGTCCAAACGACCCTTATGATGTATGAGGTTAAAGATAACCTTTAGAAAGCTATCCTAGTGGTGGCTGTGGAGAGCAGCCTTCAGGCTTAATCTTGAAGGAATGTATAGCAGCTTGTGTTACCAGAATGTCACCTCCTATATTGACTAAATAAAAGGAGAACCACACAGTAGTTATATAAAAATATGTATTTATTAATATAACACTCTCTAGTATCCTCTATATGAGGATAGAAAACAAAGCACACAATACGAGATCAATAGAACAGTTGTAAGTAGCACAATACACAGTGGGCTCCAGGGGGGAGACCAAACCATATACTAAAATAGTGGTATAACAATCACGACTTAAGTCCAGACGAGGTCTAGAACACATAGAATTTGCAGGGACCCCAAGGAACCACCCAAGGTGAGTATATAGGGACCTCACGGAGGATGGGTGCAGTCTGCTAACACGACCGCGGGCTCTGTACAATTCTATGGGGAAGTCGTGGTTACAGTTTTAAAGGTTAAGGACCCTTCTAGGAGGACTTCGAGCAAACCCTTTGGAACTTAAGTGGTTGGAGAGCCACACCACCCGTGGATACCAGAGTTACCTATCCCAGAAGAGCTGGGTGCATAGGCCTGGAGTGGTATCGGAAACCGTAGTCGTTCTCAATGGAGGGCTGTGAAGAAGTACTGCTGCCGTGAAGGTGAAAAGGGTCCGGTGGAATCCAAGCCTGGATTCTGGAAGGAAGGAAGCTGAAAGCAGAGGGGACAGAGTCTAGGTCACTTCAGAGTGACTAGGGGCTTGGTAGACGAATGCCCACCAATGTCGGGTGCTTCAGGTGCGAAGAAGGGATGCTCCACTCTGCAGCCACAAGGACCAGAAGATGTTAACGACAACCAGGAGTCGGAGGTGAGCTGTCCCACGAAGGATGTTGCGTGCTGAGGGGGTCGGTGTCCGCTGGAGCACCAACAAGCCTTGGCAATCAACCCACACAGGAAGGTCAAGCAGGTTACGGTGTGGACCAGCAAGGTCCAGGGGACTCACCAAGCAATGGGAAGTCAGGGCACATCTGGAGCAACCAGGAAAGCCCAACAGAAATCAAGATGACCCTCAGGAGGGCGCACAGGCCGAATGACCAGAAGTCGCGAGGGGACCTCAAGCAAGATTGCAAAGTACCAGCCCATGAAGCACTCGGTATGAGGAGGCCAGAGTTCTTTGGTGCAAATACTGCTCAGGGTCAGGACTACACGGAGTCGAATACACAAGCTCGGGAATCGCCAACAAGCATATGCAACTGCAAATGGACGCGGTGCACAGGAGTTCGGGATATGCAGTCCCCACGAGGGATACTGGCCTCAAACATGCTGAGGGGAATGATCAACCTCAGGGAACTTCGAAAACCCACCCTCTGTGTTGCTGAAATCTTTGGAGTCCACAGGAGCTCAGGAGCAGCAGACTAACATTGCATTGAGGTGCCTGCAAATGCAGGGGAGCGACTCCTTCACTCCAAGTGAGATTCTTCAGTTGTACTTAGTGCACCACAGGTCCTGCTCGGAGCAAGGGCACAGACAAAGCTTTGGATGGAGAGGGAGACGAAGTCGGGGCCAGTCAAAGTCCAGAGTGTTCAGACGGTCGATGGTCAGTGGTTTCTTCTTGTAGAATCTTGTCCACGTAAAATCTAAAGTCTTACAGCCAGGTAAGCCCTTTTGTACCCACGGGAAGGGGTTGGAGTGATTCAGTGGACCCTCCTAGGGGAGGGTCAGGACAGAGGGGTGGTTATACCCATGTCCTTTGTCCAGTTTCTCACCAGAGCAGGAGCCAATGGCTCCCAGAACTGTTTGAGCTGGACTATGCACAGGGACACCAAATGTGCCCCAAGTGCAGACTTTCAGGCACTCTTAGAGTGCACCCACCCAGCCCCAATACACTAAGTCCTGTCTGGGAGTGTGTCACAACTTCTTGTGACAGGATGCCTATTGTGCTGCCTTCCTCTGCTCGAGCTTGGCTCTGCAGCAGGAGGGCAGATATGTGTCTCTGGTCGGCAGCATCCATTTTGTGCTGACCGTGTCAGGAAGGCTGGCACCGGATAGACCAGTGACCCCACAAATCTCACTTCTGAAGGGTGGAATCATACCTCCCACACCGGTTACCGGTGTGGAGGTATGATTCCAAGGTGTTTGATACCAAACACAATATTTTTCTATGCAGCCATTTTCAAGATATCATATACCACAAGGTTATAATGCACCTCTACCTATATGTCCGGCTGAGTCACAGACAACCCGGGAGAATGGTCTCCGAAGGCTGCGGAGGGGCTCTGCTCATGCAGGGGCAGCCTCTCACTAAAAGCCTGCACCCTGCCTTCAGGATTTATAAGGCCTGCTATAGGGGTGACATACGTTTTGAGTGTAGTGACCTATAGATATAGTGAACCTATATCTAAAGTAAGTGGTGCAAGCACCAGCTTACACAGGTTGCAGTAGCAGACCTGTAGTTACATTTTGCATGCCTCTCATGGGTGGCATAATACATGCTTCAGCCCATTGGAGGCCTATGGGGTACCTATGCCCTGGGTACCATATACTAGAGACTTATAAGGGTACCCCTGTATCCAATCTGGAGTGTACCAAAGTACATGCATAACAATTTTAGGGAGAAAGCAGTTGACTGGGGTCCTGATTAGCAGGATCCCTGTCAGACTAGTCGAAAACAGTGCAACATCAAGCAAAACGTTGGGGTAACCATAAGAGGCAGATCATATGTTCCTACACAGCCCACACCCCCTCAAACGAAAAGACATGAGACTAACCTTGACCAGTTGAGTCTTCATTTTCTAAGTGGAAATATCTGGAGAGTCCATCTGCATTGGCATGGTTACTCCCAGGTCTATGTTCCATTGTATTGCCCATCCCCTGTAGGGAAATGGACCACCTCAAAAGTTTGGGGTTTTCTCTCTTCATCTGTTTTAGCCATAAGAGGGGCTTATGGTCTGTCTGAACAATGAAGTGAGTGCCAAACAAGTATGGCCTCAGCTTCTTCAGAGCCCAAACCACAGCAAAGGTTTCCCTCTTAATAGCTGACCAACGTTTCTCTCTGGGGGTCAGCCTTCTGCTTATAAAAGCTACTGGCTGATCCTGGTCCTCTTCATTCAGTTGTGATAACACAGCCCCTACCCTACCCCCAACTCAGATGCATCAGTTTGAACAATGAATTGTTTGGAATAGTCAGGACTTAGCAGAATGGGAGCAGTGCACATGGTCTGCTTCAGGTCATCAAATGCCTTTTGACAGCTAACTGTCTACTGAACTTTCTTAGGCATTTTTTTTTTTAGAGGTCAGATCATTCAAGGGGGTCACTATGGATCCATATCCCTTGGCAAACCTCCTGTAGTACCCAGTCAGGCACAATAATGCTCTGACCTGAGTCTGGGTAGTTGGAGCAACCCAGTCCATGATGGTCTGGATTTTGCTGTGCAATGGTTGAACCTGGCCTCCACCCACAAGGTGGCCCAGGTGCACAACCTTACTCTGCCCTATTTGCCACTTGGTGACCTTGCTAGTGAGGCCTATTTTTTGCAGGGCCTCCAGAACATTTCTTAGGTGGACCAGGTGATCCTCCCAGGTGGAACTAAAGACTGCAAAATCATCAAGATGAGCTGCATTATAGGCTTCCAGGCATGTGAGGGCTCCATTCATCAACCTTTGAAATGTGGCAGGTGTATTTGTCAAGCCAAAGGGCATCGCCACAAATTGGTAGTGCCCATTAAGAGTTGAAAATGCTGTTTTGGGTTTGGCATCCTCAGCTAATCTGATTTGCCAATATCCAGCAGTGAGGTCAAATGTACTCAAGAACTTGGCTGAGGCCAATGTATCGATAAGTTCATCTGCCCTAGGAATAGGGTGAGCATCAGTCCTAGTGACTGCGTTGAGTCCCCTGTAGTCTACACAAAACCTCATTTCTCTTTTACCACCCCGTGTATGAAGCTTGGTTACCAGGACTACTGGACTAGCCCAAGGGCTATCTGAGGGGTCAATGACTCCCAATTCCAGCATCTTTTGGACCTCAGTCCTGATGCAGTCCCTGAAATGGCCAGGTTGCCTGTAAATCTTATTTTTAACAGGCAGACATTCATCTGTGTCCACTTCATGGGTACACCAAGTGGTCTTACTAGGAGTCAGGGAAAACATATGTCTGTACTGATTGAGGATCTTCCTGCAATCAGTCTGTAGCTGCTCAGTGAGGCTGCCTGCCAAGGCTACACCATCAACTGAGCCATCATCAGGGTTCTGTGAGAGGAGGTCAGGGAGTGGGTCACTCTCTTCCTCCTGTCCCTCATCAGTAGCCATGAGCAAGCCCATGTCTGCCCTGTCAACATATGGCTTGAGCCGGTTCACATGGAGCACCCTGTGGGGGCTCTTGGGAGTACCAAGGTCCACCAGGTAGGTAGCCTCTCCCTTTTGCTCAAGAATGGTATGGTGTCCACTCCATTTGTCCATGAGAGCTGCTGGGGCCACAGGCTCCAACACCCATACTTTCTGTCCTGGCTGGTTGACAGTTAGTACAGCCTTTTGGTCATGCCAAGCTTTCTGTAATTCTTGGCTAGCCTCAAGGTTTTTACTTGCCTTCTTCATATACTCAGCCATCCTGGACCGGAGACCAAGTACATAGTCCACTATGTCTTGTTTAGGTGTTTTGAGAGGTAACTCCCAACCCTCCTTCACTAAGAGCAAAGTACCCCTAACTGGATGTCCAAACAGAAATTTAAAAGCGCTGTAGCCAACCCCCTTCTGCGGAACCTGTCTGCAGGCAAAGAGAAAGCAGGGCAACAGGACATCGCATTTTTGCCTAAGCTTTTCTGGGAGGCCCATGATCATGCCCTTCGGGGTTTTGTTGAACCTTTCAACTAAACCATTGCATTGTTGGTGATAGGGTGTGGTAAATTTGTAATTTACTCCACTATCCTTCCATATAGCATTGATATAACTAGACATGAACTTTGCACATCTGTCAGTTAAGACCTCCTTAGGGAATCCCACTTTGGGAACAATTCCCAGGAGGGTCCTGGCCACCGCAGTAGCTGTGGTGGTTCTAAGGGGTATTGTTTCTAGGTACCTAGTGGCATGGTCCACCACCACTAGAATATATATCTATTGCCAGATGCAATTGGAGGATCCATGGGACTAATTATGTAAATCCTAACCCTCTCAAAGGGAACCCCCACCACAGGTAGTGGTATCTGGGGGGCCTTTGTGGTACCACCAGGCTTACCACTGGCTTGACAGGTGGTACAGGAGCGACAAAACTCCTTTGTGTCCTCTGACATATGAGACCAGTGAAAGTGAGGGACAAGCCTGTCCCATGTCTTACTTTGGCCTAGGTGTCCTGCTAAAGGGATATCATGTGAGGGTGTCAGTAGGAAACCCCTAAACTTCAGAGATATGACCAACCTCCTGGTAGCACCAGGGTTGGGGTCTCTACCCTCTGAGTAAAGGAGTCATTCTTCCCAGTAGATCCTGTGGGACCCACTGGCACTCCCAGCAGCCTCAGCAGCAGCTTGCTGTCTGAGGGGTATCTGTGCTGCTCCTGACTCAGATCTGCCCTAGAAGGGCCCCCTGTCCCCAAGAACTCAACCTGATCAGGTTCAAGTTAATCTGAGACAGTTCCTTCACAGGGACTGGGATCATCTTCCTCAGGAGCTGATCCTCACTCTAAGTCTGGGGAGAAGACACTGCCTTACCCCTACTGCTCCTTTTCTTGGGAGGCACCTGGTCCATTTTTCCAGGATCCAGGGCCTGTTCAGTTGAAGACAGTTTGGCCTGTGACCTAGTCATAGCAAACACATCTGCAGAGATGCCTAACATTGCTGCATGTGTCATGAGTTCCACTGCAGCCCAGGCTAAAGTTTCCAAATCATTGCCCAACAAGCATTCCACAGGGAGGTCTAAGCTAACCACAACCTTCTTAGGGCCAATTACCCCTCCCTAGCTGAAATTAACAACTGCCAAGGAATGGTCTGTCCAGACATTGTTAGCATTGGTCGCTTGGTACATCTCACCAAGTATGATCTGGTTAGGGTCCACAAGATCTTATGTCACCATGGCGACACTTGCTCCTGTGTCCCTATATGCCATGGCCTCTTTACCATCGATTAAAGGCTGTTGGCTGTATTTGCCCAGATTACTGGGGCCCACAAATAAGGACGCAATATATATGCCTCCATCACAGACAAGAACAGCCTGAGCTGGAGTTCTGACTAGGTCAGAACCCATCTCAGAATCCAGGGTTAGCCCTACTATACCCTTGTTCCCTCTACCACCTCATTGAGCTGAGCTAGGGGGAACAGTTGCCTTAGGGGCAGTGTTGGTGGTTGGAGGATCCCTTGGCTCTTGAACAATTGGCATCTCTTGTCCAATTGGTTTCCTCCTTACACAGGAAGTACCAAGGTTTCTTTCTGCCTTACTTTTGTTAGACTGTGACTCCCCCCAGATGCAGGTTTTTGGGGCCCTGATGAAGACTTCTGGTCTCTACTCTTCTCCCCACCCTTATCTGAAGGTTTAGAATCTTGCATCTTCTGGTCACCACCTGTGGTCTGGCTTTTCTGCTTCACCTTGGTTCTGACCCACCTATCTGCCTTCTTTCCCAATTCCTGGGGAGTGGTTCGATCAGAGTCAACCAAGTACTGATGCAACAACTGATTTTGGCAATTATCAAGGATCTGCTCCCTCATAATCAAATTGTACAATCCCTTGAAATTATTCACTTTACTGCCAAGTAACCAGCCTTCCAGAGCCTTAGTAGCACAATCCACAACGTCTACCCAGTCCTGAGTTTGTGTCTTCTTGGTGTCTCTGAAATTAATCCTATACTGTTCAGTGGTTAAGCCAAACCCATCAATGAGAGCACTCTTCATGACTGAATAGTTGTCAGCATCCTCTTCTCTAACAGTGAGGAGCTTATCTCTACCTTTGTCAGAAAAGAGAGCCACAAGATAGCTTCCCACTGCTCTTGAAGGACCCTCTGTACTTTACATGCCCTCTCTAAAGCAGATATCCATTTGTGGATGTTATCCCCAACATGGTAGGGAGGGACTATCTTGCTCAGGTTCCTATGGTCAGAAGTATACTCCTTAACCCCTAGGGACACTGTTGCTGCCACCATGGGACTGTAGTCCCAATTTATTTCTAGCCTTCTGGAGGTCTAAGGATTCCTTACCTGGGGCCGATTGCTCTTGCCTGAGCATGACTTTCTCAAGCTCTAGAAATTGGCACTGTCTTTCATAAGAGTTCTCTCTTATGGGATATGGAGGTCCCTATGAATGTCCTGAATGGTCAGATTCTGCAGAAGAAGAACTAGATGTTCTGGGTAAACTCTGCACTCTTCCAGGAGGAGTAAAGAGAGGACCACTGCGGCCTTCCCCAACCTCTTCCTGAAGATCTAAGTTGTTCAGGTTGGAATAATTTTGATCCTCCTGGTCAGGGTTTGAGTCTAGGTCATAAAAGGTGTCACCTCCTGACCGGTCTTCATTCCCTGCCTCACCCACTCTTTCTACCTCATCTGACCCAGGGGTCTTTCTAAAGTCATCTAAGAGTAACACCTCAATGAGACGTTGGGTGATGGCATTTCTCCATGTCTTCAGCTTCCTTGAACCACACATGGCTTTCAATTCCTGAAATGTAAGACCATTGTACTTAGAAGGCAGAGAGCCACTGGCTTCTCTTTTAGAAGACATAACTAGTGTGGTGTGGTGTATGCACCTACCTAACCTAGTGGGAAGTAAACTCTCTTAGGTTGGAAAAAGGGTGTGTTAGACCCTTAACTACCCAACCCTAAGTTCAGTAGAACTTACTTATTCTAATCTTTAAGTATTATATATGCCTGAACACTTTAGGGGTTTTCAGTTAATCGATACAAAGAGATTTTGTCAGGTACTGTCCCGGACTATGTGGGAACCCAGTCAGGGACTTGGGCAAGGACTGGGAACTGGGTTGAAAATGTACACAGAAAAGGAGTACAGCACTTCCCAGGATCATAAAGAAGTCAGAGGAGAAAAGTGAACAAAAGGATAAGCCTGCACGTAGTAACAAGAAGGCTAAGACTCAGAAAGGACAGGCACTCATGAGGTGATTTAGCATTCAGAATAACTACACCCAGGACGAATTTGCAAGATATATATAAAACAACATTGACAATAAAGGAGAGTGTGGGGTAAAGCACTCAGGAGCTCCACACAGTAAGACTGAAGCTCAGTAAGTTTCTCACCCACAATTGTTATTACAGATACTGACTGCAAATACCAACATATAGGATGTGTATGCAAAAGACACACAATTGATGGACGGAATGCAGAACAAATCAAAACATTCACCCCCAGTCAAGAGATCTGGGTTAAATCCATCATTCTTTTGCTCACCATGCCACCCCAGTTTAGACCTGACCCTGTGCCTCATGGGAACAGTCCAGCCCGAACTGCCAAGCCAGGTCCTCCCTGGACCGGAAACAAACATCCTAGGACCGGTTTTGGGGTTTCACCCCTCTTCAGCCAGGATAGCTTGATTCCAGTGGCACAGTAAGCCCAGGACCCACGTCTGGGCATACCTGGCGCACTTAGGGCAAGAAAGCAAAAGACAGACAATTAATGGACGGAATGCAGAACAAATCAAAACATTCACCCCCAGTTAAAAGATCTGGATTAAATCTGATTGTTTACTTTGAATGTAGCATTAAACATTGTCTCTTTAGTATCAGTGACTGTGATCTTCACTGGGTCACAAGACTGAGATATATTGTTTGTATGGAAAACAGAGATTATATAATGCATCTGCTCTTTCTTTGCCTGTTGTGTGGTTAAACAAGCTTTGCCTGGTACCATTGAACTACTAGTTTGGTAAGGTGAATCAAAACTGTGTCTGGAAATTGTCTTCAAAGAAAACATTGTCTTGACAGGGGGTCTCTGAGTTACAAACTTCAGAAATATTTCCCCTAACAGTACCACTCTCTAAATGACTATTTTGTCTTTCTGCTGCTAACAAGGTTTGCAGAAATTAGTTTTCATCCTGTAGGTCACATGCTGACATCAGGTGAGGGTCAGGTTTACAGATGGAATGAAAATCTAACATAGAAGAATCAGCCAACCACAGAGAATAATATTCAGCACGTAAGAGTCTGTTTTGTTCCATGAATCAATCTCTAGAGTCTAAGGACTTTCTAATAGGTTGTACGGAACTGCACTGCCTTGGCAATGAATGTCTGCCATCATACGCAGACTTTATGGTTCTGATGCTAAACATCTTGACAAGAACTGACATGGTGGGTTTTAAAAAGAAAGGTAGCTAACTGAACGCAAAGAAACCTCACAAGTGACCCTGGAAATGCAGGTTGGTCATTCTGTCAGGGACTGTCCGGGACTATGTCAGGAACACAGTCAGGGACTTGGACAAGGACTGGGAAATGGGTTGAAAATATATACAGAAAAGGAGTACAGCACTGCCCGGGATCATAAAGAAGTCAGAGGAGAAAAGTGATGTAAAGGGTAAGCCTGCACGAAGGAACAAGATGGCTAAGACTCAGAAAGGACAGGCACTCATGAGGTGATTTAGTATTCAGAATAACTACACCCAGGACGAATGTGCAAGACATATATGAAACAACATTAACAATAAAGAGCAGTGTGGGGTAAAGAACTCAGGAGCCCCACACAGTAGGACTGAAGCTCGGTAAGCTTCTCACCCACAATTGCTGTTACAGATACTGACTGCAAATACCCACATATAGGATATGCATGCAAAGGCAGGGTCTGTGGAGCTTATACCTATGGTGCTGTTATAAATGCAACTCAAAGACAATACTCACAATGAACAAGAAATACCAACTAGGTAGTCAGCTGTGCCCATGGATCCTGGCGATCAAACAGGAACACACAAGACAGAAACAGCAAGGGGGGTAGAACTAAACACAAGCACAATAGATAAGGAGCTAGCAAGGAGTAGTGCTTAACAGGAAAGGAAGGAAATCACAGTGCACACTTGGCAGAAAGCAGGTAACAAACATACAAGGCAACAGAAGCAAGACAGCAGAATAGAAAGACAGCAAACCAGGAACTGGAACCAAGGAAATGGGAAGAAATGCAGGGACTGGAAAAGGATATACAGAATGCTAGAATTGTGCAGGTTCAGAAATCAAGAAAACAAAGTAGCATTGAAGGCAGTGCTGGGGCAGGAACACTAATTGAGCTAAGGCTCAGGACTCAAGGTAGCACTTCAGGCAGTGCTAGTTCATGGAAACAGGAAATAGCTACAGCTCAGGAAACAAGGAGCCAAGAGAGCACTGCAAGCAGTGCACATCAGGAACAAGAAATAGCTGAAGCCCAGGAATAAAGAATAACTACAGCTCAGGAACTCGGGAAACAAGGTAGCACTGCAGGCAGTGCTATTTCAGGCACAAGGAATAGCTATAGCTCAGGACTCAAGGAACAAGGATTAACTATAGCTCAGGAATCAATGAATATCAAATGCTCAGGAAAAAAGGATCGGTCTCACCAGAAAACAGCTACAATGACCAACACTGGACTGAAGGGAGCTGGGGCTTAAGAGAGCTCACAGTAATCATATGCATCAGGTGAGAGCAGGCTAGCAGCAGCCAGCCACAGGTGAATTGGATTCCTCCACCCATCCGTTGCCTGCAGGGGTGGAGAAGCAGCAGTGAGCAGGGAATTCTAGGTAATGGAGTTTCCAGAATGAGCAGGCTGGCTTCCACAAAACCCGTCATGGAATAGGAATGGATCACAATTTGCAAGTAGAATCCAAATGACTGGAAGTCAGTATGTACATGAAGGGGAGGATCTGGAAGCTTATTAGACCACTGAAGAGTCCCACAGTTCAGCCCCCTGGTGGTGGACACAGGAACGCAGGGAGCAAGTTGTGACAGATTTATCTGGTAAAACAATGCAGGCTTAAATCCCAACCGCTGCACACCAATGTGAGAGGTTGGCCTGGTATATGCTGTCCACTAATTAAAGTGTAAGGAAGTAACAGGGGAACCCTACTCACGACGGAACCAGGGTAATATTTATATATAAGAAAACAATAGTTCCTGTGGATAAATAGAACTAATATTTGAAATACTTGTGCACATTCGCAATAAAAGGACCATCTAATGTCAGAGGGCAAGAAAAACTTTCTACACAGTTTGCACGGTATAACACATTTTATGACAAAATAAATAAACAATAGGTACACTTCTTTCAGTCAAAAGTAATACTGTTTGTGCATTGTGTCCCCAAGTGAAGAAATGGAACCAATAAGTGAATATACAAAGTGAATTATTATGTACACGGTTTCCATCAGTTGTGAAAAACGACCATTCTTATACAGTATTTTTTACAGCTTCAGTACACAATGATACTGGCTGGGTAATGGTCTGTTCTTTTTTACTTGTCAACGGCATTTCGATCCTTCTATCAATGGGGTCTCCTCAGGACTAACGATGTAGGGACATCTAAAACAAAATAAGGAATGCATAAGGCCCATATACCGGCACAGATGCAGGAAAAACTAATGAGAAGGCATCTATAGGGAATTACCTGGATGAAGAGAGTGCTGCCTCTGTGACAGTGAAGTGAAAGGTGAAGGTAAAAACTCACGTGAGGACCCGGCCGGGTTCTTCAGTGAAAAGACAAGAGAATGCATTTCAGTTACTGCATTATAGTAAGGACATAGAGATAGCTGGTTATAACATGTCGTGGTTGAAGAAATTATATTTACCTCAAAGTGAGGTCAGGACGGCACTTCAGGATGTTAGATGGCCGGTAAGCTCTTCTTTAAGTTCGCTACAGCCGTAGCGTTCTGTTTGACAGCGTGGTGCTGATTACAGTGACGGTGCACTGTAGGGTACTGTGAAATAAGGCATACGGAGAGTTAAGCTTTAGGGATGGGTTCTGAGTGGAAAAGGTAGGGAGCTGAGAAACCGGGGCTCGGGACTTACTTGTTGTTCTTGTCTGGATAAATCAATTTCTTAGGCAGCAGCGTGTGTCAGCTGCAGTGAGGCCTCCCAAGTAGGCTCCGGGTGCAATGACACCGAGCGCCTGCGGGACGCTCTGTTTTATCTCGGGTTTCCCGCCTTTCTGATCTGGGAACCGGCAGGCTTCCCAATGGAAAACCGTGCCACCGATCCATCTGGTGCTCGGTTTCCATTAAGCGATGGAAACAGAAGAGATACTGTCTGGGATGGGGTCTGGAGATAGTTGCTCTACCCAGTGATATGTGCGTGCTGTACTGTTACTGGTTTTACAATTTTTTAAAACATCATATTCAACATTACATGTGTAAAAAATGGCACTAGTTCGTTATTTACATCTACAATTATTAAATTCAACCAAGTTAAATACAGCATGTAGTATACATTCTATTGAGGCAGAGTCTGTTAGACATTAAGCTAGTTTTAATATTCCCAGTGCGCGAGCACAATGAACTGTACTATGGCAGCACTAGACATACTATATAGATGTATTGACAGTATTATTCAATCCAAAGTGTGTTGCACATTTACTTTGCAAGTGGAAGGGGTCTCTGGCTGAAAGTGTACGTTGATGGCAATGATTCATTTTAAGGGGATTTGTCAATGTAGTGTTGTTACAAAGCCTCTCCATTCCTCAAGGCCTTCTTCTATGGAGTTGAATCTGTCTATCCAACGGCATTCGATGCATTGGAGTATGTTAGTGATATAACCTCCTCTTTCTGGTAGGGTTGCAATGTCAATCACTTGCCACTTGACATCATCTGCCGTGTGGTTTTTCTCATTATAGTGTGATACTAAGGGAGCATTAGTATCACACTATAATGAGAAAAACCACACGGCAGATGATGTCAAGTGGCAAGTGATTGACATTCCAACTCATCGAATGCCGTTGGATAGACAGAGTGAACTCCATAGAAGAAGACCTTAACTCTCTTGAGGAATGGAGAGGCTTTGTAACAACACTACATTGACAAATCCCCTTAAAATGAATCATTGCCATCAACGTACACTTTCAGCCAGAGACCCCTTCCGCTTGCAAAGTAAATGTGCAACACACTTTGGATTGAATAATACTGTCAATACATCTATATAGTATGTCTAGCGCTGCCATAGTACAGTTCATTGTGCTCGCGCACTGGGAATATTAAAACTAGCTTAATGTCTAACAGACTCTGCCTCAATAGAATGTATACTACATGCTGTATTTAACTTGGTTGAATTTAATAATTGTAGATGTAAATAACGAACTAGTGCCATTTTTTACACATGTAATGTTGAATATGATGTTTTAAAAAATTGTAAAACCAGTAACAGTACAGCACGCACATATCACTGGGTAGAGCAACTATCTCCAGACCCCATCCCAGACAGTAACTCTTCTGTTTCCATCGCTTACTGGAAACCGAGCACCAGATGGATCGGTGGCATGGTTTTCCATTGGGAAGCCTGCCAGTCCCCAGATCAGAAAGGCGGGAAACCCGAGATAAAACAGAGCGTCCCGCAGGCGCTCGGTGTCATTGCACCCGGAGCCTACTTGGGAGGCCTCACTGCAGCTGACACACGCTGCTGCCTAAGAAATTGATTTATCCAGACAAAAACAACAAGTAAGTCCTGAGCCCCGGTTTCTCAGCTCCCCACCTTTTCCACTCAAAGCCCATCCCTAAAGCTTAACTCTCCGTATGCCTTATTTCACAGTACCCTACAGTGCACCGTCACTGTAATCAGCACCACGCTGTCAAACAGAACGCTACGGCTGTAGCGAACTTAAAGAAGAGCTTACCAGCCATCTAACATCCTGAAGTGCCGTCCTGACCTCACTTTGAGGTAAATATAATTTCTTCAACCACGACATGTTATAACCAGCTATCTCTATGTCCTTACTATAATGCAGTAACTGACATGCATTCTCTTGTCTTTTCACTGAAGAACCCGGCCGGGTCCTCACGTGAGTTTTTACCTTCACCTTTCACTTCACTGTCACAGAGGCAGCACTCTCTTCATCCAGGTAATTCCCTATAGATGCCTTCTCATTAGTTTTTTCTGCATCTGTGCCGGTATATGGGCCTTATGCTTTCCTTATTTTGTTTTAGATGTCCCTACATCGTTAGTCCTGAGGAGACCCCCATTGATAGAAGGGTCGAAACGCCATCGACAAGTAAAAAAGAACAGACCATTACCCAGCCCGTATTATTGTGTACTGAAGCTGTAAAAAATACTGTATAAGAATGGTCGTTTTTCACAACTGATGGAAACCGTGTACATAATAATTCACTTTGTATATTCACTTATTGGTTCCATTTCTTCACTTGGGGACACAATGCACAAACAGTATTACTTTTGACTGAAAGAAGTGTACCTATTGTTTATTTATTTTTTCATAAAATATGTTATACCGAGCAAACTGTGTAGAAAGTTTTTCTTGCCCTCTGACATTAGATGGTCCTTTTATTGCGAATGTGCACAAGTATTTCAAATATTAGTTCTATTTATCCACAGGAACCATTGTACACTAATTAAAGTGAGCACCTTGCACCAGTCCAAATGACCCTTATGATGTTTGAGGTCAAAGATTACCTTTAGAAAGCTATCCTAGTGGTAGCTGTGGAGCCTTCAGGCTTAATCTTGAAGGAATGTAAAGCAGCTTGTTTTACCAGAATATCACCTCCTATATTGGCTAAATAAAAGGAGAACTACACAGTAGTTATATAAAAATATGTATTTATTAATATAACACTCTTTAGTATCCTCTACACGAGGATAGAATACAAAGCACACAATTCGAGATCAATCGAACAGTTGTAAGTAGCACAATATACAGTGGGCTCCAGGGGGGAGCTAACCATATAGGAAAATAGTGGTATAATAATCACGACTTCTGTCCAGACGAGGTCTAGAGCACGTAGAATCGCTGGGACCCCAAGGAGCCACCCAAGGTGAGTAGATAGGGACACTACGGAAGATGGGTGCAGTGTGCTAACACGACCGCGGGCTCCGTACAAATTCTATGGGGAAGTCGCGGTTACAGTTTTAAAGGTTAAGGACCCTTCTAGGAGGACTTCGAGCAAACCCTTTGGAACTTAAAAGTTTGGGGAGCCACCCCACCCGTGGATACCGTAGTACCCTAGTTACCTATCCCGGAGGAGCCGGGTGCATAGGCCTGGAGTGTTGTCAGAAACTGTTGTCATTCTCAATGGAGGGCTGTGAAGAAGTACTGCTGACGTGAAGGTGGAAAGGGTCCGGTGGAATCAAAGCCTGGATTCTGGAATTAAGGAACCTAAAAGCAGAGGGGACAGAGTCTGGGTCACTTCAGAGTGACCAGGGGCTCAATAGACGAATGCCCACCAATGTCAGGTGTTTCAGGTGCGAAGAAGGGATGTTTGACTCTGCAGCCACGAGGACCAGGAGACGTCGACGATGACCAGGAGCTGGCGGTGAGCTGTCTCACAAAGGATTTCTAGTGCTGAGGGGTCAGTGTCCAGCTGGAGCACCAACAAGCCTTGGCAAAAGCAACCCACACAGGAAGGTCAAACAGGTTACGGTGTAGACCAGCAAGGTTCAGGGGAACTCACCAAACAATGCGGCATCAGGGCACATCTGGAGCAACCAGGAAAGCCCAACAAAAATCAAGATCACCCTCAGGAGGACCCACAGGCTGAATGACCAGAGTTGTGCGGGGACCTCGAGCAAGATTGCAAAGTACAGCCCACGGAGCACTCTGTGCGAGGAGGCCAGAGTTCTTTGGTGTAAATACTGCTCAGGGTCAGGACTACATGGAGCCCAATGCACAAGCTCAGAAATTTCCAACAAGCATATGCAACTGCAAATGGACGCGGTGCACAGGGGTTCGGGTTATGCAGTCCCCACGAGGGATACTGGCCTGAAACTTGCTGAGAGGTCAGATCAATCTCAGGGATTTTCAAAAACCCACCTCCTGTGTTGCTAAAATCTTCGAAGTTCGCAGGAGCTCAGTAGCAGCAGACCAGTCAGTTGCGTTGAGGTGCCTGCAAGTGCAGGGGAGTGATTGCTTCACTCCAAGAATATTCTTCAGTTGTTATTAGTGCACCACAGGTCCTGCATGGAGCCTGTATGGAGCAAGGGCACAGGCAAAGCTTTGGATGGAGAGGGAGACGAAGTCAGGCCCAGTCAAAGTCCAGCAAAGTCCAGAGTGTCCAGACGGTCAAAAGTCAGTGGTTTCTTCTTGTAGAATCTTGTCCATGTAAAATCTAAAGTCTTACAGCCAAATAAGCCCTTTTGTACCCACGGGAAGGGAATGGACAGATTCGGGGGACCCTCCTAGGGGAGGGTCAGGACAGAGGGGTGGTTATACCCATGTCCTTTGTCCAGTTTCAGGCCAGAGCAGGAGCCAACGGCTCCCAGAACTAGTTTGAGCTGGACTATGCACAGCGACACCAAGTGCAGACTTTCAGGCACTCTCAGAGTGCACCCACTCAGCACCAATACACAAAATTCTGTCTCGGAGGTGGTCACATCTCCCTGTGACAGGATGCCTATTTTGCTGCCTTCCTCTGCTCGACCTTAGCTCAGCAGCAGGAGGGCAGAAATGTGTCTCTGGTCGGCAGCATCCATTTTGTGCTAACCGGGTCGAGAAGGCTGGCACCAGAAAGACCAGTGACCCCCTGAAGCTCGCTTCTGAAGGGTGGAATCATACCTCCCACACCAGTTCCCGGTGTGGAGGTGTGATTCCAAGGTGTTTTATACCAAATACGATATGTTTCTATACAGCCGTTTTCGAGATAGCATTTACCGCGAGGTTATAATGCACCTCTACCTATATGTCCAACTGAGTCACAAACAACCCGGGAGAATGGTCTCCGAAGGGTGCAGAGGGGCTCTGCTCATGCAGGGGCACCCGCTCACTAAAAACCCAGCACCCCGCCTTCAGGATTAATAAGGCCTGCTATAGGGGCGACATAAGTTTTAAGTGTAGTGACCTGTAGATTTAGCGAACCTATATCTAAAGTAAGTGGTGCAAGCACCAGCTTACAATGGTTGCAGTAGCAGACATGTAGTTCCATTTTGCATTGCAGCTCATGGGTGGCATAATACATGCTTCAGCCCATGGGAGGCCTCTGAGGTACCTATGCCCTGGGTACATCGGTACCATATACTAGGGACTTATAAGGGTACCCCAGTATCCAATCTGGAGTGTGCCAAAGTACATGCATAACAATTTTAGGGAAAAAGCAGATAGACTGGGGTCCTGAATAGCAGGATCCCAGTCAGACTAGTCAAAAACCGTGCAACATCAAGCAAAAAGTGGGGGTACCATAAGAAGCAGATCCTACTTTCCTACAAACTCATCCTCTTTACTGTTGCTGTGGCGACCCCGGGCTGGCCGGCATGCAGTCCTTGTGTACTAGATACCGGTCTATGTATCTATTGTGTAGCATGCCTGGAACTCACCTCAGTCGCTTGCAGGGTGTCAATATAGTAGCGCCAAAGTGCTGCTACCAATGACGAACCTGGCAAGATTCATTGCCCTTCCCACCCTGACAGGTCTCTCTCTTGGAGCCGGGCTCGTGTGACTGCGCATGTGTCAGACTTCAGTGAGTGACCAACGGTGACCAAGTTACAGCTGGGTATGTAACCTCTGCACCTCTCAAATTACATAGGACCTCCGTGTTTTCCCGTTATATGATATGCTAAATGATGGGTTAGAAAGCAATTTTATAAAAGGTTGAATTGGTGCATGTTTTAGTAAATTTTAACCAGGAAAATTCAAGCTTTAATTTCCTAAATTTGAAGAGAAAATTCACTTTTGAAGCTTTCTGGGCCTCAAAACAAATGCAATGCACTGGAAATTAAAAAGTACACTCACACCATTGTTTGATGCACACAAGTGCGCCCCTCAGAATATTGACACCCTGGGCCTGGACCCAGCTGCTCACCCATCTAGTGGGAGAGGTGTGTCGCAGTGGCCAGGGCGGCTGACTCCGGAGCGTGGAACTCACGGCTCGATCCCTAGCGCAAGAGGCAGATCAGCTCAGCATCATGTGACTCTGGGCAATAGCTCACTTAATCTCTCCGACAGCACCCAGCGCCTTGAGACCCTTACGGGCGATTAGTTCGCACTTTACAAATACCGGGTTATTATGTATTATCTAAAGCCTTGTGGTTTTATAGAATTGGAAAGGGCTTGTTGCTCTAATATTGAATGAGTCCCACTGGCTCCGTACTTGGGTATTTCAATCTGCACTATGGATCCATAACACACCTTTGAGCCTGTAAACTACTTGTCTCGAGCATGTGTGCAACTAGTGACCCACCTGTACTCCTTTGTGCTACTTCCTCATTCTCAAGACTGTGTTATACTTGCTCCCTCTCAAAACTGTGTGCTACTTGCCTCAAGCCTATGTGCTACTTCCCATTGTGGAACCAGTATGCTGCTTGTCCCCCTGAACTTGTAAACCATGAATCCACCCTTAAATACAGGTTTGAGATAAAGGGGTAGGGAGTGTCTGGCAGTAAATTAAAGTGGTCCAAGAGGTGGAATCAAGACTAGGCAGGCTGGATATTCAGCACACCAACATACAATAACACTGCCTTGGGGGTTCTCAACGAAATTTTAGGCTTGCCACTTATTCTTTTACAAATTAGGCACTGGTACCTGCACTTTTATTTTTCCATTTCCAGCACTGCCAATGACACACTGGCTACACTACTAAATGATTGCACGCCCGTGAATAGGATTTGAAGTATTTCTGTTTATAGGGTACTTCTTTTGTATCTATAAGGAGTTTCCAGCCTCTGTTTGTGATGTAAGTAACTAAAGGTTCGATGAATCACTTCCTGTGATAGCACTCAGTCAAAGGTCATGTAATGTTGCTTCCTCTGATTTCATGAGGGTCCAAAGGCAGGTAATGTCACTTCCTGTGATGTCACCAGATCAAAGTTTGTGTGGTGTCTCTTTCTGTGACATCAGTGGGGTGGGTCAAAGGGCATGTGATGCCACTTCCTATGATGTCACCGGGTTAACGTTTCTGTGATGTCACTTCATGTGACATCATTGGAGTGGGTCACAATGAATGTGATGTCACTTCCCCTGGCATTTTGATGAATTAACGTCCATTAATGTTTCACGGAGATAGGATGGAAACTATTAATATTCGATGGTGAAATTAACGTCTTGAGAATATCTTACAAAAGTTACCTCCATAGTGAGTTTAGATGTTCTGTGCAGAATATCAAGTGCTTCATGGTGTCAGGTGCTTCCAAGTAGAGTGGTCCATTTCTGAAAACTGCTGTTACACAAACAGCATAACACAAACAAGCTGACTTTAACCAACGAGGTGAGCACAGTGAAAAGATTTCTGCAGGACTAGGGGAATAGGAGAGATTGTGCCACCAGCGAGAGAACAATTTTAGTCCCATGGCATGCCATGTGTCAGGAAAAGGACAGACAAGCACAAATATGATCCAGAGTTAAAGCTATGCTGTCTAGCATGAAGAGAATAAGAGAAAGAGTAAAACAAGCCTGTGGCATGAATGAAATAAGAGAGATAATCAAAAATGCATCTGGTAGTGCGGAGGAAATAATCTAAGGAATAACAGGAATTACAATTCAGCATAAAGTGAAAACTATGTAGAGTAGAATATGAGAGAAAATAAGTCAGAAGTACTGTTGATGCTGTTGAGTTTGTCTCCACCCAGAATGATTTGATAGTATAAAAGTGTCTTAAATTGTGGAAAAGAAGGTTTTGGTTTAAGTAATAATCAGCATGATTTACATAATTCTATGTGTAATTATGACTATGTAATTGTTTCTGGTTGAAACCTAAATTACAGATCACAGCAACAATTTGATTTTACAACCAACCTTGCTGTCAGTTAGTTTTAATGAACACAGCACCTTGTAATATGTACAATAGATTATATAACCATCCAAGTACAGAAAGGATAAACATGAACAATCTTAGTTATGGTAACGCGAAGTATGTAGCGTAGATGCAGACAGCCGACACGTGTTTTGTCGTGTAGATGACTTTTTCAAGCCTGTTGACAGAAATATTTAATCCAACACTAAATAATACATCATATATGTCAATTGTATGATGTTACGTCTTAACATTGTATCGAAAAAAAGAAGAATAAGGTTTTTTACCAAAGCCAGCTACAAAGAATATAAACACTATCAAGAAAGGACCAAGGTATGTCACAAAGTGTAAAATAGAAATAGCACCAGCTCCAAATGAACAAAAGTTCTGAAAGACACCTGTGCCTGAATTAGAGAGGAAAGGGAGGGAGGGTGTAAGAACCCGCATGGGTTGTGATTTAAGATAAAGAACAAACAAAAGACAAAGAACCGTCCTCTAAAAAGTAAAAATGTGCAAAGCGTGAGAATTCAGTAAAGGAATACCTTAACAGTAAACTAGTAATGGTGCTGAGTAGGTTCATAGGATCCCTTTGTTGTTCGAGAAGAGAAACAGCAATAGCGGTGGTCCAAACTTCTAATTTTAGATTACTAACAAAGCTGTCAGTATAAAGAGTAAACTGAGTTTAATATAAAAGGCAGCATTTTACTTACGAGATCAAGTATCAATAAAACCTCAAGCAATTCACATACAAAATGTGAACTAAAAAGTTAATTAAGCTGCTGCTCCATATGTGAGTGGTAAAATAATCAAAGTCTAATTTATTAAAAAGGAAATAAAATCCAAAGTTCATGATTGTCAAAATTAGTCAAAATTGGACGTATCACATTCCTTACAGTGCAAATAACCCCCATATATACAGGGTATTATGTACTCACTCATACCTTCGTTGCACTTTCAAGCAATTGTCAGTGCTATATGGCGGCGTGTTGTGAGTAATGTACGGTTCGGTGTATCCAATTTTCAAAGAGCAAAGGTAAAGGATAATCTGAAGTGGAAAATACAAAGATAAAAACACACTTATTGAGTGTGGTTAAAAAAGGGTGGGTGGGCGCGTCAATAATATACATTATAAAATAAATGCAACAGGGAATACCATTTAGTGTATAATCCAACCTTAAAGTCTGGTTAGGAAATGAGGGCAAATGCAAGGCCATTTAATGCCGTATCACATGGCATTCATACCTTACTCGTAGAAATCCAGTCTGCTCGTTATAATAAACAAAGCCTCAGAGCAAGGAATGTAAACTAGTAGTACAGCAAATATAGTCACGGCTTTGCGAGACATATCGAAAAAAACACATGTCAAATTAGGGTATTTTCTATAGTGTATCACCTTCACATACCAACATAGCAGAAAGGAAATTTCCTTTTTGGACTTGAAACTATATGTAAAAAATGGTTCCATTCTTTCAATGCTATTTAGGAAACCAACACTGTGTAACACTGTACTGCGTGCGAATACTGCCCATCCTAGATCACAAATGGAATCCATACCACTTGGCGAACTAACACGCATTAGACGTAACTGCAGCGAAGATGCTGTGTTCAAGAAGGAAATAGGGTATGCTATTACAAGGTTTAGGGCTAGGGGCTATAGTAAAAAAACACTTGATAAGGCCAAGAACAAAGCTTTGGGTCTCAATCATCCAAAATTGTTGACTAACAAAGTCAAGACGAAGAAGGGTACCAAGTTTAAAGATAAGATTTCTCTAATAACGCCATACAATTCAGCCAGCCATGTGCTCTATAAAATTCTGAACAAGCACTGGAAAATTTTGCATGTGAACCCAATTGTGAGCAAAATTATACCTGACAGACCAAGTGTTGTTTATAGACGGGGTCAAACTCTACGCAATACTTTATGGCCAAGATTTTATAATCCCCAAACTCCTAAGAGGAATACACATTGGATGGGGTCACCACCAGCTGGTTTCTTTAAATGTGGCCACTGTAGTACATGCCAATATGCCCTAGATAAAACAAAAAGTTTAAAATATAATACTCATACGGAACACAATATTAGAACGTTCATGAATTGCAATACCAAGGTCATGGTGTATTGTATTATTTGTTCATGTGAGAAAATCTATGTTGGTAGTACTATCAGACCAGCCAAAGAAAGAATACAAGAACATATACGGGCGATTAGGAACATGAACACTGATTATCCCTTGGCCGTACATTTTAATTCAACACATGGATCAGCGGAATTAACTCGTGTAAGATTCCATGGAATTGAAACGGCATTTGACAACCCTAGAGGTGGTGATAGGGTACACAAACTGTGCAAACTAGAGGCAACCTGGATTAACAAATTAAGGGCGGTAGAGCTTGGTCTCAATATTAACAGGGAGCTGTCAGTATTTCTGAAAGACTGAAGTGTTGAAGTGGTGTATTGCTGTCTGTTACTTGTCTGTTAACATTTAAAATGTAAAACTTACTTTTAAAATGTAAAATCCAAAATCCAATAATGAAGGAAAAAAATTGTGATCCGTCTGCACCACTTGTATGTGAATTTTTTGAAATTTGCGGATAGACTTTATATTGTGTATGTCGATTATAAATGCTTCTTATGTGTAGTTTTTATGACCCCAATTTTGAGTTGGGTTGACATTTCCATCATTGCATGTAAACTTTTTCCCCCTTGTATCTTTTGCTGCAAAAAATATTTGTGTAATGTGAACTTGAGGTGGAGAGAGTCTAGGTTCTTGCTAAAC